>NW_024100417.1:2400000-3600000 GCF_016545835.1 Crotalus tigris | reverse complement strand
AGTATCTGAAACATACATAACATTCCTTCTAAGACTTACAACTTGTGTTAATTGTAATTTGTAGATGTTTCTATATGCAGTAATTCACAAAGATTTATTCAGAACAGGATTCATTTTACCCCGGCCATATCCACCACAGTGAAAGCCTCATATCTGCTTTTGTTCCCACCCCTCCCACCCCCATCTGTGTGAAAAGACTGCACTAACTCCAGTATAGATTTTTAGGAGGAAGAATCTATAGATTTTTAGGAGGAAGAAAATGATTTAAATAACTGGATTGCCAGTTATGAAAACTAGCACCATTGAATAGTCTCAACTACAGAAAGTTATGTATATGAGGTTATTTCAGGGATGACCCTAACTTCAACAAGATACAATTTCACTATTCTCTACAATCTATGCATGCAGTATGTGTGTGTGTGTATGTATGTATGTATGTATGTATGTATGTATGCAATGGCTCACCGAAGAATCACAAATCTCCTTGATAGAATGATCAGAACCAACAGCGAAGATGACTTTTGCATCAGGTGATATTGCTACTCCACTATAGCTGCAAGACTTGAGCACGCATTCTGATTCTCTTTTGCCATTCTGGAGATTCCATTCATATACTGCTCCATCTGTGCCACAGGATACCAGTTTATAATCATCCATGCTCCACACAACTGACCGCACCTGGGATGGCATGGGGAAAGGGAAAGGTAAGAGGATGGGAATGCACAATATCCGAGCTTCTGCTTTATATTATTCCCATTTATTTATGTCACTGTTCATTCTGTATTTAGGCTAGTATCATGTAGCTTATGAGAAAGTCTGACGGGAACACAGCAGGTCAGGATAAAGATGATCTGTCTTTATGTGAAAAGCCAAGGTTGCCCTATAAAAAGTGCTATAGGAATCCAAACAAAAGCCTTGTTTAGTTTGATTTCCATTTAAATGTATTCACAATTAAGCAGCTAATATTACTTTTCAGTCATTCCCTTCTGTCACACTGAACATTACAATATGAAATCACATTTTGGAGGGCTCAGAGAGGTTAATTTTGGAAGGTCACATTGTGCCTTGCATAGGGCACTTCTGCTGTAATCCAAATCTAGTGTTAGGGAGGTCTAGGCTTCACAATTATTGTATAAATAATTATTTATGATGACAAAGTACTGTTCTCAGTGAAATCTTCATGATCCATGTTTAATTTGACAGTTACATGCATTTCAAATTATGTTATTTGGTTTGGTCTGATAATGTTTTTCTCAATGTTCACATCTAAATTTATCCTGTATACAGTATTCCTCCTCCTGCAGGGTTCTTGTCTGAAACAGAAGAAGAATTGAAGGATCAAGCCCAGGAGGAACATGGAAAGAAACTTACACATTCCAGTGGAAGGAGGAGCCAGCCCAAATATTTTAAAGCAGGGGTAGTCAGCCTTGGCTCTTTTATGACTTGTGGACTTCAATTCCCAGAATTCTGGGAGTTGAAGTCCATGAGTCATAAAAGAGCCAAGGTTGACTACCCCTGGTTTAAAGGAAATACATTAGCTGTTATTGATCAACTGAAAGAGTCTCTTTCCTTGATTTATGGACGTTCATACGCTTCACTTCCCACTTAGAGATAGGTTCCTCTTTGTGTGTGCATTTAACTTACATTTTACCTATCTTATAGATCTAATCACTGACCTTACCATTGTGTCCTTTCAAATTTATGACATTGTCAAAACTTATGGCAGAGTAAATGTGAATCACATTTCCATTAACTGCTGCAAACAGATGGCCACCTGTACTGAAGGTACACTGAAGAAAGAAGCAGGAGACTATGAGAATCAGTAATATATACATAATATATATTATGTAGAAAGCAACTTCCAGTAACCCTGTACCCCTTTGATTGCCAGATGGAACTATTCTTTCAGTGTTCCACAACAAGAAATTTTGTTCAAAAGCTAAACTGTGTCTAGATACATCAAAAAAATGTATTCAGAGCTTTTATAAAACCTGTCAAAGAAATGATCTATAAATTAATTTTTTGACACATTTAAATATTCAATATAATTTAGCATTCCACAAGTGCTTTCAAAATAGAACTTTTGAGTTCAGGACCCTATTCAAATTAGTAGAAGCTGCAAGGCTTTCCATGCTTAATATACATTATCCTTAATTAGCTATACCATGGCAAACCCTAATCAAATCAAAGCTTACTCTCTCACTAAGAATTTGGCTATGATTTTGAGCACTTTTTCAATAAAAAACCCTTTCTTCTTGTCAGAAGATATTGACTGGTATTCACATTGATCCATACTATAAATTGCTTGCATTGGGTTAACATATTGCATGAAGTATCATGGCTTGTAAAACTACTGTTATACAACTGCATGATGGGTGAATCCAGTTACTACGGTCTATTATCAATGTATAAAGTAAGGCATCCTTAAGCATAGTGTATGCAATAAACCAATAATTTGTGTGCTCTGAGTATCTGAATTCCAGGACTAACTTACTCTTTTGTCACCAAAATATTTTCCTATAATCATTCAAGTATGATGAGAGGCAGTTTGGTCTAGTAGTTAAGGCACTAGGCTAGAAAGTGGGAGACCATGAGTTTAAGTCCCACCTTAGTCATGAAAGCCGGCTGAATGACTTTGGACCAGTCACTTTCTCTTAGACCAACCCATTTTATAGGGTTGTCGTTATGGGGAAAATAGGAGAAGGAAGGAATGTTGGATATGTTTACCACCTTACATTATTTGTAAAAAAAAGGGGGGGATACAAAGAAACAAAATATTTTCTGTCCAAGTTTTCACATGAGCCAAAACCTGCTCCAAAATGACTAATTAGTAAGTAGTCTATCATCTAGTATACTAGAACTAAAATCATAATAATAACAGGAAATTGGACATCAGGGATATTTTAACTATTTTCCCTGAATGTTTTGTATTTTAGAAAGGTGTAGTCCCTGAACGCAGACAAGTAGCTTGCAAATACAAACTATACAGTAGACATTGCTGTTTAACAAGTTGGCTTCATTTCAATCTGCTTATAAACTTTTCTCCATGATCCTGCTTTTGCATATTTTCCACACACATTTCTATATCAGTACCTTTCCCTAATTCCTTACCTCTCGGCATCCTCGTACAGTGAAGTCCTTAAAAGTCCGGATGTCATCAATAAGTAAATTCATCAGTCGAAGTTTGTCAGCAAAACCAACCAAAACATACAGACCACCGGGATGAAAAGCAAGTGCATAGGCCTCTTCTTGGTACTCTTTATATAGGTCGAGTGTGCTGTAGCAGGATCAGCCATGGCAATTAATGTACAACACAGTTAAAAGAAAACCCTACAGATGGTGCTATTCTTGGCCATACTTTATGATGAAATACTGGGAAACCAAAAAGAAGGGCCACAGGGTCAAAGACTAAACTAGCCAATCCAGTACATGTAAACAAGGTAGCAAAAATAATATCACCGTGAAAGAAGCAATTCAGTATATTTGAGGGTTTCATGCTGTTTAGAGAAAGGTTAAAGTTCTATCCCTGAAACCAGCTCAGTTTTTTCATTTACATTTGATTTTACATTTATATTTGAATTAATTGGCACCTTTAGAACTGCCACTACTATGTCTGACAAAAGTGATATACAGTAATTTAACAATAGATTGCATCTAATTGTTAAATTACCATGCATTGATAGGCTTGGCAGGAGGCATCGTTGCCTTATATCCCCCATTCTGCTATGGCCTCTGATGATATATTACAATATAATGTAGGAGATGTATACTTAATTTCATATTTATTTGAGGACTTTACTTGTTAAGGGTTTTAAGAAGGCTACTTATTTAGATATGTGGCACCTTCTGACTGTATTCATTATAAAAGGTAGGTAAGATTTATTTATGCTCATTTTTGTAATGAAGTGGACATAATCAGTTTTTAGCAGTCTAGCATTCTCTAACTTCCAAGAGAAGAATTACATTCAAAATAAAGAAGGAACAGAGGATAGTGAAATGTATCAGAGTATGATTTTGTACAAAAGAAGACTGCTTTCACCCTCTAGTCTAGGTGTAACCTAGGGTGTGAGATTTTAACTGACTCCTTTGTTATCTTGTGCTTGTCAGAAGACTTAAAAACATTTTCAGAATAATATGCAATATAACATAGGTATTATGAAACATTAAGTGGGAATGGTCAGCTCTTTGAACAAATTCTTTCCATGAGCAAAAAAGTAGGAATCAAGCTAACCCAATATTTTACACAATAGTTTTGAATATTTTTATAACATTCCATTTGTTTTATCTGACAAATAACAAAAGTTATTTATATTATTTTTCTAATTTGGACAGCTCAAAATACTATATTGATTTTTTGCCCAGATTTAAAACCATTATACAGATAATAATCCTTTCCTAAGCTACCATCATAAAATTAAACATAGTGCCAATGACCCATTTCTACCACAACCACATTATTGTAATAGGATCTTGTTTTCAGGACTACACAATCATAGAGCTGGAAGAGACCTTGGAGGTCTTCTAGTCCAACCCCCTGCTCAAGCAGGAGACCCCTATACAGGTAATTCTTGACTTACAACAGTTTGTTTAGTGACAGTCCAAAGTTACAACAGCATTAAAAAAGTGACTTATGACCATTTTTCACATGATCATTGCAGCATCCCTATGGTCACATGATCAAAATTCAGATGCTTGGCAACTGACATATTTATGACAGTTGTAGTGTCTCAAGATCATGTGATCACCTTTTGCAACCTTCCTACAAGCGAAGTCAATTCACTTAATAATCATGTTACTAACTTAACAACTGCAATGATTCACTTAACAACTGTGGCAAGAAAGGTCATAAAATGCATCAAAACTCACTTAACAAATGTCTCACGCAACAACATAAATTTTGGACTCAATTGTGGTCATAAGTTGAGGACTATCTGTATTATTCCAGACTAATCTTTCTCATTTTTCTCATCTTCTCATTTCTCATCTTTTCTCATCTTCTAATCTTTCCTACTACCTTCTCCTATTGGTATGTTATGATTTATCACTTCTTGTTGGTATGCTATGATTAATGATTGTAACTATGATTTATTACCTATGGCCTATCACTTTGTTGTTTTACTGTACACTGAGAGCTTATGCATCAGAGACAAATTCCTTGTGTGTCCAATCACACTTCAGAATCCTGTTCTAAAAATGGCTGTCCAATCCTAGCAGGTACATGCAATTTTCATTTGTTCTATTATATTGCTCACTTAGATAGTCAAATGACACGTGTAGTAACCAAGAAATCATGCCTCCTTACTTTGTTTCATAATTCCAGATACGGACAGATTTGTCCAGCGAACATGTAGCAACAAGTGGTTTGCGAATGCAGGTATCCAAGCCAGTAACAGCAGAAGAGTGTATTGGGAAGTTCAGGTATTCAAAATGAGCCGTCTCTCCCTTATGACAGATCGTATGTGTTATCGAACAAATATTTGTATGATAATCTAACACTAAATCTACCAATTATTCTCAATGGGACAATAAAAGGATTAGTTATACACCAGATCTACCAGAACAAAACATGCAATGACCTTAGCTTTTAATTATCAACAAAAAGGAGAAAATAA
This sequence comes from Crotalus tigris, assembly GCF_016545835.1. NCBI lineage: Eukaryota > Metazoa > Chordata > Lepidosauria > Squamata > Viperidae > Crotalus > Crotalus tigris. The sequence continues at coordinate 3,594,388 of NW_024100417.1, read as the reverse complement.
AGAGATTATAGCAATGTACTTCAGCAGATAGCTAAACCTATCTGGACTCAATTACTAAGTCCAGAATCAAATCTTGGTGGGGCACCTCTGGGAAATACCAGGATTTGTGCTATGAAGGAAGTAAACATCCTTAAAAAAAAAAAATCCGAATGCCAAACCATTTCTACCCTTTTGCCAAGAAAACTGCAAGAGCATGTCTATAAAATCACCAGGTTGACTCGAAGGAGACTTTACATATTTATATTGTACCTGTATCTACACAATTTACCCTCAAGTAGTTTAGCTAAAAACAGCCACTTCTAAAATAGTTGCATGTTTTAAACAGATGAAATTACTCAAAATGAAAAGAAAAAGATTTTCAACAAATATCCAAGCACAGTTTTAAAAGGAATCCTAATACATGTTCAAGCAGAAAATATATTTTGTAATAACCCTCCTATTGAAAAAGTCATGGATACCTGCCAATCTGTTCTTGTATTGGAAAGCTGTCAATTTTAAACTGGAGTCTATTAAAAGTAGGTAACTCCAGCTCAAAATGTTTAGGACTTTAAAGACAAGAACTAGCAATTTAAGCTGAATTCAGAAATAAAATGCAGGTGTATGATCAAAACAATATGCCCCAATTTCTGGATTGTAAAGAGCTATTTTTATTCTTATACTGCCAATTACTTGAATTTCTGATCTTCTTTAAAAGCAGTGTCTAGACATTTTTCAGAACTTGCCCCTTGACCTACACATTCCATATTAAGGAGTAATTGGTTTCTGCAAACTAGTAATACTAGTGGGATGGGAGGGAAATCTGTGGAGGCTTCCTTAATGTGCCCAGAACACTGTAATTATATTTGTTGGTACAATACCTATAACAGGATAGGGACCTTTAGTGGGGATAGCAAATTTTCTGCTGACTGAAAGTGTGGTGAATAATATTATAACTCAACTATGAGGATGTGTCTGATGCACACCTATTAAGAGTGTTTTCTACATTGCAGAAATACATTTTTAAATGTTGCCTGTGCAGTACCTTTTATTGTTTGGAGTGAACAGTATTTATTTATACTTATATTTCTAAACCGCCTATCTCCCTCAGAGAGAGACTCTGAGATAACTTACTTTAGTTAATTCAGCTGATGACATGGAAAGATAATACACCTGATTTTTATTTGTGCTAATGAGAAGTGTCTCTTCTGCAGGACTGAAGGCAATACACATAACTTCTTGTTTATCTGATTGGTGTGGATCACTGCTGCATGGATCTTGTGGAATCTATAAAATAAAGCAACCATGTTAGACTTTGTTCCCTTAAATATATGCGTACAGCAATTCTGCAGCAAAATAGTAATCTTAAATAGCAATAGCACTTACACTTATATACTGCTCCCCAATGCTTTTCAGCATTCTTTAGGCAGCATATTGGCCCCAACAATCCGGGTCCTCATTTTACCAACCTCAGAAGGATGGAAGGCTGAGTCAACCTTGAGTTCCATCCAGACTGAATTCTAGACTGTAGGCAGAGTTTGCCTGCAGTACTGCATTCTAATCACTGCACCATCATATTTAAGCTTGAATATTGGTCTGTATGGGATGATTCGTTTGTGCTACAAGTAAGCAGAACAGTTTTCTCTTGAGTTTGGTCCTATGACAAACCATATATGTTGGACCAGAAGTAGGTGAGAGGATTACATAATAACTCTGTCATGATCAAACACTATAGTATACCTTTTGTTTGGCTTGGCAGCATCCCTTTCAGTCTCTCTTTCCAACCATCGGTTTTACTAGTTGCTACATTCTGGCTTGGGAAATAGTGCTTCACAGTAGCAAAATGAAGGATTATACCCTTCATAACTTTTACGTACCCGAATCTCTCGACTTTCTCGGTAACCATCCTTCTCATCTGACTTCTCAAACAGTAAAACAATACCCGGACCAGCAGAACAAGCAAATCCCTTGGAATATGCAGCAATAGCAGAGACTCGGGGCAGAGATGCTTGCTGCTGCCCTTCAGTTTCAGAAACTACCTCAGTAGAGTACTCAGGGGAATTAGTAACAGGAAATTCAACGAGGCTTGAAAAGTAAATGAGATAAAGAGCAGCAATTGTTAAGAGTTTCAAATATTTGTTGTATTAAAAAAAATATTGTGATCCTTTATTTTAAGATAGTTGTCTTTCCAATTTGTGATTTTAAAGTTGCTGTGTTGTATACATTTCTAGGATTTTAAGTGTGGCTTATTTTCTGAATAAACACATTTTACAAACTCAAGATTGGAATTTAGTATATTTAAAGTAGGTACTTCTCTTCCAAAGTAAGAATGTTTCCTGGGAGCAAACATTTAATGATATCTTTAAAATACTCATAGAAAATAACTTGATCAAGGTCATCGTACAATAATAATCATAATATAGCTTTATCAGAAACTGGAAATATAGTCCAATTGTTGAATCATGCTGATTTTTGATCTTTGATTAAACAGTGCAGAAATCTCACCTTTCTGATTCTTGAACTAGTTCTTCATTCAACATGTCAGTGGTTGGCTGTTTCCGCTCAATACTTGTCTCCCACCGTAAATCACCAGAATCAAATAAATAGAGTTTGCCTGTATCAGTGCCCACAATCACTTTTTCTTCAGACAGCCAGGCATGGGACAAGTAATTTTGGGGCTCTCCCCGTAAGAAATTGGTCTGCTTTAAAGTTCCTTCTGTATATTTGTATAGCTTGAAAATACCATTTCCTATGACACAGGCTTGAGTATTATCCTGAGGATTGAAGCTCACCTGAAAAGAAACACACATACAAGATCATTGGAGAATTATTATTGTATGTGCAATTCAACTAATTGATTTAATTGATTAAAATCAAGGGCAACAAAATTCTATTATATATAGTGTGTATATATGCATATGTTAACCTTACTAGCCAGACCAGATCAAGAAGTCCATAGGAAGATTAAACTTATTTTTATTGGGATTGACTATGTTAACAGAATCTTGCAAATGTAATTGTTTGGTGCCCTTTCTTCTTCTTATACGTCACTGAGTTAGGAAAGTATCTACTTGAATCACTTCTGAATGTTAACTCATTGTTCTGGACCTAAAAATGTTTCAGCCCCTTTTGCCCTGGTAATGGTTCCTTTTTAAAATAGTAATGTCATTAACATTTGTTATCAAATGTATTTATTTATAACAATAAAAAATATAAACTGAAAAAGGTAGAAAAGTAAAAAAGTAGAAGTGCAGAAAAGAAAAAGGGGAAAAGAGAAAAAGAAAATTAAAAATGTAGCAAAAAAAAGTACACACACACACACACACACACACACGACTTATCATCTCCATCACAAGTGTAAATAATTTTAGTAACACCTTCTCTTAAAATAAGCAAATGATCTCTTCTTCCCATAACCTATAAAATAAAATTTTAAAGCCTCATTCTGTCAGTCCTGATCAGCAAACATTCATTAAGGGTTACCATCAATAACAACATATCTATTTTAACCTTCTCAAATAAGTCAGTGTTATATTCCTGCCTTTTGCTTCTGACAATCTTAATCTCTAGTCCAGTGGTTCTCAACCTGTGGGTTGGGACTCCATTTGGGGTCGAACGACCATTTCACGGGGGTCGCCAAACAATGCAGTCAGCCATTTTTTCTCCCTTTTCCTTAGCTCTGTTACTCTCTTTTATTCTATTGGCTTTTGAAAGCCAATAGAATAGACTCTCTTGAATAGAGTCTAATTCTATTGGCTTTCAACAGCCAATAGGAATTGTCCAGGCTGTCTCTGCCCTGCTGAGCCCGCCAAAAGTCCTATTCTGCAAACAGTGCTGCACCAATTGAGTAGTCCTCGACTTATGACCGGTTGAGTAGTCCTCGACTTACGACCGGTTGGGGGTCGCGGCATTAAAAAGGTTGAGAACCACTGCTCTAGTCCGTTCAAATGTCATAAAAACAATTTTTTTTGTTCCTTCTCATAAGATTCTTCAAAACTTTACCAAGCCTCCTTTGTAAATCCAATATAGAAAAATTATCCGCATCATTTTTTTGGTCTAAATATCCCTATCCCTCTTAATTATTAAGATATATTAAGACATAAAATATCCCTTTTAATTATTAAGGCATCATCCAGTTTCCACTCTAACCCTAACCCTAAATCCAGATTGATTCATGGCAGCTTTTTGTGTAAACATAACTAAACATAAAACATAAAAACTCATAAACAAGCTAAAGAAAAATGAATATGATATAAATAGTATAGACTTATCATGAAAGCCAATTGTTCCCTAAAATACAGAAGAAAAACCAATTATTTAGAATTTAAAAATTTTAAACGATATAAGGAAATGTTTGGCTGCCTGCTGTTACAAGAGAAGCAATCTTATGCAAATCTCCAGTTCTAGGCCAGTTCCTAGTCTGAAAGCCAGTTTCCTGCACTGAACCTCAGGTTGCTATTAATTGGTGCTAAGTCACTGTGTAATAAGATCACATCCATAAATAATATGGCATTAGCCCTGAGGAGTAGTTCGGCAAAGGCTTCATCTCATTCATGCAAATTAATTATGACTTAATGTCATCAGACTTTTTTCTTTTTGTTCAGCATAGTATATTTTTTCCTTAGCCTAAGAACCTTTACACACTCTTGAAAAGGATGTTTTTCAAATATTTAGACATTATTGTTCCCCATTTAGTTAAAAGCAAAATGGTAGTGGTCATTCTACATATAACTTAATACAGTTCTACATCATTAACATTTTGCACTACCCTCCTCAAGTTATAGGAGAGAGTTGTACAACTGTTCAAAAATGAAGAAAACTGATTACCCACTACTTAAGTATAATGAATGCATTAAAATATTTTTATTAATTATTTTAATAAAAACAATGGCTTTCAATTAAATATTACAATAAAGATATTAAAAATAATTATTTTTCTCTGAGTCCAATTGCATCTTGCGGGAGATAAAAAACCAACACATATAGATACTTTTTTCTTTGCTATATTTAGAGATTTTATCCCCTTATATAGTTGATAATAGTAGCAGAGCTTGCTTTGGAGCAAGAAGAAATAAAGTGACAAGTTTAAAAAAAGTGACAAAAAGATAAGAACATAAAAATACTGGACTACAAAGATTTGAGAACATTATCATCACAGTATGAACAAACTATATTAATTAAAAATAATAGACTAGTATATTGGGAATGTAGAATAAGTGATATTTATCCTATGCTCCTTTATAACTACATAATTCTGTGTTCATAAACTTAAATAAAAATCTCACTTTATCTGTGAGCACTCTTAGTCACAGAATTATATCATGTAAGGGCTGGAAGACATCTTAGAGATCATCTGGTTAAATTGACAACAACAGCAGAACAACACTGTCCCAAGTGTTGCCAATCTGCAAACTATTGAAATTTCTACAATTTGTGGATATATCAAGAAAAATACAGAATATGGTTAACTGGAATTGCATACTGAAGCTATCTATTCAGTTACAGCTTTTTTCAATACTGTATCCAGAGTGACAACATAATTACTGACACTTAATTGTCCCCAAGATATCACTTATCTTCAACTTACTTGATAAAGAGGATTATTCTGAACATCAACTCTAATAATTGCCATTGTTCTTTGTTTTTCCCACATCCAATAGGCAAGATGTGATTCAGGAGGTCCTGCTTGTGCCACTAAATATTTGGAATCGGGAGAAAAAGCCAGGCTGATAAATTCTTGCACAGCAAAATCAAAGGTATTCAGAATCTTCCGTTTCTTGCATGGAACGGATGATAGTTCGTAAATTGTGATAGCCGGTTTATCTTGAAGTGTCTCTGAAATGGCCAGATAGCGTCGATTGGGACTTATTGCTAATGCAAGCACCCCTTGACTTTTTTCTGAGCCTACATAGTACACACACAAAATACAAAATTCCTGTAAGCTTAATATAGTAATGTTAAATTTTGATTAGGGACAAAATGGCACTAAATTATAATATTATGATTATCCACATAAAGTACCTCATTTTCTAATCTAATGAATACTTTAATATATCCCTAAGTAATAATGCAATTAAGTAATCTGAGAAATCCATAAAATTCTTAAATGATAGTTCTGCATTGTAATAGATATAAAGAGGAAATTGTCGACAGAATTCTTGATTTACTTGCTCATCACTGGCTCATATTTAATTGTGATAATGAAAGTCACTGCTTCATTTAGATTTAACTCTAATGCCTTGCAATTCACATTACTCAAGTGAATTGAATTAGCTTAGCCTCAAACAATTTCTCCTGTCCTTCTTGGCATATTCACAATAATTCACATAGGTTTTAAACTACTATAATCATATTCTGTACAGATCTAACAGCTGTGGCTAGTTTTACAGTATTGAACTATGTTAATTTAAATATAAGGTTTAATAATGTAACTATTTTCAATAAACAATTATTCATATGTGACAATAAACAGAAGCTAAACAGAAGCAAAAGCATGCAATCCTGAGTACATTAAAGAAAAGCCAAAGCCTAGTAAACAGTAAAAAGTAAACTGGAAGTTCATAGTGCTTATATTTTATTTAACCTGGAAAGTATATTGTAAAAGACAAAGAGACTATTGTATTTTGTTTATCAGCAATAATGATAAAAGAACAGAGTAGTGAAAACAAACTTTGTATCTCACATTTGGAAAGAATGAATAATGTAAAATAGCTTTCTTCCCCCCAAAATGTTCTTATCTCAATGTGCTACTTATGAGAGCCAGAATGATTAATGTGTTGAATTAGGATGTTGGAGTCCCAGGATGTAATCTATTCTCATCCATGGAAGCTCACTGGGTGACTTTAGGTCAGTCACTTCCTCTCAGACCAACTAACTTTGGACTTAACACTGTACATAGTTTTAAATTTGCTAGTTTATGAGCTTATACATACAGATAATCCTCGACTTATGACAATTGAGCCCAAAATTTCTGTTGTTAAGACATTTGTTAAGTGAGTTTTGCCCAATTTTATGACCTTTCTTGCCACAGTTATTAAGTGAATCACTGCAATTGATAAGTTAGTAACCCGGTTGCTAAGTGAATCTGGCTTCCCCATTGACTTTGCTTGTCAGAAATTCGCAAAAGATGATCACATGACCCCAGGACACTGCAATGGTCATAAATACAAACCAGTTGCCAAGCATCTGAATTTTTTGATAACATGATCATAGGGATGTATCAAAGGTTGTAACTGTGAAAAGTGGTTATAAGTCACATTTTTCAGTGCCGTAGTAACTTCGAACGGTCATTAAATGAACTGTTGTAAATCGAGGACTACCTGTATTTAAATCCTGCCAGTGAAGAGAGAACAACCAACAATATATAAGAACCATTATATCTCTTTGTAGGAGTATTATAGTCAAGGGAAATGGTTTTAAGGGTGTAGAGAGGATCTAAGTTTCCCTTTCTTGTAAGGGAATCAGAAATTAGATAGAAAGAGGGAAGGCTAATTTACCTGGGATGAACTTCTGCCATTTCTGCTCTATGTGGTATTTCACACAGCTATTTCCCGCGGGGTACACTATTATCTGTTCATCAAAAAAACAAATATTATTTGCTACTCTGGACTGGAACCCAAAGATGTGGAGAGCCTGAGCCACAATCACTGACATCGCGATTGAATTCAGGAAGCTGTTGTTAGAAAGAGGAGGCACAAACGGGAAAGGATTTATTGGGCGGAACTGAGTGGCTCCCGCGTTTCCCGGGTCTTTCCCTTCACAGACAGCCTCCCTGAGATGGGGCTCCTCTCGGCGGTCTAGCTCCTTCTGTTCGCTGGCCTCTCCGATCCGTTTTCAAAAACTGCTACCAACTGCCCAGAATTTTCCCTCAGAACCCCAGTCGTGGCCTCAGCCCTGCTCGCTAAAGAGCCCGAAGATGCGCCGCCGCGCTGAGTACGAGGGAAAGGGAAGGGGTTGCCATGGAGACAGCGTCCCCAGGACAAGGCTAACAATTTGGCGAAGCGGAACCGGAAATGGATAAACTAGCCACGGAAACCGGAAGTCCCGTTTTACAATTCCTCGTGGTGAATAAGAAGGTGGACGGCTGAAGGGGCTTTCGGGTTAAGTTTAATTAACCGGGGACAGGTTGATAAAAGTGAGTAGCACGCATTTAGAAATTTAAAAAGAAATATCTAAAGCTCACAGACATAAAACCACTTATCATAGCTAATCTAAAATGGGGACCGCGCCGAATTTCTTAAGCAGATAGTTTGTGGAGTGTTTTCCGAGGAATGGAAGGTAGAAGGAATTTTAGATTCGGTTTTACGCAAAATTAATAATTGGAGAGGGGGGTAATTGGACATTCAATAGGCTGTAGCTGATCATGTTTTATATTTTGTTTATTTTAAAAGCAAAAAAGATGGAAATTACAAAATACCGGTATTATTTAAGATAAATTAATTATTCCAGGGATTAAAACAAATGTAAAGCAAAGTCATGATAGCTAAACACTTTAGTACTTTCAAAACTTATTTTTAACTATTAAGTCGGGTTTTAGATTAGCCGAGAGATCTGTTTGATAAAGCATAATTATAGTTAAAGAGTGTAGAATCCTTATTTTAAAAAGAGTCCAGGTGTCAAATGTGGTAACCGGCCATGTCCGTAATTGTATTACAAAAAGATTTTCCAGGTTAAATTGACATTCATGTTGTTTTTCATGTATAAATTAGTTTTAAAAATTGATGCATTATAGCTCCTAATTTAATAGAAGATTAACATTGTATGTGCCTTGCTGAGGGAAGGATAAAGTTAGCAGCCCAATTCTGAATTTGTTCCATGGTCTTGAATTTGCAGTATGTTGTCTGATTATTCTCTTGATTTTGGTATAGCTTGAAGGCAAAATCCAAACATCTCAAAAAGCAGTCTAAGATGCCACCCATAGCTATGGAGCAAGAATTATCATTATCCTCTGATTCTGAAGAATCTATTGTAGCAGATCAAGAGGTATGTTTGGCACCTGAGAAATACCCCAGTGTTCTAGTAGTGTATAAACTATAGGCATGAAACTAACATTTAAGCTGAATTTGAAATGATCTTATGTGTATTGATAAATGCATAGACTGATATGGAGTACTGCTGTTTTGGAGCAGTGCTTTGAAGGTTTTTAAGAAGATATTGGACAACCATTTGCCTGAAATTGTATAGGACTTCCTGCGTGAGCAGGGGGTTGGACTAGAAAACCTCCAATGTCCCTTCCAACTCTGTTATTCTGTTTTAATTTGTCTAGGACAGTTATACAAAATTTCAGTGATCTTAAGATTTATAGCTCCTTTAGATTACTTGTAGCTGCCTTGTAATCAAAGATATATACAAGGTGTTTCAAATATTCAAATAGTCAAAGTGTTTATCTTATAAAGGTAGAGATATCTGTAAGGGAGATAATTGACACTTAGACATTGATATGCAAGTATTGTGCATAAGGGTGGTAATTGTGTTGTGATGTAACTATGCACATGTTTCCTTTTGCATCATGGTGACTTGCTATATTGTAATAAGATAATGATATCCTTGATTGGAATTTAACACTTGATGACTACATAAACTCAACCATGAAGGGGTACAGAAGTAGTTTGCCATTGTCTTTCTTTAGGAATGTACCTGCAACCATAGAATTCCTTGATTGTCTCCCTGCGATTTTACCCTTTTTAGGGTCTGAGGCCAGACAAGGTTGACCAATTGTTGTCTCTTGATGAGGCTGTATTATCTTAGTAATAATTAAAACAGTCTGTTATCCCAAATAGGCTAATGGGCTGTGCCTGAAAGTATAGTGACTTGAGGTTTACATACTAACTGGATTAATGACAGTATTATGTGCCACACTAAGAATTGCACAGTGCGATACAGAGCAGCATCTAAACTGAACCAAAAGTGCTCATGTGGCATTAGGATAAATGCTGTAGCTTGGAAATCACTGAACAGATGATTCTTTTCCCATGTGTGCTCATTTATGTGCTTTGCTGTCATATGCTCACTTCTGTTATCAGTGAGATCAGTTATTTTATATTTGTATGTATTAATTTCATAATGTGTTAACATGAATATTATTTTTTTCAATGTAGCTTCAGGAAGCATTAGCTAAAGGTTCATTGAAACCAGGCTTAAATATTGTGTTGGAGGGACGACCAAAAGCCCTTAATAATGTGGTAAGTACTGTGATATCAGTTGTTTGAACTTTTTTTTTTTTTGAACTCAACATTTACCTTGCATTTTTAAACAGCCTTTTAATACAGAGGTCACCAACCTTTCTTGGTTGGCAGATTGGACGGAAAGGGAGGGGGAAGCATTTTACACACATGCGCACACGTGTGTGCACACGTGGCCATGAGCACGCATGTGCCGCAGATGGGACGAGGCTAGTGCCCGCGTGATATTAGCCCTGCCCATTCTTGTGTGGCGCAGCGCCCCGTTTCTGTGGCGGCTGTTTTTGCGCCTTGCAGCGCAGTGGTGGCCCATTTTTGTACTTAAAGGTTTGGTCTATATATCTGATAGCTAACTGGGTCCAACGTTTTAAATTAGGTGTCGTTGATTGGTTACGAGCTTCAGTTCCTTAGTTTTTGGGGAAAAAATTAGAAATGTTGGCAAGTAAAGCACTCCATTTATAAAGTTAGCATTTTTGGACTGATATATTATGAACATACAATAATAATAAGAGTGACTTATGGAGCAGCTTAGGTTTATGCAGTCTGTGTAACAAAGCACTAAGTTGCTTATGTAGATCTTTGTTAGGAGATCTTAAACCCAGAATACTTGACATTCATTTGGATAGAATGTTTAAATGTTGCATGTTTTGTCTAAGGGGCATGTAGCTGGAATCTGGCTTTTTGTGAGAAATTAGTGTTTTAATGCAAAATCTTGTTGCTTGCTTTAAAATGAGTATCAGCTGCAGCCATTCTGAATGGTAGTTTGGATAACATATTAACTGATAAGGAGAAATGTCTAAGTATTAAGGTTATATAGAATTAATATGATCTTCTAGGATGGATTGAAACGGTGTTTGTCTGAATTCCAAAAAAATCTGTCCTGGGTCGAAAGGCTTGATGTTACCTCTCCCCTTGAAACAAATGTCACCAGTGCGGCTTCTAAGAACACAGTTGAAAAGAATGCTATTGACCCTGAAGATGACTTTAAAAGAGAAATGAACTTGTAAGTCTTAGTATATGAGGCAGAAGTTTATCTTACGTTGTGAGTCTTATATGCAGCCTTTTTTTTTCATTCTCATGCACAATAAATGACACAATGTGAGTTCACGTGAAGGGTTAAGGCAGGTCTACATAGAGCACTAATCCATAATGAATGGATTCTTATATCACATAAGAAACAAAAGGCAATATAGCTTAGTGTTGTGTGTTAACTAGTCTGCTGCACTATAAGCTATATGTTGCTATGATATTAATATCAGTTCTTTTACTTCCCACTGCACAAATGTAACAACTTATTAGCATATTAACACTATTTGTATAGCTGCAATTGTTTCATAATACAGTACATATTAAAAAGCTTACCTCTTGAGTGCTCCATAGCAGTAATGATTTCAGCTCGAAAGGGCAACTGAACGAGATATTTTTGATTTTGGTGAAATGTATGTTTAATAGCAGGTCACGAATCCTGAAATTTTTGGAATATTTAGCCATTTATTAGAGATAGTAATATTGGTTCTGATTTCCCCAGTTATCATCAAGCCCAAGCCTCTTTTCTGGAAGCATTACCTCGGTTACATCAGCTTAAAATCCCTACAAGGCGGCCTGATGATTATTTTGCAGAGATGGCAAAATCTGATCAGCAGATGCAAAAAGTAAGATTTATAGGTCTTCAATTTCACACCTCTGCTAGCTGTCATTAATGAGTGTTACTCTGTTGGAGAGAAACTTGTGTCACATCTATTCTAGAATTTTGATGATGCTGGTTTCAAAGGTTGCACAGGAATGTAGAAATGGGAATTAATGTGGTAGGTTTAAGTGATTGATAAGAGTAACATTAAGCCTCCTAATCTTCATATAACTGATAGTCAAAGATATATACCGTAGCATAAGTTATTCAGCTAAAAGTCTTATAATATAGAAGGCCTAATACCTTGCTGTCCTGCAGTGCTCTTTCTTCACTTATTCTTGATAAAAGATATGGGATCAATAGGACCTAAACCTGTATTGTTGTTTAGTTATTTTGAGATTGCTGCTTATTCTTTTAGCACAAAACATTAATAGGAATTTACTATTAGATACGTATTTCTATTTCTCTAATTTCCGTTTTAGAACATATAGAATAAGTTACTAGATTTTATTACTTCTATGGAAGTATATAGTTACCATTTAATGCTGAATCCTCCTTAGTATCAATATTAAAATTAATCTTGTACCTTTTGGTCTTTTATTGATTCCATAATTTTTAATCTTCTACTTATCTTTCCATTGTCTATATACGCAGAATAGCTTCATATAGAAATGTTGTAGAATTTTATACTTAGGGTTATTTATGCCAGTGAATGTCTAAAATAAAACAAGTGAACGTGTACTGAAAAAAAATAGGAAACGGAGATCTGTAAAAAAATATTCAGTTTTCACAATATATTAGATTATTAATTTTAAGACAATGCATAATATTTAATAATGTTTCTGTAATAAAAAATACCATATTTTTTGCATTAGATTCGTGAAAAGCTGAAGAGCAAAAAAGAAGCAATGGAAAAGTCTGAAAGGGCCAAACAACTCCGTGCCCTAAGAAAATACGGCAAGCAGGTAAGGAGTACACTTGCAATTGGATGACAAAAACCCCTTCAATTCACCAATTGAGTAAGTAAACTTTTTTGCTTGGAAGATTTTCAGTCAACTGACAGGATTCCTCACAGGTTGTATGAGAACCATATGTAGCCATAAAACTGGAACATACAGGTACAAGGGAGAGCAAGGCTCATTTTTGATTTCTTGTTGATAGGTTCAAATTGACGTGTTGCAGAAGAGACAGAAAGAGAAATCCACAATGTTGAATGCAGTCAAAAAATATCAGAAGGGTGAGTCACTTCCTCCGCACCTCTCTCTCCTCAATTTTAGAAAAGGAATAATAAGAAGCTGTGATAACAAGAAAACATGTGTCTCGGTATCAGCTGCGTAATAAAGGCTTGTTATGTCAGTAAATAGTCTGCTATGGCTGAAACATAGGACCAACAATATGTTTTTAAGGTGTGCCTTTTTGTAACAGTTTTATATCTACAACTGAACAGCCAGGACCTATGTTTGCTGATAAAGGATCCCCCATTAAGTGTCAGCTATGTCTTTTGCTTCTATTCATAGTTTTTCTTGGATTTCTGCTTTTTTGCACTTTCTTTTTTTGCCTTTTCTCCATTCTGTTGAATCACTACAAAAGAGAATGTAGAATGTGCATTGTATCCACTGATGGATTTCAGTGGCTCTGTAAGGATTGTTTAATAGCTGCATCCATCAACTGACCTTTTCACATAGACAGCTGAAATAAAGAAAATTTGAGGACAGAAGAATGGCTATTTTGTGAATAATCAATTTATGAATTGAAAACAAAGTATCAGATTCAGAGATGCTCACCTCAAAATACTGTTATACACATTTTCTGGTTTATAGCTTTGGGGATCCAGTAAGATCAGTGGTAGTCAACCTGGTCCCTACCGCCCACTAGTGGGCGTTCCAGCTTTTTTGGTGGGCGGTAGGGGTTCAATCGAGCCGTTTAAATTTTTGGATCCATTGAGCCCTCCGATCGGCTCACAGAGCTTTCCAGCAGGCGTGGGGTGTTAGCCTCAGCTGTGCGACCCCCCACGGAGCTCTTGGAGGCCAGAGAGCCTCGCTGAAGCGCGCCATCATCGCGAGGCTCCCGTCAACTTTCTCGACGATCCGGATCGCAGCAGACGCTGCGCAATGAGATAAAACTGCAAGTGCCTCATTTTCGGCTTCGGGGGGTGGAAATTAAAGGCACAACAAACAACAAGCTTCCTCTTAGAGCCCCTCATGGCTGGGAAGGCCCAGCCGAAATACAAGCGGCCGCTAATTTTGGTGCAGCCGCCATTTTGAGAGCCGCACAGAGCCCTCAGTCAGAGAGGTTTCATGCATCTCTGACAAAAACCAGGCTCTCTCTTCATCCTGCTGTGACAGGCACGGATCGGGGGCAAACCAGACTCCACTGGGCATTCTCTCAATACCAAGGTAGAGGCCATAAAGGCTTTCTCTTCATTCCTGCTTGCCCAGGACTTAAATTGGACATGGAAAAATGATTTGAAGATATTTTGAAATTGAAGGTGTATGACTGGATGAAAAATCCTTTTACCGCAAATATTGAAGAGGCTGATATAACTTGCCAAGAAGAACTGTTAGAAATTAGATATAATGAAGAAAGTAAACATAAATTTGAAAGTGGTGGATATGAAAACCTATGGCAAAGTAAAAAAAAATGCCTGCCTTATATCCAAATATGTGGAAAATGATATTCAGTTTATTGATACCTTTCCCTACCTCATATCTTGTGGAATCAGGCTTTAGTGCTGTTAATCATATTATGACCAAAGAAAGAAACTGCCTGAATATTTCCAAAAGAGGAGACCTTCGTTTGTTCCTTACAAAAATTGAGCCAGATATCCAGTATTTAGTTTCGCAGCATCAGCCTCAGGGATCTTATTAATAATTTAATTAATTAAATGTAATTTCATCAGACTTCCTGTTTCTACAGTGGGGCAAAAAAGTATTTAGTCAGCTACCAATTGTGCAAGTTCTCCCATTTAAAAAGATGAGAGAGGACTGTAATTGTCATCATAGGTAGACCTCAACTATGAGAGACAAAACGAGAAAACAAATCCAGACAATCACATTGTCTGATTTGGAAAGAATTTATTTGCAAATTATGGTGGAAAATAAGTATGTGGTCACCTACAAACAAGCAAGATTTCTGGCTCTCACAGACCTGTAACTTCTTCTTTAAGAGGCTCCCTGTCCTCCACTCATTACCTGTATTAATAGCACCTGTTTGAACTTGTTATCAGTATAAAAGACACCTGTCCACAACCTCAAACAGTCACACTCCAAACTCCACTATGGTGAAGACCAAAGAGCTGTCAAAGGACCCCAGAAACAAAATTGTAGACCTGCACCAGGCTGGGAAGACTGAATCTGCAATAGGCAAGCAGCTTGGTGTGAAGAAATCAACTGTGGGAGCAATAATTAGAAAATGGAAGACATACAACACCACTGATAATCTCCCTCGATCTGGGGCTCCATGCAAGATCTCACCCCGTGGGGTCAACATGATCACAAGAACGGTGAGCAAAAATCCCAGAACCACACGGGGGGACCTAGTGAATGACCTGCAGAGAGCTGGGACCAACGTAACAAAGGCAACCATCAGTAACACACTACACCGCCAGGGACTCAGATCCTGCAGTGCCAGACGTGTCCCCCTGCTTAAGCCAGTACATGTCCGGGCCCGTCTGAAGTTTGCTAGAGAGCATTTGGATGATCCAGAAGAGGATTGGGAGAATGTCCTATGGTCAGATGAAACCAAAGTAGAACTGTTTGGTAGAAACACAACTCGTCGTGTTTGGTAAGTAATTATTATTATATGCTTTAACTTGCTATAACTCTGCTTTATAAATTTTATAAAGTAAAGTTATTTCCCTACTTTATAAATCACCATTACTATGGAACTGGTGGGCGGTTAGAAAATTTTACTACTAACAGAGATACAAAAGTGGGCGGTAGGTATAAAAAGGTTGACTACCCCTGAGTAAGATCATAGTAGATTCAACAAGCCTGATGTATGTCATTTGGGGATTTGATGTATTTTGGAACTTTGTAAAAAGTAAATGTTTCTTTATGTTAACTGTAGAATGACTTTCTTTAAATTTGGTTCAGTATACATAAAATATTATAGAACTTTGGTATTCAAGTGCCATAAGGCTATAGCTCTCACTTATTCCTTCTTTCATGTAAGGTCTCTTGGACAAGCTGGAATTTCTGGAAGGTGACAAATCATCAGAGCCTCAGAAGAAGAAAGAAGGAACAGAGAGGCAGCCAATGAAGAAGGGGTAAGACTAAAGTGTAACTTTGTTCTGAATTTGAGTCCTTTGTATAAGAAGAGAATTAGGAGAAGAGTTGGAAGGGATTTTGGAGGTCATCTAGTCCAACTCCTGGCACTAGCAGGAGAGTCTATACCTGGACAGACAAGTGGCTGTCCAGTCTCTTCTTGATCTAAAGCATGCACACACAACTAAGATCAAAGGTTGATCCACTAAGAGATGTTATAATTTCTGTGGTGCAATTTCTTTATTTGGGGGATTGTCAGACTGATTGTCAGTACTGACTTTTCAAGATGTTTAAAGGACTGTGTTTTTATAAGCCTCAATAACTGAATGAAACAAAGGAGTGAGCATCATTTCTAAAATCAGATGAAAGGGATTATATCATAAATATGAACATTTAAGACTTGCATTCCCAACATGCAAGAATTGTCTTATAAAGCAGAACTTAATTCTGTTGCTACTTGTACATATGGAGAAAATTTAAATCAGGTACTGACATCTAGCATTTACAAAATGATCTTGAATACAGATTGAGTAGTCTTTTTGCTAGATTAAGAGGAATGTTTACTGAAATGGAGCCTGGCAGAAAGTGTAATATTTGGCTATTTTGAAAAAAACAGAACATATATAGGCCAAAGTATCTTAAATTTTTTGAATTCGTAGGAACAAGTACTTAGTCATGACTGACACATTGTCTTTTCTTTCAGACCAAGTGCAAAAAGACGCTACAAGAATCAGAAATTCGGCTTTGGTGGCAGAAAGAAAGGGTCCAAATGGAACACCAAGGAAAGCTATAATGATGTGTCCAGCTTCCATGCTAGCAAAGTCCACAACAAGGGAACTGGCAAAGTGGGAAAAAAGGGTGCCAAAGTAAGTTCCAGCTGGGTTATTACGTGTTACAATTGGATCACTAGAGGATCATGTGTGACTGTGCTGATAAGACTAATGAATTCTATATATTTTTTCCTCTTTTCAGAAGAGGCCTGGCAAAAAGATGAGGCAGAAAATTAAGAGCCGTTCCCGATAATGATTGGAAATGAAATGACATTTTGAACCATACACAATATTGGCATATAGCCAGGAATAGATATCGGACTTGAACCTCCCTGCTTATGGATGTGCTGTGGAATGGCAGATGTTTCTACTTGATCCTAAGCACAATATAATTCACACACAAATGGCAAACAGATGCTTTTTGTTGCTGCCTTTCTTTCAGACTAGTTTGATAATTCTTAATTGAATTAAAAGTATTGATGGTTTCATCCTTCTTCTTTAGGTTTGGAAAGACACATGCTGGAATATTTGAGGAAGATACCAGAGTCCTTCAGTTCTTTGCCTATTGTGCAAAACCAATGTTGGGCTTGCCAAGTACCTGTGTTTAACTGCTTCATTATTTCTTTCACATAATGGCACTTGATTCTCTCTTGAGTATCATGAATTGTGCATATAAGTACTCAAGAGAGATGGCATAATTATGAATGAGAAATTCATTGCCTAGGTATCTTAACGTGAAAAACACACACATACTCTCACTCACGATTTGGGAACAAGTTTATTTTGCAACCACTAAAAGTTCAAAGACAAGACAGCTTCCTTTCTTAAAATAACCAACTACGATAACAAGATGGTAATCTTGCAGGGCAGAAATCCTAAATTAAAGTTTAATGTCTTCACAGTAAAATCCCTTGAGGTTACTACGCCCTTATTTGCTTTTGGTCATCGCCTTCAAGCGCCACATAGCATCCATGTATCTGCTGATTTCAGTGCTCCGACTTGGGAAGTGCAGCCTATTATCATTCCGGTTGATACTGATCTGTGAAAGAGAATATGATTTTAATATAAGAGCATTTAAATAAAAAGGAACAAAATGTTGGATGCTTCAATATAACTTACTCTCATCTGACAACCCATTTGATGCTATCTGAACCCTTTCAAGGCTTTCCAAAATGGTATCTTCCTGTGAAGGCTCATCTTAATCATGGCAGTATTTCAAAATTTGCGTGACAGTCTTCCCACAATATTTAGCTTTCACTGAAGTCCTACTTACCAATGGTGTGGAAAACCAACCAATTTCCTGACTTTCAGTTTGGGGTTCTGTGTATTTCTTGGGTGGTTCAAGTACAGCATGATGAATAATGTTTAGGAATTTAGCTGTTGAGTTAAAGCAGTAATTATTAGGTGAATTGGGTGTGAAATAAATGTGTGCAAGTAGATTACTTAGAATTATGTAAATAGTGAGTTCTATTGAACATTTAATTATGTTTTGGTTTACATAACTTACAGCTCTGTATCCAACATTAGGTATTTTACTTTGGAATATACAGTACATGATGCTATTCAAGAAATACTGTCACAAGATGATTGACATAAAGTAGAACACCAAAACAAACACAAAATTTAACTTTATTAAATTGCTCTAATGGTTCTTTCGGGGGAAATGTTAGGCAGCTTTGGTGTGGCATTTATATCTTGTATGTTTAATGAAGCAAAACTGCAAAACATACCTTTTGTGTGCTAAATTGACAAACATACTTAAATGTGAAAATACGCATTTAACCTTTTCCTGTATTTAATACTAGATTGTAGATCATGAACAATTTCTGCCTAGTAACGTTCTCATTTTTTTGTATTATGGGTTCTCATTCTGATCTACATTTTGCCCTAATTTTTGCTTGGCATCTGGTTCCCTTGCAATTCCGAGAAATTTTATATCCTGCTGTTTTAGACAATATTTAGCATAATTTATAGAAATACAGAAGCCAATACAAAATATAATTGCAGAAGATACTTTTTTGGGAGAGGCAAAAAAAGTCCTACACTTGATCTTGACCAGAAGCAACCCCATACATCCATCTAATCAGCCCACTTTTCGTTTTAGAATACTTTTAGATTTTTGTTTGCATTTGAATGTGTTTTGTTTTACGTTCTGGTGTGAGAGAAGTTCCCTGAGGTGGGCTTCAGCATGAGTTCGAAAGCTCAGAAAACTAAACCTCTGGTCCCAGTGACCAACCCAGATTGGACCTTGCAAAATAGATTTAGTTATATTTCCTCTTCATTTTTCTCTTACCTAATGCCCTAACTTCTTTGCAGAATTTTACACGATGTTGGTTAACCCAAAAGAGAATAGTTTGATGGGCTTGTATGAATAAAAGGGCTGAAATCAAATTTGATGGCATCATTTTACAGACAGGAAATGTAAGCACTTTTTTGAGCAAAGGTAGTACCAGTAATAATAGGCGCCTTGGGTGCAATCCCAAAACAACTGGAGCACCACTTGAACACCATCAGCACTGACAAAATTCACGAGTCAATTGCAAAAGGCAGCTTTACTTGGAACAGCTTACATCCTCCAACAATATCTGTAACATCACCAAACATTTACACTGCCTATCCCAGGTCCTTGGAAAGAGCTTGGTAAGTGGATAAAAATGCCAGATCCAATCTGGCTAACTGCGATGAACCATAATAACACATTAGGACATTCTAGGTACGTGGGAAAAACTACATACAAAAGCAAATATCAGCTAAAGGATTGGCAGCTTCACATTGTTGTGAAAGATAGTAATATTAAACATTTGGCAATCAATCGTAATAATAAAATATCAGCATCTATAACAAACTGCAATTTTTTAAAAACTGCTGTAACAGGGTCTTACCATCTGCAGGCTCCTCTAAGTTATCATGCCAAGAGGCAGGTTTCCCAGTTAAGGCATGAACTGGCGGTAAAAGCAAGATTATGGAATTAGCTATTGCTGATCTTCAAATTAAAGCTGTCTTAAACTTCGTTTTAGACTTAAGAGAATGAAAAAGTTCTCCTTACCTTGATTTCTTTGGGAACAGTAACATTTAGCTTGAAATGTAGATTTTTGCAGAACCAAAAACACACATAGAAACTGATGATTTCAGACAAGTCTCTATCTTTCACCACACTCCCTTTATATATCAATATAGTCTACATCAGACTTTGATTACATTCAATGGCAAGGATACCTTAAAAGGGGGGGGGAAGGGAGCAATACAGGTAGTTGACTTACGACCCCAAATGAGCCCAAAATTTATGTTGCTGAGTGAAACATTTGTTAAACGAGTTTTGCCACATTTTACGACCCTTCTTGCCACAGTTGTTAAGTGAATGGCTGCAGTTGTTAAGTTAGCAACATGGCTGTTAAGTGAATCTGGCTTCCCCATTGACTTTGCTTGTCAGAAGGTCACAAAAGCTGATCACATGACCCCAGGACATTGCAACTGTCATAAATATGAACCAGTTGCCAAACACCTTAATTTTGAACATGTGACCATGGGGATGCTGCAATGGTCATAAGTATGAAAAACGGTCATAAGTCACTTTTTCAGTGTCCTTGTAACTTTGAACGGTCACTAAATGACCTGTTGTTAAGTCTAGGATTATTTGTATTTCACAAAACTGCCTTCTTCCGGCCCCGCTTACCTTTCATGAGCGGGTTTAAGGCATACTCGGTATGCAGGCGCTGGCATCGCAGCTCCTTCCGGACCGTCTCACAGAAGATCTTGTTCTGACTTACCGGGTCCAATGGTTCCTTTACGCCCCCCTTAGCCACAGCCATGCGGCGTTATTTAGAGCGACTGTCAATCGCTCCAGAACTTCTGCCGACGCTTTCTCTGGGCTGAGCGTATCCAGGGGCGGAGATCGTCGCTTCTGGTCTCCAAGCTACGTATTGACGAAGAACGTCGCAAGCCGGAAATTCTAACTCCTCCTCTCTTTCTCTTTATTGGCTGAAAAACTAAAGCTTCCAAAATGCTGATTGGTCGTTGCGGCCGGTAGAAAATATTTGAATCCGCATGAGTCCGCAGCACGACCACGGCGGAGAAAGGCAACTTTAACGTGAGAATGTCTTTTCAAAACCCGGCTTGTTCAACAGCTAGCTAAAAGTGTCTGTTCCGCACAGGAGTAGACTTTAGTCGGTCTCGATCTCGTTCTGTCATGTTTGTGTGTTGCTCTCTCGTCTTCACGCCTTAAAATGCAACCGGCAGAAGACTCAGAGCTGGCTGGGAGGATTCGCTGCACGGTAGCAGTTGAGCATCTGGGTGCAGCGGCTGCCCCGAATCGGTTGCTCCTGAGAGATGCCTGGGTCACCCTTGGGCGGAATGAGTTCCGCGAACTGGTATTACAGGTGACGAACACCTCGGGTCCAGGCCGTCTCCAGAACTTCCCTTTGCGACAGAATGAAATGCGACTTTTCACACGTTTTGTGAAAGATGGGAAGAGCTCGATCCGGTTGGGTCCCTTAGGTTCCAATTATGTACAGCTGCTGCTCTCTAATTGTCCTCCGGATCGCTTGCGTCGCTTTGTTCAGACTCTGCGCATCAAATTTGAAGCCACGCAGCACAGAATGAGGCCGGTGGCTGAGCGGACAAGGCTCCTCTCTAGCTTGCCACGCACATTTGACACAGTAAGCCCGGTGCAAGTCCGCGATTTGCAACAAACAAATACAAGAGAAGCTCTGGCTAAGGTTACAGCCACCCCCACGAAAGGACAAACTTTACGCTGCAGGTCTCGGAAGCGTCCTATGGAATCAGTGGATGGGAGGCAGGTAAGCTATCATCTGCCTGAAAAGTTAATACAGTATTTGCTTATACTATAAGCATCAATAATACTAAACACTAAAGAAAAGATACAGTCATACCCTCTGATGGCACTTTCCCCAAATCCAAGAAGGCTATGTTGACTATGTTGATTAGATGACATGTTAGGAAGATAGATTTTATTAAAATTTACAAATAAAAGGATAAAAAACTAATACAAACTAAGAAAAATATAAAAAAGAAAAGAAGAAAAGTAGAAATAAAAACAAAATAGAATATATACATAATACATATACATCCGGTTCCACCAGAACTGAACTTGCACTCCCAACTCATCTTCCCTCGTTCTTTCCTTCCCTTTTTGGCAAAGAGATAAAAGTGCAAACCTTTGATGGCACTCAGCCACTATAATAATAAGTTCTGATTTCCTGAGATTCAAATGTATGATTTTTGCCTTTGGAACATCAGTTAAAATATGGATTGTCCACCAGATGACTGAAGAACAACAGGTGAAGAAGCCTTGGTTGATGAGCTCCAGAGCAACCCTTTCCCAGGAGCAGTCAAGAGTGCTGAGTGCTGTGTTGAGTGGAAAGAACGTCTTCTTCACAGGGAGTGCTGGTAAATGAAAAGGGGTGAGAAGGGTATATATCAGTGTTTCCCAAACGCTGGCTGTGGAATTCTGGGAGTTGAAGTCCTCATGCCTTAAAATTGTCAAGTTTGGGAAACACTGGTATATATGATTAGTCACTTCAAATTAGGAATCCCAGATCTTTCCTATGACTATGGTGGGGATTCAAGCTAAATAGCTCCCACTGCTTTTATTCATAAGAGATTTACCTCATGGTTTCTGGATTTCTTTTGCATGTGTATGAATA
Organism: Crotalus tigris; assembly: GCF_016545835.1. NCBI lineage: Eukaryota > Metazoa > Chordata > Lepidosauria > Squamata > Viperidae > Crotalus > Crotalus tigris. The sequence continues at coordinate 3,571,909 of NW_024100417.1, read as the reverse complement.
GATTTTCATTTTTTGTGGAGTTCTTAGTGATAAACTGCCTTTTTTTAATTGTCAGACCTGTAAAACACAAGTTCACTTTTGTCAGTAAAAAAAGTCCAAAGGGTAAGAGCAAATGGTCTAAGGTCATGCTGCAAATAAAAAAAATGAAGATTCCAATAGAACTGAATAAATGTAGCTCGGGGTTGAACAATGGAGTTCTTGGTGATCTCTGAGTTTGGTTTGCTCACAGATGTTTCATTACCTGATCAAGGTAATATCAGTGCTACCCTGTGTAGAGTATGCTACCTGTTTATATACAGTAGCTTGTTCTGCCATGTTGGTGGGTTTCTCATTTTCTCCTTGGTAGTTCCTTGATTAGGATATTGTAAAATTCTAGTTCCGAGGATTATTGGGTATTGTAAAATCTTAAATCCATGCATTATTGTATTGTAAATCAATATCCTAATTTAGGAACTACCAAGGGGGGGGGGGACTCCAAGACTGGTGGGGCAAGCTACTATAAATAAACAAAGAGTAAACCCCACTCTCACTAGCACTGATGATGTTACCTAATCAGGTAATGAAACATCTACAAGTAAATAACCAAGCTCAGAGATCATCAAGGACTCCATCGTTCAACTATATTTATTCACTTCTTTTGGAATCTTCATTTTTTATTTGCAGCGTGACCTTAACACTATTTGCTCTTACCCTTTGGACTTTTTACTGACAAAAATGAACTTGTGATTTATGGGTTTGAAAATTAAAAAGGCAGTTTATGGAAAGAAGGAAGCTATGATGTAACTGTAGAGAGAGGGTAAAATGTAAATGCATTTATAATTGCTGCAAAGAAGATCATAAGATGCTTCTTTATAATTTTTCCTTTACCCCCTTTTTTCTATTTTTTTTCCTTTCCTTTTTTTCTTTTCTCACTATGCACTATTTTTCTTTATGTGCTCTATTTCTTTCCAATGGTTTTTACTTTGTTAAAATTTCTTTAATACACACACACACAAAGTCCCCGGTTCAGTGGAATTGCTCTGTTTTAAACTGACCCACTGTTGCATCCTAAATACCAACACTTAAGCACAGGAAACTTTGTACAGTACTTGCCATTTAAATAGTCCCTAAATAATAATAAATTGTAGAGGAGAATATGAGCAACTTTGAATGAATTGAGCTGAATGTTTTTTCTCTAACGGTAACTTTTGTTTTCAAAGGAACTGGCAAATCCTATTTACTGAAAAAGATTGTGGCCTCCTTTCCTCCAAATGGCACTTACGTCACAGCCAGCACGGGAGTGGCAGCATGTCAGATTGGGGGCATCACACTCCATGCTTTTGCAGGTAATTGGAGTTCAAATCCTGGGAAGGAGAGAGGTTGGAAAGAATTTAGCCTGGTATGCCACTCTTGCGCTCTCTTAATTTCCCCTTTGTAGGTATTGGGTCAGGAAAGGCCCCTCTGCATCAGTGTCTTGAGCTGGCCCAGAGACCTAGGGTTCGGCAGCAATGGCTGAATTGCCGCTGTCTGATCATTGATGAGATCTCAATGGTGGAAGGGGAATTCTTTGATAAACTGGAGGCAGTGGCTAGGTATGTAGAACCTCCTTTTCTGAATGTGTTCCTATACTTACACTGTTCCTAAGTAAATGGATCTAGAATACCACAGGAAGCGTTGCAGACAGCTAAGGAGCAGTCACCTTATGGATATTAGATTAGCTTCTTCCTACATGACATTTAGAAGTTTGTTGAAAACAAAGTTTTTCCAGAGAAGGTTCACAATCCTTAACTATTATGCCATCTTTTTTTATTTTCTATTTTTGTTAGTTTTATTGTTAATCTCTATCTTGGGTATTAACTTTATGATTTATTTTCATCACTTTAATCCTATTGTACCATAGGTTTTTTTTACTTATATAAACTGCTGAGAGTCATGAGATTTCAGCAAGATAGATATTACCACCTCTCTCTGCTGCAGTAATATAGCGTTAGTAACTAAAAGATTGGTCATCTGGTTAACTCATGAACTGGCTTAGATTCTAGCTGTGACTCTTAATCTCAATTTCACTAACTCTTGAGCATACTAAGAAGCACGTAATATATTCTCCATCCACCCCACCAAAAGTATCTGAAATCCCTGAGGCACTTTTCAGGTTTTAGAAGGGAATATGCAATGGTGTGATTAACCGTTAGAGGAATTATGGACTTTTGCAATGGATTGAAAACCTGTGGGGGATTAGGTCTGTAGCCACTATTGTCACTGTACTTCTAGAGAGAAGAGGGAGGAAGGGAGGGAGGAAGGAAAGAAAGGGAAAAAAGGAAATAAGAAAAAAGAAAGCTAGCTGTTGGAAATGGGAGTATGGCTTATCCTTTCATAATTTGGAGCTTTTCCAGCTTGATTGGGAATCCTGGAATTGCAGACCTAATACACTAAAAAACTGGATATTACATTCAATTTCCCTGGCCCAGATCATTAAAAAACCTCTTTTGAATCCTTGTTCTGTTTGCTTTCTGGCTAGAGATGTCAGGAAATGTGAGGATCCATTTGGAGGAATCCATCTTATCATTTGTGGAGACTTCTTGCAATTGCCTCCCGTTGCCAAGGACCACAGACAGCCCAAGTTCTGTTTCCAGGTCTGTTGCAATTGCTGCTGTTTCTAACTATGTGGTCAGTCACTAGCTGACCAGGAGTGTGCTTTTACAGGCAAAGAGCTGGAGAAAATGCATCCATCTCAATATGGAGTTGACAGAGGTCCGGAGACAGACTGACAAGGAATTCATTTCTCTTCTGAATGCTGTCCGTCTTGGCAGGTGAGATATCTCCTTGTTCATTAGAACCATCAGGTGGGAAAGGACGGGGGGGGGGGGTGTCTGTCCTCTTGGGATGGAATGACCGAAACCTAGAGATCCTTCTTTTCCCATCTCTCCCTCATTTTATTTCCGAATGTTGACAGTGTTATATCTGCCAAGCTTGAATGCTGACTGAAGTTTCATCATTTTCTTTTAATTCTTCACAAAACTTCGAATATAACATTCTTTGAATGGTGGGATCCTAAGAGAAATGTTGGGTGATATTTGCCACCAGTGAAATAAATTGTGGCAATTGTTATGGCAACCTTTCTGATTCATTGGTTCAGCTATTCCTGTCATTAGCCAGGCCGGTTGGAGTTGATGGAATTGTGCTGTAACACGCGTGGAGTTAAGTGGGATAGGAAGTTAGTGTGGAGGAATGGCCTTTTTCCCTCAATAGGCAGGGAAACATACAGTACAATTTGTCAAATAGATAAATATTTAGTGTTTTCTAGAGTTGCTGTGATGCCAGGATTTCTACACACCCATGGATCTCAATTACAGGTCTTAGCTCTTGTGATTTTAAATACCATTACTGTAGGGGTATCAAACTGGTGGCCCTCAGGCTGGATGTGTCATGTGCAGGCCACGCCCACCCCGGGTCTGCAAAGGAAAAAACTGTCACGATATATCACGATACAACACGTGATGCAAACGAGTTTGACACCCGTGCTCTACTGCAATCTGACAGATGGACAGAGGAAGTCAACAGACTGCTGACCCAAACAGTAATGCAAAAAGTGGAGAGAGATGGAATATTGGCTACACGGTTGTGTACTCACAAGGATGATGTAGAGTTCACAAATACCATGCAGCTGCGACAATTATCTGGTAAGAATCAGGCAGCAACGCCTAGTAAGATACAGTAAGTAGCTCTTTCTTTGCCTTTGAGAAAGAATATGACTTCCAATACGAGTTGTAAAAACTTGGAACCAATAATAGGAATTATTTCATATCATTTTTGTTTTGAATGAAATGTGATATACTGTCTCATCAATTGTAGAGATTATAAGGTTGTACTTTGGGAATCCTGTGAACTCTTGATGTGCAAAATATTTGTGATTGTAGAAGGATAAACTGAGAGCTTGTGGTCAGCTGCTGGAACATTATTTAGGAAGTATTTTTTTTCAAACTAAATTTAGCCAGATGTTCTCCACTCATTTGCACCAATTGGATAAATTTGGAAATTTGAGAATAGACTGTGGGGCAGATTCATAAACTAAATGCACTGTTGGGTTGTCTACTCACATAATTTTTTATATGAGTCACAGAACCTCCATTTCTCAGAAGTTAACCAGGTAGGTATGTTGCTTGCCAAATCTTTACTTTTCTGTTATTTTCCTCCATCCTCCTCCCTCCCTGCTACTACTTTTATAGCAACTGCACTTATTTATAAATCTGTGCCCAGTAGTCCCCTACCTTGTTATTTGTTCAATATTTGAAAGGTCTTCATTTCTAGAGGCTGGAGCTTTAGCTTAAAGCATGCCAGTTTCCATTCCTATTTATTAATTTGAAAAAGAAATTAACAAGTGTAGTGCTGCAGGATGTCTGAGAGGATATAAGTTTGCAACACTGCAATCAGAACTCTAGTAAATAATATGTTATTTCTTTTCCAGGACAGCTAAGGTCTTTCAAGGCTGTTGACAGTGATCCTATGTTGGCAAAGACTCTTGATGCACAGTGTCCTGTGAAGAGCATTATTGAACTCAAGGAAGGTGCCCAGGTGAACAAATAAAACTGAGCACTGCTTGAGACAGAGGTGTTGTGGTTGCTTCTCTTTCTTTGCAACACATTCACATTTGGAATCAGATCTTGCCAAATGCTAGAGCAGTGTTTCTCAACCTTGACAATTTTAAGGCATGTGGACTTCAACTCCCAGAATTCCACAGCCAGCAATGCTGGCTGTGGAATTCTGGGAGTTGAAGTCCACATGCCTTACAATTGTCAAGGTTGAGAAACACTGCGCTAGAGTCTCCTTGATTTTAACACCTATATCCTAATCGCTAAGCACTTCTCTGGATGATTCCCTTACCCACAAATGGGTGGAGGATGGTTTCGTTAGTATGCAGTGGAAGTAAATCTACTTTAGAAGGTGCCGTGGAAAAATCCACAAAAGCATTCCTGCGTCTTTCCTTTTTTAACAGGTGATGCTTACGAAGAATCTTGATGTTTCTCAAGGTCTGGTGAATGGGGCTCGTGGAGTTGTGATTGGATTTGAAACTGAAGGAAAAGGTTGGTTTCTGACAGGCACACACTTTGGATGCTCTCCTCATTGGTAGTCATGTGGTTTGGTTTCCTTTTGCAATGAAGAAAAGACATTCAACTGTTAAGATTGTAATGCCACACTGGTATTAATATTAATAAAAAATAGGAAACTCATAAAAAAAGTTATGTCATATACAGAAAAACTTCCACCCTTCTTTGACAAATTTGTTTGAAAGTGCTGAAGAGTTCAGTTCTAACAAACTTCATTGCTACAGATCAAGTCTAGATTTCACTTTCTAATGTAATCCTGTGCATTGTTCCTTTAAAAGATTTACTCTAGTCTTGCTTCACAGATAGTGGACAGTCATTCTATAAAATACTGTGATAGATAGTAGTTTGGCATATTACCTACACAGGTAGTTCTCAAGTTACAACTGGTTGCATAGCAACCTTTTGATACTTACAATCTGGTTTTAAAGTTCTGATTCCTCCCCCCCCCCCCCGCCCAGGCTTTGTGCCCTATGGGCATAGTTAGGGTGCTTGTCAACCAGATTTATTTATGACTGCAATTTTTGGCATTTTTTTTTTTTTGGCTGGAAATCGCCATTTACTTCTGTTTTCTGGCAAAAACCAATAGCTTCATTTAATGACCATGAGAGTTCATTTAACTTCAATGTTTGCTTGATCCCTGCAAAAAAGATAATAAAATCAGGCATGGTCATATGGTGACACCCTTAACAACAGCTACAACCTATGAGGCTAAATTATGGTTGTTAGTTGAGGATTACCTGTAACCAACAGTAGTGACATATTGCAGTACCGGATAATAGATGTAGATGTACTTTGTACTCTGACTTGTGTTTTGCTATAGGTCTGCCTAAAGTGAGATTTCTTTGTGGTGTGACTAATGTTATTGAATTTGAGCGATTGGTTTTTAAAGGGCCAGCAGGCACTTACCTTACTCGCCAACAGATACCCCTGAAGCTGGCCTGGGCTATTTCTATCCACAAGAGCCAGGTTTGTTATCCATCTTATTTTTGTGGGAAACAAAACAATAATAATGGTATATCACTGGACTTCTCTAAGTAACAGCAGAATTTTGCTTTTTGTACTAGACTCTTTATCAATGTTAAAATGCTGAAAAATTATTAGTCAATTCTGTTCTTTTTTGCCCATACCTGATGGAATCCAACTTGTTTTATTCCCACCAATGATTTATAAAACTGAGCAGACCAAAATTGCACACTAAATGTCATTAAAGTACAACTTTATCCCTAAACTTTAAAATAGAACTTATAATGCACGGGTAATCCTCAGTTATTGACTATTTCTGTTCAGTGACTGTTTAAAGTTACAATGTTGAAAAAAAAAATGTTTACAGCTCATTTATGACCTCTGCAGCATCCCTCTGTCATGTGATTGCCATTACAGTTCGTAGGCATCCTCCTGTGCCCAACCTGTGTCCCCCCCCCCACCTTACAGAGTAGATTAATTGAAGAGAAGGGGATTGGAAGAAAATAAGCTATCTGCCTTTCTAAAAGCAATCCGATCACGTCAGTAGCCCAAGGCTGGGAACCACAGGCATAGTACTCTCTAGAAATCTCTTTCCAATCTCTCTGCTTTGCAGGGGGAGAGGATGAAAAAGCAATTTCTGTAAGCAATCTCTCCTTTGACCTTTTCCTACTGCCAATACAACAACTTTTCTGTTGAAATTTAGAAGAGCAATAACTTACTCTCTTGAAATCTCTTTCTATCCAATTTCTCTATTCTGTGGTGGGGAGGATTAATAAGGGTAGTGATTTCTGTAGTCAATTTCTCCTTCACCTGACCTCCACCCTCCCAGATAATATCATCAGTGAGAATACGTGTGAGTTTTTCTCCTTGTTTATATATAGTACAGGTCAGGGGTAGGCAACCTTGGCTCTTTTATGACTCGTGGACTTCAACTCCCAGAATTCTGGGAGTTGAAGTCCACGAGTCATAAAAGAGCCAAGATTGTCTACCCCTGGTACAGGTAGTTCTCAACTAACAACCAAAACTGGGACTGGAATTTCGGTCAGAAGTTGTGGTTGTAAATCAAGGTACCCACGAGATTGGACTTAGGTTTTTTTTACTGTTTTTAGAGCAGTTATTACGTCCAAATTACATAGTAATTAAGTGAAGCAAATCCATTATTTTGAATGGTTTTGGCTGGAAACTGGCCAAAAACACTGGAAACTGGGAGAAAAAAATAAACCACGGTCATGGGACTGTGGGACATGGCATCTGGTCATAAATGTAAACCAGTTGCCGAGCACCTGACATGCAGCCACATGACTACAGTGGTATCTTTCTCCATTGTGTCTTCAAACGGTCATTACATGAATGTTCATAAGTCAAGAGCTACCTGTAGCTTGTCCTGCCAATTTTGGTGGGAAACCAAAAGAGCCAAAACACATCGTTTCCAGTAGCCAACATCCAGATAATCAGGGATTAGCAGACTAGACAAATAATCACACACAATACAATGCCCTAATCAAGGAAAAAACCATATCCTCACCAATATTGGCAGGGTAAGCTACTGTATATAAACAGGGAGCAACCTCCCCCCCCCCCCCCACACACACATACAGTACACACCAGTACTGATATTACTTGGTCTGGTAATGAAACATCTGTGAGAAACAACCAAGCTCGGAGAGCATCAAGGTCTCCACAGTTATCTGGGTGTTTGGAGCCCTAATATGGTAACCCCATTATACCATTTAAAGTTCTATCACCTAATTCTGGGGTCATCAGAAAATTTACTGCCCCAATTTCTGAGGATATATACTGCTACACAATAATTAAGTTGATGATCGGTGCCCTTTTTTGTTTTTAATCTGGGACAAAGCAAGCAAAGAAATTGGTGGATTCCCTTGGTTTCTGTTTCCTTGGCTTCCCTTCCTACCAAGCACTGCTTGCCAACTGAAAAATAACGAACAACTTTTGCTAATTTGGATTAGGACAATTAGGTGAGTGTAGGCAGGGGCTTAGAATGGTATAATTAGCCTTCTGTCAAACTGTCCAATTAAAAGAATGCTAAATATATATCCGAAAATAGCCTGGATGACAAGTTACAGACATGGAGGACAGTAAGCTAAAGGGAGAAAGAGCGATTGAAAACATGTGAACTTCGTCCTCAGGTAATCTTAAAAGGAATGGTAGTGTCTGCAGCATTAATCCAATTCTGTCCACATGGCCAGCAGCATCTGGAAGTAGCCTGTGAATGTCCATGAAGCAGAAAAGTGTAGACAAAATAGTGCTAACAGTATGACTGTACAAAAATATGTTGGTCAGAGTAGCAGAAAATCTATAATGTGTTGAAACTTAACAGAACAAGCAAGATATAGTTTACAGAGCCCAGATTTCTTTTCCTGGTTTAAGCTGAACTTCTGGGCAGCAAAACTTGCTTTTTTTTTTTTTTTTAATGCCAGGTGCTCTTTCAAGAGTGCTATACTCATGTAAATAAGAAGCCTGCATAAAACCTGTTAAGTGCTTTAGAAAGCACCAGACCTTGCACCAGTAAATTTATCGCCAGGGGTCTCATCTCTTCTGCTACTCAAGCAAAAAAAAAAATCATGCGAGGCAGTTCTTTATTGGAGGAGAGATGCATGCTGGCGGCAGCTGCCTAAAGTAGCAAAAGAAGCTGAGCAGATTCAGCTTCTGATCAGGTCAGCAATTACTCTGTAGAAAAAAAATATGTTAAGACAGCATCCATAGCAAAATTTGTGTCAGGAGAATTACTTTAAAACTGGAACTATAAGTTACATAAGTAGAATTAAGTAGAACTGGAAATAAGTCAAGATCGTAAGGATACGGACATTGACAAAAATAGTTATTATATTTGTACTGCAGTCAGAATGCAGCAAGCTCGAAGTTATAATTCCACCTACTGAATAGTTTCCCATTATTATTCCAAAGATAAACCTGGGCTATGCATCCTAGCAGTTGACTTATGTAGATACTTCAATCTACATTAACTGTTGGTGTTCCTAGCTCAGTCTTGTCTACTAATGATTTTTCATTTATTATCTTCATTTATTTCTTTTTCTAGGGTATGACTTTAGACTGTGCTGAGGTTTCTTTAGCTCGCGTCTTTGAAAGTGGACAGGCATATGTAGCACTTTCTCGAGCTCGTAGTCTTGCGAGTATTCGAGTTTTGGATTTTGAAGCCAAGGTAGTCAGAGCTAATCCATGTGTACTGCGATTTTACAAGGAGCTGAAGAGAGACCAATTTTTAAATCAGGTAATTTCTCATTAGGTTATTCCAGAGTAGTACAATTTGGACAGTATATTCCTCTACAGACTGGATACATGGGGGTGCGGGCAGGAGACTCATAGATTAGAGCAAGGCCCTTAATTGACTAGTGGCATTACTGAGGTTTCTGGGTAGAACAGTACCAAACTCTTGAACAATTATTTTTGGTTTGTAGGTCTCTGTTTTTGTAAATGGTATTTTCCTCATCATCTTTAATAAACTACAGACCATAACTTTACTTAAAGTTTTAACAGAGCAAAGTAGATTTCAGTATAAGGGGCTGAACTGCTTCTTTGGCTGTTTAATAACTTGAGACTTTGTTTGTTTTTACTCTTTAGGCCTCTTTGCATTCCTATATTCATGTTGGTAAAGAAAATGAAAAAGTTAAAGGGACATAAATGGAATCCTTGATATCATTTTATTAATTTACTTTTGGAACAACTGCTTCTACAAATTCATTATTTCTATGAAGTATTGAAGCATTGTGAAGAAGGGAAGAATTATATGAGACATCGTTTTCTATAAACATGGATAGTCCATATAGTCCAATGGATATTTAAGTTTTAACCCAAATCATTCTATTTCTGGAGATTGCACTGACAGATCTTAAAAATTATTTGAAGCCATCTTGATGAAAGTCAAATTTTGCTAGGATATTTACTTCAAATAGTATTTACACTGTGTGTATAATATTTGACATTAGTGAATAAAATTTAACTTAAAGGACTCAATTACTTCCTTAATAAACCAATAAGATTTTACCTAATAATCATTACAAATGCATGAGTGATAATTCAATAGCCTGGATTTTTTGCTTCTCTTAATGTACCAATTTTGAGAAAGGTCTTACACTTTTTAGATTGAAAAGAGACACTTTCATTTTCTTTGTACTGTACAGTATTTTATACAGTATGGCTTCTCGAGTTTAAAAGAAAGCCAACCATATAGAGTGATCTGCATCACATCCTAGTGCCTACAAAGAGATTCTCTATGTATATTGCATTGCAATTTCAAGAATAGAAATTTGTTTCCTTAGTTAACGTAACTTGAAACAAATTCAATTTAAAATCTGAATATCTTGAAGCAAAATCAGTTTTGCTACTTAAATATTCCATATGATATTTGTTAAAATGTACTCTGTTCTACATGCAAAGCAAGCAATTCTAGATTTTCTGTTAACTGCCTAAGAAAACAATGTAATGCTATAGTCTAGTGCAGGGGTAGGCAATCTTGGCTCTTATGACTCGTGGACTTCAACTCCCAGAATTCCTGAGCCAGCATGGCTGGCTCGGGAACTCTGGGAGTTGAAGTCAATGAGCATAAAAGAGCCAAGGTTGCCTACCCTTGGTCTAGTGGTTAAGGCACCAGGCTAGAAAGTGGGAGATTGTGGATTCTAGCTCCATCTTGGCCATGGAAACTAGCTGGGTGACTTTCACTCTCAATCATTCTCTCTCAGCCCAACCCACATTACAGGGTGGTTGTGAGGAAAATAGGAGGAGGAAGGAATATTAGGTGTGTTTGGCACTTTGAATTATTTGTAAAAATAAGGCGGAATACGAATAAATAAAAATATTGCTTTTATATTTTAATGAAAGTATTACAAAGCTACATTACATTAATTGTTCCCTATCTATGATCTGCAGAACAATCTATCTACTGTAGGTTGACCAAACTGCAGATTAAATGAGATTTTGAAATTCTCACTCAATTTGGAATTATCTTATTCTTATGAAATAAGAATAAGAAATTTAACAGGAGTTTTGCCTCACCACCAACTCACAGAAATTGATTAGTCAAAGTGATTTTGAATTAAAGGAACTTTGCCAATTATACATAAAGGAGCATGCAATCTTTTTCATACCACTGAAACAACATTTCAGCTGTATTATACGGCAGAAACACGTTAATAACACTGATTGCATTTGATACATTTGGAATAATCCATATCCTTAGAACAAAGATGGACACTCAAAGCATTATGGAAGCAAAAACTTTCTAAGATGAGAATGATTTCTGAGTAATAAACAGTAAACTTCAGGATTTTGGGAGGAAAAATTCTGAACATTCACATATATCAATTTAAAAATACAAAGTAGACATACTCCTAAGTCAAGTGTTAAATTCTGAACAAAATTAAGGGACATGCTTGGCCAAAATATGACAACTGTTTTTCCACTCTTACAGATACAAATACACAACATTCATGACATGTAATAAAATAGAGTCTTCAATCCAAAATCTCTTTTTTTTGTGCTAGAATATCCAAAGGAAACCAAAATGAATTCAATGGGCAAATACCCAGCGTCTTCCAATCTGCGGAAGGTGTTGAAGTTGTGCCACTTGTAGAACAAGTATTAGAACTAGTATCCTCTTGCTTTTTTGAAAAGTTATTTTCAGCTGATGGCACATTATAAAATGTTTCAGGAAGATCTTCATTATGGTTTACAAGTGGGCTGAACTTTGCTTTCATTGTACTTTTTTCATTCTTATAGTGCGCACTTAAATCAATATAGCATTTGTACATATGCCCCTTAAGTTTCTTATAATCCAGATGACTCAGTTCTTCTGGTAATGACAAAAGCAAGTCTAGTAGAACAGCCGATTCTGTAGAAAGCAATAAAGGAAGCAAAACATAAGTAGTGACTGAGAGCTAATTCATGTTGCATTTCATTTTCTAATTGACATTTTTACAAGTTTTTTCTCCTATACTTCCCCAAAAGGTCTAGCAAAATAATTGTCATTGTTCACTCTTTCCTGCATCAACTTATTTGAATTTTAATTATCACCAAGTCTTAGAGATTTATGGTAATTTCTAACATGTTTGTATGAAAAGCTAAATGAAAACTGTGGTCATTACAATAACAGCTATAATTTCCCTATTATATATGTAGAAAATTATCTTAGCTCACTTCTCATTCGTATTTTCACATGGAGAAATTTGCATTTGAAAATCTTCCTTACTCTCTAAAATCTCAACCATTGTTCCATAAACATTGCTAATAAACAAGCATGTTTTATTTTGAGCTCATGAGGAATAATTGGAACTTTAAACAAGCATTTCTTTCATTTACTGTCCTAAAAGTGCAAAAGTAGATGGCCCACAGAGCTGGCCCTAGAATATTGGATGGGAAATTATTTTAAAATATTTCAAACATAAAAAACCTTGGAGACATTCAATATGTTCTTTCCAGGTCTAGGGCTCTTTCACTCCCTGCAGCATTTATACAATTTAAGTCTTTCTTCAATAAGAAACCTGAGCAGTTTACAAAAATGAAATGTATTACAAAGAATAACATGATAGTAAAAAGCAGGTCTAAGAGCAACTAAAATTTAAAGGTAGAGTAAATAAAACAAATATTGCCATAAAAAGGTAAACATATGTAATTCCAGATGCAGGAACAGCTCATCTTAACTTTTCATCTTGATCTAAATCCCGACTTACCACCAGGTGGTAGCTCTGGTGCTTTAGATCCCCGTGAAATCACTGAAAGATACTTGTATATCTTTTCAAAGTCCACATGTATTTCACCATTTTCTGCAGGGGTCAATTGCTCTACATCTGATGATACAGTTGCTTGGTCAGATTCTGTATTGGATTTCATATTCTTGCTAGGAACAATTGGGATCATGCACTGAGCAGCATTTCCTTCTACAGGCTTTGATGGCACAGAGTGAAGCAAAGAGAGTGGCTCCGCAGATGCAATTGTTAAAACCTAATTAAGATAATCAGAAGTAAAAAATTTCAATAACTCAAATGCCAGAAAACTAAATACTCTGTATTTTGATTACTGCAACTTTGCTGGGAAAGATGAAAATCAAAGAATTGAATAATTGTAATTAGCAATGGTAGACTTGCTTGTTTCAAGAAAACGTTTGCATATCTCTCAAATTATTATTTTCATAGCAATACTTATCTTAATAAGATCATGTTATAGAGGGGATACCACAGTTACCTGGGAAAAAGCAGCTGTTACTGCGTCCTCAAGGCAACCTGTTAACTTCTTAGCTAAACGAATCCATACCTGGAATAGAGAGTATGACACAATATATGAGTATCTTTTGGCCTCCTCGTCTTATCTCTGAAACCATACTTTTAATAATTTCAGACCTCTATAGGTGCTGGAACTGGGGCATCCTTCTGTTTGCATTGGCGATATCGATACCGTGCCTTGACTGCTTCCCTTGCCACACGTTCTTTCAGCTGGTCTACAAATACTAAGATCTGAAAAACATCACACATTAATGTTTAGAAGAAGGCAGCATTCTACTTTTAAAACAACACTGAAAATGGCTATTTTCAGAAAAACTGGAGTTTTCCTCCTGGTGTAAAAGAGAAACATTACAATCAGAGCAGAATCATTTTATTTTCTGTAGCTTTGTGCTTTGTCAGTTATAGGAATAATTATATTCAACCCACTTCACAAATGACCCATCTGTACGTTTTGCTGATTGCATAAACAAATTAGGACATCTACTGAACTTTACATTTTCAAAAATGGAGAACTAGAATCACCCATTAATGAAAATTCTTTAGCCGCAAACAGTAAGTGTAAAGTGAATTCTAAGAGCCATGATGGTGCAGCAGTTAGAATGCAGAATTGCAGGCTAACGCTGTCCACTGCCAGGAGTTCAATCCTGACCAGCTCAAGATTGACAGCCTTCCACCCTTCCAAGGTTGGTAAAATGAGGACCTAGATTATTGGGGGCAATATGCTGACTGTAAACAGCTTAGAAAGGGCTGTAAAGCACTATGAAGCGGTACATATGTCTAAGTGCTATTGCTAAGTATAACTTTCAAACTGTTTAAGGCTATGCTAGTTAAGCAAACTAGAACTCCTTATTAAGAGACAAAACTTTACTAATAGAAAGTTGGCTGTATTCAAATACATTTTTTTTTGCCTTTTTTATCTCATGGAACCCATATATTTCATGGATATTTTGGACCTGAGAAATAATTGGTTCAAAGTCATATCTCAGAATTGTAATTTTGATGAAAATATGGGGAGATTCCATGTATGCTGTTTGAACTCTTTGATAGAAAGGCTGGATGGAAATGTAACAAATACACACAAATAGGAAGTCAAATATTTTTCTATTAACATGCTTCTGCTTTGATTTAAATTTGGCTTGCTGACAAATTCTTAAAAGTGGGAAAACTTATTCATGTTGTGCCATTTAGACATAAGAAAGTATTACTCTTTGACATTTAGGCTTCTTTTTCAGTTCAAGAGGAAAACTCTTATGTTTTATCGTTCAAAACCTATATACACACTTAGCTGAACATATATTGCAAGATAGAATCTTAGTGTATATTTCACATTCTTTATGACAGAGACAAGGATTTAAAATTAGTCCTCTCCTTGTTTTAAAACGCTTGGGGCTCTTCCATTTCATCTTTAAATGTCCTATTTGCATCATTCTAAGGTACTTGCCTGTCATTTCCAAACACACTTCTCAATTAGAAATATATTATGTTCCTATCTTCAGGCTAGATCATTGGTATTATTTGGGCAGCTGAAACTCAAAAATGAGTTTCATTTTTAAAATGAAAAAAAATGTCCAGATTAAATAGTGACTAGGATAACTGAAAACAGTTCAATCCGTAACAGCAGGTATTTATAGAACATAGTATAAAGCAAGTACAATACGGCAAAGAAATAGGTACAGCATGACCTGTTGTTGTTTCGTGTGTGTGTGTGTGTGTGTGTGTGTGTGTGTGTGTGTGTGAGAGAGAGAGAGAGAGAGAGAGAGAGAGAGAGAGAGATTTTATCACTGTCCAAATAGTCACTAGCAGTTTCTCTGTTCCCACAATTTCTTCAGATATTCCCGTCTTTCGTTTTAGTATGACCCCATCGAAGCCTTTTAAGTTATCCCAACCCACAGACTGCGTCTAAACCCACCTCATCTTCGTTTCTGGAAGGCAAGTATTCCTTCAGTTGTTCCGGTCGCAGCGGGCCCGGAGTCTGAGCTTGCGCTCTCAAAGCGTGGAGAAGACGTCGCTTTTCTCGATCGGTCCAAACCCGGATTGTGGGGTCGAGACGGTAGCGAACGGGCGCCGAACGCAGCCTTGATGGTGGCTTCATAGCAATCCCTCCTGAAAGTCCAGGCCCCAAACTAAGAAAAGGCCAGAAAAAGCCTCTTCGCCTTCCCGCGAAATAAATTTCGCCGCCCCCTTCTTTACTCTTCCCGCCCACAAAGTTTCGCAACCTACGCGGCTCAAGATCGCATTTCGTATACAAATTAGCAATACTTCAGCAAGCTACGATTTCCAAGACTCGCATTCTGATGACGTAGACACCTTACCCAACCACCGGCGACCAGAAGAAGGAGAGGGGGCAGGTGACGTAGCCGCTTCCAAAGGAGGGGCGGGGCCGGTAAAGCGGCCGTGGAGTCACAGAAGGGTTTGAGTGGTAACTAAGGAGGATGCATCGAACGCCTTTCTTCCCTCTCGTTACCATGGTTATAGAGTGGGACCGCCCTCCGGCACGGAGCAAATTGTCCTCGAGTCTGGCTACATGTCTATGCCAGGTCGAGGGGTTAGAGTTGCTTTGAGTGTCATAATCCTCTTTCTTTGTGAGAGACCTGGTATGGAGATGGACTGCAGTGAGGTGGCCGACCCTAGAAGGGTTCCCATAGTTTGGAGGCTGGGATTCTGGAGGATATAGAATGCCTTGAACAGAACAAAGCCTTTATAGTTACAACTATATAGGGCTATTGTGTAGTAAAAATGTAATAACTCTAGGCAAAAGATACAAGGTGCAGCTTTTGCCATTACGGTGCCTTCATACCGATGAGCAGTATTTATCAGTAATTTAGTTCTGTTGTAAACATTCATAAAGGATTTGACTGGCCACTAGCAGATGAAATAGACCAATGCTCCTCTTGGCTCCCAGGCAAAATGTCTGTCTGCGTTATTTCATGAAAAATTAAGTTTGATTGAAATCCTAAATCACAGATGTGTAAAATTAAATTTAGAAGCTTAAACCACATCAGCTGAAGCAAGAGCAATTGAAAGGAGAGAGGTGGGAGATAAAAAGTAAAGTAAAAAGTAAAAAGGAGGTACAGCTAACAGGAAAATACTAATCATTTATTAAAATAAATATTCACTCATGATACAGAGATTTTCTATAAGGACTATATATTTGTAGTCCATTCAGTAAACATTTAGAAATTTGAGAGCTACCCAGTTATACAAATATTTACTGTATCTGTACATTTTCAATTTTAAGAGCATGGGAGTTCATATTTCTTGGCAAATAATGATTATAGTTGTGCTACCATCCCTTTTGTTTTAAAAGACACTTAAATTGTGTACAAAAACATCACCCAAACTAAATATTTGTTGATTTACTTTAGGTTCCTATGCCATAATAGTGAAAATTATAAGCACAAACTTCCTAGTCAAGAAAATACTTATAAAGTGATTCTGAATACTAATAACTTGGGATTGATAGATTCATAATCCAAAGAAATCCCACCTTAGATACTCTTATTGACATGAGGATTGGTTACATAAAAGGTTGGTTACATGAGATCACAGTTATACTTGGCATAAGATATGTGAACTCACAGTAACTGTGTTTGAGATCTGTTCATTACTCTGTTTTCTTAATTTTGGTACATTGCTACTTATAGTATTGCTATTAGTTTCAGTGAGCCATTTTTCAGTCACTGATGTAACTTTGCAAACAACAGATTGAAAGTGAATGCAGGGAGGCAGTGATGGAAGCAGTACAGTAAGTACACTAATTGTGATTTGGTCACCTGATCCCCACAGATTAGGAGGAAGCTGTGGTGAATTCAACTAGCTGTGACTCCTGATTTGAGGCTCACTATATTAGAACAAGGCCATTTATAATGAATATATTATATTGGTTGTTGTTAAAATGGGAGTGAGAAATCCTTATAAAATTGGGTTGTGATCCAAGATCTGATATTATATCCTGATTTACTTTTATCTTACTCGAGTCTAGACTGTTGGTAGGTGTGAGCTAGCTTTCAGGAGTTTCAGCGCACCATTATACTGGAAAAGGCAGTTTTGTAAACATTGAAATAAAGGTACTTTGAATGTAAAATAATTTCCAGACATAGCAGTTTGCTAAGATTTTACTTTGTTTTTCAGGCTGTGCACTCTTTCTTGATTTGTACAAATCTGATAATGAAACTTTTTCAGGGCAGGCATCTGTTGAAGAGGAAGAGACAGGTAAAAAATTAATAAAGATGAATTCCATTTTTCCAGAAATATTTTGAGATTTCTAGCAATAGATGGGGGTATTTAGCTTTTCCACATATGTAACTCCTGAATATTAAAGTCTAAAATCTCTAGTTATAGCATTATGTTCTGTCCAACTGATCTAGTCATAAATATAGGTATTATTTAGAACTGTACATTAATACAGCAGATAAACCTTGCCATCCTACTCTCTTAGGATTCTACATCACTTTTATTTCTTTCAGAACTCATTTTTGTCCACATTGGTGCCAAGGAATTCACCATACCATGCAATCCTGAGAAAACAGATGCTATGATTGGTATGAATTCTACCTACAAATGGAGCCTGGAAAATAGAGGTTAGACTTTGTTGCTTAGGGCTGAAGATTTCTTTATAGAGAACAAACGTATGATGGAGGAAATAGCATTCTTTTCTTGTGGAGATATCTACGAATATGTTCTGGCTTCTTTAGATTACTCTGCCTCAGAACCATAAAGTAGATTTTTTGAGAACTGAATTCAAATATTTTATAAATATTTTATAGTAGGAATAAATTCCAAGTGCCTGTCAGATCTGCCTCAGTCTGATCTCCTAGTGAAGTAAAACTTTCAACTCCATTTGTTTAAAGTGAAAAGGCACTTTTACTAAGAGATGCTGATTGCAGTAGAGTCAAGCGAGA
The DNA here is from genome assembly GCF_016545835.1 of Crotalus tigris. Lineage (NCBI taxonomy): Eukaryota > Metazoa > Chordata > Lepidosauria > Squamata > Viperidae > Crotalus > Crotalus tigris. Next base: position 3,553,705 of record NW_024100417.1, on the reverse strand, counting down.
TCTAAAGTTCCCACGCACCAATAAAGGACTAACCTCTTGGTTCCCCTTAGCCCTCCTCCCATGATCCATACGTGTGTAGCCAATCTGGCACTACCAAGATGTTTTGGGAAATGCTGAGATGTTTGAGCTGGTAAAATTCCACTCTCAGGGTAAACTGCCTTGAAGATGCCAGCACACCATCATGAACCAGATTCCAAAACGCTCTGTTGTTCCTCAATTGTCAATCCCCCCTCCCGATTTCCCATCAACAAGGTATACAGCTTTATTGCCCATTTGTTCCCCCCCATCCCTTCCTTGATTGATGTCAGAACGCCAGCAAGGTGCCAAGCTGAAACTGGTGGATCTTACAGTGCCTGGCATGTAGCTAAAAAAACCAGCAGTAGCTAAGTTGGTGTCCTTCAGATGCCTTGGTCTTTAACTCTTAAGATATCTGATGATTGGTCATGCTGGTTAGGACTTTTGGACTTCAGAATATCTGGAGGGTTGTTTTTAAGACTGTTAAAAGATTTGAACTTGCTAAATTAACTTAGAACAATTTTTTTCCTACTCTACTTTAAGAATTGACTATAAATACAAATTATAGGAGGCATTACACACCCTTAAAATATATTATTAGATGGTCTTTTTAGTTTGTAGTTGTTTCCAACACAATATTATTTCTGGATAATACCCACTTAATTACTCAATCTCAACAAAAGTTTTGAGGAGATGGAAATATTGCATAACAACCTTTAGTATTTTTTCTAGTTTTATCTTCTGTGAAATGTGCAACATAATAATTTACTGTCAATTTACTGTAGCAAAAGGTATAAGTTCACTATCAGGTTTCTCCAAGAAAACAAATAGGCATTCAAGGATAAATTCAGAGAAGTAGATTTACTGAAATAGTTATGAAAGAATTCCTGCAATTGCTGTGTATTAAATGAGAACCTTATTTATGGTGCATTCAAAGTTCAGATATTATACTTCTAATATAATGCATTAGAAGCTATTCTTTTTGGATGGGTATGATGGTTTTGTCTGTCCTTTATTCTGATAATAGATGGATCAGGTACCAGGCTGATTGCTTATATTGTATAACTTGTTCTCACATATGCTTTTTTTTGCATCAGTATAGTTTAAAAGTGTGGAATATAACATTGGCTGAAAAAATAAACACAAGAAAGAATTTTGAAAAATTATTTAAAGTTTGCTATTTTTACAATTGCTTTCAAATGTTTAGTTATATTAAAATAATTCCCAATATATTATCTTTATCATTCTATATACCTCTTTTCTGAGCAGAAATACTGAATGTAGATGTTTAAAATGTTGTATCTCTCCAAAAGATTACAAATGTACAACGGCAAATATCTCTGGAATCTTTTGTTTTTGTATTTTATTCTTCATGATATTCCTTTCAATGTGTTGGTAATGTGTTGTTTTATAAATATATAACTTTAAATGCCTGGAAGCACATAGTTTACTTACTTCTTCCTTAGGCAAAAGCACAAGTGTCTAATGTTTGATTTGCTAATAGTTATGTGTGTCTGAATGAGCACACACAGAGAGATGGAAATTACAGCCTAGAGAAAGAAATTCAGTTTGTCAAGCTAATTTCTTAAGAAGTGCTGATGGTAGTGCTGTAGTTACACTAACTACTAATGGACTGCCCCATTAACTTTCTTACATTGTGAAATTTTAATGTTGTAAGCTGTCAGGAGTCACTGTGTGTGATTTGGGTAGCCATATAAATTTATTTAAGAAATTGAGACTTCTGGTCTTGCATCGTAGTGATGTGGCCGAGGGATTGCGGGGTTCCGCACCCCACGGCTGGTTTCACCCTGCCAGGAGACCCTGAATGGGTCTAAGTCGCCCCGGAGAGGCAACCAAGAAGGAGGGGCCCCTCGCTGATCATAGAATGATGGTGATCAATCCAGGGGAAGCCCTCCAACCCAACAGGAGAAAGGCTAGACACACCTCGCTGATTTGCCCAAGCTACTGGAAGCTGAAGTCCAAAAGCACTAACTAGAACAACGTTGAACAGTGTGCTTGGAACTGGGTCAGAATATCGATTTTCTCTCTCCTAACTGATTTCTAGAGGAAATCTGGAAAAGATCCCCAAGAAGCAAAAAATCCTTTGAAAGTGAGAAGGGAGGGGATTACACCCCCACCCTTCCATAGATGGAAGTGGTGAATTAATGTTTATGGGGGACAGAAATATATTGAAATGAAGTTAATAATATTACAGTCTGGATAAATCTGAAAATTATGCAAACTATTAAGATTTCACATCTGAAAGAGTATTGATGAAATTATAAGAAAATAATTCTTTGTCTTAAAAGTTGGAAAATGAATAGATACTGACATCTAGTGGAGGATTAGAGCATAACTACAGCTGCACTGACTCAGAAATTGGCAAGCCGTCCAGAAATAGAAAAAACTTGTTCCTTTGAACCTCAGTGATTTTTAGCCAAATGAAGAACAGCTAGAAACAGGAAAGAAAATACAATAGGGCCATCTACTACAGAATGTGAACTACATTTGTTTTAAAAACTGCTGACCTTCTGGGACTGAGCTGTGATTTCTAAGTCCAAGAACTGTTTGCAGAGTAAGAAGAATCTTGACTTTTGACTAATCTTCTAGGGGGGAATTTACTGGAAAGCTTTCAGGTGGCTAAACATTCTGGACTGCAATTCTGGTTGGTTGATAATTCCAAGACCCCTGAATAGAAGAACTGTTATAAAACACTGCTTTGAATGATGCTTTGACAATTGGAAACACATTGGATTACAAAAACCATATATAAAGATAAGAACTATATAACATTTGGTTGTTTGGATTTTAAGATTGGCTGGTTTGATAAGGCTAATCACAGAGACTATGGTACTGGTGAAAGACTGTCTGGAGGAGGGAGACAAAATGGATGTTGCATACCTATCTAAAAGTGATAGGAAACCACATCTAAGATTCCCTTCTGAAGGCCCTAGCCTGGAACATCAGAGAACTGCAGGAACAATACTCCAAGATAAGGCAAATACTTTCCAGGAGGAAATGTATGCCATGCTGTGACAGATTCAAATGACAATGGTTTCAAACCACGATGAGATTAAAAACAACTTTGATGACATAAAATGAGCACATCTTCAACCTAAACTTACAATTAAAAAACTCTCAGAAAATGACGATAAAGAATGAACAAACAAATAGATAACAGAACACAAACCAGAAGAAAGGGACTTAAATAGGGAATCTATAAGTAAAGAGAATCACAACTTAACACAAACAGAAGAAAATCTATAAGACTTTGCTACAACAATGAAAATGGAAAACATATTTTATCTTTCAGGATTTCAAAACAAATTCGAGGACAAGAAAGAAGATCTAACAAAATGGATTATAGAGTTGCCAGGAGAATTATTAGAGTCTGGGAGACAAAAAGCATACATCCTACTCAACTTGTCTGTCTTACTCCCAACAACACTTACAAAAATACAGGAATCCCCTGGCAAGCGGAACATACTAACTTGGGAAGCTGCTTGGCAAAAGGCTAGAGTTAGATTCAAGAGATTTGATTTGACTTACCAGATGGAGTACTATACGATTAAACACTTGTTTGAATATGGTTAAAAGAATAGATAAATTTTGGATATAAAGGGGCTCTACAGTAAGAGGGATAAGATATATAGGTAGTATAGTATTTTTTATAATATGTGAAATGTAAAAATATTGGGATGGTGTATGTGAATGAAAAGTTTGGATATTTAAAGGTAGTCAATTTTGAGAAAATTATGACTGATAAGAATGATTTGAATACTGAGGGGAAAAAGCTTAAATAAGAATCTTGAAAACAGGACATATAGTGACTTAATAAGATGACTTTTACAAATACAATTGAAACATAAGCCAGAAAAGATGTTATATATGGATGTTATTGTTATTTGTACAAACACAAGAAAAATATTTATATCCAACCTTGTATGTATTGAAAATATTAAGAATTATATTTGTTTAATGTTGACAAGGGAGAATACTACTGGAAGAAGAGAAGATCAAGGAAATATACTATTAATTAATATATTGATTATGGAATTATAGAAATTAATCATTGTTTTTAAATATATGAACCCAGACAAGACACTGTTTACTAAGCACTAAAGATTGTTATAGTAAAAAATCAATAAAATATATTTAAAAATATTTATTAAATGAATAAATAAAATTTCTAGTTCAGTGCAGGTGCTTTGGCTGATTGACTAAGATAAAGTTGCCATTCTCAAATGATAGGACTTTGCTGTCTGCTTTCCAGGAGACCTAACTCTTTCTGGTGCCTCCCTGATTTTGCATGAATTTCGTGCTGAGGACAGTGGACACTATACCTGTTCCATCTCTTTCACAGAGGAAGACCAGCTCCATACTGTGACTTTCTCTCATATTGTGGTGGGTGAGTATATCACTGCTGTTATGAAGGATAGATAAACAACAGGGAGCTAGTGTTATGAATGCTTGATAAGAAAACAACATTTTATTTGGTTTATTTGATTATATGGAGAAATTGTGGAAGAAAATGTTCTTTAGAAATAAGCGAGAAGAAAACAGTTTTCCCATGGCTGGATCCTCTAGCCAAATGCCAACATACCTTTTCAATTTTCTAAGAATTCATTATTCTTTCCAGAATTTAGAGTCTGATCGTTTCTTCCTGATTGCTGTGATGTGGTGCATGCCAAAATATTTTGAGTCACTATCCTTATAGTGGAATTTAAATTTAAATTTGTTCCTTTCCTCAGGATATCACATACGTGGAGAATTACAGGTCCTCCTGATTTTTCAGAGCAACTCATGTGATAACTCATTGATGCATGAGTTTGTGAAGATTCTACGCACACAACTGAGTCAATTGGTATCCCACCTACATTGTGAGCTTCTTTCTGAGAGCACCACTTGCTTTCCTACTGTGGAGAAGCCTTTAGATGAGTTCAACCTCCAAGTAGAGCTAAAAGGTCAGTGCCAAAAAGGGATATAGTTTGGAGGCTCCCATATGAAATCAGGAAGATAGATTTCAGTTGTACTTTGGGGAGAAAGTGAAGTTTAGCATAGGAAAGATTCATGCAGAAAAGAAGATTTTTCTACTTTCAGTTTGGCTTTCAAACTTTCAGAGGTAAACTTTCCCTGAAATCACTGTCTACTACTTATAATAAATTTTGGGTTAAGAGTTGCTTTCTTGGAGTAATGGAAAAGCTCTTGTTTGAGGGACAAGGACTATTATATAAATATATTATGAAGTAGACAACTTCATAATATAGTTTAGTCACTGTAATTTTTTCATGCTGCATGCAAGTAGTATACTGTCAGTTGATTTTACAATAAACTTCTTCTCCAAAGAGCATAGAACATTGTCCAAAAAAGATTTTAATGAAAATACATATTATTTTGCAATATTTCAGGGTGTTTGGATTCTTTGTGTGGATCTAGTGGTTAGAGCAGATCACAAAAACAGTAATGTATTTTTGTTTTCCAGTAACTCCATTTGGAAAGGGCTGGGATAAATCCTGCTACCCTCAGGTTGATTCAATGGCATTAGAATGTTACCACTCAGCAGTCCAGAATAATCTACAGGAGGTTTGTAATTTGTCCCACTAGGTTTTGGAGCTAGTTACATTTTTACCAAATGTACGCTAGGAAGCTTATCTTTTAAAATGCAACAAGAGATTTCATGTACTTGGATCAACCACATCTGGCAAAGGTCAACGGGATGCATCGCTTTTTATTCTGCTCTTGTCACTCCATTTACACCTAATCAGAATCTGTGAATAGGCATTTTGAATCCACAAACTATAGTTGATACTTAATTGATCTATGGTGGTGGGGCTATTTACTGTGGGGTGGGAATCAAGAACATCAAACAGCAAGTCTGTTGAAGAAGTTGATGTGTGCTTTTATCCACAAGACATTTGGTATACAATTAACCAGGCTTTGCCTACTCACTTTTATGGAATATACATGATATTACCAGTAATTGCTGACCTTCTGAATTTTCTGTTCACTTATTTTTTTTATTTCTTTTTTCAAGTACACACACACACACACACACACACACACCACACTCATAGGAAAAGCGATTATCTGTTTCATTTTGTGGCTCCTAAACTTTTCTTTTCTTGACCCATTGCTCTACAGGCCAAGGAAGCCATGACTGAATTTATGGATAAGAATAAACACTTTTCTCTGGAAACAACAAATGGTTCCCATGTTTCTTTTGTCAACACCTTTTTCAATTTCTTAGAAGATGGAAAGTGCCAGGATGGTTATGGACAGACACAGGTGCTACAGGCACGCTGTCCCGACTGCTGTAGTGAGTGAAGCAGGTGATCCAAAAGCTACTGCCTCATCTGTCTTCAGACATTGTCTTTGGTCTATAAACTGCTATTTCTCTGTGTGCTGTGGGAAGTCTTTTACACATTCTGTTCCTATCCATTTGTCTTGTCTTTTTCATATAATGTTTTCTGAAGCTCTGTCAGGTGTATCTTGGAACCCATGGAGATTCTATCCAAATGTAGGGGGCTTATTTATTTATCAGCGTGTACTGAGTATGATTCCTCCAAATCAAGAATTTAAAAAAATGTTTAGAAGAACTCAGATTTTCTAAAAAGATAGATTTGATGTGGTCAACTCTGAAATTCATCTTCTCTGCTCCCCCCAAATTAAGTTAATGGAGAAATGACATTCTTTTCACTTTACCCTTTATCTGCCATTTTTCTGGACAGCTTTGTGCCCTCCTGGAACATACAGTGTGGCTACCACTGACAGCTGTGTCCTCTGTCCAGTTGGGAGCTATAGCTTGCACTATGGGACAGTCCTTTGTATTTCATGCAACCACAGTTGGCTTACCTCACATCCTGGTGCCAGAACATCGGCAGACTGTATGAATATGAGAGGTATGTATTAGATTGGATATTTCCTTAGAGTCCCATTTTAGGCAGCAGTTATTGGACAGTCAGTTTTTGATTATTTTTTTAAAATACAAATACTACCTTTAGAAGGAATTTTCAGGACTACAGCAGGAAAAGGATTCATTTTTTTTCTCTTGTGTCAGTCATAATCATAAGCAACCCCATCGCCCTACTAATGTTAAGAACTCCATGCTAAAAGCCTAAATACAGTTAACATTTGGGCCTTATTTGGCCTCCCAGTGTTGTTCTTTCAGTGACATAAATTGAAGGATGTGGTGAGATATTCCATCAATCTGTGGAATATGGGATGGTTATGGAGGTACCTGACAAATACAGTTTCCAAGACTCTTAACTTTTTTTTTGCAATTCTGTTTATAAATAAATGCAAACATCTAGTTTACTCTCCTAGCTGCGAATCTTAACAGATGTGTAGTCTTAACACATGGGAAGAACACTAGGTTTGGGAAGGTTATATAGTAGTAAGTGGAAATGAAGTGTAGTAGGTGAACATATAAGAACACATGTAGATTTATGTACCCTAGTTTCCTGTTTTCCTTCTATATATAATACTTAATTGGGAAAGATGCTATAATTGTATAGGAGGTGTGACTTTAGATGCTGAGGAACTCTTAAATCTGTTTTCCTATAGTCCCTCCTTCACGTCGATTTTCTGTAGTGATGATTGCCTTTGCCGTGCCTCCACTTGGTTGTCTCTGTCTCATTGTGCTGTAAGTTCTGACTATTCTTATTTCCTATCTTATTTCATTCTTGTAAAATTTGGTAGGCCAGATTTATGGATCGGTAATCAGGTTAAATTAATCAGGTATTGCACATCAGTCATGCAAGAATAGAAAGGCTCCCAAAAAGAGAAGCTACCTTCTGGTAGGTGATTCAATTATAAGGGATGTAAATTTAGGAAAGGACACAGAGGCTTTGAAAGAGGTCAGGTGTCTTCCAGGTGCTACTGCCAGTAGGGACAAGAAGCGTATTTCTAAAATAATCAAGAATGGCAGCAAGGACTGTGATGTGGAGGCTATTGTACATCTTGGCACTAATGATCTGTCCCAAAAAGATGTACTCTCTGTGCAGAATGATTTCCAGAGCTTGGGGAAGGAACTTAGCAGAATAGGCTGTAGGCTTACTTTCTCAGAGGTTTTACCAGTGTATAAGGAGCAAAACGGAAAAGGCCAGCGCATAGCACAATTCAATATGTGGCTAAAGGAGTGGTGTAAAGGGGAAGGCTTTGGATATATTAGTCACGATGTCAGTAGCTGGTCCAATCAAAAGATGTACAAAAGAGATGGTTTGCATCCATCAAAAAAAGGGACTGAGTTACTCGGCTATAAATTCACAGATTTTCTGGAGGGAAATTTAAACTAAACAGCGGGGACAGGGAGTTAATTGATACGGAACAACCCTGTCCCCGGCAATTTAAAAACTATAGGGCTATCAGTGCATGTAGCATAGATGTGTGTGTGGACAAGAATACCAACCTTGCTATCAATCAAAATGAAGCCTCTAATAGCGAGTGCCACATAAAGTGCACTAACCAAATAGGTGGTAAGACAATAGGGGAACTCAGGCACCACACAGGTTATGTAGAAAGGAAACACAGGGCCACCCACAAAGGACTCAAATGTTTATACACCAATGCACAGAGTATGAACAGCAAACAGGGTGAACTAGAAATTCAGGTTAATGAGGGCAGATACGATATTGTTGCCATTACGGAAACATGGTGGGATGAAACTCACACATGGAACACACAGCTAGAGGGATTTAAATTATTTAAAAGAAACAGACCAAATAAAAGAGGAGGTGGAGTTGCTCTCTATATAAGAAATAACTACATCTCCACAGAAATAGAGTACAACAATGATAAAAACTGTCTTGAATGCATTTGGGTCAATATAAAAGGGGGGGGGAAATGACATTGCCATAGGTGTATACTACAGACCACCCAACCAAACAGAGGAAATAGATGAACTTTTTGCTAGTCAGCTAACTAAGGTATGTAGGAAGCACACCACAATAGTAATGGGGGACTTTAACTACCCTGACATCAACTGGGAGACAAACTCCGCACCAAGTGGAAGATCAAACAGGTTCCTGGCAAACCTAGCAGACAACTTTGTCTCCCAAAAAGTAGAGAAGGGAACTAGGGGATTAGCCATTTTGGATCTAATTCTCACTAACAGAGATGAAATGATAGACGGTGTTGAAGCCATAGGAACCCTGGGAGGAAGTGATCATGCAATATTAGAATTCAACATTATAGAAGCACAACCAATAGAACACAGTCAAACTAGAGTCTTGGACTTCAAGAGAGCTAATTTCAATAAACTTAGAGAGGGCTTGGGAAGGATTCCATGGATGAGAATCCTCAAGGGGAAAAAACTCAAGAAGCTTGGGGAAATTTTGAAAAATGAGATAATAAAAGCACAGTCTAGCACAATACCAACAAAGAGGAAAAATAACAGCTCTCAAAAGAAACCAGCATGGCTGCATAAAGAACTCTCTGACAAATTGAAAGATAAAAAGGACAAGTACAGAAAGTGGAAAGAGGGGAACATAACTAAGTCAGAATATCAGCAAATAGCCCGAGCCTGCAAAGATGAAGTGAAGAAAGCCAAGGCTCAAAATGAACTAAGGCTTGCGACCAAAGTCAAAAATAACAAAAAAAGCTTCTTTCAACATGTAAAAAACAAGAAAAAAGTGAAGGAAACGATTGGTCCATTAGTGGGTGGAAGTGGCAAGAAGGTGACAAGCAACAGGGAGAAAGCAGAACTATTTAACTCATTTTTTGCATCTGTCTTTACACAAAGGGAAAAAACAGACCAACCTATCAAAAATAGTGCCATAAAAAACAAAACAGAAACACAAGTTAAGATAGGCAAGAAAATGGTTAGGGAGCACCTGTCCAGCCTAGATGAGTTCAAATCGCCAGGACCAGATGGATTACACCCCAGAGTTCTCAAGGAACTGGCAGATGTGATATCGGAGCCACTGAACTATATTTTTCAAAGATCCTGGAACACAGGGGAACTACCAGAGGACTGGAAAAGAGCTGATGTAGTTCCCATCCTCAAAAAAGGAAAAAAAATGGATCCAGGAAATTACAGACCTATCAGCCTGACCTCAATACCTGGGAAGATCCTGGAAAAGATAATCAAACAACGAATCAACGAACACCTAGAGGCAAACAAAGTCATTACTAAAAGCCAACATGGGTTTGTCAAAAATAGATCATGCCAGACAAATCTTATTGCATTCTTTGACCAAGTGACAAAATTAGTGGATCAGAGGAATGCTGTGGACATAATTTACTTGGACTTCAGTAAGGCATTTGATAAAGTAGATCACAACCTACTACTTGACAAGATAGAAAAATGTGGGGTAGACAGAACCACCACCAGATGGATCCGTAGCTGGCTGACCGGCCGTACTCAGCGAGTGGTCCTCAATGGAACTGCATCTATATGGAGGGAAGTGTGTAGTGGGGTGCCCCAGGGCTCTGTTCTGGGCCCAGTACTCTTCAACATCTTCATCAACGATTTGGATGAAGGGATAGATGGGGAACTCATCAAATTTGCAGATGACACCAAGCTGGCAGGAATAGCCAACACTCCAGAAGACAGGCTTCAGATACAGAAGGATCTGGACAGACTTGAACACTGGGCACTAACTAACAAAATGAAATTCAATGGTGAAAAAAGCAAGGTTCTACATTTAGGCAAGAAAAACCAAATGCACAAGTACAGCATAGGTGGCACCATGCTCAATAGTAGTAACTGTGAGAGGGACCTCGGAGTCCTAGTAGACAATCAGTTAAATATGAGCCAGCAGTGTGCGGCAGCTGCCAAAAAGGCCAACACAGTACTAGGCTGCATTAACAGAGGGATAGAATCAAGATCACGCGAAGTATTAATACCACTCTTCAATGCCTTGGTAAGGCCACACTTGGAATACTGCATCCAGTTTTGGTCACCACGATGTAAAAAAGATGTTGAGACTCTAGAAAGAGTACAGAGAAGAGCAACAAAGATGATTAGGGGACTGGAGGCTAAAACATATAAGGAACGGTTGCGAGAATTGGGTATGTCTAGTTTAACGAAGAGAAGGACAAGGGGGGACATGATAGCAGTATTCCAATATCTCAGGGGCTGCCATAAAGAAGAGGGAATTAAGCTATTTTCCAAAGCACCTGAAGGCAGGACAAGAAGCAACGGGTGGAAACTAATCAAGGAGAGAAGCAACCTAGAACTAAGGAGAAACTTCCTGACAGTGAGAACAATTAATCAGTGGAACAGCTTGCCTCCAGAAGCAGTAAATGCTCCAACACTGGAAGTTTTTAAGAAGAGACTGGACAGCCATTTGTCCGAAATGGTGTAGGGTTTCCTGCCCGAGCAGGGGGTTGGACTAGATGACCTCCAAGGTCCCTTCCAACTTTACTATTATTATTATTATTATTATTATAATCAGTCTAAAGAAGGGTTATGATCTATTTATAATGACCTAATCAGGTAATTTAGGTATAATTACCTAAAACTTTATTTTAAGTTAGCAATTACATATTTTTTTTAGTATATCATATTTCTTACTATGCTTTGTAAAAGATTACATACAGTGGGTCCTTAGAGAATTGAAAAACACAACTCATAGGAAAGAAGATGTTGTTCCTTTCTAGGAAGTTGATTCCATGTTATGAAGATAAGTCTCAGCGTTTTGGCAAAACAATGGTGTGGGTGTCTTTTAGGGTTCATATGTTTCTAGTTAAGTGCTTCTCTGTCCATCTCTTGCAGCTGTTGCTATTGCTTCCGTCGTCGCTGGCAGAAACACCATTCTTCTACTAACGTTGATGGACAGACCAAAGTACAAGAAGAAACTCCAGCTTCTGATAATGACACTGCCCTTGTAGCCACTGAAGAACAACATTCTCTCCCCTTGCCTTTTTCTACTTCTGAACATCCCAACAATGAAGGGGGCATGTCTCCACCTCATTCCAAGCTAGAACCACAGGCTCTTCCTGGGTTGGCAAATCCTGGTGCCAGAAGTCTTTTGTCGTCATAGCTTTGACTTGCTTTGAATGATGATTCCCAATAAATTATTATCCAGGAAGCAGCCTTGGTCCTATTGTTTCTACTGATAGGTTGGTCCCCACTAACTACCCTATTCAGACTTTTCATTTTCTGTGGTTCTCTTCTGCTGTATTTTTTGCAAATTTATTTCCATATCAAGAAGGTTAAAGAGGATGTATTCCTTATTAACCATAGCCCATTGTACCATAGGGTACCTAGAATGGCAGGGTTATATCCACATAATATGGTTGCAATCTTCTGTTCAACCAGAGGTGGAATCAGTATCACCGCAGTTAGCTAGACCAGCGGTTCTCAACCTGTGGGTCACGACCCCATTTGGGGTCGAACGACCATTTCACGGGGGTCGCCAAACAATGCAGTCCACCATTTTTCCCCCTTTTCCTTAGCTGTGCTACTCCCTTTTATTCTATTGGCGTTTGAAAGCCAATAGAATAGACTCTCTTGAATACAGTCTAATTCTATTGGCTTTCAAAAGCCAATAGAAATTGTCCAGGCTGTCTCTGCCCGGCTGAGCCCACCAAAAGCCCCATTCTGCAAACGGTGCTGCAAGTTGTCTGCAGCGAAGGCGAGCTGTCTGGAAGCTTCCATCCCTCCCTGCTGAGCAACTACTAAAAATGTAAGTAAAAGAGGGCCAGGGGTGGGAGGTGGGAGGCCGGTGGGCGCAGGGAGGGTTGCCCGGCGAGTGCCTTACCTCCCTTGAGCTGGGCCAGCTGGTGGCCCAGCCGGTGGTCGCCCTGCGCCATCGCTGCCCCTTGCCAGCTACGCCTCGGCCGGCGCAGGGGGCGGCACCATGCATGCGTGGCGCTCCCAGGCAGGGAAAGTCCTCGACTTATGACCAGTTGGGTAGTCCTCGACTTACGACCGGTTGGGGTCGCGGCATTAAAAAGGTTGAGAACCACTGAGCTAGACAAACAAAAATTAAACATAGCAACAATCACTGCTGCAGAATCACTGGCAATGTCCAACCATAATATTTCTTATCATTGATACCCTAAAGTACCAGGCAATGCAGAGCAATCTCTAAAGGGCACTTTGGGATCAAACACCAGACAGATCAGAATCATACATTCTTTTGCACAAGTTGTAATTCTATGTGGATACAAAACGTTCATAAGAAATCTAGCAAAATTCGAGTCCTGTCCTAGGGATGGGGGACAAGAAGATTGGGTCTTAGGCTCAAAGGGGCTTCAAATTTAGACACATGCTGGTTGTTGTTTTATGAAAATAAAAAAATCCTAGGTACTGTATATCTAATTTGGACTGTTGTAATCTTTTGTATGTTTAATTTTACAAATTATGGTTACAACTCTAAATTTTTGAGATGCTGCTGGCAACATATCTCTTGTTATTTTCTGTAAGAAGTACTATTATTTTGCAAGAGAGAATCCATGGAGCCATATTCATAAGGAAGAGTAGAAATATACTAATATGCAATTATCTCAAAAGGAAAGGACAATGAAACAGGAAAAAGAAAATGAGAAATCAGTCCTGGACTTATTTAAAATACAAAAAACTGGTGTAATCTCTAAAACAGGTTCAGTATAATGGATGGATACCTACCTCCCCTCACCCCAAAGTCATTTCACTGAAATTTAGCAGCAATTATTCCTGAATGTTGGCCTGATTATAACTGTTTTTCAGGACTTAAGGTGCTTTTAACGGTAAGAATGGGAGCAGTTTGCCTTTGGGAGGGCTCCTCTCCCCTCTGTTATTCTTAACCCCCCCACCCCAAAGGCTCAAATACCCAGCTACATTTCCTCCGTTATAATAACCCTGAATCTTCTGTGGTTCTTCAGAAGATCAGGAGGATGAATTGTGGCCCTGGCTTAAAAGAACAAAGACTTTATAGTTCCTTTCAAAAATGCAGAAAAAAACCCAAAAGTTTAGACACTACTACCATTTATACCTTGTCTTAAAATATCTCAAAGACTATGTGTGGCCATTGGCCACCAAAAGGTTGCCCATTCCTGATTAAGGATACTTTATACACTCAAGGAAACAGAAACATAATCTGTTAATGTTTTCAGGAATAGAAACTGGGCACACCTAGTTTATGTGCCTTGCATCTGACACGCTCTGTTAATTTCCTCATTTCCTATGCAGCAGTGATAAATAGAGCACCCATCTGCCAGTTCTTGATAAAGAGCTTAAGAATGTATTGCTAATGAGAAAGGAAATAAATGGGCCAGAACTGAGGCTGCATTTCCAGAAAATAATGCCCAGTATTTATCTTGTTAGCAAGGGAGGCAGGTTAGAATAGATGAGGACACTGCTGGCAGAAATTAAGATAACAGGATTTTTAAGTCCTGTTTTACTCTGACAAGAATCTGATCCAAATATTCATCTAAATCACATGTTTGCTGGGGAATTCTGTGAGTGGAAGTCCATATTTCTTGTGGTTGAGAAACATGGATCTCAGTTCTAAGTTTTTATATGATAATGATCCAACCATCCATCAGCAATATAGAAGCTGAGAGTGTGTAATCTGGTGGCACCTTTCTATAACTGCTCAAGACCAAAGAATATATAGTACATTCTAGTATGCCCATTTGTTCGTTGCTATTCTTATGACTACATTTCTTTTACAGTAACTTACCCTTGCTCTGCCTACAAACACTAGTTGATTCTGTTGATTATCTGGTGATTTCAGTGGATCCAGAAGCTGATAGGAGCACATAAGCAAACAAAACAACTGTACTACTTTTTACCTGGAACCCTATATGGAATCTCAAATGAGTATAGAAAACAGTCTCTGTAGAAGCATTTCTAGGCATTTAGCTGAGATATGGCTTTTGACAGAAAACATCTATCTGATAGATAAATGTCTGAATTACATGATTCATGACAAGTGATTTATTCCAACATAATCAGATAAGAGTTCTTCAAGGATTCTGATATTGTACTTAAAACATGAGGCAATGCAAAGTTTTGGAATTCATTGCTGCTGGAGAAATATATTCATAAAGAGATGCATTTTTTCCTATCTTGAATATAGTCAGGAACAATTCAAACGGAAACTTTCTTAAGTACTTGTTGAGTGAAATACTGTCTAGAACAGGGCTTTTCAACCAGTGGCATGGGTATCACCTGTGGTACATTGACACCTGGCAGGTGGTACACGACCATCCTATAAAAGTGGTAGCAGGGGAGGGGAATGAGCTGAACTGGTGGCAGCACTGCACAAGCCTGAGCAAGAGATGGCTGGAGCTGCAGGGCTGTCAGGGCTCAGCGGAAGCGCCAGGATCAGTGCCACTTTCCAGCTGATCGGCGCTTCTTCGGGGCTGTCAGGGTTCAGCGGAAGCGCCAGGATCACTGCCGCTTTCCAGCTGATCGGCTCTTCGGGGCTGTCAGGGCTCAGTGGAAGCCCCAGGATCAGCGCCAGGCTCTAGCTGGAGTTCAGCGCTGATCCTGGTGCTTCTGCTGAGCCCTGAAGAAGCACCAATCAGCTGGAAAGCAGCACTGATCCTGATGCTTCTGCTGAGCCCAGAAGAAACACTGATCATCTGGAATGTTGCACCATCTCCAGGGTCTTGTGATTTACATTCAAATGCTTGTCATCTGATTCATATTTATGATGGTCACAATGTCCTACGGTCATGTGAAGTGACCAAAACCTGCTGCAACCACCCAGCAGACGGGGGGAATAAAAACCAAACACCCCCCACCCCACCCCCGCTGCCAATCCTCAACAGAAATGCTCACAACAATGAAAAGCTCGGACAGGAGGAAGAGCGCCGCTGGGCACTGTGGCTTGGGGGGCATTTTTTTCAGTGCCATTGTAACTTCGAACAGTCACTAAGCAAACTATTGTAAGTCGAGGACTACCTGTACTTTATCACTTTTTTCCTTTTTTTTTGGGTCATCAACTTTTTGACACCTTGCTAGGTGACTGGTGGTACTTGGATGTTGCCATATCCTAAAAGTGGTACAGTGGGTGAAAAGGTTGAAAAGCCCTGGTCTAGAAAGAACATGTGCTGCATGCTACATAACTCTTGGGTGGTGTGTTTTCGCTGTCACAGAATAATTTATCCTTTTGTAATATTTATATTAACTAACATGGAGTTTAATCATTCATGAAAGGAAAAGGTCCTTCCGCTTATAATTAAAGCATATGGATCCAGCAAGGATCAGCACTGAAAGAAAGAGACAGGGTACAGATGTGATCTCTGCTGATTCCCACTGTTGCCTCTCACTGTTCAAAGGGTTCCCTTACTTGCCACAACAACAATTTATGGTATAAGGTATAAGGTCTACAAGGAAGGAAGCAACATTTTCCTCTTACTTCCACTATGAGAAGATGACTGCTGCTGAGTTTTCAAATTGCTTGAGTTTTCCATTTCTGGTCCTTGGCCCATCTGATCAGGAATCTAGCAAGGAATCAGGAATCTGGCAAGCTCATGGATTTCTAAGTGGACCCAAACGATCCACATTCAACTTGGATCGTTATCCATATGTGGATCTGGTCAGTGATTTAGAGATTTCAAAATTGCTTCTCTGCCCCAGGTCTGAAATATAAACATAAACTCTCTGTTCCATGAGACCTTGTTATGCAACTAGATGAACTTTGAAGTAGCTTCTGTTCTAAATACTGATTATCCATGCTGGGCTTTTTGAGATTTTGAAAACCTTGCATGACTTTGGAAAGATGATCAGTATGGCCTACAACCATAATCCCAGGCTCAATTACAATCATAAGTCAAAGACTACCTGTATTGAAAAAGAATAAAACAACAACTTCTAAAACATCTTCCAATCCCTGAAAAGAAAAATTTTAATTCAGTTCATGTATATGATGTACTTTATGTTTAGCATATTATAGTTCACTCTGTTGTGCCATCAGTATACACACATACCCAAATAAAATCCCTTATTTCTTCTTTCTCCACCTAAGCCATTCAATAAGCAAAGTTTTCTGAGCGGGTTAGGAAACTGAATGAAGAGTTGCTAAAAATATTCTTTTAAAAAGCAGCAGCAATGAAAATGGTAGAATTAATAAGCAATAAGGATGGAATGAAAATGGGTTGAAATCTCTTTTCATCGTTCTAAATGAGTCTGCTTTTCTGGTGGCTCAAAAGGGATCGTGGGGAAGGCACAGGGAAAATCAGTATTATTGAAGAATTCTCTTTTCTTTACTTAGGTTTCAGGCACTAAGAAGAAGCTAGTGAGAAATAAATGTTAGCAGGACTGATTGTTCACATTGTTTGCCAAGGGAGGACAGTGCTGAAAAGATTAATTGGTCCAAGCAATGTAAATAATGCCTTCCTTCCGTTTGTGTGACATTGTGATCTAACAGGACAAACTTCTGCCTGTAGGGGTGCGGGAAATTCTCACCAACCCGATCATTGCTAACTGCATTTCAGAAGCTTGTGGCATCATCTGTATTTATGTGGGACAGGAAGCTATCCTGGGCTGAAAGTAGATCAACATTGCAGGCAGGGAATTAGCTACCTTTTGTATCTGAGTTGCATGGCAGAAGATTGCTATAAATGTCCAGGATGGGTGGACATGACATACTTTGTTCCAGATGTTAGTGGGGTAGCTACATTGTGTCTTTGCCTTTACTGTCTTGGGCTGGGTGAACACAGGATTTGGCAGCTGCTGAACTGGTGCAAGGGTAATAGGTCTCCTCTCTCCCATCAGCACAACTGCCCACAAAATTGCTCAGCTGCAGACTCATTATTTGCAATGAGAACCATAAGCATCTGCAGAATCCCTCCTACTGAAGTCAAGAAAGATTAAAATGCTAGCAGCAAATGGAATCATTTACAATAACTCAAAAGAAGGCAGTTTAACCAATGAAGCAAGGGAAAAAGAGCCCCATTGTTCTAAACACATTGCCTCATTTTTATTTTTTTGCTGCAATGTGATGAGAAATAGTCCACAATATGAAATCTAACAGCAAGGAAAGCAATTTAAATGCATGTGACAATAATGTTAGTTTTCACAAGGCCTGAGGTGACACAAGAATAGATTTTTGTCTCACTAAAGGTGCAGAACTGGGGTTAAGGAAAGCTCAAAAAGAAAGGTGCTGGGTGGTCAATTTTAACATCAAATATCAGGATGTATCCAGGCAATTTTTTTTATTAACATGAGCTGTAATTAGGATTTCCTGATCAACAGCTATTCAGCTCACACAGTGGAGTGATAATTGGCTACTTGCAGTCAAACTATACATTATATAGGAGATTTATTATTGGTTATCCCAGTTTTTATATCACTTAAAAGCAAGTGCAAAATGGGCTGGAAATGGATGCTCCTATATTGCAAGTAGAAATAGGTTTAAAACAGCCTGTTTACATAAAACTGGCCTAGCTTAATGTCTATATTTCAAAGGCAAATAGCTAGTGGGATTGATATATTCTTTGGTCAACCTACCAGGAAGGGATATTTACTGGTTTGAACACTTTTATTAAAATAACAAAAGCAGCACAAAGTCATTGTGATGCAAGTCCTGCACCTTTTGTGTATGCTTGTAAGATCACAATGTATGTATCAAAGAGCTTGCATTATGATGTTGTCTTTGTTGTTTACCTTGGTCCCCCTACTGCCTCTGCCAGCTAGCCCTTTCTTTCATACTTTAGAACTGATGAGATTCAGCCAAAGATTTCCATGTAAAATGTAATAAAGTCTTTATGATAAGTCAAACATTTTAGTATTGGGCCTTTATAGCCTGCCAAGCTTCATGAAAATCTGCCAACTCTTTCTGATAAAACTCCTACAGCATTCTTGGCTGCCACACAATGGAAACTGGTCAAATGATATTTTTGAAAGGTGTTTGTCTATGACCATTCCTAAGAATCAACAGCTTACCTCTACTTCCCTCAGCTTCTCCACTTTCTTCAATGGGAAGCAAGCATCAGTCCTAAAGAGAACCAATTTGAGGTAGTGGTTAAGACACCAGGCTTTAAATTGGGAGACTTGGAGTTCTGGTCCCACTTTAGGTATGAAGCCAGCTGGATGATGTTGGGCTAGTCACTTTCTCTTTGCCTAGGAAAAAGACAATGTTGCCAAGTAAAGTGGAGGGGGTTGGCAGGAGTCAACAACACTGATTCAAAGATATGCATGTGTGCGTGCGCGCACGCACAACCTGAAAGACTTACAAACTGCCTGATGCTTAGGATGCAGTGATCCTGTATCTTTGGGATCACAGAGGTGACCCTTCTTTCAGTGTCAAAGTGCTGTGGATAGCAGGCAGAATTACATGATTAACAATTGTAAATATCCAGAAATAATCTGGGAAGGCTGAGAGAGAGAATGAGTGCATCCTCTGTCCTTGGGGAGTTCCATATTGCTCTCCACCAATGTTCTGGTAAGCCACAATTTTGCACCCCACTTCAGCTAGTGGATGCCTCCCATTGGATCTGTATTCATTTGCAAAAAACTCAATCCTGTCTGATGAGGGATGTCCACTTGACAATTTCTATGTCTACAATTTAAACTGGAAGTCATCTATAATTCTTATATGGAAAAGGATGGGGTGACAAAATGGCTGGCATACATAAGCATTCACTGAAAATTGCTGAAGTTATCTTACTAACTGCTTGTTCAGCAGCATGCCAGATATAAACTGCAGATCTAGAGGTAGGATGAATATGACAGAGGAAGAAGAGGGGCAGAAGAACCACATGATGTTGCTGGAGTCACATACCAGTAGGTTTCATCTGTGCTTAGGCCAGATGGACCTGAAGGTTCTGCCATATTAAACATTTCCCACAACTTTCCATCAGGATGGGGTATAGTGGAAACCAGCCTGTTGCTTTGGTTTTATGAAACTCTCTCTTGTTCACTGCAAATGGAAGTTGGTACATTTGTCTCAGGTCATCCCACTACCACCTATAGATGTTAGCATCTCCTTCCCTTCCTATCTTCTTAGAGGATAGTATTCTTTCTGAAAATGGCTGAAGATCCCCTGGTTCCAGAAATTACAGTAGGTGAAGTGAAGTTGTGAAGCAGGTACTTGGCTACTGAAAGTCAAGGACCACTGCCGATCTGACGCCAGCGGCAGAGAAGAATATTCTATCAGCCATTACAGCCTGTATTCTTTTCTTTACATATCTGCAAGCAAGCTGAAGTAGTTTCTGCATTTTTGGAGGGAGAGAGAGAGAGGACACATCCTTGGCAGCGAATCAGTACTATGTTCAGAACTTGCAGCACCTGGCCAAGGAGTCCAGACAACTTTGTAGATCTCCTAATAGCATGTCCCTGAGCTGCTTTGTGCTCTGGGAGAATCCCAATACTATGGATGTGAGCATATGGTGATCTCTAAAATTACATGCATAACATTTCTCAGTTAATCTATCAGCATCTATGAGCTTAGAATAGAAATTACCCACAAGGACTCACTTGTTATGTAAGGATTTACATTCATCAGACAAAGAACAAACAGCACAGGGTAATGAACCTCCCTGGTCCTATATTTTATCTCTGGCTTTTTGTCTGGTCAGATGGGCACTTGTCCCCCACAAAAAATCAAACAAACAAACAAACAAAAACCACTGGGTTTCACCAGTCACAATTTTCATTTTTGAAAAAAGCTGGTTACGAAGTCAGGGACACCTCTGGAAAGGACAGAGATACTGGGAGATAGCACTTAATTTTCCAGTATATTCATTTTCCTTTTCTTCCTGTCTGCCTAAAATAATTAAATCAGGTACATAAGGATTTTTAGCCTGTGCCAAAGCAGGTGACTGCAAATACATTAGTTCAAAAAGATACGTTGCTTACTTTTGAAGTAAGTCATCAATCTTGGGTTTGTCTATATTGCTGTCAAATGTTGGTTCACAGGGTATCTTTTACTTAAAAACAGCCTTGTCAGTCCTCCACTATGTGAAGTGAGAGTTAGGACTATCATTTTGTCTAGATGCAACTCTTCATTATTTAAACTGGTTATCTACAATATTGGCATCTCTGCATTTGCCTAAAAATTTCCCTCTCAGAAAAAAAGTAATGCCATAATGGCATCTTAATTATGTGCAGTTGGATTGTGCCACATCTATACTCACTTCCTGCCTCTGAGATTGCTCACTAGCTTCCTGTATGATTTTGTAATGCCCAATTGCCCTCTTATAAAAATGATAGGAAAATCCTACCTCTTCTCACAGAATGCACATGGGGAGTTTGAAACTGGAAATAAAGAGCAAGCAAGACTTGGATTCTGCGACCTACAAACATGCTTCTCATAGCAGAGCACTGTCAAGTTTTATTATTGGCCTCAACCTAGGGAATCCAGTAAACCAAAGTGCAGGCATTGGCCTGTTAGACACGGGATAAATAAAAATATCAGAACCTAGTATAAATCTAGTTACTTTTCCCAGATACTTTTAATAACATCCATCCCTTTTGTGAGAATTTGGATTTGTTTTTCACCCAGTGTGGTACCAAGCAATTTGACCTACATTTCAAAGCACACTCTGTAGTGCCTAATATGATTGCTCTATTTTTCTTCTTACAAAGGGTTAGGAACATATTTTTAGCACTCCTGCTGCCTAGATAGCCTGAAGAAAATGTTGGAAAACTGAAAACTAGCTGTCTCCATTTGCAGTATTTCTGTTGGAGAAGACATTAGTAAAATTTCAGAGTAAAGCTAAGCATTCCTAGGAAATGGTTAGTGGAGAGCCCAGTTGTAACTTCTTTTGACTGATGGGCCTAATCCAGGGGTGTCAAACTGCCAGCTCACGGTCTGGATGCATCATGCCAAAACAATGCCCACCCCAGCTCCAACAATGGAGAAAAAGTCACGATACGTTGCGACATGTTACGTGACGTTGTGAGTTTGACACCCCTGGCCTAATCATACAGCCCAAATGATCCTAGTAGCACCTTGAAAATTCAAATCTGGAAACACATCAAGCAAGCCAGAGATACATACTTCATGGATGTTTAAGTTTGCTCTTGTTGGTTTCAAGTTTCCTTCCTTCCTCATTTCAAAACTGTTCTTCCAAACTTCAACTTATCTGTGTGGAAAGTATTTTGGTGAAAATTAGCATTGGTCAGCACTGTATATTGGAGTGGTAATATATATTTGAACAGGTTGGAACATGGGCATCCAGCTCTCACTCTCACTACTTTAGATGACAGTCATCTTTGGATCACCTCCTAGAAATTGGGAGTCTATTTATTTGGCCCTGCTACCCATATCCATTGTATCCACTTGAAGAAAGAGGTGATCTGCCTTCATGCCCCTCCATGGTTCCTTAAAATATTACTGACTTGGATCTGGTCCAGTGTATGTATGAATCTCTCTTGCAGCTTCCATGAAATATGACTGCATATGGAAGGACATAAAAGGGGGTGTTTGTCACAAACATCTTTATTGTCTCTGACCCCAGAATGAGATCCAATATGCCATAGCTTCATTCTGTTCTCTTGCCAGTAAGTTTCCATCCTTGATATTGGAACCCATGGTGAGATTATTGGACTGGAGAAATATTATCTGGGAAGAAGCAGCAATGCCATCAGGATAGATAATGAAGGATGCTGTAGGTTTGTTTTGATTCCCAGAGCAGACTGCCGAGGAGCTGAGAGGAATTTACTTATTTCATCTTTTTATTTTTGAGGGTGTCCCAATCATCAATGGCTCTGGATAGCTTATAATTAAAAAGAAAAGAAAAGAAATACAGTATGGATAGTCCTTAATTTACAATCACAATTGAGCCCAAAATTTATGTTGCTAAGTGAAGCATTCGTTAATTGAGTTTTGCCCCATTTTACGACCTTTCTTGCCACAATTGTTAAGTGAATCACTATAGTTGTTCAGTTAGTAACATTGGTGTTAAGTGAATCTGGCTTCCCCATTGACTTTGCTTATTAGAAGATCACAAAAGCTGATCACATGACCTAGGACACTGCAATCATCATAAATATGAGCCAGTTGCCAAGTATCTTAATTTTGATCATGTGACCAAGAGGATGCTGCAATAGTCATAAGTGTGAAAAATGGTCATGTCACTTTTTTCAGTGCCATTATAACTTTGAACAGTCACTAAATGAACTGTTGTAAGTAGAGCACTACCTGTATATCAAAATATATCTAACATATATCACAGCCAAATGGAAGGCTAACTCAATAACACACATATTGAAAAGCAAAACAAAACCTTAGGGCCTCTATACCCAACCTATCCCAAGATATGGGAGAAAAACCAGGTTCTAAATGCTTCTTGGTTAAGGTGGGAGCAATATATATCTCTGGAATGATGTCATTCCAGAAGACAGATACCACTACCAAAATAGGCACACTTCCTGGACCTGGCAAGATGACATTGTTTAATCAACAAGACACAAAGCATACCCATCAATGAAAATAGCCCAGGTGAACAGCTGAAAGTCTGGAGGGAGCTATTGTTATATTGTTATATTGTTATTGTTATTGTTATTCCACTACATTGCTAAACACCCACTTTCTGTTGTTCACACAAGACTAATGCTCTTCCAAAATGGTGATGAGCACATTATTAGAAATAACCTGGCCAGGAAGCAGGTGATATTGTCCTTCATATTACACTGTGCCACCCCACCATGCACCATTTATTCATTTAACAAATATAAGGCTGCCCATTACTATAAGAAATTCTGAGTAGTGAACAACGCAATTGTTTTAAAATATAAACATATTAAAAGCCAGTACAATTGAAACACAGAATTCTAAAAGATTACTTGCACTTGGTCTGAAGTAAGTTTTGACAGATGCCTAAAAACACCATCTAACCTCCCCATTCCACATTAAGGAGAATTACTGATAGCTCTACTTCTGCTGGCTGGTGTTGTTTGGTGGGAGATAAGAACATCCCCCTCCCCAGGAGAATTTAGGAATACCTTACCTTAATGTGCCCTTTACCCAGTAAATAAATGTAGGGGTTCTGTAACTGGAACTAGAAAAAGAAACAAAGTGTGTAGCCTTGTCTAACTATTGCTATCTTGCTTCTGTAATCAGCATTTTTGTCAGGGACAAATTTCATGCAAGCATGGGAAACATGTATACAGATGGGATATACTGAAGGAGGGAATAAGGGATTGTACAGGAATGATTGATGTCTTCCTTATATTGTAATAACTCTGTTGTCTGACATTGATTGGCTAACAAAGTTTATAAAGCAATGCTATTAACTTTCTAAGGTCTGGCACCTCTGATCGTAACTGTCTGCCAGCGTTCAGATTGTGTCCCACCCTGGATTTAATTTGATCAAATAAAAAGTACTGTTTCTTTAAGAAGTCTCTGCTTGAGTTTTCATGATTAGTTTTTATGATTTCTCAGGTTTTGCCAGGGGCCAGTGACCTTACATAAGGATACCTCAATCGGATGGATAAAAGGTGTCTGTGGCAGAATAAACATCAACAGTGAGGATAGAAAATGTTATGCCTATTTGGTTTTCTCTTGGCTCCCAGGTTGGGAGATGTCACTTTAACTTTGCATTGAGGGAGGGTGGAAAATGAATAAAAAATGTGTCATGTGGAAGTCCTTGAAGTCTAATTTGTTCTCCAAGCATTAATAGGCTAATTTTGTCAAGCAAACAGGGCTTGATAAAAGTCAGTAATATAGAAGTTCAATTGTCCGATCATGTGGTCTTCATTGTGTGAATCTTTGGCATTGCCAAACTTAGGAAAGAAAGAAATAGTACAGGTAATCCATGCTTAACAAACCACAATTGGGACTGGCAGTGAACATCATATGGCTGTGACAGACTTACAACCTGCTATGGTCATTAAAAAAATCACCTGCAATTGTTAAGCAAGCCTTCATGTGACCATGACATGTGATTGTGCTCCCAGCTTCTCCATTAACTCAGCTGAGAAGCCATTTGTGAAACACACAAATGGTGATCACATGACAGTGGGACTCTATGACTATCATAAATACCTGCTAGTTGGAAAGTGCCCCAATTTCAATCATGTAACCATGGGGAGGAAGCAACAATTGTAAATGTGAGGGCTGGTCATAAAATTACTTTTTCAAATCCATCATAACTTTGAACAGTCACTAAATGCCACTTTTAGCAATCTTAGACTATTTTATGGCAGATGCTACAATCCTTAAATGCACTGCTTGGGCTTTGTCATACTGTATCTGAAGTACTGACAAACACTGAATGAAAACAAGTAATTTAAAAATGCTGTCATAAGGCTGGTATGTCATTTTCAGAGCATCAGCTTTTATCTCTGCGAACTGCTGTCAAGTTGACATTTCTCAAAAAATGACATGACCCCACTGCATGCACTACAAAGAATCTTAGGGAACAAAGTTCAATAGAGAGATGCTTAAAAGACACACTTTTATAGAAAGCGGGACAAGTACAATCATTCCCTTTAGATTCTTATCACAGTGTCAAAATAGATCCCTGCTGCATTGAGCAAATGGTGTTCATTTAGAATTGTGCTCGTTTTATTCATCTGTTCATAAGAACCCTTTCAGGTTGCTTAGAATACTTCAAGTATTTTTGCTATTGTCACTTGATCACTAATTTGATCATTTAAGAAGAACAAAACAGGATGAAATAGTTCACTTTTCCTGCATGCATGCATACATTACATCCTTGTGAATGTGACTGAAGCATCTACTACTTTCACCTAGCATTTCAGTTCAGTTATGACTATACCATGTCATATGTGAAACTTTTGTGGGTTAAAATGCCATCAAAATAATGACCCAAGTTCTGTGCCAGTTCCTTCACTCATAATGAGACGGGTTAAGCTGCAGTTTCTCCTTTATCTGCTTAAAGTCAGCTCAATAAAGCTTATTTCTGGGAAGACAAGTGTACAATTGTGGTGTCACTGTTCACTTAATATCCTTCTCAAAACAATCTCCTTATGAAGGGAATTAACACAAGTGTGTGGTTTTGTGGGATGAATCTTTCTAAGCTTATTTACTTGATAATGAATTGAAGGCAATATTCACAGAGGCTATTATTGATGCTCAGACAACTCTTAGGGCCTTCTTCCCTTGCACCTAACAAATGCAACAGTAGCATTCTTGACAACAGAATTTAGTTTTTCTACAGCATCTACAAAATACAGCCTTTATCTTGTCCCCAGCCCATGAGTGAGACAGGCTTACATCATTCTTAGATTATCTTATAACATTTTGCTCTTCATTCTGATATAATTCAAGAGCAACCTTAAGTTTATAAAAACAGGTTAGGGTTGGCAAGTGGACAGTAAATTTCACACCTGTTTCATTTCAATTGGACGGGGGAAGACAGTAGTATTTAATGTATACAGTAGCCTTAGCTTAACAAACTACAAACATTCAACTCTAAGCAGCCATTTCAAATACTGTAGACTAGAGCATTCTACAATATCTGTTCCATTCTTCCCCTCTCTTCCTCACAGCTTTCTTTTGTTCTTGTACTTATCCTGGGGAAATTAAAGGGAAGAGGGAGAAAATGCATATTTTCTGGGCTTCTTAGATTCCAGCATTTTTATTAAGTTGCCTTTGTTAACATCTAGTCTGTTTTCTGAAAAGTGCAGTCCTTTCCATCAGCCAGTTTACTCACAGTCTCTCTCTCTCTCTCTCTCTCTCTCTCTCTCTCTCTCTCTCTCTCTCTCTCTCTTATATTCTATTTGTTCCCGCTGATGCTCCAATTGCAGATTCCTCCTCGACAGACACAATATAGGCAGTCCATGTCATAAAAAAAACCCCAAACCCTGCGGGAAGGCCCCGAAACCTCTCTATTAATGCTTCTGCCCTTTGATATGTTTAGAACCAGAAGATGTTTTAATCACACATGAAACTTTTTGGTGACTATCAGGCACAAAGTTCTTGGTGATTATTTGATACTGAGCCTGATTTGGATCCACAGGGAGGAAATCTGTTTAACAAGGTGACACATGCTGACTTGAGTATCGTTGGAGAGCACTTCAGCTCAGAAGAGGGGAACTTGAGGAAGAGTAGAAAGGTAATATTGGAGATGTGCAATAACAATAACATAGAGCGGTAGTACGGAGACAACAACATGAGCAATGCAAATTCCTAAGTATTTGAAATATCTTTTCTATATGTCAATCCCAAAACTGGAGAGCACGGATCAATACCATAGACATATGAATATATCTGATCAAATGTGTAGAATTTAGGACAAATGATTCTGCCCAAGGAGATTAATTCTCTTGGTCTTCTTCTATGTCAGATCACCTTTGGTAAGTTTTCTTGAGGTGGTGCGAATCAACATTGTTCAGATGATTTTAGCAGTGACATAAATAGGTATCAGCTGGGATATGGCCTTTATTTTGAAAAACCGCTATCTGCAAGCGTTTCTTTTGACATTTTGGTGATTCACTGCAAGGCATACAGAAAGTAGAACTAGGACAGGTTTATAGGTTGCCACATGACATTATCCTGTTGTTTTTGAAATATGTAGGACAATACTCTGAGGAGGTTTATTTTTCATTTATGGACAGACTTCATTGCATTTTATGCTCATTTAATAATAATGACTTCACAGAAAGCAAAATATTCCATCTTCATTAGATGCAAAAGAAATGAGAAACAATAAACAAAGAGCTGCTGTTCTTGATGTTAGTAAAATTTGTTAGGCTTGGAAAGCACAGAATAATGATTTTTTTTTTTTTTTGCTGTCCATCAATAAAAGCGATCCATGGGTGCTTCATAAGAGTAAAAAAACAAAGTATAGCTAAATTTGAGGACTTCCCCCGCAGCATGAGAAATGGAAAATAATGGGATGAAGCAAATGACAAAAAACCCAATGGTTTTAGGCCATATTCTTAATATCAAAACTAATGACTATATAGAAATTGTGGATTAATGGTCAATGATCATGGGAAATGATAGCTGTGAAGCAATTCTTTTGTGCTATAATGATTACTATGTGTGTGCACTCGCATACGTTTGTGCATGTGTCTGGGGGAGGGGGGAAGAGAGAGCCAGAGTCAGTCTTCTTCAACTAGTACAGTCCAGATGCAGTAGAACACTAATTTCATTGAGCATTGTTATGTTTTAAACCAAGAGAGAGCAAAAACTGGAATAGCTAAATTGGTATTCAATCTCACTGTATTCAGTTTCAGGATTCTGCATGTTTTGTATCTCTTGAATATTCTGTTCTTTGTTTCACAAAACCTTGTGAAGCAACGGATGGAAACTAATCAAGGAGAGAAGCAACTTAGAACTAAGGAGAAACTTCCTAACAGTTAGAATAATTAACCAATGGAACAACCTGCCTCCAGAAGCGGTGAATGCTCCAACACTGGAAGTTTTAAAGAAAAGACTGGACAGCCATTTGTCTGTAATGGTATAGGGTTTCCTGCCTGAGCAGGGGATTGGACTCAATGACCTCCTAGGTCCCTTCCAACTTATTATTATTATTAATAATAATAATAATAATAATAATAATAATAAATATATCAGACTGCTTTGGGTAGCCTGTAGGTTATGCAAGTAATATTGTCAAAATGGTCTTTGTCTTCACCTTTTTCGCTTTCTTGGCCACCTAATATTGAGTGATAATAAATCTTACAATGTAGGCAGCAAACTAATAATGTAAGATAAATTCATTTAGGAATAGGATTGTTTGTGGGAGGAGGTAAAAATGTCAAGATGGGGTAGATGACCGGGCTGAACCTGAGGGAGGGATCAAACATGTTATCAGTCATGAGTCTCTTCACAAGAGATCTAAGTCCAGCCTATTTTGAATTCCTTATCTACAGCCAAATTGCTTTGACTGTCCCTAGTTCAGATTCTTGTAGAGACTTTAAGCTTGCAATAAATCTTTATACCCACTTGAACTGCCTAGATCTCCTGTTTTCCCTGCCTCTTGACAGATAGTGAGTACAGCCACCTTAAACCCTGAAACCCTGCTGTCTTTTAACATGTATGTATACATAGGTTTACAAAGTAAAAATCTTCACATTTTTACCTTGTCTCCCCCCATTCTCCCTTCAGATATATGTGTATGGCAGCATTCATAGTAAGATGGTCAAAGACAACAAAAGGATAGATAGAGTGTCGTGATACAAACCCTGCCTCTTTTGTATGCTCTTCACACTGTATATGCATTCAAAAGAAGCAGAGTTTGCATTTTGACCCACTATCCATATACTGCTGATTTTGACTCCTCCCATGAATGCTCCTTGATATCTAAATTAAAAAAAACCTGAAATGTTTGGATGAAATCCTAGACTGGGCTGATAGGAAAGAAAGAAACTTTGATGTTGAGTGGAGGGACATGGAATGGTCAGTCTCAAGTTTTCAGAGTCTGTGCAAGGCCCTAGCCAGCCATGTAATTCTGGGAGTTGGAGTCCACAAGTCATAAACTGGCCAAGGTTGGAGACCCCTGCCCTAAAGTACAAACACATGTTCTTTCATAGAATTCAGCTAAATTAGGAAACAACATGATTGATGGGAGACTGAATCTACCAAAGCTTTTGTTGAGGACCAATTGGATGGAAATATATTGTTTAGGTATAAGATATAAGACTATACTAGTAGGAGCTGGTTTTAAAACTCTTCCTCCCCTGACAGTTTTGCAATTTCAACCATCCCAAATTAGCTATTAATTATGATGGAGTATGTTCTCATTTGTACTGTTTTTTCATCCTATGCAGCCAATAGCAGCAGCTGCCAGGAGAGAAGTTCTCTCTTAACCAGGAATTAATTACAGGGAAAGGTAGAACACCTAACTATCTTCTCCTCACTCATCATGGGATCAAAATAAATACTACCTCCTCCAACTGACTGAAATAAAGACATCTGAAGAACTGGTCACTTGCCAAGTAGTTTGATTTTGGAACAGTCATAGTTTCAATCTTCATTCAGTTCTGGAACATATCATCTCACCTTGTATCTCCACAAAGAGAGGATCAGGCTTCCACTTCTCATGAATAATCAATTATACCTTGTGATGAACATAGCACAACAGTTTTCAGGAAGCTGAAGAAAGATAAGCATTTTTTTTTAAAGAAGCAGGAAACCCCCCCCCCAAAGCATTATATT
This sequence comes from Crotalus tigris, assembly GCF_016545835.1. Classification (NCBI taxonomy): domain Eukaryota; kingdom Metazoa; phylum Chordata; class Lepidosauria; order Squamata; family Viperidae; genus Crotalus; species Crotalus tigris. The sequence goes on along the minus strand of NW_024100417.1, from coordinate 3,523,736 downwards.
TTTAGATATGTCATCATATAAAAATATCATATAATGCAGAAATTTAGTGCTGTAAGGCAGGGGTGCTCAACACCCAGTCTTTGGACTGGCACTGGTTCACAGCACGCCAGCAACCGGGCTGTGCAAACAAGCAAAACCCCATTTGTGGGACTGAGGCAGCACATAAAACCACGCACCCTCCGGTCTGCAGAAAAACCTTTCTCCATGGAACTGGTCCCTGGTGCTCAAAAGATTGGGGGCTGTTGCTATAAAGCTAACAGGATTTGCAGAAGAAAATAATAAAAATAATTGTTACTTGTCTTTGATAAGAATTAAAAATATTTCATTCATTCATTCATTCATTTTATATCTCATCTCTCCTCTAGGAAACTCAGCATGACAGAACTGCTGCCTCAGTTTTTTCCTCACAACCACTGTGAGGGAGATTGAATTGAAGGGGAATGACTGGCTCAGACATCCAACAAGCAACCCTTTTTTGACAGTGGATTTTAACCTGTTTCTTCGTAATCTTAATCTAACACTTTATCGGCATTCGATATAGACAATGTGAATTTTAATGAAAAATGGATATGCTTTAAGTTGATCAAAACCAAATAAATTGCATCATAACATAACAATTGCTACAATGTTTAACATTTAATTAGCACAATCTGATGGAATAAGCTGGAGGTGCTATTAGTTCCTAGAGGAAATGATTAAATAAAAATGTTGTTGATGACATTGCTTGTTGAAGTCCTGGAGAAAATCTAGAAGAGCATTTAATCTATTTTTATAATAATTTTATTAAAGTTTATAGTTACAAGAATAAAAAGAATGCAATTTGAGAAAATATAGGAGTAAAAAAGGAAAATTTTAAAAAATTAAAAAGTGCAAATGAAAACTATAGTACAGGTAGCCCTCAACTTATGACCACAATTGAGCCCAAAATTTCCATTGCTAAGCAAGGCCATTAAGTAAGTTTTATTACCTTTCCTACCACAGTTGTTAAGTGAATCACTGCAATTAATAACATGGTTGTTAAGTGAATCCGGTTTCCCCGTTGACTTTGCTTGTCAGAAGGCTGCAAAAGGAGTTCACATGACCTTGGGACACTGCAACCGTCATAAATAAGAACCACTTGCCAAGCATCTGAATTTTGATCACGTCACCATGGGAATGCTGCAATCGTTGCAAATGTGAAAAATGGTCATTAGTTGCTTTTTTCAGTGCTGTTGTAGCTTCAAATGGTCAGTAAACGAATGATTGTATGTTGAGGACTACCTGTAAAGAAAAAAGATAAACAAATTACTTTCCTTTTAATCATGACAAGTACAAACAATTTCAGTAATTTATCCCTTTCTCTGAGACTACAACAACAGCTCTCTTCTTCCCATATCTCATCTCTTATATATAAACAAATTCTTGAAGCCTTGTCATCTAATTCTTATCAGCAAAAGTCTATTAAGAGTTACCAGATATTTTAGCTTAATCAAATCCAACTATCTTTATATTCCTTTAATTTACTTTTAACATAGTAACTTTACATTCCCTTAACTTTACTTTTAACATAGTGACTTATTACTTTCTAATTAAAAAAGATTTTTCCCCTTTTCTCATATCTAATAAACATATAAACCTTAAAAACTTTTTCATTTGATCCTGATTGTCAAAAAACTATTAAGAATTATCAGAAACAACATGTATATTTTAACCTCAACCAAATAAACATTTATATTCCTTTGCTTTGCTTTTAACAATCTTGATCTATAATCCTTTTAAACAGTGTCTCAGAACTCAATTTCTTTTCAGTTTCTCTTTAAAGGTCCTTCAAAACATTTAACACATCTCTTTTGTAAATCTAAAATGAAACATTAGCTCAGTGTTTCCCAAACTTGACAATTTTAAGGCATGAGGACTTCAACTCCCAGAATTCCACAGCCAGCAACACTGGCTGTGGAATTCTGGGAGTTGAAGTCCACATGCCTTAAAATTGTCAAGTTTGGGAAACACTGCTTAGCTAAATCACTCTTCGCTTTGTTATTTATATATCCCTTTTAATATAAAGACTAAGCCAGTTTCATTTGTATATCCCCGGTAACTTCTTTACCCATTTTATACTTTTCTCTTGTTCTTTTAACATCCACATTCAAATCAGCCTCAGTCTCAGCCTTGTCCAGTAAAGCATGCTCTTTCAAAATCTCTTTTAAATCTAGTTTTATGATAGCAGGCAACCTTAAAAGTAACTTTTGCATGCATTGTTCCCAAATATCCTTGAATTGATTTCAATTTAAAACAATTTGTTCTAATTTGTATTAGTTTCTTCTCCTTTAATTATAATATTTTAGTTCTTTCTGGGTTTCCCCTAGTGTTCAACTTTCAGAATCCTATCTTGACAGTTTTTCTGATCAACAGCATTTTCCCATGGGAAGATTTCTTATGTTTAGTTTCAGTATATGTATGTATGACCTGACAGTCATCAGATAACCTGCCTGTATAGCTGGCCAAAGTTTAAATCTTTCTTTCAGTTGTTGATATGTAAACCAATGACAAACATAGCCGTCTGATTCTAACTCTTCCCTTGACTTAAGGATAGGGTAACTGGAGTTGAAAAGTATTATTTTATGATAAGTCCACCAGGACCACCTTTTTCAACTAGTCTCAACCTGCCCAAAACCTATGTCCCAAGATAATCTGCTAGAAGTCTCCAATTACATAAAGAAAGTGGGGGATGAGGCTAGCAAATTCTGTATTTTGGATTGGTATGTCTGCACCTTGGAATAGCCCCTACCCAGGAATTTGTGTTATCAAATGTTCAAATGTTATAAAAATGGAGGATGTTCGGGAATCCTTTGAAACATGAGTTATAACCAACAATTCTAATGCTGTGGATGTTACAATTTATTTTGGTACATTCTTTCATGTGTTTTTATCATGGACTATTTATTCTTTGTAATGATGGAGGATGTAAAGACCAAGAAATCTGTGATGGGCATCAATCTAATCAATAAATGGATGAATAATATCTCTAGCCCTTCTCTCCACCTGAGGCTGAAATCTTGCTTTATAGAAGATATTACTGCTTCCTTTGTTGCTGATAAGTAATTACAGAGTCTTTCCATTTACTACCTAATCAGAATGCTGGGAATGGGGAATGATCAGGACTGGCAATTAGTAACATCAGGTCTGACCTGATATGCTGATCTGATTTCTTATTTGGTTGAAACAAAGATACTGTCCTGTTGTATACAATTATGAAGCAGATTTATTGTACATTTATTGTACATTTTAAATGAATAATGCAGGTGAAACTCTTACCATCTGAAAAATCTTCTTACACGTACCAAATATTGGAGTTGTTCTCTCCAGCAAGGACATGAGACATTTTTATGAGGTAACTTTGATTAAATCCAGTTAAAATTCACACTTTGCATCTATAAATAAGGTCCTCTGAATTAACTGATGTTTTCCATCATCAAACATTATAAAAATATGAGAAGTATTTACCTACAGCATTTGATTTATTAATTACAAAGGCTTACTAATATTTTAAGTTAGTTTGACTTAATATAATATTTGTTGTTCTTGACTGTATGATCATTTTAAAATTATTATATGAGAGTGGTCCTTTGAGTTTCTCTCCCTCCTTTTCTCATTTTACTGTCACTGTTTGCAAAGATACACTGTATAAATTACATTCGTTTGGTTGCTGTTCATGTTTAATTTCTACTTGTGTAACCATCATCTGCAAAGCAAGTCTTGTGGCAGAAAAAATGGTACAGTACATACAGCAGGAATAGTATTTACAGTATATATTGTTGGGAATGAGATAGGCAGAACATTAGAAAGTCAAGAGGTCATGAGGATTACTTAAAGCCTCCTTTAGCAAAGCAGTAATTAAAAATAACAAGATTTTCCTGCATAAACTAATAGTTGGTTAAAATAATGCTGTTGAGAATCTCTTATCCATATACAAATCCTGCCTCTATTTTTCACTCCCGAAATTGTGAAAACATTTTAAATTCATCCACACATGTTCTCATCATTGCAAGCCAGAGATATCTGTAAGGTGTGGTGAAAAAAATGTGGCATATGGATTTTTTGGGCCGGTTATGGCTGTTTTAACTATGTTGGTATCATAGTTTCAGGAAGGTCCCTGCAAATCAGAAGAATATACCCTTGCTTAGGTTCTATCGTAGTACACAATATCATTTGCTAACAATGTTTGTTGTACTTTATATTGAATAATATTATCAATCTCTAGGCAGAAGAATAAATGGGCACAAATCTGATTTTAAAAATGGTAATATTAAAAAAAAATGAGGCAGCACTGCAGTCCTGCAAGGCACTCTGCCTCTGACCTCAAGATGGTCTTGAGATTCATGAGAAAAGAAATTGCAAAGGCCAAGTTCATCACAAAACAGCAGATGTTGAAACCAATAATAGATGTTAAAAGGTTTCTCATGATTAATCAAATTGCATTTCCTTATATAGCATTTGCACCACTCCCAAAGGGCTGCATGGCTCTGAAGTTTTTCACAGGGCAGCTGAATTACTTTACATTTGGCTCGGCTGCGATTCAACAGGAAACTCATTGCATTTGGCATATGGGGTGATAGATTGAGATCCATAAAAGCTCAGCATTAAGGTATCACAAGAATCTCCATTACTTTATCTATATAATTGTTTTTTTGAAAACATTTAGAATACCTTATCAAGAAACTTTTTTTTTTTGTATTGCAGTACATGTTGTTTTTCATGCAATGTGATCTCTGCAATTTCTGGTTTCCACAACTGTGTCTAATTTCAGACATCAATCCCATAGACATAGGGTTATCAGATCTAGGCAGCATAAATTAAAATGCAAAGATGTATAGAAAACTCTAATGGCTGCCAACTGATGGTCAACTGGATTTTTAAAGACCAGATGTGGTACTACAAAATAAAGCTTACAAAGAAAAAGGAAATGTTCATTATAAATGCTTTCAATTTTTTTTTTAGAAATTAATATCTTACTTGTTCTTGTTGTTAGTTGCGAAGTCATGTCCGACCCATCGCAACCCCATGGACAACGTTCCTCCAGGTCTTCCTGTCCTCTACCATCTTCTGGAGTCCATTTAAGCTCACGACTACTGCTTCAGTGACTCCATACAGCCACCTCATTCTCTGTCGTCCCCTTCTTCTATTGCCCTCAATCTTTCCCAGCATTAGGCCTTTCTCCAGTGAGTCCTTCCTTCTCATTAGTTGGCCAAAGTATTTGAGTTTCAACTTCAGGATCTGGCCTTCTAAAGAGCAGTCGGGGTTGATCTCTTCTAGGACTGACTGGTTTGAATGCCTTGCTGTCCAAGGGACTTGCAGGGGTCTTCTCCAGCACCATAGTTCAAAGGCCTCAATTCTTTGTTGCTCAGCCTTTCTTATGATCCAACGTTCACATCCATACATTGCAACTGGGAAAACCATGGCCTTGACTATACATACTTTTGTTGGCAGGGTGATGTCTCTGCTTTTTAGTATGCTGTCTAGATTTGCCATAGCTTTCCTTCCTGGGAGCAACTGTCTTTTAATTTCTTGGCTGCAGTCCCCATCTGCAGTGATCTTGGAGCCCAGGAAAATAAAATCTGTCAATACCTCCATTTCTTCCCCATCTATTTGCCAGGAATTGAGAGGGCAGGATGCCATGATTTTGGTTTTCTTAATGTTGAGTTTCAAGCCAACTTTTGCACTCTTCTTCTTTACCCGCATCAAGAGGCTTTTTAGTTCCTCTTCACTTTCTGCCATTAGAATGGTATCATCTGCATATCTTAGATTGTTGATATTTCTCCAACTTTTGATTCATCTAGCCCTGCCTTTCTCATGATGTGCTCTGCATATAAGTTAAATAGGCAGGGCAATAGAATACAGCCTTGCCAGACTCCTTTCCCAATTTTGAACCAATCACTGGTTCTGTATCCAGTTCTTAACCCTCATATAGGTTTCTCAAGAGACAAATAAAATGGTCTGGTACTCCCATCTCTTTAAGAACTTGCCACAATTTGTTGTGATTCATACAATCAAAGGCTTTAGCATAGTCAATGAAGCAGAAGTAGATGTTTTTCTGGAACTCCCTAGCTTTCTCCATGATCCAGCGTATGTTGGCAATTTGATCTCTAGTTCCTCTGCCTCTTCGAAATCCTCTCTGTACTTCTGGTAGTTCTTGATCCACATATTGCTGGAGTCTAGCTTGTAGGATTTTAAGCATAACTTTACTAGCATGTGAAATGAGTGCAATGGTGCGATAGTTTGAACATTATTTGGCATTGCCTTTCTTTGGAATTGGAATGTAAACTGACCTTTTCCAATCCTGTGGCCACTGTTGAGTTTTCCAAATTTGCTGGCAAATTGAGTGTAGCACTTTTACTGCATTGTCTTTTAAGATTTTGAATAGCTCAGCTGGAATTTTGTCAACTCCACTAGCTTTGTTGTTGCTCAGATTTCCTAAGGCCCATTTCACTTCACATTCTAGGATGTCTGGCTCAAGGTCAGTGACCACCCCATCGTGGTTATCTGGCACGTTAAGCTCGTTTTTGTATAGTTCTTCTGTGTAGTTTTGCCACCTCTTCTTACTACTAAACCTATAATATATTTAAATTATCTACAGATAGCCCTTGACTTACAAGAGTTCATTTAGCGACCATTCAAAGTTAAAATGGAACTGAAAAAAGTGACTTATGACTGTTGTAGCATCCCCACGGTCATGTGATCAAAATTTGGACGCTTGACAACTGACCCATATTTATGAATGCTGCAGTGTTCCAGGGTCATGTAATCATCTTTTGTGACCTTCTGACAAGCAAAGTCAATGGGGAAGCCAGATTCACTTAGCAACCGGGTTATCTTATCAATTGCAGTGATTCACTTAACAACTTTGATGAGAAAGGTCATAAAATGGGGCAAAATTCACTTAACTGTCTCATGTAGCTACAGAAATTTTGGGCTCAATTGTGGTTGTAAGTCGAGAACTACCTGTATTTTCTACAAATTGTATTTTATATTCTTTAAAGTCCATTTTCACTCTATTTTCATAGATTGCTGTATTTCTAATATATTTATTGTTGACCTCTGTATTTCTTTTGTCTACAATCCTATACATATGTAATCTGCCTAGTGTTTGGTGGAAACAGCATCCAATTGGTTCTGAGACAAACACAAGCTACACATTAGTTGGGGCCAAGATAAATGTAATTACAAGCTAAATAAAAAATAAGTCTAGTCTCTGGACCATGGGATATAATTGTTCAACTATATTCTGCATCAGCCAGACCCATAAATTGAAAATTGTGTTAAATTCTGGGCACACTGGATACAAATTGGAACAAGTCTAGAGAAAGGCACTGATGATAACTGAGGGACTGAAGCTAATTCTAACAAGGTCATAGCAAGAAAATTGGAGAGGTTTTGCCCTGAGATAAGACAATTGAAGGTTTGTAACATAGAACTAGGTCACATCCTATTTTCTGTTGCCCCAGAGTACAAAATTAATGGTCACAGATGCACAAAGGCAGTACTTCCTAACAGTAAGAGCAGTTCAACAAAGGAATAAACTACCCAAAGAAAATTGTGAGCTTTCCATTCCTAGATATATTTAAGTGATAGCTCCACAGCTATTTATTGAGGTTGCTTAATTTGGATTTCTGCACCGAACAGGGGGTTGGACCTGATGGCCCAAATAGCTCCTTCCAACTCTATGACACTGAGATTCACTATGATACTAGCTCACAATGCCTATCTTTCTCCTGTTGATTCTTGACATATCAATAGAACTTAGATCACGGGTGTTAAACTGGTGACTTTTCCCCCCTTGCTGGAGCTGGGCTGGACATGGCTCCCGTATGACGCATCCGGCCAGTGGGCCGGCAGTTTGACACCCCTGACTTAGATAGTTCTGGGACTGTTACAGACATATGAGTCACTCAAGGGTTCTCATTGTTTCTGTGCAAGCAGGCAAAATTACAGGTACACCGTGAAATTTCTGCAGACTAAAAATGAGCTTTATTTGCTCTCCTTGCCATCCCAAGGTCATCCCACTGCTCTATATTATCCCAACAAGGCAATTCCAATGATAGAAATAATTAGGTAAATTCCACTTCTAAGCTGCCAGTGTTGCCATATAATTGAGAGAGCTTGATACATGGAAGTAAAGTCATGGCACTTCCTGAGCTTTTCCAGCTGAGCCAGCTTAAGGCAACAGAGGTGAATAAGCAGAATCCTTTTTAATGAGTACTTGTCAATGTTTTTATGTTCCCTTAGCAATGGATGAAATTTGTTATATCAACTCCAAATTGGTATGGGGAGGAGATCCAATCTTGGGGCTTCTCCGGCATTTATAGATGAAAGGGACACTCTGAATGCTCTTTGATGTTTATTTAGGCAAAAGCACAGTTAATGGGAAAGGAAGTGAAGAGATCACAGATATTGAAAGTGCAAATAAGAGCATTCTATCCTGCTTATTTGCCTTTGTATGATATTGTGCTTCTTATGCTTATTGTTTTGCTTCTAATGCTATATTCAGCAAGGCAGTGACTGGACTCAATGTTTAATTACTTGATTCCACCTTGCATTGTGAAGCTAGGCTGCAAGTGGTGGTGTAGAAAGAGCAACTATTTTCAGAATAAGGGTAGGAGCTAACATCTGTGCTTAAAACAATATGCATATGCACATTTACATCATAGTTTGCTCAAATGAAGAAAATGTAGAAACACATAATTGGCAATTAAAATACATGACTCTTATGCTTGTTAAATTGTATTTAGCCCAGCCTTCCATGTCAGCAGGTAGTGATGATTACGGGAATTGTACTGATTGTGCCAGTTGGAAACAATGGGAGTTGTAGTCCAATAGATTATAAAGGCAGCCAGCTAAGGAAGCCTGGATTAATGACAGTAGGGGTTTGTAACTTCAGAACATACATCATTAGCATGACAACCTTTAGAAAAAGTTCACTTTGCTTTGCCCAGTACTGGAAAAATGAAAATTTACCAACTGAAGAGATTTTAATTAAGAAAATTTTAGAATGTGCAGAAATGGATAGATTAACCTTAGAGATCAAAGAGAAAGAAGATTCAGTTTATTTTAGAACATGGGAAAATTTTTACTGATGGTTAGGAAAACGAACTAGTGAGAAATGAATGTGATATGTTATTTTGAATATATATTAGTAAGAAGAATGATGTGCATTGACCAACTGATACTATTTATGATTATCGTTTATCATATTTACTACAGCTATTTACCATTATATTAATCAGTGTTATTTGAACATATGTACCCGGACAATAATCTGCTTGCTAAAGCTTGAAAATGTTATTGAGGGGTAACCCCAATGTTGTTTCCAATCCTGTCCTAACTGCAATCCCAATCCTAACCCTACCCCAAACCTTAATCCCTATCCTGGTCCTAGCCCAGTGGTTCTCAACCTTTCTAATGCCGCGACCCCATAATATAGTTCCCCATGTTGTGGTGACCCCCAACCACTTATACATCACTGGGTGCTAGGGGCGTGGCCAAAGAAAATGGGGAAAAAATGGCAGACAGCCTTGTTTGGCGACCCCCGTGAAATAGTCGTTCGACCCCAAATGGGGTCCCGACCCACAGGTTGAGAACCATTGTCCTAGCCCTTCCCTAACCCAATAAAGCTCAATAAAAACTTTTATTTAAAAAAAAGGAAAAGTTCACTTTGTTTTCTGGTTCCACCTTTGTCAGCTAGTGACACAATAAGATAGGAGCAAAGAAGACAGGATGGTGGATGGATCTAAGAAAGGGTGAGTGTTGGAGGATAATGATAGTGCAGAATGAATGTGACAGTGGCAAACTACTCTGATATACAGTATGTGCAAGAACTACAAAAAATATTTGACTTACAATCACAATTGAGCCCAAAATTTCCATTGTTAAGCAGAACAGTTAAGTAAGTTTTGCCCATTTTACAACCTCCCCGCAGTTAAGTGAATCATCGCAGTTACGTAAGTAACACAGTTGTTAAGTGAATCTGGCTTCCATATTGCTTGTCAGAAGGTCACAAAAGAGGATCACATGACATTGGCACACTGCAACCATCGTAAATACATGCTAGTTGCCAAGTGATTTTGATCATGTGACCACGGGGATGCTGAATTGGTCATTAAGTATGAAAAATGTTCATAAGTCATTTTTTTTCAATGCCGTCGTAACTGGAATGGTCATTAAACAAACGATTGTAAGTCAAGGACTACCTGTATGTGGACAAGAGTAGTAACTGTGAGAGGGACCTCAGAGTCCTAGTAGACAATCACCTAAATATGAGCCAGCAGTGTGCTGCAGCTGCCAAAAAGGCCAACACAGTGCTAGGCTGCATTAACAGAGGGATAGAATCAAGATCACGTGAAATATTAATACCACTCTTACAATGCCTTGGTAAGGCCACACTTGGAATACTGCATCCAGTTTTGGTCACCACGATGTAAAAAAGATGTTGAGACTCTAGAAAGAGTACAGAGAAGAGCAACAAAGATGATTAGGGGACTGGAGGCTAAAACATATAAGGAACTGTTGCTAGAATTGGGTATGTCTAGTTTAATGAAGAGAAGGACAAGGGGGGACATGATAGCAGTATTCCAATATCTCAGGGGCTGCCATAAAGAAGAGGGAATTAAGCTATTTTCCAAAGCACCTGAAGGCAGGACAAGAAGCAACGGGTGGAAACTAATCAAGGAGAGAAGCAACCTAGAACTAAGGAGAAACTTCCTAACAGTTAGAATAATTAACCAATGGAACAATCTGCCTCCAGAAGCGGTGAATGCTCTAACACTGGAAGTTTTTAAGAAGAGACTGGACAGCCACTTGTCCGAAATGGTGTAGGGTTTCCTTCCCGAGCAGGGGGTTGGACTAGATGACCTCCAAGGTCCCTTCCAACTTTACTATTATTATTATTATTATTAAGAGTTGAACTTAACTCAGGGGAATGTTTAGCTTTTTCATTACTATAAAAGAAAAATTTCCAGTGGATTGAAGAACATGACTTTTCTACTTTTGCAAGTGAAATGGGGCTCCTGGCAAAAAGTCCTGCAGTCCTAGGTAAAGCATTCTGTAAAAATAAAAAAGGAGTAAGAGCCACTTCCTGCAATCTAGGATTTCTCCATTTCTGGAATCCTAGAACAGCTGTAATGGATTTTAGAATAAGGTAATGATCATTCCTGAATGAATGTTCTTGTTGCTGGCTATTTGTGCAAACTCCCCTTTTATTTAAGTTTCCCAGGGGTCCATCTGTGGATTTATATAAATACAGTGACTGAGTAATGTAATCCCATGTTATGTGCCTTCACACGAGGTGTCTTTCTTAGCTGGGTCTTAGATATTCTTAGTCTGGTTTCAGGATTATCTATACCTGTGATCCCACCCTTTGTTCTTCTTATTCAGTTGATTACTTCCCTAAAATTTCTAAACATGCTGCACAATGCAAATCTTATTAACAAAATAAATAAAAGCTTGTTACCATTTTTTAAATGTGAGAAAATGATTATTCTAAAAACAAGGCACAGTTTTCTTTTGCCTCTCTTTGAAGAGAGGATAATTACATTTCAGAGTCATACTCTATTTTTGTATGTCATCTGAATGCCCTTGGTGATGACATGAAGGATATTGAAGGCACAATAAATCATTTGCTGTTGTGCACAATTGTCCAACTATACATTGTATCAGGTTGTACACAAGAGAAAAAAGTGTCCATCTCACAAAGCTAGAATAATGACAAAATAATATAGACTATGAAAATAATAACATTTTTTCCTCTTTTATTAATAGGTTATTCTAAAATATCCTGCTTTCATAAGACAATATTCTTTCTTTGTCTATGCATAGGAATGAACATTTTCCAAAGTGTTACAAGAAGTATCACCATGATTTCGACTTCTTACTAAGTAAAAGTAAAATAATACATATTTTAAAATAATAAGTAAATAACTTATTTATCAGTTATTTACACTGTGGTTATAGTCCTTCCAGAACTGAGTGGTTTTCAAACCATTAAAAAAAGCCATTGCAAATGAATGCTTTCATATAACCATTGGTGAATTCATCATTTATCTGATTCTTTGCCAGAGTAACATCAAATTGCATTCTGAACATTGTAGTAACAGCCCAAACATACTGAATAATATTTTGTTACTTTTGTACTGTTGAGAATCATTCCAACAAACTTTTAAAATATTGTCTGAACATTGTTTCAAGGTCAAAATAATCATTATATGAAATGTTCTTACATTACAGTGAATGCATAAACTATGGCAAAGCTGTGGATTAGTATTAAATTGCTTTGCAGGCATGATATTTTACCTTATGATAAAATAATGGTATGTAACAGGAGCTTTGCAGATGGGTAACTGTGTATCTTTTGTTGCTATTGTAATAGTAGTTCTTATAAATGATCTCTATTATAGCGGGATATGAATTAACATTGTTTGGCAAGCATAATCCCATGCTTTAATCATACTTTTAGAGTATTAAAATAGATCTTCTTGTACTGTGAGTTGCAACTTTCTACATATCTACAGGATGGTTAGGATTTAGCTAGATGCTTCATCAATGTCAGTGGAGTCATTTAGCTTGAATAACCCAGTGTAATTTGAGAGGAGTAACGGCTGATCCTGTTTAGATGCCAAATCTCATTGTTCAGTGGTAAAGTATTACATTTACTGCTACATTCTTAGGATGATCTTTCAAAGCATTATGGAAAATAGCTGTTTTGTATTTAAAATACCAATTAAACTTTAAATTAAATGCTTTCAATCTTTTAACCAGTTAAATGAATTTATTGTGCAATCTTTCTGACATCAACAAATATCTATATTCAGAATGTATGTATGTGTATAGATTTATACAGATACACACATACACACATATGTATACAGAGAGAGAGAGAGACATATTTATCTACACTTGAAGAAGTTTCCAATGATTTCGGCCCTATTGAAGATGCCATTGAAAATAAGATGTTGATTTGAAACAAAAGATACATTTTTGTACACCCCAACTAATGGACAAATGAAGATACTTACTCTATAATCAAGTATTATAAATGTAGTTAGATCTTTGCATTGGAAGCAGAACAAGTTGCACATGTGTATGGTTGTCTAATGGACATAATGATAAATGATATTATTTTCAATTCTCTTTCCCTTGGCTGGGAAGTTGTCTGCTGTGCAGTCTATCACCCTATGTTGATGGAATGTCTATCTAGAAATGTCCTCATATGTACCTTCTAAAGCTATATTACCCAGTCTCCCCACCCCCACTCCGGAAAATTGACTTCTCCAGCCTCTTATTTCTTTTCTTCTGAATTTTAAACTCATTTTAATTCTTCCTTGTGTGTTTCCCACCAATTCTCTGCTCAGTGCAAAGTTTAGCTGTCCCAATGGATGACCAAGATCTGCTTGAAAAATCTCCTAACAAAAGAAGTCTCACTACTTTGCTAGATACTCGATTGTACTGTAACTGTTAAGAATCTGTTTTTCATAATGTTCAGGAGGAATCTACCTAGATCTTCTGCTGCTCCTTTCTAATGGCAACTATTTAAGTCTCTAGAGAGTGCTATCATGTTCTCTCCCAAATTTTTAGTGTGGTCTAGTTTCTTTAATTTTTTCTTATGGGATTTATTCCCCATAGTTCTAATAATCTTTGTTCCTATCTTGTCATTAAGTGAATCTGGCTTCCCCATTGACTTTGCTTGTTGGAAGCCAGCTGAGAAGGTCACCAATGGGTTTTTCCAGGATACTGCAAACATTGTAAATATGTGTTGGTTGCCAAGTGCACAAATTTTGATCAAGTAGATCATAGGGATGCTGTCACAATGGTTAAGTGCAGAAACTGGCTATAAGTCACTTTTTTCAGTACCACTGTAACTTCAAATGGTTGTTAAATGAATGGCTGTAAGTTGAGGACTACCTTTACTCAAATTACATTACTGTATCTTTATCTACAAGTATGCAGCTTAAAAGGGAATTTAAGTGATATGAGACTGTTCCTGTCCATTGTTTCTTATTTCCAGAGTATAATTCACTGAAAACATGACTTTTTAATATATTAACTTGTCATCAGAGTTAAAAACTTAGGCTACAAAAAGAAGCTGGTGTAATTCAGATATATTGTTCAGGGCACCGATGACAAGTACTTATTCTACACTATCAGAAAAATACAACATAATCCATGATGGGGGATACCCAATGCTGATAGTCCTTGATTAGTTTGTGTGCAGCAAAGATGATCACGCTTCCAATCTTCTGATGGAGAAGAGAGTCATATCTTCTCAGACTAAGCCAAAGGAAGAGACTGACTATGGGAGAGTTCTTACTGAAGGGATAGTATCATCTTGAATCAATACAATTTGACCTGAATCAACACAATTCATTCTTTTTTGCCTCTGTACTAAAGTTTAGATGATGCAGAGTGTGATGTCAGTTGTTAAAAGGTAATTGGAAATTGCAGGTTGGCAAGCATATGGCTTATTCTGAATTGCTATGAAAGTTTTATTAAAGACTGAATGAACAAACAGACAGAAAAACAAATCTTACTGAAGAATCAACATGAATTTGCTAAGATAAGCCCTGCCCCAGTAGCCTTTTAGAGTTCTTTAACATTCCAAGAAACTGAGGATAGCCTGTTATGACCCAATGCATTTTATTTATTTTAATTTTGATAACAATATATCTGCTGTATAAAGTCGTCAGCATCTTTCATCCAGCATTCTGTTCCCACTGGGGATATCACCTGGATATCCACCAGTTGAACATAATCTCAATATTTCCTGCCTGTTTATAGCAAGAGACCTTCAATTCTCATACTGGAGGTAATTTAGATTTATTCTGACCAATAGTAACTTCTAATATTATTTGCCATAAATGTGTCTAATCCCCTCTTAAAAATAGTCAAGGAGCAGCAATCATTATCTTGCAATAGGGATTTCCTGTTTTAAGTAAAATTAAAATTGAATTAACATAGTTTTGAATTTGTCTTGCTTTTCCCATTCTTCATGTTTCAATGTTATGAAAGAGAACCTTTCCTGATCCACTTTTTCCACGCTTGATATAATATATCTTGTTTCTTCTTATTTACCATTCCTTATTAAGCTAAAACATATCTGGTAGTCATGGATATCGTAATTTTTCTCCATGCTCTCAAATTAATAACTCTGCCAGCTATATAATTTTGCTTTTATCAGCAAGTTGTCACCAATTATAGAGATTAATCTAAAAAAGAGGAGAGGGCTGGGGGTGCTTATTTTTTCACCCCCAAAGTAGAGAAGATTTAAGGAAAACCAGACATTTATTACAAAGGCTTTAGGCAAAAACTCGCACTAAATGGCAGTTTCTAGACCATTTTGGCTGAAAGCTAAAAGGATAAGGGTTAGATCTGGTTAATACTTTCTCTGGTGACCAACAAGAAATTAGACAGAGAAAAGTCTAATAAAAGTACCCTGGAACAAGGCAATAGATTCTAAGACAGCTACACGATCACAGAAAATAGACCACAGAAAATAGACCGCAACTCAGGGGAGTCTTTACCTTTAAGACAAGTTATGCACTTGTTAATCATGAGTAAAACAGGATTCTGAATAAGCTGCCTAATGTATTTTTAGCCTATCTACAATTACAGTAATACAGACACTGTGTTTGGACCATAAATTAACTACGCAGCCTTGGTTCTTACAATAACATCGGACTAGAATATCTTTGGCTGTTCTATTCTGATTCAATGGATTGTGCAAACATAGCCAGACAGCAACCAACTCTCAATCTTTTTTCAATGAATCCACGAATCATTTAGCGATAATGGAACTCAGGATCAAAGTCAGTACCCCCACAAACCAAGATACTGATTGGAGGAAGCATAATTTTGTAACAGGTGGGAATGAAAGAGCAATGTGCTGGGAGAGAGTCTGCAGTGCAAGGCAGGTCCCCCTCCCATCCTCCAGACTGTGTGACCTTGCAAGGGTCATTGCCTGCCCACCCAGCTCTGACAAACCTTGCAAAGAAGCTGCCCCAGGACAACGCCTCATCGTCCTTGTCTCCAACCAGATCCTATTGTGTTACAGCCGTTGGGTAGCAAGCAGACTTGGGCTAAGCTTCTTTTAGAAGGCCATCCCGAGGAGGTGCGAACCTCTGTTACTCAACCACCCGTTGTTTTTCACGTCCCCTACATGGAAGGAAAGGGCGCGGGCTTTTGAGAAGCACCGAAGCTGATGCGCTGGAAGGGGACGCTTACCCAACGCGGTCCTGCGCGCCTATATTTGGAGGTAACCCTTTCTGGGCACCGAGACTCAGAGGGACTTACTGCAAAGTAAGGATTACAATCGCAGTCGCCGCCCACGGGATGGACTCTTGCATTCTTCCCTCTCTCGCCTGCTCTCTCAGTAACGTGTTGCTCCCTTGCTTTGACCTGTATAGCAGCCAAGCGGGTGCCCGCGCCGGGTCTCCCTAGCGCAGCAGGCTGCTTGCTCGGCGCTCTCACGAAGGAGAGACGGAGAAGGAGACCCCTCCTTCGTTCCAGAACAGAGCGCTCCCCTTGCTCGTCTCCTTCTCCTCGCTCCTACAGGAGGGCAACCGCGTGGGCGATGGCGGCGCCGACGGAGTGACTGGAAAGGCGGGAGAGGCGGCAGCCAGCCTGAGAGGATGTTTTGAGCCGGGCGGTGGCCGTGGAGCTGGGCGGGTCGCTCTGGCCGTCCGCCTGGGGTCTCGCTTGGGCGGCTGCCGGGGAAACAGGCTCCCCTCCGCGCTCTTGTTACATTTATGGACGAGCACCTGAGCCTTCTGCGCTCGCCGGCCGCCCCGTCTTCCTGCAAGCATTCGAGGGGCGGCGGCAGCAGCAGCAGCAGCAGCGTCGGCGGCGTCGTGGGAAGCAGCCACCATAACTTGGGCTACAGCGAGCAGCTCTTCCCCGAAGGCACGCTTTCCGCCCCTGAGGACGGGCAGGAAGAAGAGGAGGACGGGGACGAGGAGGAAGACGAGGACGGGGAGCTGGAGGGTGGCATGACTGTAGTGGGTGGAGAGGACCCTCTGATCGATGAAACCCAACATCCCCATGCCCTGCTGGGAGGGGAGCGCTATGACCACCCTCTTGCCCATACCCTGCCTCCCCACAGTCATCACCAAGTGGGCACCGGTGGAGAGGAGCACGAGTGTTGTGAGAGGGTCGTGATCAACATCTCAGGGCTACGCTTTGAGACCCAGCTCAAGACACTGGCCCAATTCCCAGAGACACTGCTGGGTGATCCCCGCAAGAGGATGCGCTACTTCGACCCTCTTCGCACCGAGTACTTTTTTGACCGCAATCGACCCAGCTTTGATGCCATCCTTTACTATTACCAATCTGGAGGACGTATCCGCCGCCCCGTTAATGTGCCCATTGATATCTTTTCAGAAGAAATACGTTTCTATCAGTTAGGTGAAGAGGCCATGGAAAAATTTCGAGAAGATGAAGGTTTCATCCGTGAGGAGCAGAGACCTCTACCTGAGAAGGAGTTTCAGCGCCAGGTGTGGCTTCTTTTCGAATACCCAGAGAGTTCCGGACCAGCTCGGGGCATTGCTATTGTGTCTGTTTTAGTCATCCTCATCTCCATTGTCATATTTTGTCTAGAAACCTTACCTGAGTTCAGAGATGACCGTGACTATGATAGTGCTGCAGGAACATTTGGGACTGGGAGTAGTCCTTTTATGACTGATGTTTTCACCAATACTTCTTCCCCAGCTACATCTATGGTGTCATCCTTCACTGACCCTTTTTTTGTGGTGGAGACTTTGTGCATTATCTGGTTCTCTTTTGAGCTGCTTGTCCGCTTTTTTGCTTGTCCCAGCAAGCCCACCTTCTCTAAGAACATTATGAACATAATTGACATTGTGGCCATTATACCTTACTTCATCACCTTGGGCACTGAACTGGCTGAGAGGCAGGGGAATGGACAGCAAGCAATGTCTCTGGCTATTCTCAGAGTCATCCGGCTAGTTAGAGTCTTCCGTATCTTCAAGCTCTCTCGGCACTCCAAAGGGCTGCAGATCTTGGGGCAAACTCTGAAGGCCAGTATGAGGGAACTGGGCTTGCTCATTTTTTTCCTTTTCATCGGTGTTATCCTCTTTTCTAGTGCTGTCTATTTTGCAGAAGCTGATGATCCCACTTCAAGTTTTAGCAGTATCCCTGATGCCTTTTGGTGGGCTGTGGTAACCATGACCACTGTGGGTTATGGTGACATGCATCCCGTCACTATTGGAGGCAAAATAGTAGGATCTCTCTGTGCCATCGCTGGTGTGCTAACTATTGCCTTGCCTGTTCCAGTCATTGTCTCCAACTTCAACTACTTTGACCACCGGGAAACAGAAGGGGAAGAACAAGCTCAGTACATGCACGTAGGAAGCTGCCAGCATCTCTCCTCCACTGAGGAGCTGAAGAAAGCTCGTAGTAATTCCACTCTCAGCAAGTCAGAGTATATGGTGATAGAAGAGGGAGGCATCAGCAACAGTGCATTCAAACAGGCTGCTTTTAAAACAAACAACTGCTCTGGCACAAACAATCCCAACTGCGTGACTATTAAAAAAATCTTTACGGATGTTTAAAACCTTTCGCACAGGTTGAAAGAAAATCACAGGAAGTCTGCGAAATCAGTATTTGTGAGGAACATGCATCATTGTCAGTCTTTGTGCTCTTGTTTAGTACATATACTTTTCTGGTCCTTCCTTTTGAAGATAAAATATTTTTTTAGAAGAACCAAGAACCAAGCAGATATTAAGAAAGAAGGTAGATAAGCTAACACAAGGAATGTGTTGTTGCTGCTCCCTTTGGAAACAGGTTTTTATTCTGCACAGTTTGTTTCAGGGCATTGAGATTTTAGTGAGAAACGTGTTTGTCTAATTTTTATAAAGAGCAGCTACACTGTTGATTTGCTTTTTTTTTACGTGTACACTTGTTGGATGGAAAGGAGTGGAGTATAAGGATAATGAAAGTAACTGTGCTTCAGTGAATGAGAAGAATAAGACATAAATGTCACAAACTATCTCACATTATAATAGGATGGCCACAATTGAAAATCTGATGTATGAGGTTTCAATCTTGATCTTTTTTTAAAAAATGTTAGGTTAGAGCCATGTGTATTCTGAATCCGCCCATGACATATGTCGTATCTCTTTAATACAACAAGGGAAACGCCTCCATTGTGATTTTGGATTTCTTTGATCCCTGAATTCCCAAAGAATTGCAACTTTGAATCTGAAGTGCTACCTGAGTATTGTAGTATTACTTCTTCCTACACAGTGAGACTGAACAATTGACCAACTGGATCATATCTTAATGATCTGAATATGATGAATTATTTAGTTTTTAGTAAATTTCTAACAGGCTTTTATTTTGATTGCAGCTTCAAAACCAAAAAGCAAAAGAGGTATTTCCATAAATGTTCAATGCATGTAAGATAATCACAAGAAGATTAAAGAAACAAACACACCTTGCAGCGGAAGTTACTAATTTGGATTTGAGCGGTACAGTTTCCATAGCAACTTTGGTTTCCTGGGAAACTCCCAAAGGTTGTCATAGCATCGGTTCTTTCCCTCCCTCAATCTTCTGCTGTTTCCATAGTAACCATTCCAGATGGTTCCAACTTCTGTGGTTCCACAGAAAAGCTGCTGCTCTGATAAATCACACACACACACACACACACAAACATGCACACAAATATACACAGCATTAATCCTTAAGAGATTTAGTTGTGGAAGTTAAGCATTATTCTGTATGTACCATTTCTAGATTGGCAAAATTTGAGATGGTTGCACATCATGAAAAAAAGAGTTAATATGATTTTTTTTAAAAAAACTATTTCACATTATAATATAATTAAACACCTGTTTGACCAAAAGCAAAGAATTTCTCCCCTGCCAATCTTCCACATCTCTTGCAATTTGATATCTGATGATTGAAACTTGGAATTAATTCTAAATGAGTTACCTGTACAACTGCATAGAAGGTTTAAAAAGATGGCATTGCCCTCTACCTTTAACAGAATAAATCATATAATATTGATTTAAAATAATTATTTATTGCATATGACCTAGTATTATGCAAAAAAACCCTCTTTTCAAAGCATGTACAGCACTGAAGATCAAGACCAAAACATTTATTACAAAAGGATGGTGATGAAGTGTTGGTTCAAAAATACTTAAAAGTCTTCTGGGAAATGTATATCCATCTTCTCTCAAGTACACATCTGCGGCTATGGAATATCAGACAGATACAGGTGAGCTGTTTGCTAATTCAAGGAGAATTACTCTCCCTAAGATAATGTGTGAAGATAACATCTTGTGATCAGTAAGAAAAATAATCATGGAATTAAAACAAAAGTCTTTTGTGAGTCTTTTATAGATGACATACAGCTTTATTTAATTTTAATAACCTAATCAGTTTTAAGGATTTTATTATAACACTCTCAATTCATTGATTTTAATCTCTCGCCTTTAGTTTTAGAAGCACAAAAGAACAATGTGTTGAAAGGTAGTTCTATTGGTTTAAGCACAAATAGCTTCTAGTATATCTGGTTTCAGAATATATTATTGGCTCTACATCTCTACTGAAGTCAAGTTTGATCTGCTATATTAGCCCCTGATGTTTCTTAATATTCCTTTCTGTAATGCATTATGATATTTAATGTTAGTTCTTATATCATTTTGTAGACTTAATTGCATGCTCTTGGAGGAAAAATGGAATTTGTATGTGTTGCTTCCATGCAGTATTTTATACCTACTTTTTTTTAAATCAAGAAATTCAGTTCACTGAACCGTGGCATTATATGGAGCTTTGTCATTTCTGCCAGATGATAATATCTGTAGGGTGTAGGGTCAGAGGAATAGGTCACTTTGTTTATGTGTCTATGAATTTCACATTTTTATATATCAGGTTTGACAGAGAAGATAAAGACAATAAGGAATGACTACTTTTTAATCATCATCATCATTCAAATTTGTTAAATGTATACTAAACACAGAACAAGAACGATTTAGGTAGGATCTATATTACATTAGTTGCATCCATATGCATACACCTGATATGAGCTTGGACAATTTCCCATGAATACCGTCCTCCACCATTCTGTTTTCTTTGTCTAAGTAAGTGTCCTGTTGCTCATTTAGCCAAAATAACATCATCAGGATGTGAGAAAGAGAAAGCACATTTGAAAAAGCCCATATTTAGAGAATTTTAAAAAAATACTTAAGGAAAAAACTATGGGGACAAACACCACACATTTTAAGGAAGACTGTTATTGGTAATCTCAGCTGACTATTGGGATGATAAAGTAAGATAATGAAGAGAGGGATGAATGATGTATTCTGGAAAGGATCATTGCTTGCTGATTAGAAACATGAACAGAAATATCCCATGCTTCATTTTGTGATAGGTTTAACCCATTACAATGTACTTTGAAGTTCTCTTTGTCCCCAAAGAAGGATCTACTATTTAGCAGAATTATGTATTAGTGTTCTTTGAATCTAGTTCATTATAATGAATAGGAACTATCAGTTCAAGTAATGGATAATGTACATTATTTTGGTTTCCCCCCTTTAATCCAAATATTGGGAGTGAGGCTGCTTTGTTTTTATTACTACTTAGGATACATGCATTGAATTCAGATAAAATGTAAGAACAGAGAACTGCTTTTATTGAAGGTTCTATCCAGAAATGAAACAGAAAAAGGTCATTTAAAAATAGCTCACTAAAATGGCTCCTCCTATTTTTTAGTAGGCAATATCTCTACAAAGATTGTGAGGTTGTTCAAGACAGATGTTCAATTTCCTTTTTGGTTTATTTCATGTTATTTTATTTTTAAATTCTCATTTTAATGCTAAATAATGAGTAATGAGCAATAGGTCTGTGTTTAATGGGAAGCTTGGTCAACTATTCCATTAGAATAGGATAAGGTTATCTTTAATCTGTTAATAATTGTGAAACCAATTACTCAGTGAAGCGGTGAATCCTTTTTCTCTGAATTGATTCAGATAGAGATTAGATTATTGGGGATGCTTTAATCTGGATTAAAGTTGACCTGAGACAGTGGTTGAACTTCATGGCCTAAATGCGTCCTAAATGAATTTGTACAATTTAATAATAAATCCAAAGAAAAGAATAGGATGCCACTTAATCCACCTTGCATTAGTGAAATGTCAGATTGGCAATTACGAAGAAGAGAAAATCAAGACGGAAATTTCAACTGCTTGGAGTCTACCACATGTTCAAGAGAGAAAACGAAGTATTTAGAAATAGGGGAAAGCAGACCTTAGGTTTATTAGTGTCCAAAGGATGGTGTAATCATGCATTCTCTGCGGAGAGAATGCCAAATCTCAGTGTTTATTAAATGGAAAAACTCATATAATTGTCTTTTTTCATGCCACCATCAAAGTCAATCATAGCATATACTGTAATTAAAAAGTACAGCTGAGGGTCATCAATATATTGCCAATCACAATCAGCATGATTGTGTTTAGCTCATGTAATACTTTCCCTCCATTTTTAATGCTGTAGTAAGAAATTGTTAGTTGCTTTCAATCAACCATAGCAATAAATTTTCCAAACTGTATTAGTTTTACATCCTAAATCATCTCTGATGTTTATCTGAGAAAAGAGTAAGGAGACAATTATTTCCCCTCTCTATAGCTATTCTAAAGAAATTAGTAATTCCTTCTTATGAGTGCATTTCCTAAAGAGTATAAAATCTATTTCAGATCTGTCTACATTATGTGCAATTTGGCATTTAGCCAGTAAATGTAACTTGCATATATCAAAACTAGCATGAAGCATTATCACTTTGTTGCCATGTCTAGAAATCAAGAACAAATATTTTTGTTTTGGTTTTGTTTAAACTAAGCCACTTTGAAGACTAGTTTTAAGGCCTAAAAGTGTCAAAGAAATATTATTGTAATTAAATAAAAAGATATTTCACTCATAGCATGCAGTGAATGCTATAAAAACAAGAAATACCCAACAATTAAGGAAAATAAGAAATTAAGGGCTGATAAACAACACTTTTTTTCCCCCCTCACAGCTTTTGCAGAATTTCCCAGCCTCAAGTTTTAACTCTACCTTTGCAAGTGGAACTGCAACAAAATACTTCACAAGGTAAGCAAGATACGGGACTTCATCAGAAAATTGTAAAGTATGCTTCGCTATACTGTATGACTCCTGCATCTCTTCCATCTTTCTTCTAATCAGACTCCCCCAAGAAAAGCCATGGCTGACTGGAGCAATAGATGCCCTACTTTTGTTTCCCCTTGTCCTTGCCATACAGTATTTACAAACTAATATCATAACCCTCCATCCCTCTGCTTCATTCCACTCATAGTGCAGGGACTCTGGAGACCAATGAACCACAGAGACGAGTACTATATCTAGACAAACCTCTAGGATCTGCTAGTGAAAGTAATGGAGAGCATTACCTCTTGTAAAAATTAGCCATTTGATTTTCCCTGTTGTCACTGCTGACCAACGTTCATTATGTATTCCTTTTTATCAGATGAGAGCCAAAGTAAATGGAGCAGAACAAATTGAAACTGCAGACAACAGTCCCTTCCTTGCAGCAGATGGGTGAGTATCATTGTAATGACTACACTGTCAACCTCAACAGGGGAAGCTCTAAACATAAGGAGCATTAAATGAAAGCACACCTTTTTCTCACTTTGGTCATTCACATCATTCTCTGGAGTTGCCACTTGCTTCTGTTCCCTCTTATTTATCACCACCTTCTGTTTTTCTTATCTCCACAGGCAACCAGGCAGCCATTCAATATTCACAGAGGCATAATATTATGCAGACCACCAGTAAGATTAGCAATGAGAAGTGGAAATTACCAATGGGAAGTCAACTATTTGCCTCTGTGGAGTTGCTGGTTTCACGTTCCCAGTGTTCATGTTTCCAGAGCAGTGTTTCTCAGCTTCAGCAACCTTAAGATGTGTGGTGTTCAACTCCCAGAATTTCCCACACAGAAGACTGGCTGGGGAATTCCAGGAATTGAAGACCATACATCTTAATGTTATTAAGTTTGAGAAATATTATTCTAGAGTAATATAATAGGTATAATGTAGCCTAGCATAGACATATGGTAATGAGGAATATTATATTTTTGATTTTATATCTCTTGTATTTAAAGGCATAGATCATGGGTGTCAAACTCGCAATGTCACGTGACATGTTGCAATGTATTGCAACTTTTTCCCCATTGCCGGCAATGAGGTGGGTGCAGTTTCGCCATGATGCATCTGGTCCATGGGCCAGCAGTTTGACCCCTGGCATAGATAGTCTACAGAGACTTAGGCATGGCCTCCCCGCCATTCTCCTATGTGTCAGTAACCATGGTCTTCATGATGTTTAATCAAAGCTGTGAAGCTTTGTTTTCAACTGTGCCTGTTTTCCCATAAAACATAGCAGAAAGAGAACAATTACCTTCCAGTTATTACTGTTATTTGTATGGATTGGAAAGACATATTAATCACAGGTTGGGTAATCTCATCAATAGCTGACAAATAAGTATTTATGTACACCCGTGGATTTGGCAAAATGAGAGACTGTGTGAACATGTAACTCTAATGTCTCAAATGCACATTTGGCTCTTCTGGGCCATTTCTGATCCTGGGACCATGATTGAATCTGAGCTTTTTGGCCATCTAAGTCTTTGCTACTTCATGTTGGCTTCATTGGGGAGTAGTACAGAGTATGGTACATGTCCAGGAGTCCTCTCTCTGCTAAAGATAATGGACTTTGTAATCATATACCTGGAGGGTGGAGGATAGGGGAAATGTAGCTCTTGGTATTGACCTGGATATCTTTTCCTTTCTAAAAGTATTAGTTCCTGTAGGATTTCCAAGATCCAAGGTATGATTTATGGAGGTCAGATTCATTTCTCTGTGAGGTGATTTTAAACCACATTTTGTGTTTCCCATTCCCTTCCACACTGAGCCAATGAGCAGCTTACATAAATTTCTGCTCTGCACTTTTTGTATTAGCATTCTTGTTTCATAAACATACACACATACCTACAGGTATTTATATAGCCCTTCATCTTTCCCTTGAGAAAGGATGAACTTCTTTCCAAAGAAATGTTTCCTGAATACTGAATCATTTCTCTTAAATACAGGTTTATAATATTATGGTGGCTTATGTAGGAAAAAGACCCTGTAACATCCTAACGCAGTGGTGGCGAACCTATGGCACAGGTGCCAGAGGCGGGGCACAGAGCCCTCTCTATAGGCACGTGCACTGTTGCCCCAGTCCTAGGCCTTCAGCTGGGTTTTATAAAACCTTTTCGCTTTAGGCCTCCACCGCCGTGTGGAAAAAAAAAAAGGTTCAATCAGTCAATTTCAACTTCTTGCGGGGAAAAAAAAGATCTTGCAAAGTTGGAATTGATTGATTGAACTTTTTAGTCCCACCCAGTCTGCTGTTACCACTGCAGCCATGTCCACCCAATGGACCCACACCCACCCAATGTGCCATACCCACCCGGCACCCGATGACGCATAAGTGGGTTTTGGTTTGCAGTTTGGGCACTCGGTCTCTAAAAGTTCACCATCACTGTCCTAATGTGTAAAGATTATACAGGGACTGAATGTTTGTCATTATGCAATCATTTGGTCAATCCTAGTTGCTGGTTTATTTCTGTTTACAAATGTTCAGATTTAATTTCAGAACAGATTCAGCTTATTATAATATTATGGGAAACGTATGTAGAATAGGCACTTTTATTGGTATTTTTCCATACATAAATAATGCGGAGCATTTTCCAATGACACAAGGATGCCTTTCAGTGCTGGTATATTTGCATGTTTTTCTTTAAGTATTGCTGTATTCACCAATAGTATTTGAACTTTCTGAACAAACTGTACTAAGTTTTATGCTTAGTTCTTAGTTCAAAATTGCATGAACAATGCATATATTAGAGACATTAGCACACAAAAGGAAAGCCTGTGCCAAATATGTTGAAGGAAAGATGTATATGATGACTTTGTTGTGGAAAAAGTGTATGAACATATATATGAATTTTCATGCTTTAAAAAACAGTCACACACAGACCATGCCCATTCCGGCTGCACAAAGGCAAAAAATGTCATGATACGTCACGTGATGTGATCAAGTTTGACACCTGTGGATTAGACTATCAACTTTCTCTGCATGTTCTCCATCTTCCAAGCTCCACCCAGAAACTTAACAAACTAAAATGTATGGAAATTTTTAGCCCTAGAACATTCTCAGAGCATCAGATTGGAAAAAATGACCTGAGACATCAGATCAAATAACAAGCAACTCATGGGATTCCTTGAGATTACATTAGTATGTTGCCTGTTCCTATTGTATTTAGGCGTATTAGCATCAGCAGGTCATTAGAGAAGGAGGAGAAAATGGTATGAATAGTTAATATGCTTCAGAACAGTGCAGACCACCCCACACTGTTTTGCATCTTATACTATAGCATAGTCATTTGTAAATGTACAGTAAAGAGATGTGATATGGGTGTAGGCAGAACCAAGAGAAACATCAGAGCTACTTACTCTTTTGAGTTAATCTTGCTTATTGTTAATTAGCCATTTTAATATCAGGTTTCTACATCTCATTGTTCTGTATCTCATTCATTCATTCATTCAGATATATTGACCACCCAACTCCAGTGCTGGAAATGAGGCAAAATAGATACTTTAAGGCTGAAATCCAGTTGACAGGCTGTTCAGTAGGTAAAAGTATACTCAGAACTGTATGAACACCACTCCTTCCGAACAACTTCTTTGCTAATTCCTTTTATTTTATGATGGTAATACGAGGAGGTGAATATAAATCTTTAGTTTATTAGAAGAATATGTTAAAATTTATTCAGCATAAGATCAAAGCTCATTGTACAATTTTTTTCCCCTTGCCAAACATTCAAGTATGAAAATCCCCTCCAGTCCTCATTTCATAGTTTTTTTTTTATGAATGGGGCCATGCTTTAGTATGACTTGTAACAGATGGGAAATTTTTGACTAAAGCTTGCCAGTGTGGTTCAGACTGCCTATATTTCTCATCTGTTCTTTCCTTCCTGTTTTGATCAGCAGGATCTAAAGATTGAATTGTTTGGAAAGTTGCAGAAAATAGAATAGGCTGTGCAACTCAGTGTTTTTTTAACGAACCAATCTTGTTTGTCTGTCTGTCTTTCCTGTTTTCCTGACTGTGGCTGGGTAATTGCATCATACTAAATTGTGTTTTTTTTAAACTAATAGTGGTTTATAATATGACTTACAAATTACAATTAAATGAGTTTGTAACACATTAAGCCATAAAAGAATTTGCTTCATTGTATTTTAGAACTGTCTTTCTAGCTGCACTAAAAAATGATTTTTTTTAAAAAAAACATCTTTTTCCCAGGAAAGTCAGGTTGCATATACAATGTGGTTCCTCCTCCTCCTCTGATTTATCCTGTCCTAACAATGTTGTGAGAAAGAGCAGCCCCAACCCCATCCTTGCCTTACCGCAGAACATTTATGCCCTCACAATGGATGCCAGCCTACTGCTGAAGCAAACTGAAATCAGGTCCAAGAAATTTGACTAGAAATTATTGTTTTGTATCATCATAATTTGTGTGGATGAGAAGGATCAAAGACATTGGCATCCTTCAGGTCTTCAGTTGGCCTACTGCTAGATTGTCCACTCCCATCTAGCCAAACCTCGGTGCGGGGGGGGGGGGAAGATTTCTGTGCCTCCATGGACATTTATTTCTTGGCTGTGAAAGAATAACTTTCCTTTCCTTTCCTTTCCTTTCCTTTCCTTTCCTTTCTTTTCCTTTCCCTTCCCTTCCTTTCCTTTCCTTTCCTGTCCTGTCCTGTCCTCTCCTCTCCTCTCCTCTCCTCCCTTCCCCTCCCCTCCCCTCCCCTTCCCTCCTCTCCCCTTAGAGCAGCCCCATTCCCATGCAAAGATAGCAACTTTCATCACCTTGTTTTCAAAATGCAGCAAGAGGAATTCTGTAGAGACAGTGATTTTTTTTTGAGAAGGGAATGAAAACACTTTGCTGGGAAAGGAGAAAATCTCAAGGGTTCCTAGAAACGTTGTTGGGCCAGGAACTTGGTCCAAGTGGTTTGAGCTCAGGATAAAATATGTATTTTTAGCATTTTCAACTCAGAAGAAAAAATACTAGTTTTGTTCCAAGCTTAAGATGAAATAGGGCTATTTCAAGTGCTGTTGTTTCAAGTCTTTTGAGAATCTTAAGTCCTGTAATAGGCTTTAAAAAAAATCAAGAAGCTGCAATTGGCTTAGTTTTTCAATTTTTCCACCCACATACCTACTAAAATAGCAAGGAAATGTTGTCTTGCCAAGACTATAGGTCATGACTACATGAAGGAAGGGGATGGTGAAGAACAGACATCAAACTTTTTCCCGATTGCTGGCAATGGGGTGGGCGCGATTTCCTCATGACGTGTCCGGCCCACAGGCTGGCAGTTTGACACCCCTGGTGAAGAAGAAGCTAACATTAAGCACATTTTTAAAGGCAATGATGGTGATGGACCCAGTCATTGCCCTGCCTGCATTCAACAGATTGCTGCATTTGTATCAGGTATAATTGTAGATGGCTGATTATGAATGTAAAAAATAGAGGGAGATTGCTATCCATTGGTTGCGTAATTGATTGAGTTGATGCTTTTGCATAGCTAGAATTCAGGGGTTGAGTAATGTGTGCATTGTATCCCCTGCTATGCTTTCTTTTCTACCTCAGGCACATGCAAAGATATGTGCATTGCACTGGGAGCTCTACACAAGTATTGTTAATAATGTTGATGAGATGTTCAAGGTGGAAATTGGAGTACAATATGCAAGGATTAAGTTCCTTTAATTTATTTGTTGAATGTGTGCATATTCTTGGTAATATTTCAGTGCATATTTCAGTCTGCCTGCTGAATGCAAATAACTTTTTTCTTAAGTTTGGTGTCTTTGGCAGATTGCTAAGTGCAGCAATGTGCATTATGTTTATGGATCAACAAAGGAGAGAAACTATCTTTTTGCTATTGCTCTTGACCTGGGCCAAATGGAATCATGCTATGTATTATTCTTGGATGAGTTTCTGTGAGTTTTTATAAAAAGGCAAATAGGGCAAATAAGTGTCTTTAAAGAATAGTCTGCATAGGTGATTTAAAAAAGAAATCAGTACACTGACTCAACTTTTTTGTAGGTTAGGTAGTAGGTAACAGTCAAAATGAACTACCACCTAATATACAGGGTAAAAAGGTAAAAAATTTTTTTCAATTTTTCAAACCTGTTGATTTCACTAGTAATGAATATTAACAAGAAGTATATGGCTGGAAGAGGCTCTCAGAACTGCAAAAGATATTTGACTGCTCAGATTGCATATAGACAGGAAATTCATCAACAGTAGCCCAATGTATTTATTTCCAAATAAAATTTGTAATATAAAACTTCTACAGTTAACTCTAAATACTATTTAAATTTTTATACACTTCACAATTATAATTGTATAATAATACAGAAGCTTTTAAAGAGCTATTGTATAATTTCTCCAATGCTATTGTTTAATTTATTCATACATTTGGGATGCAGATTTATAACTTTAATTGTTCACTTTCTGAACAAAAAAGGTAATTTATTCATATATCTATACACACACAAACATACATGTCTATATATGCTCTAGTTCAAAATTCAGCTGCCCAGCCTAGATTTCAGGTCAGTTGAGATGGGGAAACCTATCACAAATAGTACTTTAGTTTATGTGATTGTTCCGAAGCATTACAATTTCCATCCTTTTTTTAATTTTCTCAGTTTCTTGGTGCTTTTTCTCTTGAGTGTTGATGCTTTATTCAATTCACTTGGCAGTCCTCTCTTTTTAGGGAACCATCTCTGATTCTCAATCTTCATTCGGATCCTTTCACACCTGCTGCATAAGATGAAATCTGTCAGAATGAGACATTCTACCTCTGCTTCTGGTTCTGACTGGGTTATGTCCTCGATTTTTCATATATATTCATTATACTGTAGCATAAACATACATAATAACACTGATAACAATACAATGATAAAAGCCCTGAAGATTTATTAAAGACCAGCTATCTTTCTCTTAAACGTATTGTTGGCTCTTCTAGATTAAAGCAATTTCAGGGTAATGGAAACAGATACATATAATATTCTGCTATGTTTAAACAGAAACAGAGTTGGAAGCAACCTTAGAGGTCTTCTAGTCCAACCCCCTGCTCATGCAAGAGACCCTATATCATTTCTGACAAGTGGCTGTCCAGTCTCTTCTTAAAAGTCTCCAGTGATGGGACACCCACAACTTCTGAAGGCAAGCTGTTCCACTGGTTAATTGTTTTCACTGTTAAGAAAATTGTCTTTAGTCCTAGGTTGCTTCTCTTGTTGATTAATTGCCATCCATTTTTCTTGTCTTACCTTCTGTTACTTTGGAAAATAGGCTGACCTCTTCTTCTTTGAGGTAGGCCTCAAATATTGGAACACCGCTATTGTGTCACCCCTAGTCCTTCTTTTCACTAGACTAGCCATGCCCAGTTCCTGCAACTGTTCTTCATATATTATGCTTCTCAGATTCTAGGCTAGTTCTAGATTAGACAACATGCAAAGTAAATGGTGGAAGAAGTTTGCATTGATTGATAACCAAGAGTTTAACCACTAATTGAGCATGTAATTGTGATCCAGATCAGATCAGGTTTCCATGCATGTTTTTCTCTAATGTAAAAGTGGCCAACTTAGCAAAAGATGAATAGTATATAAATAGTATGCCTCTAAAGGGCAGATATTTGCTTACATTTCAGGCAAAGGTATTTTACAACTTGCTTGGAGATGACAGGGACATTTTATGGTTAATATCATTTTAATATAGTTTACTTGTTTACAATGTGCGTGTTTATATACTTACACAGTGTGTGCTGTATTTCACCTATACAAGGTATTTTGTACTGTAAAGATGACATTATCAGATTTGATGAGATATAGCGATAATGCGGGTCCCCTGAATATGTTGGAGTCAGGCTTGGAAACAGTGCATTGTGAAACAGTGAAGTAGCTGTCTTTCTAAGAGGCAGAGGATTATAATTTTGCAAAGCAGCTTTGATGGTGCTTCACTTTAGGCATCATCAAAATGAACCACCACTCTGAAGCTTTACATTATTCCTGTAGTTCCCCCGCACCCATCTCTCCCTATCGCACACATCTAACCATGTACATATTACAGTACTGGTAACAAGAGAAACAGCTGCAGTTTCTTTATTCACTGATAGATGGTGCTATAACAATTAGTGCTGGTAATCTAATTTCAGATTGCAAGAAGAGGAAAGGAAAGCCAAAAAAAGGGGAAAGGGGATACTATATTTATTTAATTTATTTGTATGATTTATATAGCCATTCATTTCATACATGACTCTGGGTGGTTTATGCAGATTAAAACAGAAACCTTATCATATGTAGTACTTGGTCCCTAAGGAGAAACACCCCCCCCCCTTAGAAAAAGTACATTATAAACAACAGAGCTTGTCCACTCACTTGACACACCTGGGGAAGCAGCCAAGTCTTTGGTGCCTTGCAAAAGTCTAATCCATACAAAGAGGAAAAGGGATGCCTGGACACTGAGATGCTGTACTTTTTTAGATTTTTTATTTTTGAAGGTTTAAAAGCAAATTAAAAGTGCTACACAGGTAATGGTAGCAAGTGTAGAGTTTGAAGTAGGGAGGGGTAGGCAGGGATTGGAGCAAGACTGCTTGGGGAGGCTAGAAAGAGTTAGGAAAAGTGGAGGAAAAAAAGGATGGTAACTCTGGAAAAGCAGGAAACTAACAGGGAAGGGAAGTACAATTGAAAACAGGTGGGAAGTCTAATGATGGGTTGGCTGGCAGGGAGAGAAATTGGAATTAGCTTTTGGGACCATATCTTATATGCAGTGGGCAGATGCACTTTACTTAGGCCAAAATTACCTGCTGGACCATCTGCTCCTATACAATCTGCTATTACTATTGTGTCTTCCATAAGGAATCCTTTGCAACCTCTTATACAGTTTTCAGTTACATTTATGCTACTGTTTGTATACACACAAACACTGTAAGTCATTAAGAACTTCTTGAGAGTTGGTAGCATATACATTTCTAAATAAATACATTTCAAAGTAAACTATCAACTTTCTCTCTAGCAGTTTTTTAGTCCAGTTCCCTCCCTAACTAGGTGCTTTTTGAAAAGGAGGCAGAAAAAGAAAGAAAGAAAAAGTAAATAAATCTATTACTATTGCAAATTCTCGCACAATTTATGGTTAGAGACAGATCAACTATAGAAGTTGTTTAGACTGATGTGCTAGCACAGGTGACTGGATTTCAGTTTAGACTTAGTTGTTCCAATGAATCAGAAGAAAATGACAATTCCTAACTGTTCTCTTCGTGATATCTCCCATCATAATGTGCCACAATTGCTGTTGCATACTGTTACTTTCCCTATTTCTCACTTGGACCCTAAATTGAGACAGAGGAAAACATGAGCATTGGTAGCATAAATAAAGTTTGTATGATAAAAACTGGAATTTTCCAAGTTGGGTTTAATTCCATCCAAACTATGCAGTCCTGTTTGAACTAGGAGAGTTGGTAGGTCTCCAGCTCCTTTGCAAGAAAAGATTACAGTAGTTGTTGAGGTGGTTTAATGTGTAGACAAGCATGTGTAAAGTGGAACATGATTAAAGAATATAAAATGTGTGTAGTATGAAAGCAATAAGTAGGCATTTGGATGTTTTTCTTTTTCACTTGCAATGTTAGAACTTCTTTGATGATGTGAAAGCGTAGGATATTCAATGGTCAATCTGGAATTACTATGAAATAATAAATAATAAATACATAAAACTTGAAACTGGAAGATGTGATATTTTAATAGGGGACAAGACATTAACAGAAGATAACACTTCCTATCACAATTTATTGTGTTGTTTTTATGCTACTTCCAGAGTCGGAGGTAGCAGGCATCTGAGCACTGGTTGCTAGGAATAACAACAGCAAGAATATCTATATAGACCCGTTGTACTGTTCTAGTTCTTAGATGGAATGTTTAGAACAGGTTCAGAGAAAGAAGGGCTTTGAATATAGTCATAAGAAAGACAACACAGTGAAGAAACATGGAAGGAATTGAGGATATTTAGCCTGGTGAAGACAGGGAGAAAGGGGATTGATAAATGCTATTGACCAAAATTATTCCCTGCTCCCCCAGAGAGAGCAGTTTTCAGAGGGGAACAAGGGCGATTAGGGTGACATAAACAACATTTTACTGTTGTGATACAAGCCCCATGCCTGATCTACATGAGGAGTAATGTCATTCTGACAAAAGTAGAAGGACTTTGTAGATGCCACTGCTCAGAGATCAGGATTAAATCTCTTCTGTAACGGACACCATTGCTTTAGCTATCTGGCAATTAAAACTTTTCTCAGAATGGGTCTTTCCCCTACAGATCTTCAAGCAGAAGCTGAACATCTCTGCAATGAGAGGGATGTGTGTGCGCTAATTCTGGATTTCCCACACTGAGCTGAAGTTTAGATTGAATAGCCTGGAAGATACTTCTAGTTTAGATTCTATGAAGTGTTGCCAGTAATGGAAAAAAAAATATAAGACTTATGCAAATATTTAAAAACCCAGAACTGTCATGTATATAGATATTGAAATTTTGTTAGAAAAATGAATGAATGAATACTTTATTTGGACAAGTGTGATTAGACACACAAGGAATTTCTGTACGTTGCAGAAGCTCTCAGTGTACATGCAAAGCAACAGAGTAACAATAATCATAATAATGATATCAATAAGAGGGACTAGTAGAGGAAATGAGAAGGATAATAATAATTCAGCCATACAACATGGGTAAGTATACTTAGACATAAGACAATATTGTGAGTTTTAGGTGTTCAGCAGTGTGATGGGAGAAGTTGAAACAGTTTATGTCCAGGATGTGAGGCGTTTGTAGATATTTTCTCAGCCCCCCTGTTAACCCACACAATATACAGGTCTTCTATGGCAGGGCTTTTCAACTGGTGGTACATTGGCACATGGCAGATGGTACGCAGCCATGCCCAGCCTAGCCAAGTCTAGCAGGGGGAGGGAATGAGCCAAAGCGGCGCAGCACAGGGCTTGCCGTGAGAAAGTGCTCAGGAGCTGCAGGGTTGCTGGGCCAAGAGAAAGGCCCCAGGATCGGCACTTCTGGCTCACCTGGAAGAGAAAAGAGGAGGGGGCAGAGACAAGAAGGGATATAAAAGGAGGCAGTTTTGGCGGGAGAGGGAGAGAAAAAAAAGATACAGCCATGGGAGGAGGAAGAGTCAGCTGGAGCTGCACCGAAGGGAAAAAGAAGAGGAGGGGCAAGAGAGGAGAGGATAAAAAACAGGCTGGCTGGCAGCCATCCATGCCTGGCGCACACATAGCTGTCAGAAACAAACAGGCATGAAACACAGCTGGGAAAGGGTCGCCCTCTGGGAGGAATGAAGAAAGGCAGCATCCCCTGAAGGAGACTAGCAAATGACCCTCGCCCACTTCACACACCCATGAACTCAGGGGGAGGGGACAACCTGAGCAGCATGAGAGTCCACCTTACCTGTGCTACGCCACCCAGACACCAGCCTGCCCAGTTTCGGCAGGCAGCAGTGTGCTTTCCACTGTGCAAAGAGGCCAGTGAGAAGCCAAACTTGCCTGGGCACACGCAGAGGCGGACACCGCACAGGACCTAGCATCCTGGGTGAAAGGGAAGCACTCAGAATGCCATCAGCCTGCAGGGCAAAACAGTCACCCAGGACGCCAGGCACCATGCGCTTGCCGCCTCCTCTGCATCTCATCAGCTTCGCCTCACCTGGCCCAGTCTTTCCGCACAATGAGGAGAGCGCAGCGCTAACTACTGAAACTAGAAGGAAGGGACAGGCAATGAGAGGGAGGGAGGGAGGGAAAGGAAGGAAGGGACAATGAATTAAAATGAATAAACTATGAATTTTGCTGGTGAAATTTAAAACTATGTGAAGTCAGCAAAGTTGCTTAATTATATCTAAAATCTTATTTTGTTTTGTGGAATGATGAGTACAAATTTATAGAGAGAAAGATAATTAAGAAAAATTACACATAGATGAATAAGACTTTTGGAACTCCAAAATTCCTCAAGTTGAACAATATCATTACCTGCATTATGGACAGTACTTGAATTACCATTCATTTAGTGACCATAGTAACAATGGCACTGAAAAATGACATTACTGTTTTTCAAACTTATGACCATTGCAGCATCTCCATTGTCATGTGATCAAAATTAGAATATCATATTTATGATGGTGGTAGTGTGTCAGAGTTATGTGATCACCATTTTCGACCTGACAAGTAAAGTGAATGGAGAAGCCAGATTCACTTTACAACTGTGTTACTCACTTAACTGCAGTGATTCACAACAACTGTGACAAGTAAGGTCATAAAATGGGGCAAAACTCATTTAACAACTGTCTTGCTTAGCAACAGAAATTTTGGGCTCAATTGTGGTCATAAGTCGAGGACTACTTATATACAGCTTATTTGCATTCATTTGAATGCTTAATGTCAGCTTTTTTTTGTTTACCCATTTTTTTAAATTGGGCAATTAAGTAAAGTCAAATACTTTTAGATTTTTTTAAGTATATATTGCTAAATTATAATCTTTCTCAAATGATATCACATTGTGATAGAAGATCAGGATTACAATCATAGGTTTTTCAGAGAATTAAAATCTCTTTTTACACTGGATACATTTTCCTAGTTTCTACTTTTTTTTAAAAAATGTGAAATTTTGTGAGATTTTGTTTATCTCTTGTGAGATTGATTTGTTTCCCAAAGAAGTGTTGAAACTTCTAGTCACACAGTTCCATACTAAGCAATCAAGAGGTGACATTATAGAAATTATTTTGCTTTTCCTTCATTTCCTCCACACGCTGAAACTAGGGGAGAAGAATTGAGATGAGATGCTTCCTGGAAGATAGATGATTGCAGCAGTATATCCCAAAAGCCAGACTGGCAGAAGACTTCTGGGAAAGGGGGTTTCATATATTTCATACATATACCCTATGTTCTTCACCTTCCTTTATCAAATGTACTAAATTATCCTTGCATCAATAACCATTTCTTTGGTTCTAGTTGACTTTCTTAAATGGAAGAATTATAGTGCATGGTAATCCTCTGTGTTCTCAGTCTCTCCACAAAATCTCATTTTCTTCTGACTAAGAGTGAGAAACGACAAACAATCCAATTGTCTTTTTGCATGGTTTTCATTATAACTGACTTCATGTGGTAAATCTCAAAACTGAGGAAATGAGCTGCAGAAGAAGTTATGGGCAGCATATGAAATTTAGAGATCTACTGCTCTTTTGTGAATGCCAGGCTTACTGAACCTGAAAGTTCACAGGCTTCCCTTTAGACCAGGGGTGTCAAACTCGCAACGTCACGTGACGTATTGCGACATTTTTTCCATTGCTAGCAACGGAGTGGGCGTGGTTTCACCATGATGCATCTGGCCCATGGGCTGGTAGTTTGACACCTCCTCTTTAGACTGATAAGAGTTTAACATGGGGACAGTGCAAGTATTGATTTCCCTTGATAGAAATGGTGGTATGTATAAGAATAGATTGCCTTACGATACCAATGGAGAAAAAAAAAAAAAATGATGTTGAATTTGTACAGGTTGCATCACTCTCCACATTCATGGCAGTTGTTGGTTATTCTGGATATATGTGAGGTGCAGGGAAAAATTACACATTCTGATGTTCATATGAAAAGATGCAGAAAACCGAGAGGAAATTTATTTCACTTGATTGAAAATAACCAAAGATTTGATCTTGATCTACCACAATCCTGCTTAATAGTTCTGAATATTTAGGTTATGTAAGAACACAGAAGAAACTACAAACAACATTACATGCCTCCTCCTTACATTTTAATTTTAAATGCTGCTTGAATTATGTTAGCGGGATAACTTCTGCTTGATTGCAGCACATTTGGGAATGTTTTGCAATAACTCAGACCAGCCTATATCAACCTTTGGATGTATTAGCTAGATTTATCTCACCCGAGCCTCTGTGGTTGCTGGACTAACCTAGACAGTAAGATATATATGAAAAGGAAACAACATGTTAAGAATGCAGTTTGTTTGTGTATGAATTGACTTTTAAAAGGCAGAAATTTGATCTTAGCATTTGTATCCCTTTACAGAAAATGTTCCTGCTTTAAAAACTGATGTGGGGGCTGCAAAGCAAAGAAAATAATATTGCTTACTTGGAGTCTGTAAAATATTTTCTGCATACATAATAAATATATTTGTGCCATCACAATTGAATGGCAGTAAAATGATGTTAATACACAAATGGCACATATTTCAAGATCTTTGCATGAGTGACCTGCATCATATAGCACTGAATTTAGATGTGCCAATTTTTATTTTTTCATTTTAAAGCATGAAAATGTAATTATTCTGTATCACAATAATTATGCAAAGGGATTTTGTTCTGCCTTTACAAATGTGTCATCGTTCAGTGCTTGAATATATAATAAATGCTCTAATTTATTCTACTCAACAGATAACAGAAGATGGCTCAGTAAGTGCTACAGAACCCCATCAACCTTTAAACTATTTATAAAAAAAAGAATCAAAGACATCAGGAAGAAGTAACTAATTATACTATAGCATCATGGACAGAACTGAAGGATGGTCCTCCCTCTTATGCTAATAGTTAGCTCTGACTTTGTGTTTTGACAAGCGTATTGTACAGAAAAGAACATCTTTTATGTTGTAACAGAAACCAAATGAAATATTACAAATAAGATCACAGCTAAGGAAAAGGTGTTTATTTGTTTGGATGGTATATCTGCCTTTTCATGCAAGCTTTGGTAACTGGAAATTTAGTACAGGTAGTCCTCGACTTACGACCACAATTGAGCCCAAAATTTCTGTTATTAATTGAGACATTTGTTAAGTGAATTTTGTCCCATTTTATGACATTTCTCGCCACAGTTGTTAAGTAAATTACTGAAATTGATAAATTAGTAACCTAGTTGTTAAGTGAATCTGGCTTCCCCCTTTGACTTCGCATGACTTAGAGCATTTATTATATATTCAGAAGTTTGCAAAAAGGGGATCACGTGATCCCGGGACACTGCAACCGTCATAAATATAAATCGGTTGCCAAGCCTCTGAATTTTGATCATGTGATCATGGGGCTGGTGCAAAGGTTTTAACTGAAAAACAGTCATACATCACTTTTTTCAGTGCTGTTGTAACTTTGAACTGTCACTAAATGAAGTGTTGTGAGTTGAGGACTACCTGTATACATTAAACAGCTAATAAGCATTCCATATGCATTGACTGTTTTATACCAATTTATTTTAGGCTATACAGTAATCTGAA
This sequence comes from Crotalus tigris, assembly GCF_016545835.1. Classification (NCBI taxonomy): domain Eukaryota; kingdom Metazoa; phylum Chordata; class Lepidosauria; order Squamata; family Viperidae; genus Crotalus; species Crotalus tigris. The sequence continues at coordinate 3,485,335 of NW_024100417.1, read as the reverse complement.
ATGAATCATCATTCTGTGTTATTTTTAATGATTTTTTGTTCATGTAACTGTTATTTATAAAGTGATATATTTGTTATAAAAAGATTTACTGATTATTTTAGTCTTTGTATACAAGGAGAAATGATAGTTAAATGAATCCCCAAAGGAATTTGAACAATAAGCTCAAAAATGTGTGCCTTGTTTTAAAGCCTTTATTTAAATAAGGAAACCAAAATGTCAACAGTCATGTATGTATTCATGGCTAGACTTAGCTGGAATCACCTTTTTCTTAAAAATACGTATTTCTTCCTAGATGGTGTAGTGTCCATGCAGTTTACTGCAGGTTTACTGAAAAGTTAATCCTATTTTGTTCAGTGGGAAAAAGGCCAGTTCCTCAATAATGACCTTCTGGAATCCCCCAGTCTCGTACTGAGGTAACATAAAGCTTGTCCTCGTTCCTCTTATTTTGACAAAATAATGCCTGGATAATTGTAGAAGACACTATCCCTAGGTAGAAAAAGGTTAAGAGAACTTGGGAAATTGCTTAACCTCCTTAGATTTATCATCAGTTCAAGAAGGATCAAGGGCACTTTGTTAAATCACAGTCTAAATTTCAAGAGTGACTTTCAGGATTATATCTTACTGGTTGCTATAATGAAAATGAACTCCATTAGCAATTACTAAATGTTTTCAGTGATAACATATGGCTATGGTCAGCTGAGCCGTAGTTGAATAAAAGCTTCATTGAAACAAGCAGAGCCTGGTGCATTGCGGCTGAAAGGAGAAGGAGCAAAGCCACAGAGATTTGCTTATCTTGCTATAGCATTATTTAAGGCATAACTAGGTAACCTTTTATAGGTAGATGGGTTTGTTTGTTTGTTTTTGCAAGGTGTACTTTCTGATGGATGGTTCTTAGCATTCCCAATCAATTAGTTGTAGTTATCTTTCCTCTGTAATCATTTTTCTGTAGTTAATTTTAAAAAAAAATGGAAAGGAGAAGGAAGACATGGGAGGAATGTAAATGACTTCATAAAATGCCATAAATAAGATACTGTGATTATATAATGAGATATTCATTCAAAAGCACCATTTATTCTAGCCTGCAATGCTGATTTATAAGTGGAAATAATGGGATGCGCCACAGGAATATATTGAGCAAGTAAGAGCAAAACACTATACGGTTGAAGTGTTCCAATAATAGAGGTTGGAATCGACATTTTGTGTATCCAATTTCTGGGTATATTTTTGGTACACTTAGAATAATTTGTTTTAACACTGGAATATTTCAGTCATGACATTTTTTTTGCACGTTTCTTAACTAAGGTGAAAGTAGCAATAGCAATAGCACTTAGACTTATATACTGCTTCACAGTACTTTACAGCCCTCTCTAAGCAGTTTACAGAGTGAGCATATTGCCCCCAATAGTCTGGGTCTGGAGAGAGAGTAGCAATGAAAGGAAATATTGTTGAGGGGACGTGTGTGTTCTATTTTGTTTGGTCTAGTTCCTTTGTCTTTGGATCTTTCCAAATGATAATTTAATAAGAGAACCCAGAGTTCTCTTATCAAAGCCTAATGTCCCCATATACCTGATGTCAAATAGGCTGACCTTCTTCCCACCCTGGAGTAGAAAAAAGGGGGTGGATTTGCTGCCTAGCAAGGTGCATAACCATTAAAATGGTGAGATATGTCTGCTATTAATGAGGCAATTAAGTAGAGGAGAGAGTCCATCAAAAAAAGTATGTGAAACATTTAAAGATCACAACTAGTCTAGGACAGAATATGAGAAATCTAAGCTTCCACTACGAATAGCATACTCACTATGTATTACAGGCAGTCCTCAACATACAATCATTTGAAGTTACAGCAACACTGAAAAAAATGACTTATGATTTGTCCTCATTCTTTCAAATGTTCAGCATCCCCTATGGTCACAATCAAAATTCAGGAGCTTGGCAACTGGCATGTATTCACAATGGTTGCAGCATCCTGAGGATTGTCATGTGACTGTCATTTGTAACCTTCCCAGGAGGTAACAATCAAAGCAAATAGGGGAAACTGCACTGGTTTAACAACCATATGATTTGTTTAATGACTGTAAGAAAAAAGATTGTCAGGCATGACTTAACAATGACATCACTTAGCAGCAGAAGTTCCAGTGAGCATACATTGAGGGCTACATGTAGTATCATTTTACTATATAAAATTCATATTATTAATAACCCTGTTGCAAATATCAACAAAATCTATTAATGTAATATCGATCATTAAATAAAGGAAGAGATCCTGTAAAAAAAGCAGCTGACAGAACATGGTGCGCAAACAGATTCTCAGTCATTACTCTATTTATTAGAATATTTATGCAACTCTTTTCAGCAAATATCACTAAAGTATTTAGGTAACAAATCAAACAAAACCAACTAAAGCCACATATAACAAAAACTTCAAAAGAATGAAAATAGTAAAGCGAGGTTTCTCAACCTTAGCAACTTCAAGATACACGGACTTCAACTTCTGGAGGTTGAAGTCCACATATTTTAATGTTTCTGAGGTTCAGAATCAATGTGCTAAAGCACTATTAAAACCACTACTAGCAAGAGATACATAATTTCACTTCTGGAAAGCTAAGAGAGTTGCAATGAACCATTGCATTCCACAGTGCCTCAGGTAATGCAGAATAAAATAATTTCCCATGTTCCCAATAACCACAACTGTCTGCCCAAGGGGCCTTTTTTTTTTTTTTTTTTGCAGATCTTAACAATGAGGTAGGTGTTTAAAGAAAAGTTGATCCTTTAGCCAGCCTCTCTAACTTTAAAGTGGGAGTTGCTGCACCCAATTACAAAATAATTTAAAACTTTTTAAAAACTAAAATGTCATCTCATAAGATAACTGATTTTTTTTATATACGATTGTGCAAGATTTCAAATGACTACATGAAATCTGGTAAGAGTTTGATGTATTACTCAGTCTGCCACTTTTTTTTTGGTATCAGCACTGTCCATTGAAAATTGCTTGCATCATCATATAAAATTATAGAAAAATAAAATTCACCCAAACCAAGACTGAACAATAAGTGTTTAACATCATGATTGTCATATTCAGTAAAAGCCCTAACATGTACAGTGGTATGATTTTTAGTACTCCATCTTCCAATCTTATACCAAAAGTAAAAATTCATGAGACAGATTGGGATGACGGATGGATCCAAAGTTATCTAATGACAATTCACAATTGAGTATGGATTCAAATCAAGGTCTCCCTAGTCCTAACTTGTATACCAAGGGTCTTCAAACTTGGCCCTTTTATGACTTGTGGACTTCAACTCCCAGAATTCCTCAGTCAGCATGCCTGGCTGAGGAATTCTGGGAGTTGAAGTCCACAAATCATAAAAGGGCCAAGTTTGAAGATTCCTGATGTGTACAATGCTTAGTTACTCTTTTATAAAGCAGTGTGGTAAAATGATAAATGAATCTGATTTATGAAGCAGGCAACAGGTATTATTTGCTCATTTAGAGTCCTTTTATATGTCAGTAGGACACACATGAAATCCTAAATAACATTCAGTGGCACAGATAAGCAAATCGTTCAGCTAATCTGAAAGGGTGAATACTTTTTCACAAACTTATGAATGTTTCTCTTTCTGTTTTTAAATCTCTGCAAACCCCTTGGTTTTAGTTCATTTTCTGGAGCCCATATTTCCTAACTGTCATGGAAATTCTGTTTCTTTATACTATATTTAAGTACTGTTTTCATAATTCTTGACCATCAGGAATACTGGTTGTAAATGTTGAACTTGTCCAGAATCCCTGGAAGACTAGATTGGTTTATAGCATTCAGTCCAACTTTTTTTTGAAGCCAAGTCTCCAGAACATATTCAAAGTTGCGCTTGTAAATAATGCAAGTATCGGTTTTTCACAGATGTAAGATACAGGCAGGAACTGTTTAAATGTCTTCTAGAGATTATACTGCATTACATTTCGATTGGTCTTACAAGCATGTTACATCAGTTCTCAGGGCAGAAGTTCAAATGTAGATTGCATTTGTGAACAAATTTCAAAAATAGCTGCAAAACATACCTGAAGAATATCAGTAAATGCAGGACAGGCAGTATTTTGTTTTGTGGAAATTGGTGCCATCTGCCTTGGATGAGAAATTTATTTTGCTCTTGCTTGAACATGATTCCCATAGAAAATGCCTATGACTATGTTGGGGATTTGTGGAGCAAGAGATAATTAGTTGTCTGGGTCTGTCTTTAAGAGTGGAGCATGCTAAGTGCTATGATTTGTACATTTGTATCTATTAATTTCAAAATATTACATAGCAAAATAAATAATAAGGTATATGGCATGATTACTATATATTTAAAAAGGAATTCTCAAACAAACATCTGCAAAATAAACATGGATCATAGTAGACTTTAAATCAAAGCTTCCATATATTCAACATACTTTCTAATAGATCTATAAAGGTGACCATTATAAAAGACATAGATTTCATTAAAATAAATCTGATGTCTCTCAATTGTCCTTTTAATCTGCCCACGTACAAATAGAAGTTAAAATTCTTTGAAATAATATAGTTACAGAGAATTGATCTGTTGAATAATACTATCTTGTCTGCCATAATTCAGCTCTTAAGAGTTAATACCATGATTAGTATTAATATGTAAGACTGGCACCGTTTAATGCTTCAGAAGAACCCATCTAGGATGCCTGTGCTAGAATCTCTTAAATATTTATTCTTTTGTAATTCCTCACTACAGCCATTGTTGTTCTGCTACTATTTTCATATCTTTGCAGTTCTCCCAGTCAGCATCATTTTGGGGTGTTGTAAGAAATAAAATTAGAGGCTAGAGCTATACATCTAGAAATGTTACCTCCAGTAAAGTCAACCTGGATAGGACAATGTGCTAATGATGTTTCAAAAATGTAGCCAGTCCTGCCTAAGATTCAATTTCCCAATGCAACACAGATCTTTGCAATAGTTATTGAATTATTTGTGTTATAGGCCACCAATCACAATCACTGGCACTTGGTAATAATCCAGTCAAATATATACAGCTAAGACAGGGGGAGGCAACCTTGGGTCTTTTATGACTTGTAGACTGGCTCAGGAATTCTGGGAGCTGAAGTCCACGAGTCATAAAAGAGCCAAGGTTGCCTACCCCTGAGCTAAGATATATAAAAGTAAAAGTAATAAAACTGCAGATACTTGGTGTTCCTCATGTGAGATTACAGATTACAGATTACAAAAAGTTTGCTTTTAATAGCTTTCTAAATATCGGAGGAAAAAGGGCTACATAGATCCCTGGAGGAAAGCTATTCAAGGTGGATGAAGTTAAGAAATAGGTTGGGGTCCCCAAACTTCAGTATCCCCCCCAAACTTCAGTATCCATACTGAGGCCATGTAGATTGGGTAAATTTTTAGAGCTTCCTGGATGCCTAGCCTTGTAGAGTTTTAGAATGGAATTCTACTCAAAAGTCTACCAATATACAGCACTGGTGTCATTTGATTATAATGGCTCTCATTTGCCATTGTTGGATTGCATATTAATTTTGGTCTTCAGAAGCACAATTGGTATGTTATAGTATGGTATGTTTATTATAATAGTCTTTTGTATCATGCTGAGAGTGTGGGTTGCTGCTGCTAGAAAATAAACATCTGGAGAGAGCTGGAATACAAAAATCTGGTCAATCACTAAATGGCAGCAAAGAGATCCTGATAGTTCTAACAAGATGTTGGTCCTACTAAATCAACAAGGGCCTCTCAATCTGGTTATTGGGCAGGCCCTCATTTTCACATCAGTGGGTGTACTTGCTTTGGTGTGACTGGCACATTTGAGAAGCTGAGAAAATCTGTGGGTGTGAGTTACATAAAGGGTCAGAGGCCTGTTCCTGGGAATGAACAAAAAAGGGTGAGAACACAGCGCAGGCTTAAAAACAAAGTACAATTACATTGCAAGTAATAATGAAATAAGGTACAAGATTGGGCTACAGGATAACCCTGTTCCCAGCCTTACATAAATCTCCATACCCTCTCCTTCTGTCAAAAAACTAAGAAAACCTTGCGCTGAATTTGATGCTATGCTGATAATACAATTTCTGATGGGGCCAAGAGGGGGAGAATTGATAGATTCCAATAGGAGGTTGCCATCCAACAGGTCGCCATCCAACAAACACTAATGGAATGATCAACACCTTTCCTTTTTATTGAAAACTGCAAAATACATGACCAACTAGTAGCAGATCAAAGTGATTCCCACAGATTTCTCCTTGCTTTCTAATGCAGAAACAGACTGAGTAAAATTAAAGGCACATCCAGTGGATGTAAATTAAACTTGGCAGGGGTAGGAGGGAATCTGTGCCATTACAGGCATTAAAAACAGATGCTGTGTATAATGCAACCAATACTAGAAATCTAAGCTTAGCTGCACAAGAAGCTTCTTAATGGCTGGATTTCCAAATCAGACTAAGTCATAACAAGTTCAGCTTGGTTTTTATTTAATGGAATATGGGGGGGTCTACGACAACTCGCCACGGCCAACTTCTCCACAGCCAACTTGCCATGACCAACTCACCATGGCCAACTTGCAGGAGGACAACTTGTCACGGGGCAAGTGTTACACTAATATTGAAGAAATAGTGGAATAGAATCATTAAAGAAAGGATGCCAAAAGAGGGACAAAATGAAATGTGAATGGCAAAATTTAAAATATTTTAAAAATCATTTTAAATAATTAAATTGAATTGTTGAATTGTCCCGCAGTGAGTTGTCCTGTGGCGAGTTGTTCCACGGTGAGTTGGCTGAGGTGAATTGGCCGTGGTGAGTTGACTGTGGTGAGTTGTCCCATTCCAAATGTGTGATCTCAGCCATTGTGGTCTGCCGTGTTTTGTGATTCAGCATGATATTTAAACCTAGCTAAGGTGACTTGTTCAATAAACTGTTGTTACAATAAATAATAGCCTTAGTGTAATATGTGAACCCAACCATTATCAAAACTAGCTGCTAGGAAATCTGAGAAACTAGGGATAAAAGAGTCTAGAAAGGGACATCAAACAAGGTTTAAGCTTCACTAAATACTGGTGAAAGCTTAGCCTTGCCTTCCATTTCTCTCTGAAATTTAATAAAATTCCTACACTGTAAAATTCCTACATTGTAGCAAGTCATATTTTTTTTCCAGCCCTGTCTGGAAGTAAGAAATGAAGGCCCTGACTTTCTAGCCAATTGTGTCATTTTCCCATCCTAGTCAAGTGCTCTACACTACCACAGAATACAACCCAAGAGGAAAACAAGGTAGTTTTTTTCCTGACACTCAGCCATAGAGGCTTACTGGGTGATCTGAGGTTTATTTCAGCTCTACCTATTCTAATGTTTACTGATGTAGACAAGAGTTGGCAGAAGGACTACTGTATATGGCAAGCTAAGCTCCTAAGGGAAAAACAGGAGAGAAATGTAATAAATTAATCAATGAACTTAATCATCTTTGAAAACATCAAGGCATTGAAGAATATGACTTGAGTTTATACAACACACTAGGACAAATTTTGTGGTTAAACATGTTGTGTAAACCTAGAGAATTAAGTTAATTCCTTAAGTTATAATCAATATAATTGTGGACAAATTTATTGCCGAAATAAAGTTACTGAGAAAATTTACTTCACAAGTACTCTGATAGGTCTTTTACTTAATTCCTTCTTCTTGACATTTTTGTAACAGCAGGAAGGTATTTTATGTTAGGGTAGATTGAACAAGACCTGTCTATTTAAAAAGATTCATAGCAAACGATTTTCATGAATATACTACCATGTTGAGTATTTGATTTTTAACAGATGCTCATTAAAAATGTTGTACCATTAATCTTTAAAAAGGTAAACATCAAAACTGTTAGCCATGAATCAAAATTTATATTTTAAGCTATAAAAGTCATAATATAATTTGTTTGTGGCTTAATATGTGGTGTGGATTCCACCAATTCAGTTTGTAAAGCATGGTTTATTGCTTTGGTTATATCCATAACCCAATAAAGATATGGTTTATTGGTAGATCAAAGCTGAAAAAAACGCAACCTAAGATATTGTATGAACACAGCCTTTAAAAAGTAGATTATGGACATATGATCCTCTGTCCAACCAAGCTGAAGAGCCACCTAGTTCAATATCCTATTCCGTTTGGTACTGTAATGTCATAAGTTTCTTTTAAGAAATATTTACAGAAAGAGCAGGGAAAGCAAAGAGAGGAGGCAACCAGTAAATGTCAATATGTAATGTGTAGCTTATCTGTCTGGCTTCTCAGGTTCTAACACTTTTGTTACATGCTACTTCTGGTTTTCTTGTGGAAGTACAGTATAACTGTTGTATGTTGAGGTCAGTTTAACTCTTTCTCTATGAGCAACGTTTCCTTGGTGCCTATCAAGCAGAGAGCTTTGTTACCATAACTACATGTAGTTCTTGTGGATAGTAGGGCCCAAATTGGCATGCTACCATTGGATTTCTGGAGCATAATGTGGGATCTTTTCAGTTCAAAACTTGCTTCTTTCTGAATACTTTCTGAATACTTTCTGAAAAAGTGTTCCAACTCTGGAGCAAATGCATTTATTTTAGCTCTCTTTTATGTCAATGGAAGACATATATCTTTAGAGTCCAAACATACTTTTTATCATAACCACTATCATCTGTGCTTAAAAAGAGACACTTTCTCTACCATAGAAGTTCCTACCACCACTATTATTTTGGAACTGCTCTGTTCAATAAAACCCATTTCAGCAGGAAAGAGAGCTATATATGTATCTTCTGCTTGTATAAACTATATTAAAGGATGTAAATAACATGGCATTGCAAATTTTTTCTCATGTAATTAGAATAGTAATGATATATTTATGAGAACATGCTCTTCTATTGGACAGTGGCTTTCTGAAGATCTGCAACTAATAGAGACTATCATAATAGTCTGGAAAATTGTTCATGGCAAAATACCAACAAAACTTTTCGAAAGATCATTATTGAGATGACAGTGTAAAATTAAAACATTTCCTGGTGTGTGCTCTTGTACAACATCTTCCATTTTGACACTGTGGGTTAAAACTGTATTTCAATGTTATAAGAAAATAAAATGTGACATAATGTTCTGTTTATCTGTACATATACTTTTTCCTGTAGATTCCATAGTAATATGGTCCTTGGTTAAATTACAGTAAATGCAAGTGAATTTTGGGGTTGTGCAATTTTTTTTAAACTCTAACATTGAATTTATTTTTTTAACGTTTTGCATTGAAATTTTAAACTGTCAAATAATTTCATATACAAAGCTCAATAAAAAAGTCTTAACATGCATCCTGTTCATTCATATGGTTAACTTTATTCTGTAAGTAGTATCTAGGAAGAAAATTCAAGATAGGTAAAACATCAGATTTCATGTGATAATCATACTAAGTAAAAAGATAGCAATAGTTGTATTGGAGACATACAAGAGCAAGGCACAGAGAATATTTCCATGACCCCACAATGGACTATAGTATGTAGCTGTATTGCCAACAGACCTTTTACTGGGGAAACTATTTGAGTCTGAAGCAATCACTCATTTCTCTGTGCCTTTGAGCTAAGCCAGAGCAAATGAATATCAATGATCCATAAGCCTGTTGCTTCATTATTCATCATTTATTTATGAATAAATAAAATAAGATTGCCCATCAATGTAATGACACTCTGGGTTGCTAATATACCATCTAAAACATCAACAGCAATACATTTTCACAGATTCAATTTCCTTTGCAGGAAGAGAAAACACACACACACACACACACACACACACACTGGGGGGGGAGAGACAGAGAGAGAAAGAGAGGTTGCTAATATAGAAAGGAAGTCCTATGTCAGATGGCAATACAGATATGTGTACCTTGGTCTTTACTATTTTCATTCCCCTCAAATGTGTTAGGACCCGTTCCCAAAATTTCCATTTAGCATATTCATTAGAGGTTTATTATGATGATTGATAATTATGGGAATTAGAGTTCACATGGATAATTGTAGAAAATTGTAGATGAAGTTTACGTATCTTAAAGTTGCTACGGCCAACATCCTCCAGCCAAGAAGGCTCCAAACACATTTGCACTACTTAGGTGACCCTGAGGACACAGATAAACCTCCAGGTGGCCTCAACAACTCTCTAAAAGAATGCAAATGACCAGCTGTCTGCAAGGAATATAAATCTTTCCATTCCTCACCATCCAGTCAGAGCTGAAGAAGCTTCTTGGATGAGAAGCGAAATGTCTTCAAAGAAAAACAGAAAATATCCAGTTGCCTCCTGAAAAAGCACCTTTGGGACAACCATGACCTGGATGACTAAGAATCTCCCTAGACATTTATCTATGCACTTTGGGATGAACACCCTTTGAATGGTACAGGAGTATGAACAGATTTCCAGAAAACACTGCAGACTACAGGAACCATTTGCGCTTCAGTTTGAGATGTAGACAACACATCCCCAATAACCTGTGCTTGTGTTCAACATGTAGCAAAGGTTTATGTCAGTCTTCCCAAGTTATGTGCCTTCAAAATAATATGGATGAAATTCTCAAGATTCATAGCCAAGAAGATATTTTTTGATGATAATTTAGGTCCAACTACAGTACTATATCAGCCTTTAATATGTCATAAGACAGCGGTTCTCAACCTGTGGGTCGCGACCCCATTGGGGTCGAATGACCATTTCATGGGGTCGCCAAACAACGCAGTCCGCCATTTCCCCCCCCCCCTTTCCCTTAGCTATGCTACTCCCTTTTATTCTATTGGCTTTTGAAAGCCAATAGAATAGACTCTATTGAATAGAGTCTAATTCTATTGGCTTTCAAAAGCCAATAGGAATTATCCAGGCTGTCTCTGCCCTGCTGAGCCTGCCAAAAGTCCCATTCTGCAAATGGTGCTGCAAGTTGTCTGCAGCGAAGGCGAGCTGTCTGGAAGTTTCCACCCCTCCATGCTGAGCAACTACTAAAAATGTAAGTAAAAGAGGGCCAGGGGTGGGAGGTGGGAGGCCGGGCACAAGGAGGGTTGCTGGCGTGTGTGGGGTCCGGCGGGTGCCTTACCTCCCTTGGGCTGGGCCAGCTGGTGGCCCAGCCGGTGGTCGGGCTGCACCATCTCTGCCACTTGCCAGCTACGCCTCAGTCGGCGCAGGGGGAGCACCACGCATGTGTGGCGTTCCCGGGCAGGGAAAGTCCTTGACTTACAACCGGTGGGGTAGTCCTCGACTTATGACCAGTTGGTGGTCGCGGCATTAAAAAGAGCCGAGGTGGCGCAGCAGTTAGAGTGCAGTACTGCAGGCCACTTTAGCTGACTGTGTTCAGCAGGTCAGCGGTTCAAATCTCACCGGCTCAAGGTTGACTCAGCCTTCCATCCTTCCGGGGTAGGTAAAATGAGGACCCAGATTGTTGGGGGGCAATGTAAAATATATATATATACATTGCTTACTGGTGTACACCGCTTAGAGAGTACTTGCACTTAAAGCGGTATATAAGTCTCATAAATAAATAAATAATAAATAAATAAAAGGTTGAGAACCACTGTCATAAGATCTCTTTTTTTTCTGTCACAGAACAATGTATTACATTAGTCATCTTTTTAACTTGACACATAATTTCAAAGTTACAAATAGCTTAGCTGAAGAATGGTAAAAAAATTTTTAAATTTCCAAATAAAAAATGTCCACAGAAGACATTCCAGATTCAAGAAGCTTCATATTAATAAACAATATGTATGCTATCAAAAACAGACAGAAAGGGTACCCAGAAAATCAGAGTCATATAGTTTAAAGTTCATTTCTGAACATCAATAAAATTCAATAAGAAATATATAAATTATAATGATACACTTGTTAATATAAAGCAAATGTAAGGGTGGTGTCTTGGAGCCTGTAAACATGACTCAGCTTGATTGAGTCTTCAATCTCTAAAAGAATCAGATCTGGTTGGGGTCTGCTACAAAGCTAGAATGGACCCATGAAGAAATTTAGACATTTGCCTACAGGGGCATGCTGAGCAGAGACAGAGCAGCATGCAGAAGTGGGCTGTTCCTCAGTGCTACTAACTACAGCAGCCAGTAAATTGTGGTAAGGAAAGAAAGAACCAATTCATGTTTTTTTGCTGCCATCTAGCAGGTCTCTAGATTTTTCAGCCCAGATCTGCTCACTATAATACTGACACAACTTGCTGTCTGTGTCCTGCCTGTGTTCTATGTTCTGCAATTTTTGGTGTGCAGTCTCCAGGTATTGGAACAACTCTGCTCCCTTAAATTTAGTCATTAGCTAATTAATGTTTGGATAGGCGTTCCAACTAAAGGCCCATAAGAATTCATCCCAAACAGCAGCAAAAGTGCAATGTTTATATAATAATAATAATAATAATAATAAAGTTGGAAGGGACCTTGGAGGTCATCTAGTCCAACCCCTACTCAGGCAGGAAAGCCTATGCCATTTCGGACAAATGGCTGTCCAGTCTCTTCTTAAAAACTTCCAGTGTTGGAGCATTCACCGCTTCTGGAGGCAGTTAGTTCAGTGAGTTCATAGTCCAGTGAGAAGCCTACTTATATGGACCATTTCATGGTGACATAATCTTTCAGCTAGGATAGTGCAACATAAAAGGCTTTTGTACAATGCGATTTCACATCCATGAGGTAGAGAGGGCTAAGCTTCCTGACAGCAAAACAAGGTAGTGTGAGTACAGCTGCCTGGAACTCAGTCCTGCATATATTCTAATTTGTAACAGAAAATACTAATTTCATAAAAAGGGGCATACACTGTGGTATGCAAGAAAGATTTATGCACATAGTGGAAAAAGTTCTGGTGTAGGAAGATCACTGAGTGACTTGGGGGCAGTTACTATCACAATGTCTCAAAGGTGCTTTTTCAGGAGGCAACTGGACTTCCTTGGGGTTTTTTTGGGAAGATGTTTCACTTCTCATCTAAGAAGCTTCTTCTGCTCTGACTCCATTCCCCAGCCATCCAGTAAGAGCTGAAGAAGCTTCTTGGATGAGAAGTGAAACGTCTTCAGAGAAAAAAGTCCACTTACCTCCTGAAAAAGCACTTTTGGGACAACCATGATTTGGATGACTGAGAATCTCCATAGACATTTAGCTATGCACTTTGAGACGAACACCTTTCAAATGGTACGGGCGTATAAATGGATTTCCAGAAAACCTTGCAGAATACAGGAACCATTTGTGCTTCAGTTTGGGATGCAGACAACACAGATTCATCCCCAACAGCCTGCGCCTGTCTTCAACAGCGAAGGGACACCGGGCAGGAAACATCCTGCAACCAAGAAGGCTCCACACACATTTGCACTACTCATCCAAGAAGCTTCCTCAGCTCTGGCTGGATGGTGGGGAATGGAGTCAGAGCTGCGGATGCGAAATGGAACAAAGAAAAACAAGAAAGTCCAGTTGCCTCCTGAAAAAGCACTTTTGGGACAACCATGACCTGGATGACTGAGAATCTCCATAGATGTACTGTCACAATGTTGTTATGGGAACAAAATAGGAAGAAGTACTGCAATGTTGATTTCCAGAAAGACAGCAAGCTGCCAGTCAAACAAATAATAATTAAATAAACAATGGATGGAAAACTTAAGAATTAAAAAAAAAAACTTCATCTGAATGATCCATGCACAGTGATGAATTTTCTGCAGTGCCCTTTTGGTGTCTATTTTTAATCTGAAAATTTTTCAAAAGCCTTTCTTTTCCCTTTAAGAAATCTCAGACCTTTCCCCTTGGTAGAAATATGCCCTGGCCACATCTTTTACTCTGCCAGGTTGCTATAATGTTGCCCTCAACTTGTTACTTAGCCCCTGGGTGAGGTAACTTTAATTGCTCTTAGCCATGCCAGTATTAGTCTTGTTTTCCTCTGAACTGACAATTCAGTTTCAAAGTGTGTCAAATCTGATATGCTTCATTCTCCATGCTGTTGGCAGTTCAGTCAGGTGACCCATTGGAGATGGGGATGGCCTGGTTCCTATTGGCCATGTTAGGCTGGTATGGGCATGGGCATGCTTTCTCCCCACCTGTCTTGAGAATTGTCCACCACAGTCATTCTCTTGTTCTTCTCCCCAGAAAATGCTGGTTAGATGCTGGACAGTGAAGAATGTTCTTCTGAAAGCAGGGCTGTTTCAAAACCTTGAATCATGGAAAGCTCACTAAATAGTTTGCTCAGCAGACTTGCAAAATGAGTTAAGATGGAGATGGAATAGGGAAAGCACTAGTCACTTCACTTAATGAATAGAGAATGGAGGGCTTGCACATCTTTTAATTGTGCTAAAATGAAATGACTGCAGAGAAAGATCTGCACCTACAACCCCACAAAACTAGGGGAAATTGACATACATTACCCATTTGGTGTTTGCATGTATGACTCAGCTCCTTTTATGATCACAGTATACTAATTTCCCAGTGCTTGGTTCTCATTTATCTGGAAAAAGAATACAGAAGTTGAAAGACATTAGGCCATGCGCCATCACTGGATTGATTGGTGGATGCTTTCTTTCCATCCAGATGGTGATGTTTCAAGGGTGGTGAGGCAACTGGTCTGAAGAAATCCATCAATTCTTTTACTTAATATGCCCTACATATCAACAGTATCCAGAACAGAGACTGTATAGGGAAGACAGGGATCAGTAACGGAGACAACACAAGTTGTACTAGAATAGATTTATGCTGACTCAAGGATGCACTTTAAGTCAGCTGTGGGGAAAGCCCTATCTCATCTGAGAAGGAGATGAATAGTATTTCAGATAGTGAATCTGAGATGAGCTGACAGCCTCCTCACTCATGTGAGTGCTGTTAATCCTAACAATGAATGGCAAATACTTCTAAGCTGCAGCAGCCCTAGATTTCAGAATTTTCTGCACATCATAAATATAAATAAGAAGCTAAACCACTGACTCATAGCAATAATATTCTTACATAATTTCTACTTATATGTCTTAAATCACCATGAAGATTCATCAAAACCAAATTTGGAATGATTAGATATTAATACAAAACTGTAAAGCTTGACTTTCTAAAAGTAGCTGGTGAATGGTGGAAAAACCCTGTACTTGGCACTTATTATTATCACTGCAGAGCGGATTTAATGAGAAATGATGTAACTATATATAGATAAGCCCTCAAAGAAATATATGAAAACATCTGGGCCAAGGGGGGGGGAGGGAGAAGCAAGTTACCATGACAATGAACATTTCTCCCATTGAGAGTAAGAAAGGAGCAAGGACAGTCACAATGCTGTGAAAATGAAATGGGAAAATATTAGAGCAAGATGAAGCTGGAGGAATCCTCAATTTTGTGTAGCTCAAGGGTTCCTGTGTACAATATCAACTGAGATCTGGCATAATAGACTTAAGCCATTTACACTGACTTAAAAGAAAGCAGAACTGCAAGTAGAGTAACCATCTGTTCTAATTTTCAGAGAACAGCCTGTCAATAGAGTTTCCCAACCCATCTGTTTTAAAGATGACAAACCATAGAAAAGAAAATAGCAAAATTGCTTACTGGGCAGATCTTCAAAACAAGAATCGACTCATCTAATGACAAAATGCCTACCTCTCAATCAGGACTGTGTCAAAGCACTGGAGTGAGAAAAAAAAAAAGACATGCTGCTCTAATGGTTGATTTATGATTTATTTTATTAGACTTATGTACCTCTGTAATGCAGGTATGGAAAAGATCTAACACATAAAACATTTAGAGTAGTAGATTACAATAGTAATAGTAATAATAATAATATGACTAAAACATTTAATAGTCATTGTTAGTAAAATGGAACATAGGTGTTCAAATTTGCAGCCTTTATCCCATTGTCTTGTTCATAGATTGGTTTTTAGTCTACCAATTAGTTTTTATCTCAAGGAAGGCAGTCATTACACTGCTTTTCTGTTACAGCTTTCCAAGATTGCTCCACAATCTATATTTCCTTTTATTTCAGTGAAATTTTGAAGAGAGCTTAGTTCAGGGGTGTCAAACTCGCATTGTCACATGACATGTCGCGACGTATCACAACTTTTTTGCCATTGCCGGCAATGAGTAGGTGCGGTTTCGCTATGGTACATCCGGCCGGCAGTTTGACACCCCTGACTTACTTAATTATGCCCATGTGAAGTCACTGATGTTAATGAACAACAGCATAGTTACTCGCTCATTAAACTCACTTATTTCACTTACACTTTGCATTTTAGTATTCAAAATCTTTTCTTTTGTCATGTGCAGATTAAAACATATGTCTAATAAATTATTTGGATCTGGGCTCAATATTATAGCCAAGTATTTAAACAAAGTGCAGGCTTTCATTCCTGTTTAGACTTCTGGTTTAATTCCACATAGTGTTTATACAGATTGCTGAGAAAATCAGTGTTTCCTGCTAAAAATAATAGGTTTTGTTATTTTTATCATTTGTTTATGAAGTTGGTGAAATGAAATTTTAAAAAAAGTTTAGTATATGAAAGCCATCTGCTGTATGCTCAAATATACAGGAATGTTCCCCAATTTTGACTAAAAAAAGCTTTTAATAATTTAGGCATCTCTTGCTAATCAGAATCCTAGACACATTGCAGATGTTTTAATTTGGATACCCAGGGATTCAAGTTCATCTGATATCCTTTTCAGGTCAGTGGGTCAGTATAAGTAACATACATTGAAAATGACCTATGCCAGGGATAGGCAACCTTGGCTCTTTTATGACTCAGGAATTCTGGGAGTTGAAGTCCACGAGTCATAAAAGAGCCAAGGTTGCCTATCCCTGACCTATGCCAAAGGTCTGAAGAGTCCTGCCAGTTAAAATTTGTAGTACTGGGCAAGTTGGAGGAATAATCTGGTCTGATACAGTGCAACATCCTAATATTGTTGTTTTCCTTCAGTGCAAAAACAGCAACCAAGATTTGCTATTAGATGAAATATGGATTACTTAATGACCACAATTGGGACTGGCAACTGTGTTGCTAAACTATGTGGCTGCTAAGTGAAACTTCATGCAAATATGCCCGATTTACAACATCTGTTCTGCTGTAGTCATTAAGCAAGTCATCATGGTCGTTAAAAAGTAATGTCATGTGAATTGTGATTTCCTGCCAGATTCCCCATTGACTTTGGTGGTTGGAAGCTAGTTGTGAAGGTTCGCAAGTGACAATCATGTGACTACGGGACACTGCAACTGTCATAAATGCACACCAGTGGCCAAGCACCCTAGTCATGATTATGTGACCATGATATTGTCAAGTTATTGTGACCCTCCTAAGTCTGAGGATTGGTTGTAAATCTACTTTTTCGGCATTGTTGTGAGTTCACACAGTCCCTAAACTGGGCAGTTGTTAAGCGAGACTACCTGTATTTCTTTGTCCATCTTCTATTGTAGAGAGCTATTGATAGCTTGGTATAGGGCAGTGATGGCAAACCTTTTAGAGACCGAGTGCCCAAAAACTGGCCCCACCCCCGCTCCAGGAAATCAGGATAACCTCTTTTAAAAGGACAACATGCATATTTAATATATGGTAAATGGTAATTTTATAAGCATGCTCCTTATTTAGAGACAGTGTTGATAACCTAAGTAAAAATCCCACCTATGTACACCAGGTCAGGACAGTTGGAAACACTTGGAGACTCTCTGGTTTTCTTCCCTTAAAATGTGTGGAATTAACTCCCATAATCTCATGAATGAGCAAGATTTGAAGCAGATGGCCTGGGACTAGACAATTGTGTTATAGTAACAATGCACATATGGCAGCCACTTCTCTCACAGAGAAACAACCAGCTCCCGGTCCATAGGAGGCACAGGTGGAAGATGATTTTAATCTTGGGACTTTTATATGCATATACATATATGGCCTGAGCCTTGTGAGAGCGTGACAAATCTTGAAGTTTATACTTGCTGTTTTTCTGCTTTAATTACAGCCAACTTGAATCCCTGGACCCAGACTGTGGTAACTGACCCTCTTGCAGTTTCACTTACTGTGGATCAAGTCACGAGCACCTTGCTCTAGATTCAGAACCAAATGGTGTTGCATCAGAACGTGATAATTAAACAATTAGCTCAACCTATTGAGCAAAACACATTCCTAAATATTGTGGTTCCTTTTCCTGCTTAAGATCTAGATGCCATAGCAACCACAGTGTAATGGGTCAGCTTTCAGGCTAAAGGAATGTTTATCTTGGAAGTAAATGCCTGCAAGCTCATCTATTGTCAAGTCTTACCTCCTTGCCAATTCAGAGAAAAGCCATTAAAAATAAATTATAAAGATTCCACCCATTATAAATTGATTTTAATGGGAAATAGTTTAGTTGCTGAAAATCTTGTAATCTTATCTCTTTTATTTTGCAAGTTAAGAAGATTTAATATGCTTCATGTTAAGGAAAAGGATTGTTATGGGTTTAAGTCAAAAACCTGGCAAATAGTACCACTACAGCAACAACTTTTGTTCTTTTGTTAGTCTTCTGGCTGCTTGCCTGTCAAGTATGGTGAAAACCCCAGGCTACTTCAGCCCTTCTCACTCAAAGGAAATTATACATCTCCTTAAAATGAGAGAATTTTCCACAGATTGCACCTGTGTAGGATTTATAATTGGTCTCTTAACTGGAGCAGCTTTAAAATAACTAATCCATTTTCTGCAACAGAATAACCCAGACAGACATAATTAAGCTAAATGCATAACCAGACTGAAAGCTTTCTTTGACATTCTGACCAATGGATGACAATCAACTGGGAGATCCAACATTTAGAACAAAGTAAATTTTGAGTACGTGCACAGGTGGTGGACTTTCAACTGTTAGCTCAAAATGAGCTAAAATGAACTAGTCTTAGTTGACCAATTTAAAAATGATTTGGCTGATGAAATGAGATTATATAGTAGGTAACTCAAGAAGCTTGGAACTTTACCTAGTTTTGCTTGAATACTGATAGAAGTTTTTATGAGAGGAAATATGAGCAGTAAATAAATATCTATGGTCCTCCCCTTCCCTTTTAAGGGCCATTTCCTTTTCTTTCTGATATGTCAGCCCTTTAAACAGGGGTCCAGCTGACAAAAAATGTAGTAGGAAAGCATGTCTCCTGAGACCTGTAGTCCAATACAATATTACCTGCCAAATGTTATACCAATTGTGTGATTGTACAACAAACCTTCCAGGAGCCCAAATTATTACCAAAAGACATTATTCCTTTTCAGAGATTGGATAAGCCTGTGTAAAAGAATTTCCTGATGACAAGTTAATTAGGGATTAATTCACTCCTCTTTGTTCCCAGAAATTCTCACCACTTTATTGAAAGGGAGAGAAAGAAAGAAAGAAAGAAAGAAAGAAAGAAAGAAAGAAAGAAAGGAAGGAAGGAAGGAAGGAAGGAAGGAAGGAAGGAAAGAAAAAAGAAAGAAAGAAAGAAAGAAAGAAAAAAGAAAGAAAGAAAGAAAGAAAGAAAGAAAAAAGAAAGAAAGAAAGAAAGAAAGAAAGAAAGAAAGAAAGAAAGAAAGAAAGAAAAGAGAAGGGCTCTTTCAGTGCCATTCACAATTATCAAGTTTGAAACCAAATGTTGTTTGTTCTCAGGTAGAAACCCACCTGAACCAGCCCCTCCCCCCATCATAAAAAAGAATTTTGGATTGGGGAGAATTGCCTGGAAAATGCTCTGATGGCATTCTTTTTCCTGCTGCTGATTCCCTTTCCTTTCTCTTTATCTCCTGATGTAAAGTGGGCAGGGCACTTACAGACTCTTCCTATTCCTCATGCCTGAGTAACAGGAGAAGTTCCTGGCACATGCTAGAGGGAAGAGAGAGAGAGACAATGAAGAGGGAGGCTTTGTGTGAGTTAGAAAAGGCAAGGTCAGAAGGACCAGCCAGATGCATTACAATAAAATGCACAGATGTTGAGCACTGTCCCACTGAGTAATGAATGGATCTCAGTCTTCAGTGCCCACAGAAATGGACATAAAGAACTGTGAGACTGTTTTACATCCCTGTGTCTTGAGCCTGACAAGTTGCACATGCTAGTTTTCTGCTCTAATGGTGGCTTTTTTAGCATCCCAAGATGTGCCCTTGAACCTTTGCCTGATGAAGCCAGCCACCATAAGAAAAAGTCCAACAAACCTGAAAAAAAACTCAGGTTGGGGAAGAGGATGTTCACTTTCCTTTGCTATTTGTCATTTATTATGTTATTCAAGCCACTGCCGCAAGCAT
This sequence comes from Crotalus tigris, assembly GCF_016545835.1. Classification (NCBI taxonomy): domain Eukaryota; kingdom Metazoa; phylum Chordata; class Lepidosauria; order Squamata; family Viperidae; genus Crotalus; species Crotalus tigris. The sequence continues at coordinate 3,465,173 of NW_024100417.1, read as the reverse complement.
CTTCTAATTTGATGTTTGCTTCCTGATTATAATTTTTAGAATGACTGCTATGAAGGCAAATGTGTGGAAGAACCAGCCTTAACACACTTGCACCTAATCACAGCACAAACTAGCCCTGGCAATATCTTTTTTTTCTGCCATGATGTCAGCCTTGCAAGGTAGTTCAGACAGGAAGCATGCCCAAATTCTACTTTATTGTAAGGTTACATTAACAGAATCTTGCAAGTCTGAAAATACATTTCTCCCCTGTTGCCTTTACAGCCCAGGAAACTAGAGCAGGTCCCTTCTGGGATGTTTGCCATACCCACATACCTTCTGCAAGCTAAACTATCTCTTACTTGACTATTCACTTGGCTGTGGCTCTTCCCCATCTCTGAAGAACATTCCAACATACTATTAGACATGGCTCCATAATTTTCTTAAATCTGGTCCATGGACTTCAAGTGAGAAAAAATTCAGTTGCCTTTACTTGCATTGACATTAAAATACACCAGCAGTGCCCACAAGAGGCAGTGGTCTAGGGAAAGCAGAACCGTGAAACAATTTTGTGGAATTTTGGCCTCACTCTTAGAATAGAATAGAGCTGGAAGGGACCTTGGAGGTCTTCTAGTAAGGTGACCAACTTTTTTACAATGAGAAGGAGGACACAAATAAATTGAAGAAAAAAAATGAGTCTAATGTGTCCGTGTGTGCCGTGTCGTGTTTTTGTAAGAAGTAAACAAAGCCACTTGCGTGTGGCACACTTTTGTGCGTGGTGCACTCTCTCAAAACAATTCTCCTGTCCGGAGCACATGCATCTCATAATCGCATCTCGCCGCACTGTACTGAGCCTTGACAAATCGTCATGTCAAATACAAATATGTCACATCACATGCAACGGATCAGATTGGCATTGATCGAATACAGAGATTTACAGATTAGTCTTCAAATATCGAAAAGGAGGACATGTAGGAAGATACTTTTCGAGAGAGGACAGAACTTACAAAAGAAGGCCTGTCCTCCCTAAAGGAGGATGATTGGTCACTTACTTCTAGTCCAGCCCCCTGCTCAAGCAGGAGAACCTATGCTATTTCAGACAGGTGACTGTCTAGTCTCTTCTTAAAAATCTCCAATGATGGAGCACCCATGATTTCTGAAGGCAAGCTGTTCCATTGGTTAATTGTCCTCACTATTAGGAAGTTTTTCCTTAATTCCAGGTTGCTTCTCTCTTTGGTCAGTTTCCAACCATTGTTTCTTGTCTTGTCCTCTGGTGCTTTGGAGAATAGTTTGATCCCCTCTTTTTTGTGGCAGCCCCTCAAATATTGGAACACTGCTATCATGTCACCCTTATTTCTTCTTTTCTTTAGGCTAGCCAAACCCAAGTCCTGCAGCCGTTTTTCATAGGTTTTAGTCTCTAGGCCTTCAATCTTTTTGGTTGCTCTTCTCTTCTCTTTGATACTTGCATTGCACTGTCCTATGCGAACAGCTTATAGCATAATACTTTTAAACTCCTGCCATTAATTCCTGTTCCCCCCCCCCTCTTTCCTACACCATCCACGAACAGTCTTATGTTATGCTGTCACACATTTCTTGGAGGAAAGACAGGTGATGTTCAAGATTTAGGAGTCCTTGTGCTGCTACAGATTTCTGAAGGATAGAAGGATAGCTCATCAGTTCAGAATTAGCAAGAGGCTAACACAGTTGCCAGTTCTTTTTGTGGTTGTTAAAAGCTGTTGTGCCTTCAACTGCAAAAATGTCAGCTGGCCTCTTGCTAGCATGCATATGAATAATCTGAAACACTGAAAGTGATTGCGGGTAAAAGAGTAAAAGGCATTCCAAAAAGAAAAAAAAAGTGGCAACTTTGAACATGAAAAGAAAGAAATCTCATTTTCTTTGTTTGGCACATTTAGCAACTGATGTATGACCAGAGATATTTGTTTCCATGGGAATCTGCCCTTTAGCACTCTTGTAGATGTAAAATCTTGAACAACACTTAAAAAAAACTGACAAAGATAAGGTTTGATTGCTATCATCCAGGAGAAGAAGGTTGCTATTATATCTGTAAATACTGCCTTGGCGAATGCGGAAAGAGATTCTTGGTATAATTTTCTTTCCCCAGGTCCTTACATTCCACAAGGGGGCAGCAAGACATGCTAACCTAAGCCTGGCAAGAATCTCCAGGTTAATTATTCACAGGTTTTTGAATTCATTCACATGGTCCTTGCAGCCAATGGCAGATGCATTTTGAGTTAGCATTTCCCAAATGCTTTCTGAATCATAGCTTACATTATCTCCTGCCAGCAATTATAAATGTGGACTGAAGAAAAGAGAGAGAGAGTGAGAGAGAGAGAAAAAAATCACCTAATGGCTTCAGAAGCCAAGCTAACAGAAGGAATGCAAAAGACTACAAACAATGCAGAAGTTTATATGGCAGTTAACCAACAATGACAACCTTTTCTCCTTCAAAGGTCTCTGTAGCCAAGTTCAAATAAACACAAACCATCTAGCGGATTGATTGAACTGAGCCTAGTTCAGTTTGGATAGATGTAGATCATTGAAAAGCAGGAGCACTTGCGTAAAATGTATCCAAATCTGTCTTAGTAGATTCGGATGTATTTGATTGATGCAGTCAGTTTGAGGCCTCTAACTGATGCAAATTGGTCTGAATCAATTCAATCCCAAATACTCACAAATGTCTATTTTTAGGGACTTTTAAAAAAGGCAAAGAAGAAGAAGAGATCATTCCATCAGCAGGAAGAGCCTGTATAAGGTGGTAGTTAAGGTGTTGGCCTAGAAACCAGGAGTCTGTCCTATCATAGGTATTGAAAAACTGACTGGGTGACACACTCTCAGCCCTACTCATCTCACAGGGTTGTTGTTGAGGGAAATAGGAGGAGGAAATATTAGGTATACTGGCCACCTTGAGTTAATTATAAACATAATATAAAGCTGGATAAATGAATTTTAAGCTAAAATCAAGAACACAGGCACATACCCTCAAACTGATATAAGGGAAGTTCAAAAGTAATCTTAGAAAGTATTACTTCACAGAAAGAGTAGTGGAAGCTTGAACCAACTTCCCAAGGTAGTGGGTCAATCATCAGTAACTGAGTTTAAACATGCTTGGGATAAACACATGCCTACCATCTGACAAAAATTAAAATAAATAAATAAATAAAGAAAGAAAGAAAGAAAGAATGTAAAAGAAAATAAATAAATAAAAATTAATAATTATAAATACATTTTAAAGAAAGCAAAAACAAATTAAAACTCAAAGAGCAGACTTGATGGACCATTGTTTTTTTCCCCCTGTGGTCAGTTTTTCTGTTTCCATAAATAAAATAATAGCAATAGCAAAAAGCACTTATACTTATATACTGCTTCACAGTGCTTTACAGCCTCTGTAAGTGATTTACAGAATCGGAGTCAGCATATTGCCCCCAGCAATCTGGGTCCTCATTTTACCGACCTCAGAAGGATGGGAGGCTGAGTCAACTTTGAGCTGGCGAGAATCGAACTGCTGAACTGCTGGCAACCAGCAGTCAGCAGAAGCAGCCTGCAGTACTGCATTCTAGCCATTGCACCACCACAGTGTCAAAATAAAATGTCAAAATGTTGGGGGAGTTATTGAGAAGATTTGATCCCCAGACACCAGGAGATGACACCATGGTCAGAGGTGATTCTAGCCAAATCTCCTCAGAGAATCTCCATGGGTGAGAAGTGGTATGGATGAGGAAGAGAGGGAACTAAATGAAAAGAGGGATCCTCTCCAGTAATCTGGACATCACTTTGTAGGGCTTTAAAAGCACAATAATAGCAAGCACTTCACATTTGCCCAGAAACAAACTGCCATTCAGTGCAGCATTTTAGTAAAGGGTAAAGTGATCTCTTTCACTTCTTCCAGAGACCAACTTGAGTACTTAATTTTGTATCATCTGAAATTTCTGGTCAAGATGAAAAGGCAACCTCATGGAGAGAGCTTTACCATCAAGCTTAATGGTTATCAATTAGAGCTGTGTTTTCAAATCTGATGATATACCCCATAGTTTCACGAGGATATTTAAAAGAATTGAGCCTGCATAATAGCTTCAAGGAGCAAAAATCTGCAAATGATACTACAGTATTTGTAATCTGCCTAAAAGATAGCAATAGTTCTACTGTAGAGCAGTGGGTCCTATTCCCAGTTTTCAAGAAGTTAAGAAGAACCAACATACTTTTCTAAATCCCCCTCATAAAGGTAATATATTAGGCTAACCAAGGCAATCTCAACCCAATAAGCTGCTCTGAAACATTTGGAAATGAAACCTCTGTAACAGAGAAATGCTACTGTCTCAATCATCCTACACCAGACATGTCAAACTCGCAACATCATGTGATGTCGCACGACGTATCGGAGCTTTTTTCCCATTGCCGGCAATGGGGTGGGCACGGTTTCCTGGTGACGCATCTGGCCCGTGGGCCAGCAGTTTGACACGCCTGTCCTACACTGTCATGGAAGTTTGGAAAAAGGTCTTTAATGGCCCATGTTTGGGGGAATCTAATACAGAGATTCTTTTAAGAAAATAATTGCCTCCTTTAAGCAAGAAAGCATCCTATCCTCCAGAGCAGACATGTCAAACTCGTGATGTCACGTGACATCGCGCAACATATCGGGACAGTTTTGCCATTGCTGGCAATGGGGTGGGCGCGGCTTCCACGTGATGCGTCCAGCCCGTGGGCTGGCAGTTTAACAACCCTGCTCCAGAGGGAGGCATTAATAATGTTAACTAACATTGCAAGACAAGTTCAAGAAAGATCCAGATAAATGTAGTGGAACATACCTCTCCAAGTATTTTGATTCATATAAGAGGAGTTACCAGGCAGCCTTATAAATGACTTTTCATCAGTGGTGAAATCTAGACTGCTATGAATATGATATTATCCACAATATAATTCATTAAAAACATGAGAACAAAGCCAATGGAATTCAGCCAACACTGTGAGAGAAGGCAGTGGCAGGGGTCCATCCTTCACACCTGAAGCATCTTAGCAGGTTATGAATATATGGAGCTCTGCTTTTTTCATTATAGTTAGCCATAGTAGGACCTTTAAATTGGTTATATTGTATGGTTTGATCAGATTCAAATAAACCTTTTTTTCACTTCTGGTCTTGCAATTTAAGCTTTCACACTTCATTTCTGTATAACATGAGATCATCTCTGAAGGAGATTGGAGAATAAAAACACCAGAGGAGCAATTATGTCAGCAGCAAGTTCCCTATTCCATGTATCAAGTAGGCACTGAACAGTTTATTGGAAGGATAGTCAAAAACCAAGATTCTTTGAGAGCCAGTAGGAACCAATAGATAGATCTTAATATATACACTGCCTTTACAAGATGAGTAGCAGTCCAGTGTTATTTAGATGCTAATTCTTTCATGACATTAAAGATCACCACTTATGGAACACCTCTTTGAGCAAAACATAATATCATATTCATCGTGTGACTAGCATCATACATTAGACATATGACTAATCAGAAAAGGTCCATGAGACTATAGATTCCTGGCCAGAAAAGCAGTTCCAGAGTGAATAATGAAGTTCCCCAGCATCTTGAATTCTATCAGTTTATTAGACAGCATGGTGACTGGATGCCAACCCAATCTATTGCTGGCCTGAAGACTAAGGCACATGCAATGATTATGAATCAGTTCTCTCACAAATATATTAGTTCTTATTCATCACAGTTGCACCATCACCTTCCCACTTATACTGTCCCACGACATCTTGCCTACTTGGGAGAGGTTGGGCCCATATGATCCATTGCATAATCCAAGTCAGGTTCTCATCCAGTGTTAAATCATGAATGATCTCTGCTTTATTTCTCTCTGACATTACAGATACTTTAGAAGTTGGAATCACATCATAAGACATAACAGCTGACAAGGTCACTGATAGGGGAAATAGCTCTCATATTTCTATCCTTCCTTCTCTTCTAATGGACTTCCGGCCTGCCAATGCCAAACCATTGATTGCTAATAATAAAGATTGCTGCCTTAGGTTCAATACTTGCAGATTCTGCCTTCCAACAACCCATATTTAACAGATAAATCAAACCTTTGAAAATACTTGCTGAATGTTGCAGTGTTGATGCTGTGAAAGTGTGTAGTGATACTGAGCCTGATTTTTTTTCTTCTTGTTCTTCTCATCAGCTCGGTTCCCAGTGCTCTTGGTGTTTTTACTGTCTGACAGTTGAATGCTCAAGCCAGCCATACCACCCTTCCCCTCTACCAAAAATCACCCAACTAGTAAGAAAAGAAATAATAATGCACACAAAACACATCTACTGGTGGGGAAGGGAAGGTGGCCATGACAGTATGGTTGGAGCCTCACCTGTGATACAAATAGAAAGCAAGTAGATGTTGATTGTAGCTCCATTATGACATTCTTTAATGTACTTGGTAGATATCCCTGATATGTATACCTATATATGAAAACCTCATTAAAAATATTGCAGGAATATAGAAAAATATCATTAAAAATAAACCAAACAAAACTATGATTTCTAAATGGTTGAAGAATAAACTATCGATCTATTTTAAATGTTGTGATTATGCAGTGGGCTATAGTTCTCCAAAAAGGGCAGATATTATTAGAAAGCAAAAAACAATATTTCCAGGATTTGTTATATCTCAGATTTTGCCATATAGAAGCATATTCAAAAGAAGAATAGAAAAGGTAAAGATAATTTTATGGATAAAGTCATTTTAGAAAAATGAGCCTTCAAATTGTACATCTTCCAATATTTGACTGATAGAATCTGAATATAGTAATTTTTTATTTGCTTTATAGTGTAAATTTTATTTGCAAAGTTAAACAGAAATAACTCATGGAAAGAAACACAGACATTTGTATTGAATAAAACAAAGACAGATACTATATCCATTTTGCCATCCACCCATGGCAAAATCTAGATGAATACTTCTGATCATGATCCCTGGGGAACTCTGGGAGTTGAAGTCCACATATCTTAAAATTGCTAAGATTGAGAAATACTGCTCTAGAACAGTGGTTCTCAACCTTTTTAATGCCGCGACCCCAACTGGTCGTAAGTCGAGGACTACCCAACCGGTCGTAAGTCGAGGACTTTCCCTGCCCGGGAGCGCCGCACATGCGTGGTGCCGCCCCCTGTGCTGGCTGAGGCGTAGCTGGCAAGGGGCAGCAACAGCGCAGGGCAACCAACCACCGGTTGGGCCACCAGCTGGCCCAGCCCAAGGGAGGTAAGGCACCCCACGTGCGCTAGCAAACTTCCCTGCACCCGCCGCTGCTCTAGAATGATTACTAGAAGGTAGCAGAGAGTTAGTTATTTTCTGTAGCTCTTTGCTGCCATCTAGTAGCTACCTTAGTCAATGTGCTGGAGGCTCATTGCTGCATTCTCCTTGCAGCTTGCTTCTTTTTTTAAAACAATTTTTTTTGTTGTTAATTGCGAAGTCGTGTCCGACCCATTGCGACCCCTTTTAGTACTATCCATGGGGTTTTCATGGCAAAGATACTGGAGTGGTTTGCCATTTCCTTCTCCAGTGGATCACATTTTGTCAGAACTCTCTGCTATAACCTGTCCATCTTGGGTGGCCCTGCACGGCATAGCTTATAGCTTCATTGAGTTACGCAAGCCCCTTCGCCACGACAAGGCAGTAATCCATAAAGGGGAAACAATTTTTATTAAGACTTTTAAACAAGTAGATAAAAATTAACAGAAACCAATAGGCAGTAAGCATGGGAAAAGAAAGAAATAAATTAAAAAGAAAAAATTTCAGAAAATAAAAAAGTTAAGAAAAATAGAAAAGGAAGAAAAAATATAAATTGACTTCCGATATTCTTCACAGCAATTACGAGTATAAATATAGTTTAACCTCTCTCTCTAAAGTTACATTGTATTACTCTTTCTATAATTAATCCTGTCTAATCATCAAAACTGAAAATCATAAGTTCATTTTTTTTCATTTTTATGCAAAAAAGTAAGAGATTTCCAGTCAGCAATAAATATACATAATGTCTTTTCTCTAACCAAATAAGTTAATTTATCCATTTCAGCAAATTCTGTCAACTTCATCAATTGTTCCTCCATAGTGGGTAATTTCTTTCCATCTTTGTACATACAATAATCTTGCTGCTGTGATCATATATTGAAATAATCTTCCATGGCTTTTTTAAATTGCTTTTTCATTAATTCTAAAAAGAAACATTTTGACTTCAGCCGAATATTAAGATTTAAAATCCTCTGTATCAAATTATGTATCTGTATCCAATTTTTCTTAGCTTTTTACATATTCATCAAGCATGATAAAATCTCCATGTCATTCACATTTCCAACGTGCATTTGAAATGCCTTTATACATTCTAAATAATTTCTCTGGTGCATGTACCAACAATACATCATTTTATATAAAATTCTCTTTGAGATCATAACATAATGTAAATTTCAACCCTTTTAATTACATATTTTCCCTTTGATCCGTTTATATGATAACCAAACTTTATCATACATTCTTTAACCTGTTATTCCTCTGATTCAAATTTCAACAAAACTACATTTTACATACTCATCATGAATACCAAATGGCATTTCAAATTCTCACTTACTCTGCTCCATACCATAAATATTCATCCATTTGAAATCTTTCAAATAACTGTAAATTGGAGAACCATTGACAACCATATGATGCTGCTATTAACCTTTCTCTTGATGTTAAATTCCCCTTATGTATTAATTTTCCAATAAGTCTTGGTATATCAAACATTTATCTTTATTGGCCCTTTCTCTTTTTTAGTATGCTTCTTGAGCTAAGATCCACAAAGCTATTTTGGGGCACAATCTGGGTTTATATCTATTTCATATTCTCAAATATGACACGTCTAATAAAATAATGTTTGAAGTCCACCCTAACTTTAACTTTATTATCTCATAAGTACCCATGCCACCCAAACCTTCTAACTCTAAAAGTCTCTTATTTCTCAGTCAATCCATTCTTTCATGTAGACCAAATAACAAGCAGCACTGAATATGCTGCAGAAGATCTCCAGGTATTTTTCCCCCCAAAGACTTCAAGGCCTGGCCAGGGACTCTATTCCTGGGTTCCCAAAGTCTGACTTGACTTTATTTATCCCACTGAGTTATATAATAACTGAGCTATTATAATTAAGAGACTTTTTTTATACTTGTGTGAATTGATTTTCAGGTTGCCTTCTTTGACTGACAACGCTTGGGTATTGTACTTACTAACATATGTATATTTTCGGATTATTTTTTACATCTTTTTCAGGCTAATGGCTGTTTATATTAATGGGCAGATTTAAAAACAATTCCTCACATCTTTATGCTTGCTTGTGATATCTTCCGTATAGTTCCCAGAGACTGGTTGCATAAATCTAATTGACCATTAGATGGCAGCATCTAAGAAGATATTTTTCTATATCTCTTGACTGCCATCTAGAAGTTATCTGCAGCTGGGTAACTCAGATCAGGTACTCCAAAATAGGTAAAGTTGAGGGCTGAAGAGAGCTGGGGCTGCACACTGAGCCAAGTATTTATAGTAATCATTTTGTGAATGCAAGATCAAGTGATAATCTCTAATTTTGTAACAAACATAATTTATCAAATACTGGTGATAGAGCTTTCATTATGTATCCACAGATGAAGTGTTATCCAGTACTTTATGATGTAGTGGTTAAGGCAGTGGTTCTTAAACTGGGGGGTAATTTGGGGATTTTCTGTGGATCATGGAAATGCTTGCTTGTGAGTGGAAGGTCCAGTTTGAGACTGCCGCCGCCAAGATGCTTGTATAAAATAAAGGAGTCTTGGATGTCAGAACTGAAGAAGCTTCTTGGATGAGAAGCAAAATGTCTTCAAGGCAAAACAAAGTCCTGTTGCCTTCTGAAAAAGCACCTTTGGGACAAGCTTGACCTGGATGATTGAGAATCTCCATAGATATGGGAGGAGGGAGCAAACAAATTAAAAAGAAACAATATGCTATGTACTGGGCACCATAAGAAGTGTGTATAGATGTGCTTAAAGAGGTAGCAGATAAGGACTGTTTCTCTACCATGTTGTCATTTGGTCTGCTTTGGATGGTGACTAATTATTATGTCAGCGTTAGCAAGTCATATCATTTGGGGGCAGCAGCAATAGTTCATAGCAGATGGTTGTATTTCTTAGGAACCGATCTCTAGGACCCAGTGAAAAAGGAAAACAATAACAAACAAATTCAAGTAGATGTTTTCTGGATCAATAGTCTGTATGTTATCAGCGATGCTAAAGTTTACTCTCTTTGTCTCTAAGCTCTCCTGGCCTTTTAAGTTAGCATCTTCTCTCTGCAGGTAAGGAAGAGCACCACAAACAGGAAGCTTGTTATGTATTCCTTGCATGTCTAACTGCAGAACCAATTGCAAGCTGCTGTACTCAAGCCCCCCCTCCACCCCCTGCCCCCCCACTAGGTTCAGAAGAGGTTTACCTCAAACTGTGAAAATGGATGCTTCATATTTCGACTGAAAAGGGTAAATCAAACAAGGCCTTCTCCACACATGGATCCATGTTTGGATGGATGATGCCAGACATTCTGTAGTGTTGGAAATGCTTCACATACCTGGCCTGGTTATACTTTCATCCAGGTCTACCTTACATTCATCTTCCTAATATGGTTCACCCACCCACCCCTGCTATGATCTCAATAATGATTTGCTGTTCAAACCTATTTGCATGAGACATCATTCTTCCTTCCCTGTATTGCAATGCAAGGATTCAGGAAATGCTGAGCTATAGCATGAGGTCTAGGAGAAAGGAGCTATTGGATATGTATGGATGATAGACGACACTAAAACAGGATGCTTTTTAAGGGGATCAGTAGGATTAAGACGTGGAATTCTGTAGGACAGCTAAAATAAAAATTAAACTGCTGGGGCTATGGTTTGAATTGATACCTCTTTATGATCTTGGGTAATTGTGAAGTGGAGATTAAAAAAAAAACAAATCTAACATCAAGCTTGGATGTGTTTTTGTTCCATTTTGTGCGTCTAAGGGTTGTAAGCTATCTCTACCATTTTGCATTCAGAAATATTGCCTTAAAAACCTTCCATTCCCAAGGGGGCTGGATTCTCTTAGCAATTCAAAACAGAAGGAGGAGGGAGGAGGAGAGCAAAAGAGGGAGGGTGAGAAAGGAGCATCTCATTGCCTCTGGTGACTTTGTGTTGGTAAACAAGGGGTTAAGTATAACAGTTGAAGGCTGCAAGCTTGTCAGGGTTGTACTATTTTTCTAAGGCATAAGAAGAAGGGAGGTTAGGAGAGAGGAGGCAGTGGGGAAATCCAACAGAAGTCGATCTGCAGCTAAGCCTTCCAGACTGTTGATATTTATTGGCATTCAGGAAAAGGACTGGTCAGCTGCATGAAAAAATCTCTTTCTCTTAGGAACTCAGATTAAAGAGCAAGGTTTTACTTGCCTCCCCTGCCTTCATTCTTGCATCCTGGCTGTGAGTGAGGAAGGAGGGCAGCTGTCTTCTGTGGAGGATTGGAAGCCAGGGAGTTTCTCCTGGGAAAGGAGAAAGCCTTTGGTTGTTCTTCTGAACAATAAGAATTAAAAACAGTGTCCTGAAAGAAGAGGGCAGGATAGCAGCCTGTAGCTCTAAGGGCATTGAGCATCCCCTCCCAGAAGTCCAACCGGAGGCAGGAGGACCGGTGATGCAGCATCCTGCGAAGGGCAGGGCAACCCCAGGAGGGGGGCTGGGGGGGATGAGATCTTGCGTGCACATGGGATATTCTTCAGGTGCTCAGAAGCAAAACATCCCCGGTCATGCCCTACATGCCAAATGAAGTCCGGTGCTTCTTTGATGGGAACCAGGACACAGCTGGCTGAGCAATGCATGGCAGAGCCCACGATGCTCTGTTTTTTTTCCTGAAAAGGAAGCTCAGCGGAGACTACACTGCAGCGGACTCTGCAACAGCAAACAGCACAGATGCCAAATGATGTGTAGACTCCTGCCACTGCAATGTGAGTGTGTGTGTGTGTGTGTGTGTGTATGTGTTTGTCTTTGGATGTGTATGTACATGGTGTCTAGGGAAGAGAAAATTTTTGAGAAAAAAAGATGTATCTCTATTTTTCATGTTGTCACAGTTGCTTCTCTTGTTTTATCCAGGATAACTAGAACCTGTAACATAACTCAGTGAGCAAAAAGCTGCATTTAATAACTGAATCTTTATCAATGCTCTTTTATAGCCCTTCCTGTTTTAGCAAATAGCTGGTTTCCAAGCAATGTCATACTTCTTGAGGACACTGGGGACATCAGGTTTTTGCTGAGTATGGGATCTTCCCACAATCATAAAGAAAGGTTTTCAGTTCATATAGACACTGCCTTAAAGAAAAGGACCGGAGTCCTCTTTTATTAAGCAACCCCTACTTCAGTATTAGACCTAGCTTCCACTTTCAAGACTGATCCTTCCTTCTCTCCCTCCCTCCCTCCCTCCCTCCCTCCCTCCCTCCCTCCCTCCCTCCCTCCCTCCCTCCTTCCTTCCTCCCTCCCTCCCTCCCTCCCTCCCTGACTCAATACATTGCCAGAGAACTTAGAAGACTCTTGGAAACATGAATCTCTGTGTTTCTCTTTAAGGTCAGATAATCAGTGTCAGAGACTGAGGTAATGTGAATTGTTTTTCATTTGCTGTTCTTTCTTTGGCAACGACAGAAGATGAACTTCTATTCAGAACTGCAGTAAGAGCAAGGGGAGACCTTGCAAAAACAATGGAAAGAAGTAGGAAGAGAAGGAGAGCGAGGCTGGGTTGTACAACTGAGAAGTGAAAATCTAGAATGCACTATGTTAAAGATGCATTCCAGTGTTTGACATAACAGTTTAACTCAACCTCTGAACCATCAAGGCAATTCCTCAAGGTGAATGCTGAGTCTCAGGTGCTGTGTGGGTCATCTTGCTGCTTTAGTACAGGGAATGAAGCTTGATAGGACTTTGAAGCTTTTAGAATATGCTGTGATGTCTGGGATAAACAATGCTATTATTTGCTACTTGCCAATTAGAAAGCTTCTGTATTTCATCTTGTATCTTTATTTTCTTAAATGATATTGCTTTTGCATGATTTTAGATCACAGGCCTTCTTCAAGTTATACAGACCAAATAAATTCAATTAAAATGTTGTACAATGGAATGTACACACATTTTGCCAAGAGTGTGAGAGAAAATGCTTATATTATTATTTCTATTTTTTTCAGCTGACAGACTCTTTTCACAAACTCCCTGTTTTCATGAACTACATCAAAGCCCATGTGCGTAACTTTCCAGTGGATATTAGAATCTCAGTTAACACCTCCCAGCCACCAGATATTCATAAAACTTTTGATTAAAACAGCTTAAATATGACTGTTGCTACTGGAGATCCCACAGATGAAGCAGCAGCTTTGCCTGGTCATCCTCAGGACACTTATAACCCAGAAACTGATCATGAATGTTGCGAGAGAGTGGTTATTAATATCTCGGGCCTGCGGTTTGAAACACAACTTAAGACACTTGCTCAGTTTCCAGAGACCTTATTGGGAGATCCTAAAAAGAGAATGAGATATTTTGATCCTCTCCGGAATGAATATTTCTTTGACCGAAACAGACCCAGCTTTGATGCTATTTTATATTACTACCAATCAGGTGGCAGACTAAGACGGCCTGTTAATGTACCCTTGGATATCTTCTCAGAAGAAATAAGGTTTTATGAACTTGGTGAAGAAGCTATGGAGATGTTTCGGGAGGATGAAGGTTACATCAAGGAAGAAGAACGGCCTTTACCAGAAAATGAATTTCAGAGACAAGTATGGCTTCTTTTTGAATACCCAGAAAGTTCTGGACCAGCCAGGATTATAGCAATTGTCTCAGTCATGGTCATCCTAATCTCTATAGTAAGTTTCTGTTTGGAAACTTTGCCTGTGTTCCGTGATGATACTGAAGACATACATGGTAGCAGTAGCAACCCCAGCCCTTATTCCAACAGCACAATGAGGTCTCAACAGCAAACATCTTTCACAGACCCCTTCTTTATAGTAGAAACACTCTGTATAATTTGGTTCTCTTTTGAATTCCTGGTAAGATTCTTTGCCTGCCCCAGCAAAGCTGGGTTTTTTACCAATATCATGAACATCATTGATATTGTTGCTATTATTCCTTACTTCATCACACTTGGCACAGAGCTGGCTGAGAAACCAGAAGACGGCCAACAAGGTCAACAGGCTATGTCTCTTGCTATCCTTCGAGTGATCCGCTTGGTGAGGGTGTTCAGGATTTTCAAACTTTCCAGACACTCCAAGGGATTGCAAATCTTGGGACAAACTCTTAAGGCCAGCATGAGGGAGCTAGGCCTCTTGATATTTTTCCTCTTCATTGGTGTCATCCTGTTCTCCAGCGCTGTCTATTTTGCAGAGGCTGATGAGAGTGAATCTCAGTTCCCAAGCATTCCTGATGCTTTTTGGTGGGCTGTGGTTTCCATGACAACAGTTGGCTATGGAGACATGGTCCCCACGACCATAGGTGGAAAAATAGTTGGCTCCTTGTGTGCCATTGCAGGTGTACTAACAATTGCCTTACCAGTGCCGGTTATAGTGTCCAATTTCAACTACTTCTATCACCGTGAGACAGAAGGAGAGGAGCAAGCTCAATACTTGCAAGTAACCAGCTGCCCAAAGATCCCTTCTTCCCCTGACCTAAAGAAAAGCAGAAGTGCCTCCACTATTAGTAAGTCTGATTATATGGAGATACAAGAAGGTGTGAATAATAGCAATGAGGACTTTAGAGAGGAGAACTTAAAAACAGCCAATTGCACCCTAGCTAACACAAACTATGTTAATATAACTAAAATGTTAACTGATGTCTAGCTAATAAAAAGGAGAGAACCCTAATAATACACCTAAAATTCGAGTGGAACATTTGCAGATGTTGCATAATACTTTGCACTGTAGTTAATACAATATGTTCTGCAACATGTATTGGTTCTGCATGGAAAGCAATAGTTGTGTAAGTGACTCTTTTAAACACTGAATGCTGAATAAGCTTTCATGCAATTTTTTTTTCTAATACAGATTTCTGGGTTTCCAAATATATCAAACGTTTAAGCAAAACTATGTCACAATATCAGATGAATGGCATTGAAGAAAAACAAACCTACACCTCTTCATGTCACCAACAGTTATTCACAGATGCCAATCAGATAAACATAATTTAAAATATAGAACTCAGCCCATGCAAAAGAATATTTATTCCAAGGAAATAGTATGCAATTATATAGCTTTCAAGCTTCAGAAATTATACAAAAGGTCATGCATGGTTTAATTAAAGGGATATTTGTCCAAATTACTTTTTAAAGTTCAGTTTTCCATATCAGAAATTCCAGTGAGAGAGACCGTACCATGCAGGTTGTGCTTCTGAACCAAAAATGCTGCATTGGATACATCTACTGCAGCATGTCAGTGTGAGGATTGCAGGAGGCACTGTTTAGTAGGATTTTTTTGTTGTTGTTGTTTCTTTAGTAGAGACTCACCAAGATCCTGGAGACATTTGTTTTTAAAAAGCATACATTTTTGTTGGGGGGGGGGTCACCTACATATGCAGAACTGAAAAGCATATTGTTTCAAATGCTGGAGTAAATAAGCTGTGGCCTAGAATATATTTATTCTGCAGAGACATTTAACCAGTATTACAGTACAGCTGCATGGATATTTGTTGCATGGTTCTTAATATTTATTACATAAAATATATCTATTTTCTTAAGTAGACTATAGAGTATACTTGTTTATAGTGATTCTAGATTGTCCTGTGGCTTGAAGGAAATTCATGGACATAAAAAACAAACAAACAAACAAACTAAAGCAATTGAGTTGGGGAAGGATGTATGCTGACCAGAAATGTGATATGCAAGAAAAATGCCCAAAATGTTTGCTTGCTTGAGTAGGCAAACCAACTAAGGTAATATGAATCATATACATCACATATATCAAAAAATGGTAATGGATTCGTTGTGGTGTCATATATAGAGACATGGCTGACCAGAAATGGGAAAAAAATATTTGTAATGAAAGGATCTCTGGTGACAGTGTCAAACAAATGTTAACTAAACATTTGATATTTAAATATAAAAGATTGGAGCACACAAAGATTGCTTGAAGTATTTAACTTGCAGAACCTTGAGATTCAAAAGTAAGATGCAAAGGTACAGCATACCTTCCTCTCAATCTGCATTAAATCTGGTATGTAGTCTGAAATATATTTTCAGAAGAGGGTGTGTTTATGCAATAAAGCCAACCCAAGGTCATTGATTTAGGTACAGAATAGCTTTCCTTTGAAAATATCCTAATAGAGCTGCAACACATGGCTATAGCAGAGGAAGAGTTGACCATATCTTAATATGTGCCAATGTGCAGCTTGAAAGTTGATGTTTCCTTTCGAATGTTCTCATGCAATGGATTCATTGTTCTCAAGATTAGAGTAAAAATGGTCTATATTTGGCTCTTATAATCTTTGGAAAAAAACACCCAAGTGTAACGCGATAAGAGAACTTTGGCCAACTTCACACCTCAAGCTGGATTAACTGCTTTCCATTAAGGAGGCAACGGCTTCTTCTACATGGACCTCTCTTCATAGGTTGGCATCTTGGATTTGTGCCCTGTTGATGCTGCAGTTGCAACTCTCAAGGGTCTGGATAGTTCTTCAATAAAAGGCAACTCTGCAATCAATGTTCCAGGAAAAATGCATCTGAAACAAATAATAATGAGATAATGATGCCTGTGAGCAAATCCTCTGCCCATCACTTGCAAATCCTATACTGCCTTGTGTGATTTGGCCTTGAGTTTGTTTGAAGACTCACGACAGCTCCAAATTCTGAGCTGCTAAATATTTACCGACATAATGCATTCAGATATCTTTGATGCTGGTCTAGACCTTAGAAAATGGATTGCAGCAACTGAAATTCCCAACAGGAATAGGCAGTTAGAGCCTGTAAGTGATTTTGCTTTACTGATCCTATTCCTGCATTGACATGAATGAATGCACTAAGGAATACATCACATATTGAAAATATGAACTGAGTGGCTCTGTAAAGAATTTGGCATATGATAATGAGGTTGTATAGGTGTTTATGCCAGAAAACCAAGTTGCTAGCAGTCCACTCAGTTCACATTTACCCATTGTGCTACAGCTCAGCTCATGTTCTACAATTTTGCATGGGAATATAGATTCATCTGCAAACTGGATATGTGCCAAAATAGTCATCCTGATTGCTTATAGGTGTGTTAAACTGTATAAATCCATGCAACCTGAATAATCAACAAGTCTCTTGGTTGATTCTGAGTGATATCTGTTTTTATGTCAAGAAGGAAATATATCACAACAATCTGATTTTAAACAGATTTTAAGAAATATATAAAATAGGTTTTACTGTTCCAAGAAGGACTTTTTTCAACCTGTAAGAAAGCTAACATTGAATATAGCTGAATCAGTCTAGAGCTGAGTATTGTTTAAATAACAATTGCTAAAACTTTGTTTACAATAGTAACAATAGTTTTGCCTGAAAAAAATCTGAACAAAACTCAAATTTCTTGGTCTTTTTCCTACTCCTACTCCAGACAAAGAAAGGTTATTCCATTTCATTTTGTAATGAAGACTGGAAGAAAATAACTGAATAATATAACATGGAATAGTTTGAGAAGCGTTACTAACTCTACAATAAGATCAGGAGCATTGGTGTTTGTGAGGTAATTTTGGTTTCCCCTTTATGTCAATGGTAATAACGTGGACCATTATTACAGGATAATGACAAATACCTTTGGATCACATCTCAAAAAATCTCTATGCTAAATATGCCGTGAATTAAAAAAGCTAAGTTTGGAATAACCTTCATTGTAGTGAGGAGGAATAGAATAATCCTTCCTATTACCTCAAGCTACTGTCAAAAATATTCTTTCTTTTCCACTGCCACCCCCCCCCCATAAGGGAAGAAATATACTTGGTTAAAGATCCAAGCTGGTCTGTCATCTACAATTCAGCAAATCAGTCTGTGCAAAAGTGTAGGGGAAATAGATTAATGTCAGGAATTCTCACAGTTTAATTCACATGTCAATATGGAGTAGAGTTCCTGGGGTTTCCGAGAACAAGAAGACAAAACCGAGGACATCTGTCTAATAGAATTATGAGAAGGAAGTCCAGTTCCACAGAAGGGAAAATCATTAGAATTCTTATTCCAATGCTATATTAGATGAACTAGATGAATTTACCATTTCACTGAAATTAATTTGTTTCAGTATTTGATTTTGTGCATTATTCAGTCTGTTTTCATGGCTTTCCTTTTGTTCTGTCTGGAATGGTAAAATTTTGCTTTTTAATTCCTCCAAATAATGATTGTTTTAGTATTGCAATTGTACACTACTGGAAGCAAAGTATCAAACAGTGGACTCTGGTGAAGGCTACCTTGAATGGGCACCAGAGTCTGACTGCATACAAAAAAAAATTAGTGGCATGAAAAGTTAAGAGGTGCAGTGGCACCACATTGCAAATGTGCAAAAAACCCCATTCATATGAGTTCATGTTAAAAAATGTAGTTGGGATAGTTAGTTGTCCTGATTATTCCATCTCATTCAACTATTCTTGACTATGCATCTGGATAGATGTTTTATTTGTAGATCAGTCAGCTTGAGGTTTCAATATAGTGACTTTACAAAAGTTTCCATAGGTTGGCCAAGCTCCCACTAATTAAATACACCTGTTTGCCTGTGCACTGAAGTATTTTTCTGTAGGATTTTTCTCTAGTCATTTATTTAAGATTGAAGAATTCCAGATAGGTTTAGTACTGTGTTCTTGTTCCAAAGAACCTGTTCCAAAGAGCAATAAACCATACAAATTGCTCTGCATGGATGATAACAACTTGGAATATCTTCATAGGAGTCTCACATTGGTGATGTAAATATGTATGAGAATTCTATTTTCTAATTTCTGTTAGAGTCAACATGTGGAACATTCCCCTAATCTCTACTATTCTCTGCATTAATCAGATTTCTACAAAAAGGGCAACTGAGACAAGAATAGATAGGAAAGGAGAATGAATTAGATTGGAAAGGAAGAAAGAGTAGAAAAAAAAGACTTCATGTAAATTGAAGTTCTCTCCTTGTTCACCAGTCCTCTCAAGTAAACCAGACTAGATGAACTAATTTTACTTTATTGTAAGGCTACATTAATAGAATATTGCAACTCTGAAAATACAAACTTTGCACTGCCATTCTTAACTGCTTAATCCGTTTGGGCAGGTCCTTCCTAAGTTTCTTTGTCTGATCATTAAGTCACTGGGGGCTCCTCTTTCTCTTGTCTGATTGTTTCCTATGCAGCATCTCTTCTCTCTTTCCCCCAAACTCATCCATATGTTCCATTACATAGATATAACACGATCCATGAAATAACTTATTTCTGAATATCTTGAAAAAGAACTTGCATACTCTTGCAATGTCCAAATCCCACGTGGCTGTACAATAGAAGATAACCCTCTTATTCTTCACACACTTGGTAGCTGAGTATTCATCTTCAGAAATGGCCCCATTTCTAAATCCTATTGAAACTTGGGTCATATCAAGTACTATAACAAACTTGTTGCAGTTAGCATCTGAATCCTCAATATTTTATTATTATTTTTATACTAACCAGTGAATGTGCAGATATAAATAATGTTTGTTCCTTAAAACCACTTTTGTATGCATCAGGATAATGTAAGAAGAAGTGAAAGCAAATAAAATATTTCAGGGTAACAAAATTTCATTTATATTCATTACATCATTCAGCCAATCATACCCTCATCGTAGATACTCTATAACATTCTCTCTCTTATTCACTTTTTCATCTATTGTCAGCAATTGTTTTCTAAATAAATTTCAGGACTTTGTAAATATGCCAGCTTGGGAAAAGTGTAAAACTTATCAAAGTATGCTTCTTAAGTGCTTACTAACATTCTTTGCTCCTACATTCTCTCTATAAACCAAATAGGCCTGAACAATATAGGGTGCATTCTGTGAACCTCTCTTAATTTTGGGATTAAAAGATAAATTATACATGGGAGAGCCACGTTTTACAGGGGGCGGGAATAAAAGAAAGGGTTTTCTTTGTTTCTGCCCTTAGAAACCATCCCAAAATGTGCAGAACTAATTTTTGGTATTAGTTCCTACCAACATGGATAGCTATGTTATAGTAGTCCTTCAGCCATATTTGATAATAATGGCTATCATTCTTATCACTGGCATTGGTTATGCTGGCTGGGGATGATGAGAATTGTAGACCACTCAAAAATTATTAGACTAGGGAAGGATGCTCTATAGCAGGGGTGTCAAACTGCCAGCCTGCAGGCCGGATGCGTCATGACAAAACCACGCCCACCCCATTGCCAGCAATGGAAAAAAAGTCACGATACATCGCAACACATCATGTGATGTTGCAAGTTTGACACTACTGCTCTATAGAATGAGATTGATGGACATCCTAAGAGCTGAATGTCCAGTTTGGGTACCCATTTTTGTTTCAGATATAAAAGGTACTTATATTTATTTAGTGAAATAAACAAACAATCACAGGAGTCTTCCAAAAATGTAACATATATCTAAATATGTAATACATATTTAGAATTGGGGCCTCCTATTTTTAATACAGTAAATTTCCATTTCTTACTCATTTGATGTTAGATATTATCCTTAAGTGATGCACTCCAAGTTTATACTATAATTTACCCAGGTACAAAAATGTAGTATTTTAAAAATGGAAAAATGCTTTTCTGTAACCTCATAATGACTCTGGCATAATTGTAAGTTTGAGAAAAGTTATATATAAGCACCATACAAGAACATTGGATTTTGCTCAGGCAGTGAGTCTTGTTGAATAAATTTGGATATGCTACTGTTGTATTTTAATTGTGTTTTCTGAACTGTGGCAGAAAAACTAAAAAGCAATCATGCCACATAATATTTAGCAGGATAATCCTTTTAACAGCATCTTATTAAACATTAAAATTAGCAAATCTAATAATGTACCTAAAGTTACAGACTTTAGATTGGCAAAGCCAAAAGAAAAATCTCTTAATATATAAGCACAAGACGTCAAAATCTCTTAAAATGAATAAATAAAACATAAAAATAGTCCCCCTCTCAAAAAAGGGAAGGGGTAAGAGAATAAAGAATTTATACTAAGGGCAGTTTGATGATAAACTAATCAACGTCTACAAACTCTTAGCAGCTATTAGAAGATGTATATATACAATGTATATACAACCTGAAAGGTAGCAGGAATTGTCTTAAGAAAGTCATGTTTTGTACTTAAATCATTAATTTACTACTCAAATATCCCAATCTTTCTAAAGTTTGCAATACACTAGAGAAGGGGCCAATCTGCAAAACAGATCCAGCTATTTATATAAAGTTCAAGGGGCTGAAACATGACTCTTTTATTTTCCAACACTGGAGAAATGTATAAAGCTGAGCTCCATTCTCTATTTTGTCAAAAATGGGTAATCCAATTCCCCTTGGTCATTGTGTGAATTCTGATCTGGATCTGAAGTTTGCAGTTTGCGCCCCATCACTAGTCTTCCTGTTACTATGCAGTGAAATCTAATTATGAACTAAGGCATTTATTTGTTTGCAGACCACCTTTGACATTTAAGTAGTTTTCCAATTTCTCAGCTCCTTAGTTCTCTTCCATTCTAGCTATGAGCATAGTAAGAAAATTACCCTTCAATAGGAAGATTAATTTCATTTGATCCATAAATAGAATGAGTGCCTGTCGAAGGCACATGTTTTTGGTTTGAAGATCAGAAGCAAGGAGGAGGCAACAGAGAGAGACCTAAAAGAATGTGGAGATTTCTCAAGGGCCTAAAACCAAGGTGACCAAATCTGGGGTGCAAAAATTTGGGGGACCACTATCTCAACAAAAGAGAGTTACAGCTTTCGGATTCTCTTTGCTGTCATCTAGTGGTCTACTAGATTGTGCAACTTACATCTGGCAGCCTTACCAAAAACATGACACTTTGGTGCCTCCTCTGTGGAACTAAACTCATTGTGGCATAAGCATTCTTGGATGAAAGCCACTTCTTTGTATGCATATTTTAAAGTGGGCACTGGCTCAAAGAAAGCACATGCCACAATGCATGGCTAGTCTTGAAAATGCAATATTTTTTTTTTGTATCCTCTCCTTCAACTCACTACCGTGCTTGTTATGTTTTTACATTATTTTACATTAAGGTTGCAGAATGAAATCTTTTTCAAGCACAAAATACAAACAGCCTTTTGTGTCTGATTTAGGGTCCTCTAAGATTTTTGCAAAGCACACATCCAGATGCTCAGGTGTCCTTTTATTGAAAAGTTCTGATCACCAGCCCACTCTGCAGAGCTCTCTGTCCATTTGGTCAGATTCTGCTTAATGCTTTTTCAGTGGATTGTAATGCTTCAACCTAAGCTAAATCTAATGTGTATATCTTCCTTTCCTCACCATTGCAGAAAAGATGGGGAAGTTCTTCTAATGCTTCTCCACTATTTTATTTTCATCACTGTAATGAACGCCTTATTCACTAGAGCAGTGTTTCTCAACCTTGACACCTTTAAGATGGGTGAACTTCAATTCCTAGAATCCCCCAGCCAGCATGTTGGCTAGAGAATTCTGGGAATTGAAATTCACCAATCTTAAACTTGCCAAGTTTCAGAAACACTTCATTAAAGTCTAATAATTAATCTCTTGCTATTTCATTTTAGGGCTACCATATATAGGCTGCAAAAATCAGGATGATGACTAGATGCAGCAATAGGACTTAGGAAATTCTTTTTGCTGCCATTTGTTGGTAGTCTAAATTTTTGCACCAAAATACAATAGCTCTATTCTGATGTCACAGCTGAATTTCAATATAGCCGGCTTTCTTAAAAACCAACTTTTCTATTTTCTCTTCCTAAATTTATTACTGCACATGGACCTGCAGATTGCAATATAAATAAAAGAACAAGATTTGGTTTGGTTTCGGAATATCTATGATAATTTACCCCATCCCACAATTTAGCTTATGAAAAATGTTAAGGTGATAAGAGGCAAATGAATTCCTTAGCTCCTATTTATCTTTTCGGGTATATTTTGGCTGCTATGAGATGTCTATGTACTATTAAGAATTTAATTCCAAAAACTATGCGTAATGTGTAAATATGTAACAAAATTGTGTGTATTCCAATTCTTTCAAGATTTGTAAGACTGTTTTTCTACCGAGTGCAAGGAATGTTATTAGCCAAGTGCACCTGCTTCCCTGTTATCTAAGGTACTGCAGATGTCCTACAAACTCATATTACTAATTATTGCTTGAAATGTGAAAGAGAAGGACAATGGTTCAAATAAGTATGTGTTTGCCTTATTTAAGAGAATCAATAAGAAAAAGGAAATCCAAGAAAAATCATAATAAACATGCCGTGGAACTGAATCTTTTGTTTCCATGGTTACTGGAAGAATGGGACCAATAATGGTGAGAGGATGCTAAAGAAAGAAAACTCAGGGGAATGTTGAATCATTTAACGATGTGTTTGCTTGATTAAAATGCAGACATCAGCCACATTTAAACTGCACAATAGAACTTATTGTTAATGAAGAGAGCTGAAATATTCTCTGCCACTAAGATGTATTTGTACATCTTATTGTACACAGCCCTAAATTTTGTGTGTGTGTGTGTGCATGTGTTTCCTATATGGACTTTTGCTGTTTGGTTGATCATGTGTGTACAAAATATATTCTTCACAGAATATCACCAATTTTGGAAATGTCAACCATCCCAGTTAAAAATAAATATTTCTGTTACAAAGAATACATTTTGTAACTAAAAGGAGGACAAGAAAGAAGAGAGAACACAGTGACAGAATTATAGTCAGATTAAGATTTAAAGAAAAAAAGAAAATTTCTTCCTCACAAGTCTTCATATATTTATTCCATTGTAATCTGACTTTTCTAACATGTTTCTGCTGCTAATGATAATTATCTGATAATATAATTTGTAAGCCACCAGATTGGTGGCTTACAAATTCCTACAGGGTGTCATGTTAAGGATATTGGATAGGATTGTTACACGGTATTCCTTTTCTGGCACCTAGTACAATTGGGTGTACCTAAGTCAATATTAACTGGTATACAATATAATGCATGAAAGACACCAGAGAATGGCTATTGAAGTCCCTTAAATATTTCAACCTTTTTCATCATGGCACTCTCCACAACTTTCATAATCCTGAGTCAGAATAACCATAGGCCAGGGAATGCCTGGGGATGATGAAGTCATTTTCACAGAGCTGAACAGTATGACTTGATTCCTTATAACTGGCCATTCATATAACTGGTTTAAAAGCAAGTTAAGCTGCTGGTTTAGAAACCAGGCGATTGAGTAATAGGCCTCCGTTAGATATGAAAGCTGGCTGGGTGAGTCTGGGCTCATCATCTCTCTCAGTCCAATCCACCTCACAGGATCATTGTTGTAGAGAAAATGAGGCAAGAGTATGAGGTATGTTTGCCACTTTGAGTTATACAAACCTTCTCTGAATGTATATAAAAAATTAAAACATAATTTTTATGTTTATACTGATATGTGTCTTGCTATTTCTCAGACTTTCTTTCCTTCTGAGAAATAAGTTCTTGTTTTTCTACCTTATTTCTATGTATATATTCTGGGTGATACTCCTGAAATTATTGTTGGGCAAAGTGGAATGTGAATGAGTGTTGTGTTTTACATTGCACAGCTTCCTATCACTTTGAGGCTTCATTGATTGCCCATGTTTCTCAGTAAAATTTTTTTGAAATTGTCATCTTTCCCTAGGATGTCTTTCCTTGGGGCTTAATTTGACCTGCAGGCTACAAGAAGGTTGATTATATAACATCATTCATACAGTTTCTGAACGATATTCATATTAAATATGGACAAGAAATTTCTAAAGGAAATTATATTCCATCAGACCGAATGAAAACTACTTGGGGACAAAAATAGGGTATATGTTCTACTGAGCAAAATTATTTATTAACTTGTTTCAAGGGTCCTATCTCTCTTCAGGGTTTCCTACAGCAAAAGTGCTAGCATACGACAACACCATTGTTTCCCATATCACCACAAATTAGAAAAGAAGATAGCCTGTCATTCACGTCTGAAAAGCAGAAATTGATCTTACCCATTTTATAAAGTTATCTCCAAGTTCATATCTTCCAAAGGTAATATAAGATAAACTATGATGCTGACTAGCTGTGGAGTGCCATTCCAAATGAAAGTATTAAGGGCACAAAAAGATAAAACAGGAAAAAAAGGGAGGGGAACGTTTATTTTACTCTTTCCCTTGCAATTGAGATACTTTCAGTATGGAAATATATTATAATGGCAGAAAACTGACAAAAACAGCAGAAGGACGGAGAGAATCATTATAGCAACTTGCAGAGAGAGGAATTACATCAGATTTATTTCTGAAAATGTTTGAGGAATTAGGCAATAAGTTAGCAATATCACTTGATACTAAATTGACAGCTTTTGAAGAAAAGAATGGATTAAAAACTTGTAAAGATGAAAGAAGTTAAGAAGATGGAAAGCTCTGTAAAACAAGTGTCTGGAGATGCAAAACAATTTAATGACAAAGCGGAAATTTGGAATTTAAGACAGAAGTTATAGACAGAGAGTCGGGAAAGAGAACCAGATAACTTGCTCTACTGAAATTAAGAGAGAAGAAATTTTATTTGAGATTTAGGGCATCTCAGAAGATTCTGGTGAAGATATCAGAGAGAAAGTTATAATGTTTTAAAATAATGTTTTAAAATTATTTGTTGGACCAGGATGAGGAGGATACAGAGGCAGCAATTGATAAAAGTATGTAGAATAAATGCACATTTGCAAGAATAAGAAATGTTCCAAGGGGTGTCTTGGTGCACTTTGTCAAGAAGAACACAAGATATCAGGTTTTACAGCAGCCTTTAAATACAGGACTGAAGATTGATAATATAGATGTAATTGTTCATAGAAATAAATTGTTATAGTATTAGGATTTTGCATAAGGGAAAAGCATGTTCTTTTTTAACAGATAGATTAAAACAGAAAAAGAGGATGGGACAAAATGGAAGGAGTAATTTTTACTTTTAAGTAGCAGATGTTTCAATTGAACTCTCTTAAGAAGGTGAATGAACTTTTAGTAAAATTTGAAGAGGAACGGGGGAGATTCAAATAGAGGTATCAGATGAGACTACAAAAAAACTTTAATAAGAAACTTGAAAGGAATGATACTGAACTAGGTGCTACAGGAATCAACTTTTCTAAATTTTTATTTAGGGATTACAAATGTGTAATGTGGATTATATATGGAGCAAATGCTTCTCAAAAGAGAAAAAAATGTCATTTGAAAAAAATTAAACAAGATATAATTTATGTACAAGACATACTTATTATAAAAAGACAAACATTTGATTTATAAAAATTTGGGTGAAGAATTTATTTCAGAAGACACTAAATAATATGTTGCAATAGAAAGAAGAAATAATGGAGATTGTAAAAATAAATTAAAATGTTTTGAAAATAATTTAGATAAAGATATTGATTTAAAATCGTTTAGGATGCAAGTAAAGCTTTTATTATTATTTTATTCAATGCAATAGTGAATTCAAAAATAAGAGCCAGGGAAAACAAGCTATTTTGGATGAGATAAAGTGAAGGGACAAAAAAAAGAACAATTTAGAAAATTGCCAGAGAAGACAAGTATTTCTTAACAAATTAAACTTTTATAATGATAGCTATCTATGTCAACAGTAAAAGAAATAGAAAAAAATGAACTATTTTTTGCAAACAAATTGGGGAAGTGGCTGCCATACAACATTACAAAAAAGAAAAGAAAAGAAATTATACTGAAATTTCAAGAGGAAAATACTGTATTAATACTGTATGGCTACACAAATATCATAAATATTATTCTAACTTGTCTAAAGGAAGTAACATCTCTCTGGAGAAAATAGGTGAATATCTAAAGAAACAAAATTTACCAAGGATTACAGAGGAACAGAAATGGATTATGAATCAGCCTATAACAATAAAGGAAGTTTCTGAAGCTATAAAAAAGATTAAACCAGGAAAGGTGTCTGACCAGATGGATTATGAGCTTATTATAAATGCATTGAAAATGAAATTTTACAACCTTTGCAAAACAGAATAAATTCTATCTTACAGGGAGAAAAGAGGCCAGAGTTGGAAAGAGGCCAATATAGCACTAATGCCTAAAAAGGGACAGATTTGACTTTAACAAAAAACTATAGGCTGACACCATTAGTGAATGATGATTACAAGGTGTTTACAATGATTTCCAGCTAATAGACAAAAAATAATTGTTTCAAGAATTCACAAGAATCAATGTGGGCTTTTACCTAAAGACAGCTAAAGGACAATATTTGAAATGTGTTGGACATTTTGGAATATTTGGAACAACAATGAAAAACAAGCCACATTGGTTTCTTTAGATGCAGAGAAAGTCTCAGACAATTTAAGTTTAATTTATTTATAGTTTCATTGGTGGAGAAGCAATAGAAGACAAATTAACCTCTAAAAAAGTAAATAGCATTAGCTAACCTCTGATCTCCACAGAGTCAACCGTGAGTACTCAGCTGTTAGTTTATCAAGCCCCAAACCCATAGCATCTCCCTTTCTGCCTTTGTCTTACCTCCTACTCTATCTATCCAAATATCTGTTATTATTTTTCACCCATTTAACTTGTCTTGACCCTTCTTCCACCTGAAAGAGAAAATAAAGATAAATCAACTTCTTGAGCCACTTCCTTGCTTTTTTATTTCTTTATCTATACATTTCCTTTAAAAATGTGTCTGGCAACTTTGCCTGTGTGAAGATAATCTCCAGCATGCTTCAATTACATTAACTCACTCTTGTTCAAACCCTCAAGCAGTGGGCTGTGCCACAGAAATGATTGTTAGAAGCCAGGGGCCCAATCAACTTTTTTCTTCTTATCTTACATTTGGCTCACTCAAACGGAACATGACACATGTTATTTCTGCTTCCATATTCTGATATTTTTCCAGATCACATTTATAACAGTTGTGTTTAACATTCAGTAGCTTTCCCCTTTTGTCTCTGCTAGCAGGTTTCTGAATGGTGGATCCTCCTGCCAATTTGTCAACCACTGCAGTTCTTCACTGCCCCAAGATCTTCATCTTCCATCCAGTTCTTGTATCTGCTCAGCTATTATAGTTTATATGCTCTGTAGATGTGTTTCTGGGTCAGATGTACACTGCTGCTGCTGCAGC
The DNA here is from genome assembly GCF_016545835.1 of Crotalus tigris. Taxonomy (NCBI): domain Eukaryota; kingdom Metazoa; phylum Chordata; class Lepidosauria; order Squamata; family Viperidae; genus Crotalus; species Crotalus tigris. The sequence continues at coordinate 3,436,878 of NW_024100417.1, read as the reverse complement.
AGCTAACCATGTGGGAACCCCAGTGCTTTCATTAGCTGCATGCAGTAGGACTCTAAAAGATCTACAAAGATCTACATGTTGATTTTATATTCTTCACAGATTATGCTGCCTCAAGACTCAATTAGTAGTTATTTCCATTGCCTGAAGATCTCAGTTTGTTACTGATTTTGCTGTAAAGTTCACTGCATCTGCTCCAGAAACACAACTATTTGTCTCCATTCTTGCTCATGTACTTTGATTCATAATGGTTCTTCTGGAAAACATATTGCCATTTTTGGAGGAGCAATTTACTTGTGTATACCCAACGTCCAAGTAATGAGAAGCTTTAGGGGTTGTAGTTTCCATGGAAAATGTTCACAGGAGTTACATATTTTTTAGGATAAATTCTTTTCACACATACTGTCAAGAATTTCCCACAGAGAAATTCCTCCCTTAGACCCAAGTCCACTATGGAGCAATTTCTTGATAAACACTGATATTGTGCTCATCTCCTTTTCTTGTCTAGTGGGTAGGAAGGAAATGAGTCATCTCCATCCATCACCTGTGCCATACTATTTCCCATTGAAACACATCAGCATAATGTTGACTTTTGTCAAGTCTATTTGCACAAATCTTAAAGAATCAAGATCTATAGAAATGGATTCTGTGGGATCTCCCTGACTAACCTCCACCATTTTTAAAAATCAAAAGCTAATATAGAAGTAAATAAGTTAAATTCATGAAAGTGGGGAAGAGAGGAGAAAGAGAGATATAAGTTTCAAGGTAACCTTTCAGACGAAAAGATAACTGGTTATTGAATAAATGATGTACTGTTCCTCTTGCTGTACAAACAAATCAATATCAGTGTTATGATGAGCTATAGTTTTTTTTTCTGAAGAAAAGTGCCTCATGTTGTTTTCAGAACTGTTGTAAATCCACAGTAACATCACTGCTTTCTTCAAAGTAAACCTTTGGATTGAACAAATACTTTCTGAGAACCTGAACAGAGATGCCTTTGCAGCAGCATCACAACTACAGTCTGTCTAAAAGAAGGAGACACACCAGGATAACTAAATGAGAAAGAGCATGTTTTGCTTACAGAACCTGATAGCAGTTTATCATACTACTGTATGTAAATCTTCTAATCACAAGCCACTTTGTATCCAAGAAGCATCTTTAGGCTTTCAAGAATGTCTTTATTTGTTCATGAATAAGCCTCATTTAACTCTTTGTGATTGCATTCTATGTAAACCTAGTGAGAATTATTCCACAATAATTGTAACTATCCAGTATCCTAGAGTGGAATTGGATTTATAGTGAATACCGTACATGGATATATTTATGCAGTTTTCTTGACAACAGTATGGAACTGGTTTGTCCTTCCCTTCTTCCGAGATGTTTTTGAATATTCCAAGAATATCCATTGCCTGATATTCTTCCATCCAAATATTAACTTGAAATCTATATCTATATTTATACCTATGTCTGTATCTATACCTACATATCAGATACAGCCTCAGATCTTTTCAGAAAATTCATAGTTAACACTAACAGAGATGAGCAAATACTCAGCAGAATAACTACTGATTCTCAGTATTTCTAATATTATATGAAGGAAATTGAAACAGCATGTATTTCCCAGCAATATCAGTCAAAAGATATTCATTGAAATTTAATTTTAAAATACTACTAAGGTGTGAAAGTCCTAATAGTTAATGATTAGTTATCCCTGTGGAGGGGACTTAAATTTTCTAGTTTTTTTCTAACTTTTTATACTTTTATATTGATTAATGAGCAATTGCACTCATTACAAATATTTAAGATAAATAGGTTCCAAATCTGACATAATGATGCAATAGTAATTAGTTAATTTCCACATGACCATGGAAATGTCTTCAGACAATGCCTCAGCTAAGAAATCAGGCAGGGGAAACTTTACGTTTAACTTTATATCTTATTACTCTTATTACCCCTTATTATCCCCCAATAGATTTTGGGGAATGTATACTTGATATCCTGAGTTCCAAAATGTATACATCAGTGGCTTGGGCTTTCAAGGGCTAGCAAGTCCTTGCTCACTGCCATTTTAATCTACTCTTGTCTTGTCCCCTTACTGGCTTGATTCTAAGACAGTTTAGAAAAAGCCTGTCCAGACTGAGATCCTTTGGCAGCAGCTTACAAGGTATTCAGTCTAAACTGCTGACTATCAGCTATTATGACTGGAAAATTCCCTTGCTGCTGTGTCTTTTCTGTTTCAGTTGTTTCCCTTCCTGTGGGCAGCTTCAGAATTTATTCTCATATATGAAGCTGAAAACTTGACTTGTAATTTAATCTCACTTGAGATTAACATAAAGCTTCAGGGTTCCGCTGTAATAAAATTTATCTTACATTTTCAGTTGTGTCAGGCTTTAGGAAAAATGAATTGCCTAGAAACAAGGGTAGGTTTCACCCCAATAGCTCATTAGGGTTGTATTATTATAGCAGAACTTGATCATGGTTATTATTAAGGATTATATAAGGTTTCATCAATAAGGGTCTTCTACAAACCCAGTTTGACTAATGGAAGCCCATACCCTCATGAACCTATAAAGCTTTCCGGATTTATTAAGGGTACAAAAAAAGAAGAGTCAAAGATCTAACTTGGAGGGGATGCAATCATTTTAATTATTTTATATAAATAAATTTATTTACTTATTTTTCATAATTTATTAGCCTTTTTCTAATCTTGAATAGGTACAGTTGTTGGTAGCAGATTGTTTCCTCAGACAATATTAAGGCAATATGAAGTTCATCTCCATGGCTAGAAAGCTTAGAAGCAGTTTTTAATGGTTCATTTGTACGCTGGCTTATGAAGTTCATAAATGTAGAAGATGACATCAGTCTCAATTAAACAAGGCATAACATGAAGAGAGAGCCTGCCCTTTAAAGCCTGCCATCACACTGCTTTTGGAGAAACCACCCCTTTCAACTTCTTTTTAATATAGTATAAAGTGCCAGGGATCAGTTTCATGGAGGGTAGTTTTCCTGCGGACTGGGGGGAGGAGGGCATGGTTTCACATGTTGCCTGGATCCTGTGTGTGTGCATATGGGGACTGGTGTTGGTCTGTGGCTTGTGGGTTGGGGACCCCTGGTATAAGGGACCACCGATGCATGCATGCCCTTGATATAATTCAGCTTTCTTAAATGTTTGGGCATACTTTATCTAGCAATGAGAACATTTCCTGGGATTCAATTCAAAATCTGCTCAATAGTCATGTTCTTTATCAGTGAATGTTCAAAATTAAAAATGGGCTATTACTCAATGGACCTTTACTCAAACACATACTGTACTGTGACTACAGAAGACCTTAAGGCATCATTCTACTTGACTTCTTGGAGAGATCGCCAACCAATTGATCAACCAATCAACCAACAGCTCAACCAATCATGCTGATATCTTAACAACATGGCACACTTCATACAACACATGTTTTATCTGGATGGAAATAAAAATATTTAAAATATTTATGTAAATGAATGCTAACCCTGATAATGTAGATACTCAATAAAAAGAATATTTCTCAATCTGGTTATTATCATAGCAATCAACTACAGTTTTTTAAAAAGTATGAAGGTCATTTTTGAGAACTTTTGCACATGTATTAGAAACATCTAGTCATTGACAACATGACCACTCACATACAGAACTTTATCTAATAGTCCAAGCTAGAAAGGTATTTCAAGGTATATTCAGTTTTAATTCTTGTGAATATTTTGAGGTTATCACATTTGCAGTACTGTACCCAATGCATTTTGGCATCCTTAATAACTTAATAACTCTGGGGCTCAGCTTCTAAGAAGATGTTTACAAATTCATTTCCTTCATTTCTCCCATAATTAGAATGTCATGAACAGTGAATATGCTAGATTTCATTTCCTGAATAGTCTGGAAGCATTTTAACTGTTTTGAATATATTTTGATACCTTCTTTTGAGGAAATCACCCAAATATAACACATCAGATTATTGCTTTAGACCAGGGGTGTCAAACTCGCAATGTTATGTGATGTGTCATGACGTATTGCAACTTTTTTGCCATTGCCAGCAATGGGATGGGCGTGATTTTGCTATGATGCATCTGGCCCGTGGGCCAGCAGTTTGATACCCCTGCTTTAGACTATAAATTTATAAAACTCTACAAAGCAACTCCCAAGGATATAATCAAATCATGTTATACTATATATAAATAAGTAAATGGTCTGTATTTATTGTTATTTATACAGTATGTATACATGTCAGTTTTGGCCATACTACCTAAACATAAATTCAATTTAAATCTATTGGACTCATTTTTTCACAAAATCAAATTGCAAATCTACAAAGTGATTTACATTCCTTATCTTAATTTCCTGCATAAGTGTCATGTGATGAAACTACTAAGGCTGCAATTTTACACATGATGTATACTGCTTTAAACTAATCTAAATTGATATCAGTAAATGTGCTTCTGTCCGCAGATCAATATTGCTACAAAGAAAGTGAACCAAGACTGACTGTCATTTCTAATACGCAGGGATAGTCTTTGCTTACAATCTTGCTAAATATTGGTGGGTGTATACAGGCACATAAAAGCCCATTCTTCTACAGACTGAAAATAGGACAAGGGATTTAATATCAATAGATTTACAAGCTATTCAAATAATTTATTCCAGGCTATTGGAATATTATTCAATGGCGTTACATTACAAACCAAAGGCAACAGGCAATGAGTGGAATTATGGCATGAGACACTAACAGATTAAAGTGTAAAGGATTTTATATCCATGTACATCTTCCAGAATTGATTTGCTTCTTTGAAGGATGTGTGTGTGTGTGTGTGTGTGTGTGTGTGTGTGTGTGTGTGATTATGTAGCTATTTTGTATAACTTCCTAGTCTCCTTAGACTTGCAGAAATGTATGCATGCTAATATAATTAACATAATTAAAACATCCAAGATAAACAACAAAATGCTCTATGTTAAGAAAAAGAAAATAGAGAAGTAGAAGGTAAGTCACCCAAAGCAACAACAATATCCAGACCAATTGACTGAAGATCACCTAATCTTATTCTCCTGACACTCTTTAGAACAGTGGTTCTCAACCTGTGGGTCGGGACCCCATTTGGGGTCGAACGACCATTTCACAGGGGTCGCCAAACAAGGCTGTCCACCATTTTTCCCCCTTTTCTTTGGCCACGGCCCTGGCACCCGGTGATATATAAGTGGTTGGGGGGTCACCACAACATGGGGAACTGTATTATGGGGTCGCGGCATTAGAAAGGTTGAGAACCACTGCTTTAGAACAACAGTCAAAGAGAGGCCAGTTTCTACTCCTTCCCTCATAAAAAACATTATCTCATCTTCAGCATACCTCATCTCACCTCACATTATTGGGGAACTGTTAGCAGCTTCTACTTGGAAGAGCAAACAAGGTAGTCATTTCTGATGAGAGGAGGTGATCCTGAGGGCACCAAGCAGTCTAGGTCCATATAGTTAAAACTAGCACTTTGAATGTATTTGTTTGTTTAATTTATATGACTGCACCCTTGTCAGAGTTACTCTGGGCAATAAACAAATGTCTAAAACAGAAACCACATCATGAATGACCATTAAAACATACAACCCAACAATACAGAATAGACTTAGTAGTTGAGAATAAAAACCATCAAATCACATTAAATCATCCAAACTGTGCTAACTTTCTAACCTAGTCAAGTGTTCAGCATTTTCTAGAGGGTAAACCAGAACGAGCCCCAATCTCATCTCAGACGGTAAGGCATTCCAAAGGGCAGATGCCACAAAAGACTGGTACATAGAAGTCAACTAACGGCCAATAGTGGGCCCAGGATTATATCTTATGGCAACAAGTATCAATTAACAAGTAGGCTACTTCCTTTTGCACTAACTGCAGTTTCTGGAGGATCTTCAAAGGCAGCCCCAAATGGAGCACATTAGATTGATCAAAGTGAGTAGTGACAAGGGCATGAGTTGTAAATACAAGAACTTCCTACTGCAGATAGGACTAAAATGGTGCACCAGCCAGAGACAGGAAAAGACTTTCCTGGCTATAGCCTCTATCTACCTATTTAACACTAGCCTCTAATCCAGGGGTCTTCAAACTCAGCCCTTTTATGACTCATGGGCTTCAACTCCCAGAATTCCTCAGCCAGCATGCCTGGCTGAGGAATTCTGGGAGTTGAAGTCCATGAGTCATAAAAGGGCTGAGTTTGAAGATCCCTGCTCTAATCTAAGATGGTCCCCAAGTCACAGATTTGAGGGGTAGTGTCTGCTTATCAAGAAACAACTCCATCAGAACACTCCGTTACAACTCTTCAATTTATTAATAGCAACTTCATCTTGCTTGCTTGTCCAGATTTAGTCTCTTTCATCCCTTTGACTTATTATTTTGTATTTTTCCCATTTCTTTTAGAAAATGGATGTCCTGATAAACAGGTTTACTTTCCTTTCTGTCACTTGGGCATTTAAAAAATAGTAGATCTGCTTTCAGAAATAATCCAGTTGATAGATTATTGATAGGTAATATCCATCTACCTATTCAACAGTAGCATTCTATCACTCAGACAATTTTAAAGATGGCTAAACTTCCTTCACAGACATCCATACAACATTGCCCAAGTTTGCCCTTCCATATTCACCCAAGCCCACCCTAATAAGTGCATCATCTGTTGCCAATACCTGGCAATTGGCAGTTCTCTCCACCACCTTCCATTTCTTGGATAGACTGAATGCTGATCCTACTTCATTCAATCTAAAATGGCCCCAGACTAGTTAACAGCACTTGTAGGCTGCTGTGTGGAAATTTCTTCCCTTCTTTCTCGCATTTATCCAAATTCCTCTTTCCTCTCATGCAGTTAATTCTAAAATTGAGCAGTTAGTCAATAAAGAGCCGAGGTGGCGCAGCAGTTAGAGTGCAGTACTGCAGGCCACTTTAGCTGACTGTGTTCAGCAGGTCAGCAGTTCAAATCTCACTGGCTCAAGGTTGACTCAGCCTTCCATCCTTCCAGGGTAGGTAAAATGAGGACCCAGATTGTTGGGGGCAATGTAAATATATATGTACATTGCTTACTGGTATACACCGCTTAGAGAGTGCTTGCACTTAAAGCGGTATATAAGTCTCATAAATAAATAAATAAATAAATAAACTGAACAAAATATGCATTATCCAATAAGAAAACAGTTAAACTCAAATAATAAAAGTACTTAGCTAAAGTCGTTTCAGTAACTATCCTGTATAATTATTTTAAAACAATAAAATGTTCAGCTAAAGTAACTTCAGCAACACATCAAAGGGAAATATCTATTGACAATAAATATGTTATGTATTACATCAGTTAGTCTGGGAAATATAGCTTTCCTGAAGGCTTCTGACATGTGATTTTGGGATTATAATACTCATACTCTCTTGGACTTTTATTTCTGAGCCAAGAAATAAATGTTGTGGTGGCATTTCTTTGTACAAGCAAACAAGAAGAATCTTCAGAAGAAGACTCACTTGTGATCTGAAATATGGGGATAACCTCCCCATCACAAAATGGTGCCTCCTCTGTTAGATTGCAGACTGTAAGAGTGTGCCTAATGTTACCTAAAGACAGAGGCAAAATCAGCTAATATTAGCCAGCAAAAAAAAAAAAAAACAGTTTCATTGACTTTGATTTTATTCCTAGATGGAGTCTGTCTGAAGATTCATGCCAAAGTTGTGGAAATCTTGGGGTTGTGCCATAGTGAAGCTTGGGAAAAAAATAACACTTCTAGCATTTGTCAAGATAAGGTAGTTTAATAGAATGGAACCTGGTTAGCATTCCATATATTAGATAATAGCTTCTCGATGACAGTTATATATTTTCAGTCATGTTTCCTGTGTTTAGAACTAGCTATAAGTTAACTTGTCAAAAAATTGTTTTGTTTTTGAACATAGTATTTGAGATGTTCCAAAGAGAGAGGAATAAAGAAATCATAGCTTCAGGGTGACTAATGGCCGCACTGGGAATAGTTTTTCTTTTGTCAGTAATGAGCCTGCTAACCCATATAGCTAATTATTGTCAGCTTCAGAGGCACTCACCTGTCTAATATTCAAAGATGGATGCTGCCGCTGTATAAGTAGTAAGGAAGCTTTCTCTGTTAACATGCAAATATGAGACTCATATTTTCTGCAGTTTCATCTTTCACAAAAGCAGGTGTTTCTATATTCCCTCGGAGGAATCTTTTGTCCTGAAGTATTCAGCTTCATTATCAATCTGGAGCAGAGTCCGAACTCGTTAAGCTCTGGGTAATCTCAGAACTGAGGTTCACTGAGATTTCCACAAAGGACAAAGCAAGATACATAAATAGGTTTTCTCCTAGCACTTCTCCAAAGTGGTTCATAGAAGTTCATAGAATCATAGGGCTAGAAGGGCCATTGGAGGTCTTCTAGTCCAACCTCCAATCTTTTCTTGAAGATCTCCAACAATGGAGCAAACACAACTTTGGGAAACAAGCTATTCTATTGATTGTTCTTACTGTCAGGAAATTTCTCCTTAGTTCCAGATTGGATCTTTCTTGAATGAGCTTCCACCCATTGCTTCTTGCCCTGTCCTCAAGTGCTTTGGAAAATAAGTTGACCCCATATTCTCTGTGACAGCCCCTCAATTACCAGTCAGTAGTTGGCTACAGAATCCTCTGAAATCACAAGAATGAAGCTTCAGAAATGCACTAGGCTAAATACACTAATTAGATATTTATTATTAATCTGCATTATGAATCAGGACCAATCTGTGTTTCAAAGCTTTATTTAAAATGATCTTGGTTGTGTAATTTTCATGCTTAATTTAATTTAAACTTAATTAATTTAGCATTTATTCAATCTATTTAGGTGCTTATAAATTGCAAAGGATGTTTCTATAGAGTTCCATGTATTTTTGAAATAAAGGATTATGGATGTAGAAGTATATATTTAAGCAAGGATATCATAAAGGATGCCTAGCCTCATTCAGAGATTATTAAAAACAACTCTGTAAAATATATAGCTAATTATTGTAAACATCATCTCTATTGATAATAGTATTAACACCAGCTTCAGATATATGGAAATGCCATCAGTAATCCATATGTTTTATATATATTATATACAATGTTTTTATAGTTACAAATCTTTAGTGCTTAATAAACAACATGTTGTCTGGGTCCACATATTTGAAGTTAATAGTAATACAACTTCCATTCCTACTCTCTACTCCGTTTTTCTAGCCATTTGTAAAAATTATCCCATGTTTGAAAATATTCTGTATCTTCTTTCCCTTTCATTTTCAATGTAAGCCTACCCATTTCTGCACAGTTCAAAATTTTCCTAATTATGTCTTCTTCCATTAGTATTTCTTCATTTTTCCAATACTGTGCAAATGTAATTCTCGCTGCTGTTAATACATGTAATATTAAAAATGTACATTTTTTAATCATAGTTCTCTGTGATTATACCTAGAAGAAATAGTTCTGGCTTAAAATCTGCATGTTTTCTTAACATTTTATCTAACCACATGTATATTTTTGACCATTTTTTTAAATCCATATGTTATTGAAAACAAATTGGCATAGCTACACAATATAAAATAGGCAACAAATTTTGCAGGCTAATTATTTCAACAAGCAAACATAAAAGGCTGCCTTGGTTTATGCAAAATTTCTTTCTGCCTTACCCTGTGCAGTGGTTGCTCATGACCAATGAGCTTCGGTGCTGAGACCAGCTAATTGCCCACAGAATATAAGCGGGCTACACTTGTGTTAGGTGACCTACTTTTAGAGCATTTCCTTCTCCAAGCTCCCTTCCTTGTTACCAGTCACACCAAGAAGACATCCATCCCTACCTCAGTCAACAGTGCTCTGTTGAAAAAGTATCTCAGATAAAATAAAGATTCACACTTACAATGTTTGTGAGCCAACTTTCACTTGCACAAGTCCACTTTTCTTTGAAATTCTACAGCAAATTTATAATAGGCATCTGCTATACAGTAGATGAGTGTTAATGATTATAAATAGATGGCTTGATTCCATTGCATATCTAACAGGGTCCATCTCTTTCATGTTGTGATCAATCATAATCACTTCTTATGTAAAACTGTCTTTTCCAACTTGGTGCTCAAGAGAAGTCTTAAACATCAATTCCCGTAATACCAATCCAGTCATCCATGGATCAGAAAACAAAGAATTACAGAATCTGAAATACACTACTCCCAAATACCAAATTAGAGAGTGCTAATAAAAATCCTAGCTTTAGAAAAGATGATAGATGTCTCTAGTAGGAACTGAACTTCCTTTTGTAGGCCTACCATAATTGGACTTCAAATATCTGGATAACCATAATTGGCAACAGAAAGTTACAGGAAAGTCTAAAGATTTGCTATTGGGTTTAGTGGTCATGTGAATTTGCATCCCAGCTATGATATGCCCACTTTTTCTTCAAACTTAGTTTGTGTCTTTTTCTAGGGTGGGTAAAGAATAATGGCATTATCTCTATGCAAAATCGACTAAGGCCTTTTGAAAGGAGATAGCAGCGGGGGAAATTACTTCAGTTTCCATACATATGAAATGATGTGATGGATCAATGCTTATAATTCAAGACAAATAAAATAAGTTAAAATGTATTCTCAAATATTTCAGCTTTTAGAGGATCCTCATGCACTCGCCTTTACTGAGTCATTTCAATGGGTAAAAATGAAATGGAGGAAATGACATTGATATAGGATGATGTAAAAAGGCAGCAGGATAATTCTGCTCCAATGTACAGTATGAGTTTAACATTTAGGGCTTCTTCTAGGGGGTCTTCTTCAACCTTGTGTTCTGCGGGTATCTTGGATACTCCCAATACACTACGTAGCCCAAGATATCTGATTGTGGAAGGCTGAAGGGATCCTAAATCATTATGACTTGGGTAATTTAAGAGAAGTTTGATTTTTAAACTGTCTGATACCAACATCATGAATGTTCTTGTGCTACTTAAAGACAGATTATACAATGTTTCATATTCATCCCCAAAAGATTCTTTGCAGATCGCAGGACCATAAATATATCACTTCTCTGTGACACCTTAAAAACAGCAATCCTGGGAAAAGATGTAGCTGATTTAAGCTGTCATAGACAGAGACTACTTTTACATCCCTCTCTGCTTCTTTTGGAACTCAAATCTGAAGCACCACACAGACCTACTACTAATTGTTTGCCTAGTACCCATCTTATTTCTCCAAACCACTTTTGATATATTGCCAAAATGATCCAGAAGCTGAATGCTGTACAAGGTTGCAATTAGAAACCTTTCTCCTGTGTCTATTTTGGGACAGACAGATCAAATGCTAGAGGAAAAACCCAACATTTTTCAACTGCCCTCATGCAATAAGGCATTTCCCACCTATTTACCCTTCTCTGTCCTTAAAGAAAGGTATACTACAATCATGGTCATGCAAAGTAGCAATTATGTATAAAGTCAGGTATGTCTCTAAAAGATAAATGTGATGTGACAACTTCTGTTCCCATCTGCTTTCTGCTTCCTCATACCACTAATGTTTAAAAAAAGGGCAAAAAATATACTATAATCTCTTTCACCAAGAATAACAGAGTTATAAAGTTGGAAGGGACCTTGGAGGCCTTCTAGTGCAACCCTCTGCTCAGGCAGAGGACCCTGTACCATTTCAGACAAGTGACAGTCCAATCTCTTCTTAAAAACCTCCAATGATGAAACACCCACAACTTCTGAAGGCAAGCTGTTCCACTGGTTAATTGTCCTCACTGTTAGGAAATTTCTCCTTAATTCCAGGTTGCTTCACTCCTTGGTTACTAGTCATAACTTTGTTTGCTTCTAGTTGTTTGCAGATCTGTTTTTTTATTATCTTTTCTAGGATCTTCCCTGGTATTGATGTTAAACTGATTGGTCTGTAGTTTCCTGGGTCTGTTCCCCCCCCCTTTCTTGAAGATGGATCCACATCAGCCCTTTCCCAATCCTCAGGTACTTCCCTGATGCTCCAGAATTTGTGAAAGATATGGTGTAATGGTTCTGAGATAACATCTGCCAGCTCCTTCAGAACCCTAGGATGTAATCTGTTGGGTCCCAGCGATTTCTATTTGTCAAGGTCAGATAGGTGTTCTCTTACCATTTTTTTGCTTATTTTAATTTTTGTTTCTAGTTTGCCTTTTGCAGTGGTTTTTTTTTTTTTTGGTATTTCATAGATGATGGTGGTACTACTTCTATTCCTACTGATACTCTGTGGAATTTTATTTATTTATTTATTTATTTATTTATTTGTTTAAATTGGCCAATGAAATAAAGCCATGACCCATGAGACAAAGTTTAAAAGGTACTGGATTCAAGTTTCTGTCTCTCTTCAGCAATATAAAGATGGACATTAAAAATTAATAAGATTGCATTTGTAGCTGCTCCCAAATATTCAATCTTGTTCACAGTGTGAAATTGAGGAAGATGTTTTGATGAATATTTTTCAGAGAAAGATTTTAGTTCACCAGTAATTTACAGTACAAAAAAGGTTAAAAATGCCTTTTTAGATGTTTTTAGATTCTAAAAAAATCTAAAACTCAGATTTTTTTTCTGATAAATCTAAATCAAATCTTTTGTGTGTCCCCAGTGAATTTGAATATACAACTACTGTCATGTATGGTCTTTGCATTCACGCAAAGGAGATTTTTTCAACATATCTGGAATTTAAAAAACAAGTCCAAATAATACTGAATCTAAAAGAAAAGGGTTTGTTACTTGGGTAGATTAGATATAGATAAATGTCTAGTTAAGAACTGGATTAAATTTGTTTTTTATTTTTTCTGCATAATTTGGGGGTTTTGTACTTTTTATCAGTTTGAACCAAACCTTTGGGGAATCTATGCACTTGGTCTTTTAAAAACAGATTTTCCCCTTGATGGTAGCAGATCATTCTCATCTTGGGGTCTGCAAGAATTATATTTTTATATATTCTGTTGGATCCTTTTGTTCTTGTTTCATTGATTTGTAGTTGTTGGATTAGACTGAGACAATACTGTTATATACGTTTCCCAACACTGATTATCTGAGCTTTTATATTTACAGCTAAAAGGAATGTTTCTATAATATACCTTTCTTTTTTTTTTTTTTAATAAAGTTCAATTTATTTGTCTCCCAAATGAAGAAGGACTGATACCTCTAACTAAATGTCTTGATATTACAATTACATCCGCCCCCTCCAATTTTTACCTGGTAATTGCCAGACCCTAAAACAGGGTAAATTCTCTCTCTCATATGCTAAGACTATGGAGAAGAAGACAGTAGACGATGGCAGTGAAAACTATCAAGATGTTACTTCAAAGGACAGGAGGCAAGAACAGAGTGTGAAGATTCAGATCTTCAGTAAGGTAATTTGAGACCTCCACACATCCATCCCACAGACTCCACCTTGCCATTACAATTTCAAAGGAAGAGTCAAGTTACATGTTGACACTGATGAGTATCTTGATGTATTATGAGGATAAGAATGTTCATTCTTCATTATTAAGTGGCTTTGAAGGAAATGAGAAGAGGACTTACATCTTGACCTTTTTACTGGATGCTTCCCTGCTTGGTGATTATATTTTTTAAAAAAGTTTTCTTGATATACATGATTAAGAGTGACAGCTACAAATAAAAGATCTTGCTCCTCCTGATATTTCTGATTTCATGATGATGATGATGATGATGATGCTATCCATTCAGACAAGTCTGATTCTTGGCAATTCTGCGGGCCAGGTCTTTTCACATCGTCTGATCTTGCACTATTTCTTTGACTTTTTCTATGTTCTGGCTGGTGTCAGCTTTGATGGTGTTCTTTGATGGCCTGGTTTCCTTTTACTGCTAACTCTTCCAAACATGTTGCTTTCTCCAGTGAATTCCACTGTGTGACATGGCCAAAGTAAGTGAGACATAGTTTTGCCTGTCTGGTGTCATGTGCTCCAATACTTGTTTGTTAGTCATCTTTGAAATTCAAGGAGTACACAGAAGCCTTCTCCAACACTACAGCTCAAATGAATTGATTTTATTCCTGTCTTGCTTTTTTAAAAATCCAACTTTCACAACCATAGGTAGCTACTGGTAACATATTCTGTTCATGTTCATCCTTGTTGTGTGACCCAGTACAATCCAACATTTTATTTCTGTGCTGCATTCACTACTTTGAGCTATCTGCAATCCTATGAAATTGAATTTTTCCATGCATTCTATCTCTTCACCATCAATTTCTATTGATGTTTCCCTTCCCTGCACTGGTCATGAGCTTGGTCTTTTTGATGTTCAGAAAGAGACCAAAATTTTAACTTTCTTTTTTGATTTTCTTAATCAGATGTTTCAGGCCCTTTTTTTTGTTGATTTCAATTTCTTAGCAAATCTAATCAAAATGTCCAAGGATAGGGAAAGTTGGAAACTTTTGTGCAACAACTTGTAGATGGTGATATGGTCCCTAGAACTAGTATAAATAATGGAAGGCAACCAAATCTTTTGAAGATGAATTGCAGAAACTCTATTGCTTGCCATTAATGGCATAATTATGAAATTCTCAGGGTTTTATCCTGTAATAGTTTGAGTCAAGTAGAAATGTAATCTATAGTTTAAAGGACCATTTTCTGTGATGCACGTTGTTATTCCATTCTGGTTTTGGATCTACCTATAAAGGTAAGTAGGAGTAGGAGGCACATGTCACCCATAATACAGTATTGATTATCTTCTGATTTCAAAATCTATATATTTAAATTGGGCATAGGATTCCCTCTATCTTTGTAAAGTACAGTTTGTGAAAGGGTTTGCAATTTCTGCCCTCTCACACCTTTTAGCTTTGAATGTTTATCTACATCAGGAAAACATATCAGGGCCATGAGTATGAGAAAATAACATTCCTTCACCATGTTTTACTTCATTTTTTTGTGACCCTATAATCTCTTTTATTGGAGTGGAGTCAAGCGACTGATTGGACCTATTTACTGGCTGGATACCCTTCCTGACACCTACCTAGAGTTTGCTGCAGATATTTTCTGTTTGCACCCTGATAGAGAAACATCTGTCGTTGCCCGAGTGTGAGGTGAGCATCTTTATCTTTAGGCCATTGCACCACTCATCATGTTTTACTTTGCTTATTTTGTGAATACAGAAATAGATTTATTTACAGAAGTTGTCCAATCTGAATATAGAACAGCAACATTCACCCCCTGTAATCTGGTGCCTTCTAAGCCAGCATGACAATTTAACAGATGTACTTTTTCCATCAAGGAGTTATAGAAAGAAAATAAATACACATTTCTGGTATTTATTGGCCCTTGAGGACTGAACAGATATCAGATTAAAGGTTGCAAATCAAAGGACAAGCCACCCAGAGACAGCATTTATCTCTGTCCATATTACAGCCAAAGAAAAAGCAGAAACAATTTATCTATTAACTGATTAGTGAATTTCTCCCGACATATTTCTACCCTGCTTAATCAGAGCTTCAATTTAAATATTGAAAACAACAAAGAATTATCTAGAGCTATTAATTCATCATAATCAGAAATGGCATCAAAGGCTATCAGCTAAAAAACTGTAAAACAGGAACGCAGGTTTTCAATCCAATCGATCTATAAGAGAGACAGCATTACAAGTGATTCAGCAGTTCACTATGAATAAAATATGAGGCTTGGCCATCTGCAGCAGCTTTGCCCTTAGCTACCTTGGGTTGCTTGAGGCCTGGGCACCTGCAACTGTCGCATTGGAACTAAACTCCAAGTATTGTGCTTTAACAAGAGAGGAGCAGGAGAAGCTTAATTTCTCTCAGCACCTGCTCCTTCTTTGGCAGAACTGCAGACTACAACACATTTGAAAGGAATCTTATTTAGATTTGACTTTTGTAGCTTCACATCTACTCTTTTTCTCCTTGGTTGGCTTAAAAGGTGAGCCAAGACACATTTCCAGGGGAACATGGGAGCCCTACTTCTGATTCAATGTATATCGGATTATGTATCTCCATATTGGATGTCCTAGTTCTGACTAAAATCATGAGACGATCAATTGTTAGAATAAATATGAAAGGAAAGAATACAGCTCTCAGTATTGGGTATTGAAAATACTGATTGTATTACACCCAGAATAGGCAATCTGTTATTTTGCAAATGTTTTCTACTTCAGCTTCATCAATCACTGCCATCAAGAATTTATGGAAATTATAGCTGAAAAATCTAGAGGGCACCAGAATGCTAGTGTCTGTGTTAGAGAACTCCAATTTTTTTCAAACAACATAAGTTGATAGTCTCGGTTCAAGAAATATCAAAGGCTGATTTTTATCAGAATATCTATGACTGCATGTGTACAGAATGATTGTGAAGCAGAGTGACTGTCAAGGAAAAAAGAGAAACAATAGACAACTTGAGTCAGTGAATTTTTTTTCCTCTTCTCCACACACCACATTTTCCAGAACTTGTCTACTAGTTCTGGAACAAGGGCAGTACCAAATTTAGATCCTTGCTTTGTACCTCTCAAGTATCTATGTTCTGGCATGTCTAAGGGACTGAACAAAACTTCTGCTTAAAACCATAGAAAGCCACTGATAGCCATGCTATCAGATCATTGGTCTGACTTGATACTAAGCATCTTATGAAGGGCATTTGTAGAAGAGATATGGATTGTCATTAGATTTAGATGTGCCATTTTGCAGATTTTGTGCCTTTAAGAACTCTATCCCAGATAGAAGTCTAATAGGTGTAACATTTCCCAGCATGCTTTCTGAGTTCCTGTTTGTCACGGGACTAATTATTCAGGATGGAAAGAATACTGAATTTTGGTGTTGGAGAAGATTCCTGAGAATACCATGACCAGCCAAGAAAACAAACAAATGGTTTATTAAACAAATCAATCCAAGTTCTCATTTGAGGCACAAATGACCAGTCTTAAATTACTTCTCTTGGACACTTTATGCAAAGACCTATATCTCTGGAGAAGGTTGTAATGCTTGGAAAGATAGAAAGAAAGGAAAGAAGAGGATGACCAGCAGCAAAAGGGATGGAGCCAGATTAAATGCTGATAGATGCACCTGAAAGACCAGGTTAGGAACAGATTTCATGGAGAAAATCTACTTATGTGATCACTAAAGATTGTCACCAGCTTGATGGCACATAATCAACTAACCAACCAATTGATCAATGAGAGTCAATGAAAGTAGCAACCAGAAAGAAATGGAACACAATAGGAGAAAAAGTTTGCATTTCTTTTCCTGTAACAATTCTGGACTACATCTGGTTGAGGAATTCTGGGAGCTGAAGTCCACAAGTCTTAAAGTTGCAAAGGTTGAGGATCCCTGCTCTAGAGAAATTCAAATAGAGAAATCTATATATGCTCAAAAATCTTCCATCCTATTTCTTTAGGGTTTCTACTGGCAATGTATTTTTGGAATCATAAAAGCTCTTTGATCTTCCTATCCTGTTACATATTGTATCCTCCTTTGATGTTTTCATCATGACAATCCTGTTTTCAGAGCTTCTGGATGCCATAAATAAAAACTGGCCCTCTGTGCAGTTTTCATCAATGCTGCCACCATAGCTGATCGATATCATATTTATGCAACTAATATCTATTCCTTAGTACTGTGTTTCTCAGCCTCAACAACTTTTAAAGATGGGGTCTTCAATTCCCAGGATTCCCCAATCAGTATGGACTGAGGAATTTTGGGAGTTGAGGTATTCACATCTTAAAGTTTCTGAGGTTGAGAGAAACTGGCCTAATACTTATGTTATTATGATTATCATGTCTATACTCCCTTTCTATGACACTTTAAAGTCATGGATGGATGGATGATGTGCTACACAATTTTTCATGTGATCCTTCAGTGCACCAGAGTGCTTTCCTCAAATTAATAATTTCTCATTTGAAGAAACAGTAACTCATTTCAAAGAGAAGTACCCAACTTATCCCCAGCACTAGAGCTTGCCTCTCTCCTCATTTATTTATTAGACATAGTGGCAGGTGTTTTTTCTTTTTTAACTTTGGGTCTATCTCAATTTTGTGCTTTCTGTTTTGCTACTCTTTAATGATCATGGTATCGTGGCAAATTATCCACAGAATCACCACAGCTGTTAAGCACTTTACTTGTTAGAAGCCCCCTGGGAAGGTCACTAATGGTGATCATGTGACCCAGAATGCTGTAGCCATCATAAATACATGATGGTTTTCTAAACACCTAAATTTTAATCATGTGACTCTAGGGATACTGCAATAGTCATTAGTGTGAGGACCAGTCCAAAGTCACTTCTATTAGCACCATCAGAACTTCAAACAGTTGTTAAATGAATTGTTATAATTGAGGATACTTGTAGCAAGAACCCAGATTCTACTTCCCAGCACTTTTTTTGTATTGTTGGATAATGTAATGAAAATATTTCTTTATGCTTACAGGATTTTAGCTACGATTATATAAGCCAGAGTTTGGTAAATTGCTCACAGTTAAAGAATAAATAAATAGGCTATTTAGAAAGAATGAATTTGCCCAACTCAATTGGTTTTGTTATGAAATACTTTGTACATGTATAGTCCTACAGACTAGAGTGGTGTTGGCCATTAGTGTGACTGTGGGTTGGATATGAAAAAAGAGAGCATTAAGGAAGATGTCAGAATGGTTACAATTAATAAAGATTTATTATACTGGTCTTTATACTTACAGTGATGGAGATTTTCTTCCTGAGACCACCACAGTGAATCCAAATAATGGCGAGGACAGTGTTTTGTGGAAACGACTCACAACTATGGCTGGATATGTTTTATAGCCCCAGCCACTTAGTTTAGGCACCAGCAAAGGAGGGTTGCATAATCATAGGATTAAGTGTCTAGTAGGTATTAGGGGCCTACTAAGAAAAAGGGGGGAAATATCTAATGAGGGAAGATTGGTTATCTGCTCACCAGAGTAAATAGCTTGTCTAAGCAGCCTCTTTTCCAGGCATTACTTAAAAAAATGCTGGTCAGTTACAGGATAAGTAGAAAGTTGAGGAAGAGATTGAAAAAAGACTGTGGCCTGATATATCCATATTGTCACCAAGAAATCAATCTGGATACGGCCATGAAATCACCAGGAGGGTCATATATGATGTGAGTGATCACACTAATTTATTTGTTAGATTATATCTCAGTTTTGCTCTAGGAGCTCAAGGTGGCATAAATACTGTATTTTCCGGTGTATAAGACGACTTTCTAAACCATAAAAATCTTCTCAAAAGTCGGGGGTTGTCTTATACGCCCAGTCGTCTTATACGCCAGAAAATACGGTAGCTCTCTCTCTCCTTCCCTGTAGTCTAATAACTCTGAAAGGTAGTCTGGGAAGAATGATAAAGCAAATTTTCACACACACACACACACACACACACACACACACACACACACACACATACTCTCTCTCTCTCTCTCTCTCTCATATGTATATACACACAAGCAATAGATAGTTGTTTATCAGAAGTCAAAATACTTTTATAATTAATTATAATTATAATTAATCTGATAATAAATTTAAGTGGGAGGTTAAGAGGGAATTTCACAGGGCATTTCAGATCTTTCCCCCCAGTCATCAGGGTAACAGATGTTTTAAGGCAACGGATCTTACTAAAAAAAATTCAGGCAGTGCTTGATTTGCTGATACAACTTTTCCTGAGTGTCCTGTGATATAGTCTTCAGGACATAGAGTACTTTCTGGAATGCTATTTAAACAGGACACATATTTTATTTCACAAATGAGCATGCAGAACACTTCCTATTCAGTGCCATTGACTCTTTAGCTGCCATGTTAAATGGTAGCTTCTTTTTATAAAACAAAAGATGGCGTTTCTTGGGAATCCAAATTCTTTAGAATCTGCAGTTTTTTTTTAAAAAAAAACAACCTGGAACTTTAGAATGTTGGCACTACTGGCAATATTTTATTTAGATGCTTAAGTTTCTCTCCTCTGAAGAAGCTCCTTATTAAAGTTTCAAAAGATGATTACAGTTTGGAGTAGTTTGGATCAGATCCAATCCTTGAGCCCTGCCTATTAAAAAGAACAAGAAACTGACGCATCTTTTTCCCGACTCTCACAAACTCACATTGCCCGTTCTTTATCTGTCATATGCTTTTACACGAATAATGCTGAACCACAGATGATGCATCCCTGTTCTTTTCTGAAGGAGTTAATGCTGCTCTGTATTGCAGCTGCCACTGCAGTCAGCAATGTTTAGGAATGTTCTTCCCTTTGCTCTCAGCAGTAGAAGCCCTGTCACCTGCTTAGAATAAAATGCAAAGTCATGGTCTCAGCAGGAGGTATTGTCTTCCAATGAAAAAAAGAGGTGCCTAGTTAGGATTATGTGATAACTCCCGGACAAGGTGCTTTGCACCCTTTGCTTTCCATTGTAGCCGATCTAGGATAATCTTTACTATTGTGTGAATGAATCCAGTATATATTTTATACACTGTATGTTTTAAAAAGCTCTGAAGGTGTTGTCACTCGTGTTCTTTCCAAGGAGCCTTGCCAGTTAGCTGTTATTTATTTTTTCTCCCGTCTCCACTCAGTCATTGATTTAAGAGAAAGAAAAGGACACATCTGAAGAAGGGGATTCTATATTGCTTTAGTCCAATTTCTCCAGATTGGTGCCCTCCAGAACCGTTGGAAATATTTAAAAAACACTGGGATGTAAAAGTCAGCTAAAATCTGACTACAAATTGCTTTGTCTTTTGAGTCAACCAACTTGAATTGAGACCTTGCTGAAAGCTGTAACGTAAATACTACCTCAAGAAAGATTTACTGTAATGTAGGTTTATGTATCAAGCAAGCAGGCTTTGCATGTCCAACAAAATTAGAAACAAAATCTCTTCTACACTAGAGGACATTCATGTGATTGCAGAGAACTTACCTTACACAATTCATCATCTGTGGCTCCTTGTGTGACTAGCCTTTAGCAGAGATGTGACCATTGCATTCACATCACCTGTTTAACAAATATGATTTGTGTTTAACTACAAACGTACAGATTATGTTGGGTGTTCTTGGAATTCATGTACTTAGCACAACATTTTGTATTCTGACTTTCTGTAGTTCTAATTCCTTTAAAATAGCAATACTGTATGCCTGGTCCCTCTTCAGAAGTTGCAACTCACCTGATATAGGCATTCAGTTGGGCAAGTGACTGGGAAAGCACAAATTGTGGTAGGTTGAATGATGAACAGTTGGATACCTAGGAAACCAACACACTCTGCAGCCAACAATCAAAGAGGTCCAGTGTGGGTGCACTTCAGTTTTCAAGACAATTGCAGCATATGATACAATTTTCCTCTATAAAGACAGAACTTAAAAGCTGCACTAAACTCATAGCAAAAGAAAGAGAGAGAGGGGGGGGGGAAACCTTTTTCGGAGAATTTCAAAGATAATCTTCTGAATCAATGGCTGACCTGAAAGGATGCTTGAGGAAACTGATCTTAGCAAATTTCCTTACAAATATATGACAATACTTGTTTTTTTCAAACAAGTATACAGATTGAAGCTTAAGCTATTAATGAATTTCACTTTGCTTTAAACCCTGTGACACTATTCGAAGGAGCCTGATTTAAATATGTATTTTGAGGTGACCAAACAAACACAGAATTGTGAATTAATTCATATGTGATAAGGGCTAGATATATATTTTCTCTATTATTATATCAACAACTTCCATGCAGTTCCATGCTATTCATTTTCAAGCCAATGAATCAGATCTGTAGATTTTATGGCTGCTGTTTATGTCTGGAAAGCTTGGTAGTCAGTCAATCAGTCAGTCAATCAATCAATCAATCAAAAATTTTAAACATTGCTGAATCATAAGATCCTTTTAATAGTCACTCTTATACCCTAATCACTTTCTGCTTGGAGTACTGTAATACATTCTATATGGGGTTAATATATGAATATTTGCTAGCTATAGCAAAGGCAGAAAATGGCTGTAAGGGCCATGAAGGTTATGTCCCACTATCTCCAGGTAATCCCATTGCTTAGAAAGGCTGCATTGCTTGTTCATCAGCTTCCAGGTGGGATACAAGGTGCTGGTTGCCATCTACAAAGGATCACATGGCTCTGGAATTGGTTTGAAGGGCTGCTTTTTCTGCATTCATTTACTATGAGATTGAATAGGATAACTCCTACCAAGTCCTATCTAATGGGGCCTCAGCAATAGGTTTTTGCAATAGCTCTCTGCCCCTCTATCTCCCTTCCAATAGAGATTTGGTTGGCCCTTTGTCTCCTGGCTTTCAGGAAAGCTGTGCAGACCCACATATTCCATTTATATGAGGATAGAATGCTTTGACTGACAATGGGGTCACAAGCATATAAATTTGGTTCTGATTGGTCTTTTTTATTGATGTTTTATTTTTAAGGTGACCAACTTTTTTACAATAAAAAGGAGGACACAAATAAATTGAAGAAAAAAAATATCGTAAATAAAAGAAACATTTTATTCATTGCAACAATAATACAGACAACTTGCATATGCAAAGTTTGCCAGCCGGGTGTTTTGGCGCACTCAGCAGCAATTCCTATTGGCTTTTGAAAGCCAATAGTGGGAGTAGCACAGCTCATGCAAAAGTTGAAAAAAAAACCATCAAAAAAAGGTGCCAGAACGCCGTTCTGAGCGTTCTATGAGGGAAAAAAAAGCCCTGCCGATTAGTCTTCAAATATCGAAAAGGAGGACATGAAGGAGGACACTTTTCGAGGGAGGACAGAACTTACAAAAGGAGGACTGTCCTCCCTAAAGGAGGACGGTTGTTCACCTTATTATTTTATGATGAGATTGTTAGCTGTCTAGAGGCTTCTACTGCAGAACTGAGCATTATAGAAATTAAGTAAGTAAATTATTAAATAATTAGGATGAGGGCAGATTTAAAAAGTCAAACATACAAATCAATTCGATTTGCAGCTCAAGTTTCAGACATATGTAGGAGCATATCAAATACTGCTTCAAACATCAATCTGGCACTTTCTCCATATTTTAGATGGGGACTGTATATTGTTATATTACTATTATTGATAGCTTTTATTTTTATGGATGATCACAATAATAGATTTTATATTCCCCAATTGTTACCACTGGAACTTTTTCACGGAAAAAAAAATAGAATTAGAACTTTCTCACTAGAAGCTCCCCTGCCTACCACAATTCTGATGGCTGCTATTTCAAAACTTTCAGTGCAAGGTCTGGGAGAAAGAAATGCTGGCATCTGCAGCATACATTATTTCCTGGCAAGTATTGTAACTTTGAAGTCAACTGCTCTGGAAGTTGATATTAAATCATTACCAAGAAAACAAAAACGGAAGTGTAAGTGTGTGCTCATTAGGATCTGAGCTCAGTTCAAGACCAAGACCTTATGTTTAGCCATTTGGGGTTTTAGGCAAATGATTTTCTCTAAGGTATACAGCTATAAACCCAACCAAACTATAAGTATCTATAGAGAAAAAAAGTGTTATATACAGGTAATCCTCGACTTATGCTCACAATTGAGCCCAAAACGTCTGTTGTTTTTAAGTGAATTTTGCCCCATTTTACCACCTTTCTTGCCACAGTTGTTAAATGAATCGCTGCAATTGTTAAGTTAGTAACACAGTTGTTAAGTGACTAGCTTCCCCATTGACTTTTCTTGGTAAAAAGTTGCAAAAGGGGATCACATGATCCTGAGACACAGCAACCGTCATAAATATTCAGTTGCCAAGTGTCTGAATTTTGATCACATGATCATGGGGTAGTGCTACAATGGTTATAAGTGCAAAAAATGGTTATAAGTCCCTTTTTTCAAATGGTCACTAAACGAACTGTTGTAAGTCAAAGACTACCTGTATGTACTGTACTGTATTGTACCATATAATAATAACCGCTATATGATTAGGTAATATTCAGAGGGCAGTTGTGGAACACTTTACCAGAAATGCAAAAATGGGACCTATGTGTTTTATTTTGTTTTTGTCTCTCCCAACTCAGAATCAGAAATACCTTGAGCTAATAGAAACTGTAGACATTTGGCAGAAGACCATAATTGTCTAGCATAAGGTTGGTTGCAATGGAGGTCACCTGTATCATTCATTATATTTGTACAGCTTATGTTAAAATGCGGGAATACATTGTCCAATGTTACTGGTGTTTGAAGCAGTATTAGAGTACAGTTACACAGAATATCTGACTGATGTCTCCTGGGTTTGAACTGTAGTGGAGAGCAAGTAATATTTTAGAACATAACACTATGCTATTTGTGGCTATTGCATTGTGGGAGTAAGGAAATCTCTTCTATTATAGGGACTCACAACCTGAGCAGCAAGATTCTTATTGTCCAATAACAGCTTCCAAACAGATCATTTCAGATCTCCGATATTTTCCTGAGGATTCCTTTATTATACTGTTCTGGTAACCAGTAGATTAAAATAGTACAGAACTTTTTTATTATGAAAAATTATATTTCGAAACATTTCATTCAATCATGAAATCAAATCCACTAAACAAACAAAACATTTACTGTATTTTCCGGCGTATAAGGCGACCCGGCGTATAAGATGATCCCCGACTTCGGCACCGAGTCGCATGCCTAAAAGGTCATCTTATACGCCGGAAATTACCATTATTTCCGAAGAATAAGACGACTCGGCATATAAGACGACCCCTGACTTCGGTGCCGATTTCAACACTTTTGAAAGTCGTCTTATACATCAGAAAGTATGGTACATATTATATTTAAGTGATTCAAACACAGCTCAAAAACCAGAGTAGAAATATGTGCAGTTTTTAATTTTAAAAGCAAAGTGCTCTCCTGATGCCAGTCATTCTGTTGTCCTTTCCCAGACCAATTCAGTGATGGTTGTGAGCAAACTATTTGGTCTATGCCAAATTTATCCTTTGTAAGCATTCTGCATTAATGCATAAACATAAGAAAATACTGATACTCCATTATGGTCCTCCAGAGCCCATTTCTCATTGATCCAAGAAACTGCAAATAATTTGTGAAGTATATCATTGTCCCAAAAATATTGCTCTATTTCTTCCTCTCTCCTTCCCTCAACTGTTCAATTTACGGCTAAAATAGATGTTCCACAAGCAAATAAAAATACCATAATAAATTCAGGCATCAGCAAGATATGTCTTTGTTTATTCCATTTCTTGTTCACAGGCAATAAGGTAACCAATCTGGAGGTCATTTATTGGAAAAGAAAGATGTGATTGCCTTTAATCTATTCTAATATAAGCCATAAGAGCATTGACTGATATATGACCCAGATTGAGAATGGCAGCTTGCAGTATACAGTATATTGTGTAAGAAAATATGGTACAATTTATGTGCTATTGGGAGATAGATATGATGGTTGCTAGTTGCTTAAAGCTGTTATCAAAAGTTGTTTTTTTTTTTTAATTGGGTCCGGGGTGGGATAAAAAACATTACTACATCCCTTTCCTGTATTAATTTTTTCCCAGTGAAGGCATATTTCCCAAACTAACTTTCCACTTAGTAATAAAAACAGAAACAAGCTTTTCCTTTTTGTCTCTTGAAAGAAAGCAGCCAAAGAGTCTAGGTTTGAGCAGAAAAAATGGCTAGAGGCCTCCTCCTACTCCATTTATGAAATGCAGCTGCATTTCCTTTCTGCATAAAGATGCAGGTCATCTGTCATATTCATCTAACACGTCCTTTACTTTGTCATTGACAATTTGGACAGTTTTCAAGTTCTGTTTTTTTTTTTTAAAAAAATGAGCAAAATTAGGATCAAATCATATTGCACGCATTTCCTTTCCTCCATTCTAGCAGATGACCTCTAGAGCAGGGGTCCCTCACATGCACACCCACCACTCACACTGAACCACTGTCTTTCCCTCCTCCCCCACCATCCATCAAACCAGAAAGGTTGGGGACCACTGCTATAGAGGATGGCCTTGAAGGGCAGAGGAAAAATCTGTTTTACCAAGGCAACATTCAGATAAACAAGGTTTGAGCCCAGATCAAGCAAATGGTCCAAAGCACTCCCCTCCTGCCCATTATTCACATAAAAATAAAAGAGGGAAGCACTTGCAACAGACTTGCAGAATTCTGTTACTATAGCTATTCTAATAAAAGTAATTTTAGGAGTACAAGGGGTCTGTTTTTTAGTCTGGTCTACTTTATAATGGCTGACACATCTTGATTAATCACATTATTTCATCCAGAGTAATCTGGCACAATCTGTAAATGTTTCTTAGTTCACACATATTTTACCCAAAATAGAGGATATTATGGCTTTGGTGCACAACCCCCATTCACAAATCTCTCCCAAGCATCAGCTGTTCATCTTTTTCTAATAATGAAATAGGACCTGATATTCAGAAGAATACAATTCACATAGAATTTGAGGCTTGATGAATGCAGTATCTAGCAAAAAGGAAAGAATTTTTCTTTAGTTATTAAATTTATAAGCTACCCATCTTACTGTTGAAGTGACTCTGGCAGCTTACAAAATTAACTGTTGTTTTGCCTAATTACATTTAGCTATCAAAGAATATCATTGACCAGATCCCTTTAGGAAACTAACAGATTTCAACCAAGCAGCAGCTGCCCCCAAAATGTACATACAAATATAAAAAAGAAAGAAAAGGTGAAATGCTATTTTTATTTCTTTTTTAAAAAATGGTGTAGTACAAAAACTTACCACCACCAAAGAATTTTCCTATTTTGTTCCGGGGAGATGCAAATTTAACACATGTGAAGAGCTGTGGTGAAAGGAAGCTTGGCTCGATTAATAGAGCTTCTGCAATCCTGCATCTTGTACAAAGCTATATAGCAGATGAGTAGAAGCAGCTGAAGCCCAAGGATTCTATTCAGCCCATGCAAGCTTGTCCATAAAATCCCTCAGAAAGTTGCATCAAAGTGTGATTTTTTAAAAAATATAACCGAAGAGAAAAATGATTAGTCAAGTAGGTTTATAATGTATGCAACCAGAGGCCATTATACAATGTATACACAGTGCAAGGTATAAAACTGCCAAATTAATCTTCATTGAATTGATATAGTATATTCTTCATACTAAGTCAGAAACTTTCCTTTGCAATTAATTGCTGTACATTGAGAGTTCTGCTCAACATAGAGAAATTCATGAGAAGTTACCAGTCTATACCATTCTTTGATAAAGTGACCAATTTAGTAGATCAGCGAAATGCTGTGGACATAGTATACTTAGATTTCAGTAAAGCATTCAACAAAGTAGACCACAATCTACTGCTTGGTAAGCTAGAAAAATGTGGAATACACACCACCACCACCAGATAGATTTGTAGCTGGCTGAGAAATCGTACTCAGTGAGTAGTCCTCAATGGCATTACATCCACATGGAAAGAAGTAAGCACTGGGGTACTTCAAGGCTCCGTCTTAGGCCCAGTACTCTTCATTAATGACTTAGATGAGGGAATTGAAAGGGAACTCATCAGATCTGCAGATGACACTAAACTGGCAGGAACAGCCAACAACCCAGAAGATAAGCTCAGGATTGAAAAAGATCTTGACAAACTTGAACAATGGGCCCTATCCAACAAAATGAATTTTAATGTGGAGAAAAACAAAGTTTTACATTTAGGCAGGAAAAATCAAAGAGACCTGGCTCAAAAACAGTAACTGTGAGAAGGACCTTGGAGTCCTAGTGGACGATCACTTGACTTTGAGCCAGCAGTGTGCAGCAGCAGCCAAAAAAGCTAATATAATCCTGGGTTGCATAAAAAGAGGCATAGAATCAAGATCGTGCAAAGTATTACTACCACTTTATAAAACCCTAGTGAGACCACATTTGGAATATTGCAATTTTGGTTACCATTCTAGAAAAAAGATGTTGAGATCTTGGAAAAAGTTTACAGAAGAGCAACTAAGATGATCAAAGGCCTGAAGACTAAATCATATGAAGAACGGCTGCAGGACTTGGGTTTGGCTAGTTTAAAGAAAAGAAGAAATAGGGGTGACATGATAGCAGTATTCCAGTATTTGAGGGACTGCCACAAAGAAGAGGGGATCAAACTATTCTCCAAAGCACCAGAGGGCAGAACAAGAAATAATGGATGGAAACTAATGAAGGAGAGAAACAACCTGGAATTAAGGAGGAACTTCCTGACAGTGAGAACAATTAACCAGTGGAACAGCTTGCCTCCAGAAATCTTGGGCGCTCCATCATTGGAGATTTTTAGGAAGAGGCTAGACAGTCACCTATCTGAAATAGTATACTGTAGGTTCTCCTGCTTGAGCAGGGGGATGGACTAGAAGACCTCCAAGGTCCCTTCCAGTTCTATTCTATTCTATTCTATTCTATTCTATTCTATTCTATTCTATTCTATAAAATAAGTTTCCTTAGTTTAAGTTTAATAAAAGGACAATATAAATTTAATCAAATTTAGTTTTTGTCCTGGCACCTCTGACTTTGGGAAAGAATAGTGGGAACAATTAGGTTTTAATCATTTCCATCCCCTCATTGTGAATGGAGGATTCTTATTTCCATGTTTCCATATCTACCTTGATAGTATTAGTCTTCATCTGTTAGAAGGAGTTCTCTTAATCCCAAGATAAGCTATCTTCAGAAAACTGACTATAACTTTCCATCTTTCTTCATTTATTTTCTTTCTATAATCTATAAGAGGCTTTTCTAATTTAGACAAAGAACCACTAATGTAACCAATACATGAAACAGAATTCCAGAACAGCTTTAAGTGCTCAGAGGAATTGCTCAGGGGAGCAGTCCAAATTTCCATCCTTCATTTTGTTTTCTGTGTCTGTGTATGTGGTTAAGACTAATCCAATGGATCATTTAAAATATATTCTATGTATAAAAGAGTGAAGAGAAAACAGATCAAGTCTACTGTTAAGTCTGCAGAATTTTTCTCCATTTGTTTAACAATAGCAGCAATAAAGTTAAAGGTATTCAGAAATCTTTCCTATGAAAAAGTTATATGTTCCATTCTGTTTTGATGGATGGATAATTTTGCTCAGATTATGCTAGAACAGTGGTTCTCAACCTTTCTAATGCCGCGATCCCATAATACAGTTCCCCATGTTGTGGTGACCCCCAACCATTTATACATCACCGGGTGCCAGGGGCGTGGCCAAAGAAAAGGGGAAAAAATGGCGGACAGCCTTGTTTGGTGACCCCCGTGAAATGGTTGTTCGACCCCAAATGGGGTCCCGACCCACAGGTTGAGAACCACTGTGCTAGAAGGTACTTGGGCTTCTTAATTCTAAGTATATTCTTTTGCATTAGTATTTGCATCTACTCGTATCTATGATCTTACTATTAAAATATGGTTTTTCTCTTGCACTAATATAAATATCTATCTATAATATTACTAAAACTCTCATTGTCATGATCTTTGATTCAGTGAAATGGTGCTTCATAGATGAACAGGTTTTGAAGTAAGAGACCTCAAATGGGCTAATGTATAGAAAGGAGGGAAGGAGGGAGGGAAGGTATGGAAGAGAATACAGGGAGGCAGGGATGAAGGCAAGCAGATTGGCAGCAAGAGGGAGGGAGGCAGGGAACAAGGGACACAGGAAAGGAGGAAGGGAGGGAGGGAGAAAGGAAGGAGAGGAAGGAAGGATTTCCAATGCTGTCTAAGTTTCCCATTAGAAAATTCAGTGGGGAAGCCAGCAGGAAGTCAAAAGTCACATCTATTTTCACTGCTTTTTTGACTAATGTAATTGTCTACTTCTCTGTTTAAATAAGGAAATATTTCTGAAACTATGAGCCAACAGAGTACAAATTACCCAGTAAATATTTGCATCTGCCACACACACAAAAGGCTTACCCCGTAGTCTGTATATATATAGGTCTTTGGTTATTCGGGTTTTCTCCCACGTAAAATTGGAAGTGTCTTGGCGACGTTTCGACAAAGTCCCATTCGTCATCTTCAGGCTGGTGTTTTCAGCTTCGTGCTTCGAGGAGCAATATATATATATATATATTAAAAAAAAAACAGCCTTGAAAGAATTAGACTTTAGGATGTAAAAAGCTAAAGATATGGTATGCAGATTATTAATGAACTCATCTACAGAATTATAGAGCTGAAAAAAATGTATTGAATTGTTGAAATTCTAGACAGAGACAGACTGTTGAATAATCTTATACACTCGGGTGGTTGCCAGATATCTCATGCAAGAACATTAAAATCTCATGAAAACTGGTGGCCCTGTATGATTTGAAGCTTTTACAAATTAACATATTCAGTTTAGACTTCTGAGATGCTATCTTGAGCATCACAGATATTCATGAACACATTCTGACCCTAGGGATGTAATTTTCCAAATAATGTTTACATTAAAACCAGGAGACCAATAGATTCAAGCAGCAGTCTGGGCTCTTTTAAAATTATTTAAACATCACTGGAACTTTGAATTCTTTACATATGACCTGCCCCAGAGGTTGGCATGAAAAGGCATCTGTTGTGGCTTACATCACTGCAAGGGGCTCTTGGCGAACCCCCTGGACCATTTTGCTCATCTTCACAGCTGCTGCCACAGAGCTTCCCAAATAAAGTCAAATGTTGGGAAAGAGAAGTCACATCCATCACTTGCCTTGTTTTCTCCCACTGGATAATTATGTTACTTTGCAGGAACAGATTTCATATTTTTAATGTAATTATTATTACATTTTTCATACTCTTTTATCTCCATTAATTAATATTGCTCCTCAGAGTCCCCTGATAATATATGTTCATTTTTACAAGACCAGTTTCGTCAAGGCAATGAAGCTCTCTTTAGCACCATGCAGTTGATACTAGGTCCACTTACCAAGAAATCTTTAAAAATACTGGTACTTTAATTTTGTCAGTTTTTGATGACCTAGATTTTGTTTGAGATATTTCCTCCTTGTCTTTGGTGAATTATGAAAATGATCCTCCTACTGGTGTTTCTCTCTAGAATAGACCTTTCAATAATGAATCAGATTCCTTGGAATCTATTTGTTTTCCCAGCACTAATCTCCACTTCTTTCCGTTTTCCAGGATTTAATTGCTTGACAAGTCTCAAATATTTCACGTAACAAACATATTTACCTTTGGTTCTTCTCTTTCCTCACAATACATGTGTCAATGTAGTCTCTTGTGGCAGCATCTAATAGGGTTAAAGAATGTCAATAAAAATGCCCATTTGCCTATGAATGTAAACGCAGTGCTTTTTTTGTAAAAAAAAAAAAAAAAAAAAAAGTGCCGGAACTTACACACGTCATACAACCCGTCTTGCCTACCCTACAAGGTTTATCTTTGTAACTAAAAAAAAAAAAAACCCTTCAATTTTTAGGTATCTAAAAGACTAGGATTTTGTCCAAGGTAAGTTAATGCTATTAATGTTACCATGCACTGTGTGGCTTTAAATTACAAGAAGGCATTTTATTAAACTTTTGGGACATTTACCACTGCCATATCCATTTAGTTTAATGAGTGGAAATGTCAGCTTTCTATGTGGAATGAAATTGGCCCAATAAAACAAAATTTGGTTGCTTGTAAAAATTGAATTATTTTTAAGAAGTTGTCAAACAGGTAGAAAAATTTACATTTGGAATTTAATATGGATATTGACTTGAAACAAATTAAAGCTGAAACTTTGTCAGTGAACAGATTACTTTTAATTTACCTTTAAGTTAGACCCAATTTAATAAATACCATATATTCCGGCTTATAAGACGACTGGGCATATAAGACGACCCCCGACTTTTGGGAAGATTTTCAGGGTTTAGAAAGTCGTCTTATATGCCGGAAAATATGATACAATATTGAATTTCTGTTTATAGATGAGCACAATAGGAGCTCCATTCCTTTGCTGCTAGAAAGCGAGTGTTGCCCACCACTGCTTCCCTAATGCTTCCTGAACTCAGCTGGTATTTTTTTGCCCATATATTTTATTGATTTTTTTAAAACATAAATCACTTAATAGTTGGTAAACAGTGTGTTTGTTGGGTTTACATTTGAAAAGAAAAATCATTAACAATTGGTTTCTATAATCTATAATCCACATAGTACATTTAGTTGATTTCCCCTTTTCCCCAAAATGTCTTCTTTGCAAACCTTGAAATAATATAGTTCTTATTATTTTGATAAAATATATTTAATCCTTAAATATTCCATTTAATGTGCCTAGTCATCTAATCCTTTAGGTTTTATTCAAAACATTTTTTTCTTTTTTATACATTATAATTTCCCTAAATTCAGACACATTTAATTATCTAAAACATTTCCTTCATCTAGGCCATTTCAGCAGTATTATATTACTTATATCAAGAAAAAAAATAAAGGGGGGGGAAGCATACAGTATTATTTAAGGAATTCATCTCTCTTAGAATGACATATGTATTCAGAATCTTTTCTGTTTCTTTAACCATATTCAAACAAATGTTTCTTTTTTAAATATTCTCTCTGGTAGATCCCATCATCTATTTTCTTAATTTTCACTTTGATCTTTTTCCTTTGACCAGTATCTTTCTTAATCAATTGATTTGCTGAATCAAAAAGTTTTTCCATATATTCATGATTGCTGCTATAGGTATAAGAAGTAAATCAAATGTTTCTTTTTTTGTAGATGTAATGTCCTTAATTTATGTAGCTTACTGTTTTCTACTATTTAATTGCTTTTCCTGAAAAAGAATAAAGTGATGGGCGATGTAGAAAAATGGGATTTTTGAATGCTTTGTCCTGCTGGCTGTGGAATTCTGGGAGTTGAAGTCCACATACCTTAAAATTGTCAAGGTTGAAAAACACTGTTAGTGCTTATTTCTGCCACTAGGGGGCAGATTGTTTTTAAATTCAGAGAACAGCTACCGGGTGTATAACACGGCCCGGACTTTTGAGAAGATTTTCAGGGTTTAGAAAGTCATCTTATACGCCGGAAAATATGGTAGATCTGATTAAACCTCATACTGTAGGTCTACCTTTACATCTGACCAATACATAATTAATAATTATTAATAATTAATAATAATGCCTCCAAATCACAAGACATTGGCTTTATTCTTATTCTTCCCCACTGCAGTTTGAATATAAAGTATAAAAGACTAAAAAGAGATTTTCGTAGACATCCCAGCCTTTGAACTACCCAAGGAACTGAAACAGCAAAGTTTCGCTGTTTCCACACCAGCCACCTATCTTTCCTCTTGCTTTACCTCTTTTTAACCTCACACCCCACCTTCTGTAAGGGAAGGCAAAAGGCTCGCTTACCCTCTTGTGAAAGATGGCCTCCATGTTTATGTGTCTCCCACCGCCCCCTCGGCTTCCACACCACATGGTCTGACCCATCCAATCAAACCACACTCTGGCTGTGGTGCTACGGCGCCTCATGGCTCCTCCTAAAGGAGGCAAACAGTGCCAGAGGGGACCCCGCTCACACCGTACCACCAGTGGGGCATTTTCAAAAACAAACAAGGATAGGAAGGGAAACAATAGGAAAAGAACGCAACTCTGGAAAATCCATTGAAAAAAGGTGCTGGAACTCTGTTCCAGTGCGTTCTATGATGAAAAAAGCTCTGTGTAAAAGTGCCCATGTGCCTGTAAAAGTGCATGTGAAGCCACAGCAGTAGGAGAGCTTGCTAAAAACTTAATCTTATATTTTCAAATGAAACTGAAGCCGTGTATATTTTATTAAAGAGAAGATCATCTAACATGAGAAAGTAGCAATATTGCTATGTAACAAAGAGAGGCCTCAAGTTAAAATAAGTGGAACATGATAATATAAAACAAGGTTGTCTCAGGAATGTATAGGCAGCAGAACCCATTTCCTCCAGAGGTGAACCAGCTCCTTTGTGAGGCAGGAGGTAGCATGTTAAGTTGTTTCAAGTAAGGAATTTGGAATTTTCAGAGACAAAGCTTTTCAAACCACTGTCCCAGGCATGCTGATTCTGTTGAAGGTGGGGTCATCGACTCATTGATAACTCTCTTGCATCCCTGGTGTCTTATCTTTTGGAAGATAAGCAGAATGAATTAATTAATGTTGATGTCTAATGGGACTCTTAAAAAAAGAAAGAGGAGAGCTCCTGGGACAGTGATTTTGCAAAGAAAGTTATGTTCATTCCTGGGTTTTTATGTATTATCTGTGGATTTCCAAGCCAATAACCAGTGTGAGGAAGGGAACTGCTAGTGCCATTCTGGGTCAATATTTCTTCTTTTTCCTCTTACGTGCAACTTCTCCTGGCTAATTGCTCAAAATATCTATACTGGCCAGGTCTGAAACCTTATCCCAGGAGGACTGTATACGCCTAAGAATCTATGTAAACCCAATGGCAGATGAATTCTACATCATCCCCTTTGTTGTATTTAGAAAAGGACCAAGGAATGAGCTTTGAGTGCCCACTCAAAGGGAGACCTGATAATTTCCGAATAGGCCACAGCCAGGCAGTGGCCTGGGGGTTGGAGACCCCTGTTCTAGAACAAAAGCTACCCCAGCAGGGCAGGCTGTAAGACTTCTCGTGAATTGGTGATGCAAGGATGTGTGCCACGGTGCATGTCCCTTGTGCAGTACAAGTGTCTTATCACCTTATATGTGTGGCCAATGCTTCACATCATCTCCAGCATTGATTGAAGGCATATGCAGAATTTTTAGGAATGCTGCATCATTTCTAGTTGAGTTTTTTTCCTCTTTCTTTATTGGCTGAAAATATATTGAATACAGTACCATTTCCATCAATTTGTTTCCAAACCTATTGTAAGCAAAGGAATGTTTCCATTCCATTTGGACCAGAGATAAGTGCAGTCTTGTGGCATAGTTGTCATTTTAACTTCAAATATATAAACAGCAAGAGTACTGTATAAACAAATATTGAAGGAGAGCATTACAAAAAAATATTATTACAAGGGAGACTCATACCCTTAAATCCTGCTTAGTGTTTACAGAACAGCCAAGTACTGTCAAGCTGATTATTTGTTTGTTTGTCAAATTGTATAAAGCATTTATATTTCACTTTTCATTAAAAATCTCAAAGCAGTTGGTACTGGAATCGGAGACCACTAAGAAACAGCAATGATGTAGGCTTGCAAAAATATCTTAGAAGAAAAATAATAAACTACTTCCATATTATTTATTTGTTTTATTTATCAAATTTATTTGCTGCCCATCTTGCAATTCAAAAACATACAGGAGTGTAATTTGACTTTGTTAGTTTGGGCTTGAAAAGTCACTGAGATGACGCTCACTTTTCTAATCCATAATTCTATGATAGTTCTTTTTTAATTTTCGGTGCTCTTTCTCTAAATGGATGATACACTTAGCTTCAGCTTCACTCAGCAGAAATGGCAGTTGATGATGTTACAGCATACAGAAAATCCAAATCCTTCTTTTGGGCCAGACTGCGATGCAATGCAATGTTCATGAAAGTGTTTCTTTTATTGGGAAAACAGGCTGTCCTTCTCCTTAGGCTGTGAAAAGTTTTGAAGGGATGCTTACTTGAATGATGCATTAAATCAGTGTTTCTCAACCTTGACAATTTTAAGGCATGTGGACTTCAACTCCCAGAATTCCACAGCCAGCACTGGAATTCTGGGAGTTGAAGTCCACATGCCTTAAAATTGTCAAGGTTGAGAAACACTGCATTAAATGATGCCCTCCTTTGAAACTGCTTTGCAAAGGAACACAGCTTCCCTCTTCCAAACGGCAAAACAAAGCTGCCATATTGTTCTGCTTCACATTACCCCAACTGCTTCTTATTGGATATGTTGGAGAAGGAAGATGGTGAAATTAAAAGCAGCACCTCTATAATGTAAAACAAATCACTGAACTGAATTGTAACCATCTTGAACAAGCCAACCATTCCTTAATCTACCTTGAAATTATTATCATGTGCCATCCTATCTGTATTCTTGTGGTGCACATGTCATCTTATATGGCACCACATTCCTTCCTGCAGATTATCTAAATTTCATCCAAACTTCATCATTCCTACCTTTTAAGATAGTACAACCTAGTTATTCTAAACCAGTGAATTCATTTAGTAATTCTGCTGAGCAAGATTAGCGAGAATTCTAGTATAAGAATCCACCCTGCTAAAATAAAATTGCCAATGTCAAGATAAAAGGAAAGGTATGAATAATTCAACTCCCAGTCTTTTTACTCAGCCCTGCTCTAAATATTTTAATAGTTCTGTGCTAGAGGATATCTAGTTATTTGCTCAGGCATAGATACACAATCCATAAGTAAATGATGAGAAAGAAATCTTCTAATGCAATGTGAGGGAAGCAACAATCTTTTCCACTAAATTATGCCACAGATCTAATTTGGGAGATTTTGAAAATAATGGATGCTAGCTAAAACAAATATTGCCAACTCTAACACATTGCTTTAGTAATGATCTATTGCTTGGTTTCCCCATATTACTTTATGTTAAGAAGCCCCCCCCCAAAAAAAGGCACACTCAAAATATTAATTGGATTATATCTTGATCAATGCTTATGCAGCAGTTTTCTTCTACATGGTGCCCTCTTGTTATGCTAGACTTTAATTCCAAGAATTTCTCACCAGAAGTTCAAGAAGCCAGGGTGATGGGGTGAAATGATTCTATTTTGTGTCCCCACAGTATTGTTTTTATCCTCTGGTTTCTGTAGGGGAGTTAATCATGCCAGCTTCAGTCTAAAAAAAGGGCTTCATCCTTGATTATATTTATTTATTAAAAATAATCACAATGTTAGAATGAAGAATCTTTAGTGATATGTTTTTCTTTGTGATCCAAATAAGGGATCATTCTTTGTAGTCTCTTGAAAAAAAATAAATTTTGCATATGTTCAGAATGTCAGTCCTTCTATATCTTTCCAAAATGAAGATCTATGCTTTAAAAGGAAAAAAAATGACCTTAGGAATCTCAAACTTGTAAAATATTTTTTTATTATTTTGTGCCATTTTTATGCATTTCAGGGTTGGAAAGAAGATGCCTCTTTATAAACTAGAGTTGTAGTTAAGTATATTTCTATTTTTTCTATATTATTTAATATAATGCAAACACAAGCAATAAAACATAATACAGCCAGTATCTTAAACTTTAAAATTGCTAATTTTAACAAACTCAGAGAGAAGTTAAGAAAAATTCCATGGATAAAAATCCTGAAGGGGAAAACAAGCGTGGGAAACTCTGAAAAATATGATCGTATAAGTGCAGTCTAGCACAATACCACTGAGTAAGGTAAGGCCACAGTTGGAATACTGCATCAAGTTTTGGTCACCACGATGTAAAAAAGATGTTGAGACTTTAGAAAGAGTACAGAGAAGAGTAACAAAGATGATTAGGGGTCTGGAGGCTAAAACATATAAGGAACGTTTGCTGGAATTGGTTATGTCTAATTTAATGAAGAAAAGGATGAGGGGGGACATGATAGCAGTTTTCCAATATCTCAGGGGCTGCCACAAGGAAGAGGGAGTCAAACTATTCTTCAAAGTGCCTGAAGGCAGGACAACAAGCAGCGGATGAAAACTAGTCAAGGAGAGAAGCAACCTAGAACTAAGGAGAAACTTCCTGACACTTAGAACAATTAACCAGTGGAACAACCTGCCTCCAAAAGCGGTGAATGCTCTAATACTGGAGGTTTTTAAGAAGAGACTGGACAGCCATTTCTCCGAAATGGTATAGGGTTTCCTGCCTGAGCAGGGGGTTGGACTAGATGACCTCCAACTTTATTATTATTGTTGTTGTTGTTGTTGTTTTTATTATTATTATTAAAAAGAAAAAGAAAAAATCCAAGAAGAAACCAGCATGGTTGCACAAAGATCTCTCTGATAAATTGAAAGACAAAAAGGACAAGTGCAAAAAATGGAAAGAGGGACACATAACTAAGGCAGAATATCAGCATATAGCCCAAATCTGCAAAAATGAAGTAAGGAAAACTCTCAAAATGAACAAACATTTGCAACAAAAATCAAAGATAATTAAAAAAAGTTTCTTTCGACATATAAATAACAAGAAAAGAGTTAAGGAAATAGTAGATCCACTTAAGAGAGAAGATGGCAAGGAAGTAACAGGGAGTAGAGAGAAAGCAGAGCTCTTAACTCATTCTTTGCATCTGTCTTCGTGCAAAAAGAAACTATAGCCCAACCTACCAAAAACCTAACCGTAAAAGACAGACTAGAAATAAAAATTAAAATAAGCAAGAAAATGGTTAGAGGACACCTATCTGATCTTTGTGAATACAAATCACTGGGACCTGATGGTTTACATCCCAGAATTCTGAAGGAACTGGCAGATATTATCTCAGAACCATTGTATCTTTCAAAAATTCTGGAACACCAGGGAATTACCTGAGGATTGGAAAAGAGCTGATGCTCTTGTTCCCATATTCAAAAAAGGAAAGAAAACAGGCCCAGGAAACTACAGACCAATCAGCCTAACATCAATACTTGGGAAGATACTGGAAAAGAAATAGATTTGTGAAT
Organism: Crotalus tigris; assembly: GCF_016545835.1. Taxonomy (NCBI): domain Eukaryota; kingdom Metazoa; phylum Chordata; class Lepidosauria; order Squamata; family Viperidae; genus Crotalus; species Crotalus tigris. Next base: position 3,398,520 of record NW_024100417.1, on the reverse strand, counting down.
ATCTAGAAACAAAGTTATAACTAAAAGCCAGCATGGATTTGTTAAAAACAGATCATGCCAAACCAATCTTATTTCATTTTTTGACAAAGTGACTAAATTAGTAGACCAGCGAAATGTTGTGGACATAATATATTTAGACTTCAGCAAGGCATTCAACAAAGTAGACCACAACCCATTTCTTGGTAAGCTAGAAAAATGTGGGATAGACAGCATCACCACCAGATGGATTTGTAACTGGCTGACAAACTGTACTCAATGAGTCATCCTTAATGGTACTACATCTACATGGAGGGAAGTAATTAGTGGGATGCCACAGGGTTCCGTCTTGGGCCCAGTACTCTTCAATATCTTCATTAATAACTTAGATGAGGGAATCTTAGAAGGGGAACTCATCAATTTGTAGATGACACTAAGCTGGCAAAAATAGCCAACATCCCAGAAGACAAGCTCAGGATCCAAAAAGATCTTGACAAACTATCCAACAACATGAAATTTAATGTGGGGAAAAGCAAGGTTTTACACTTAGGCAGGAAAAACCAAAGGTACAAGTACAGATTAGGCGATATCTGGTTCAAAAACAGTAACTGTGGGAGGGACCTTGGAGTCCTAGTGGACCACTTAAATATGAGCCAGCAATGTGCAGCAGCAGCGAAAAAAGCTAATACAATCCTTGATTGTATAAACAGAGGCATAGAATCAAAATCACATGAAATATTAGTACTGATTTATGAAGTCTTATTAAGAACACACCTGGAATACTACATCCAGTTTTGATCACCACATTATAAAAAAGACGTTTGGAAAAAGTGCAAAGAAAAGCAACTAAGATGATTAAAGGCCTGGAGACTAAAACATATGAAGAACGGTTGCAGGATTTCAGTTTGGCTAGTCTAGAGAAAAGAAGGACTAGGGGTGACATGATAATAGTATTCCAGTATTTGAGGGGCTGCCACAAAGAGGAAGGAGGTCGAGTTATTTTCCAAAGTACCAGAGGGCAGAACAAGAAACAATGGATGGAAACTAATGAAGGAGAGAAACAACCTGGAACTAAAGGGAAGCTTCCTAACAGTGAGGACAATTAACCACTGGAACAGCTTGCCTTCAGAAGTTGTGGGTACTTCATCACTGGAGGTTGTTAAGAAGAGACTGGACAGTCACTTGTCTGAAATAGTATAGGGTCTCCTGCTTGAGCAGGGGGTTGGACTAGAAGACTTTCAACTCTATTCTGATTCTGATTTTTCTAGTCTTCAAGGTTCCTTCAGGTTCAGCACAATTGTTATTAAGACCTATTGTATATTTTACAATTTTACAAAACAGTTATGTTTACAGATAGAACTTTAGGTCCAGAAACATTTTCCCCCTATGAAAATTAGGATGCCATTCTCTATTCTTTGCTTTCTCAACCTATTTTGTTTATTTTTGGCAATAGGTAAGGGGCCAACCCAGCTCAAAAATCACATTTTTCTGTGTCCCAAAAAAATAAAAATACAGAAGGAGGTCTGTCTGTCTCTGTGTATTAAGAGCAGGTTTTTTAAACAAAACAAAACAAAACACCAACTGAACTTCTGCACACATTTAAATAAGAAAGATTTTTTTCAAAAATTGAAGACAACACAGTTCATGTGTACAAGAGAGGTAGAGCTTTGATCACTAAGTTTGATCAGTATCCTTTAACTTTGTGAACCTTTGTGGACCTATGGATATTTCTGAAATCTTGTTTTTAAACATATAATTGAATTAATTGAATTAAAAAGTTAGAACAAAAGATGAATGAGCAAGAAGAAAAATTTAAAAAAGGAAAAGTTAGGAAAAAAGCAAAATAAGGTATGAAAAGCAAAAAAGAAAGAAAATGTAAAGAGAATAGGAAAGGTATGAATTCTGACTATTTTTGGTATGGATATAAATAAAAATACATCAAATTCTTATTTATTTATTTATTTGATTTCTATAATAACTCATTCCCACAAGTGACTCTTACTCTGTTCATCTCTACATTATTTCTATAATCCTTTATAATTCTAATCATCAAATTCCAAAATCAAAGTCCAAAAGTAGTTTTTATGTAGAAATAAAATTGGTAAAAATCTTTTCTTTAATCAAAGCTGTCAGTTTTGTCATCTCTACCAGATCCATTAACTTTACCATCCATTTTTCCATTGCAGGTATTTGTAAATCATTCCACCTTTGTGTATATATAAGTATCCCTGCTGGTATCATATATAAAAACAAAGTTCCATAAGATCTTTCAATCAATTTGTCCATTAGCCCCAAAAGAACATAGTTGTACACTTAATTTTAAAATCTTCTGAATCAAAATACATACTTGATGCCACTATTTACTAGCTTTTGGATATAATATACAGTTGGATGAATGGTTGAGATTTACAGTGAATTATAACCTTAAAGAGAACTTTATAAAAAGATGTGTCTTTGGTATTTGATACCAGATAAATTATCAAAAATATATAATGGAATTTCAAATATTTGCTGGAAATGTAATCAAACTGAAGGTACTTTTTCACTTTTGTGAAAAGAAAGCTGAAACCATATATTTTTGTGAGCTCCTATTTTGTCCATTCTGGTCAGGAATATTGGGTGCTGAAATCCAATCCATGTGGAACACTTCCAGAGTAGCCTTGATTTTCTCTTGACATTGAAGTACCTTTCAACAGGCTCCTATTTGTTGAAAAGAAAGGAAGATCAAACTTCGATCAACTTATTTTAGTTTGTAACTTGTCAATGAGATCACATGATGAAAGAATGAAACCAAATGAATCAAATACATGAAGTGCTGTCCTGGGTTGAGGTCTCATTTTCTCTCTTGTCATCATTAGCCATGCTGCCAGGTACAAACCAGAAGTTCACCAGCAGATCGGAATGCAAAGATCCATATTGGTGATTAAACACAGTAAACAAATGTGGAAAAGAACTGAAAAGAACAGGAAGAAATATTGTTTAATACAAGTCTTTAAAATGTTTTCTCTAGAGAACTGACAGAGATGATCATCCAAGAGCAATATGTTATTTGTTTATGATGGCAATAGATTGATTGGCAAATAAAGTTAAATTCACATGCCATGATGCTCATTGGATCATGACAGTGACATTTCTTCAGGTTTAGATTATGAGTCACTTAATGGCATCATTTTCATTCTACCCCACTTTTCATATATGTTCTAGTGTGGCAGCAGTGGTTTGGCTTTGGCTTTAAGAGGTGTAGAAGAAGGGAGGGAGGGAGGGAGGAATTGGAAATTATAAATTCTAATTATTTGATTACCAATATATTTGTCTTTGAGGGGATCCTTGAGGGAACTAGCACTGATGCTGTTACCTAGTTTGGGTAATGAAACACTTCAGGAAAACAACCAAGCCCAGAGAGCATGAAAGACCCCTCATTTCAACCCTGAGCTACACATATGCCCCTTTATTGGTACAGTCGCCTTTGTCTTTCAAAGGTATTGGGATTTCAATATCTCAAATTCATGGTTCATGTCACTTAGTCTCAGCCAAAAGGCAGAGATGGCAACACATCTGGAAGAGGCTAAGTTGGAGAAACATCTCCTAGCCAGGGTTTCCTTTTTGTTGCAATGTATTGGCTCTTATTTCTTGCCCTTGCAATTTATATTTTCAGTTCAACTTTTGACTGATTATATATCATCACTTGTGTCAACACAGAGAGAGAGACACTTTCTTGTCACAGTGTGACTGATGGTACTTTTTTGGCCGAGGGTGAGTGGGTGACTTTAGTAGAACAATTCCTTCAAAGAGACCAAGACTATGGAAGCTTTTTTATTTCTTTAATATGTGCAAGTATATTCACAGGTATCCATCAGTGTGTCCAAACTTTGTAGTAGAAAGTCTCTCCTTCACTCCTGTTACACTCAAGGCACTAACTTTCTCTATCTCTCTCCCAGAGCTACTTGCTAGCAACCACCCACTCTGTTTTTTAACTACAATTTCTGCCCCCCTCACACACCTTCTCCTTCTTCCTTCCTGCTCCCCAGATTTTCATTAAGAGATAAGAATGGAATTGGCTGAATTATTTTGAAGAAATTTTAAAGCCTTTCATTGTGCATCTTTTTTTGGACCTTGTCAGTCTTCTTTCTGAGTAGACATTTGAAGATGCACTTCAGTCTGGGGCTTCTGTTCAGCCTCTCCATGTCTGGGGCTTCCCCAAGGTTTGCAGGTGCCTCTCTGCAGGCAGTCAGTTCTCCATCTGCCTTGGGTTTGGGGTGAATCACATCACATCCCTCTGCTTGCTTCTCTTCATCCAGGAAGCCTCCAGGCAGTCTTTAGACCTCTTCTCCCTCTAGAGCCAGGAAACAGCGACTGCTCTCTCTAGTGGCCCAACAATTCACAGTAAGTCTCTTTCTTGCACAGTCATTTCAAAACACTTCCTGCCTCGATGCCTCAAAGCAGCACGGCTCAAAACTTGGCAACATGTCTCTCTGTCTTTCTTTTCTCTCCCTCAAATCCCCAGCATTTCCCACAGCAGCTGAGGAGGTGAGTTTCCCCCCAGGACTGTAAAATCCCAAGACTTGTCTATTACATTTGGCCAATGAGAATCTTGCCTCCATCTGCCCCACAACAGTCCTGGCAAAAAGCCAGGGCAGCTCATCTGTTCTAACAGCACAGCTGCCCTCCAAGGTCACACCTGAGCTGCCTCTCTTTGTTTTGCTTCATTTTTTCCCCCTCTCCTGGCTTCCGCCAGCAAAGCAACAGCCAATCTGGTCACAAAGCCGTATGCCACACTTCTCCAGGATGTCTGTCTCTTCTCTGGTCTGTCAGGTTTCCCAAATTGCACCCATCACCACTGTAATCAAATCCAGTCACCTTGTTGCTGATTATTTTCATCTTTTTCATCCTTCCCAGTCTTATGGACTTCTCTAAAGCAGTGTTTCCCAAACTTGACAATTTTAAGGCATGTGGACTTCAACTCCCAGAATTCCACAGCCAGCAATGCTGGCTGGGGAATTCTGGGAGTTGAAGTCCACATGCCTTAAAATTGTCAAGTTTGGGAAACACTGTTCTAAAGTTATCCAAAGGGCAGACTTTGCATAATATACCCAAAAGGAGTTTGGTTGTTGTTTGTGCCTTGAGTGAGGAATCTGGATTAATTTGTTCTATGATATGTCTTGGCAATCTATGATTTTCTCAAGAGTCTTCTCCAAGACCCTAACATTCAAAAGTGTCAATGCATTTTCTATTCCGCTTCTTCAAAGTTGTATTTTTTTGCTTCCATACAGCATCACAGGGAAAACCACTGCTTGCATAATTCTGATCTTATAGGTATCAACATATCATTGCATCTCAATATCTTTTTCAAGGCCTTCATGGTTTCTGGGCCAAGTGCTAGTATGCAGCATATTTCTTGACTGTTGGTTCCTTTATTGGTTGATGTTGATCTTGAAAGGCAAAAGGTCTTCGCTACTTCAATATCTTTATTGTCACTTTTAAGACTGGTTGTTTTACTTGTGGTCATCAATTTGGCCTTCTTTAGATTTAACTGTAGCCCCCTTTATTTGATTGTGCCCCTTGAGCAAGTTATTGATGTTTCTTCCTTCAATTTTAAAACTATATTCATTTTCTTTCAACCCAGCCTCTCTCAATATATACAGTATTTATCATACAGCTTAAAGAAATAATGAGAAAGTATGCAGCCTTATTTCTGCTCTTTATTAGACGATATACAATATCAGAGATTCACAACAGATGCAGATTTTTTTTTTTTTAACAACGATTGAAATTTTTTCTCTCTCTGTTTCTGCACAATATGGAAAAGGACAGAAAAGGACCAGCTCTTGTGTTAAGGAGAATGGGCATTTTGTCTTCTGTTCAACAGAACTGCCACTAGAGGTCACTACACATCCAGCTAATTGAAGTAATTTAATTTAAACTAGTGTTTCTCAATCTCGGGAATTTTAAGATGTATGGACTTCAAGTCCCAGAATTCCTCAACCAGCATGAAATCTACGCATCTTAAAGTTCCCGAGGTTGAGAAACACTGACTAAGTATTAGCATAAAATAATTTGAGAGGATTCAGAGCTCATAGTAACTTCCTATATTTCTGAAACTGATTGGCTTTTTAAATTAAAATATGCATCGTTAAAAAGCATCCTAATTAGGTCTTCAATCCCTAACTCCTGAGATAATGGCAACAGCATAAAATGTATAGTCCTACAGTGTGGATAAAGGCATACGCCGCCAGGCTTTAGTTCATTTGCTGTGATTGTTCTTGGCACTGTGTGGCCGTTACCCATATTTATGTGACTATCTGTTGTGTTCAGTGTGGATAGAGCTGCTTGGACTTTCCAGCCCATGGGATACTTCAAGAGATTATAGGTATACATTGGCTGGGAATTCTGGGAATTGCCTGTCCAGGATGAAAGGGTGGAGAAGACTGTCTTCTACGCCTATATGGTCATCCCCCAAAGATGCTGGAGAAGACAATGATATTTCACTTAGTGGCAGGGCTACTGTAGAAAGGGTTTGCTCCAACAACAACAACAACAACAACAATAATAAAGAAGTTGGAAGGGACCTTGGAAACCCTATACCATTGCAGACAAATGGCTGTCCAGTCTCGTCTTAAAAAATTCCAGTGTTGGAGCATTCACCGCTTCTGGAGGCAGGTTGTTCCACTGATTAATTGTTCCGTCAGGAAATTTCTCCTTCGTTCTAGGTCGCTTCTCTCCTTGACTAGTTTCCATCCGTTGCTTGTTGTCCTGCCTTCAGGCACTTTGGAGAATGGCTTGACTCCCTCTTCTTTGTGGCAACCCCTGAGATATTGGAATAATACTATGATGTCATGCCTAGTCCTTCTTTTCATTAAACTAGATATACCCAATTCCAACAACCGTTCCTTATATGTTTTAGCCTCAAGTCCCCTAATCATCTTTGTTGCTCTTCTCTGTACTCTTTCTAGAGTCTCAATATCTTTTTTATATCGTGGTGACCAAAACTGGATGCAGTATTCCAAGTGTGGCCTTACCAAGGCATTGTAAAATGGTATTAATACTTCACATGATCTTGATTCTATCCCTGTGTTGGCTTTTTTGGTAGCTGCAGCACACTGCTGGTTCATATTTAAATGATTGTCCACTAGGACTCCAAGATCCTCTCACAGTTACTACTATTGAGCAAGGTACCACCTATACTATACCTATACATTTGGTTTTTCTTGCCTAAATGTAGAACCTTGCTTTTTTCACCATTGAGTTTCATGTTAGATACGCCCATTGTTCAAGTCTGTCTAGATCAGTGGTTCTCAACCTTTCTAATGCCACGACCCCATAATACAGTTCCCCATGTTGTGGTGACTCCCAACCACTTATACATCACCGGGTGCCAGGGGGATGGCCAAAGAAAAGGGGGGGAAATGGTGGACAGCCTTGTTTGGTGACCCCCGTGAAATGGTCATTCGACCCCAAATGGGGTCCCGATCCACAGGTTGAGAACCACTGGTCTAGATCCTCCTGTATCTTAAGCCTGTCTTCTGGAGTGTTGGCTATTCCTGCCATCTTGGTGTCATCTGCAAATTTGATGAGTTCCCCATCTTTCCCCTCGTCCAAATCATTGATGAAGATGTTGAAGATCATTGGGCCCAGCTCAGAGCCCTGGGTCCCCCCACTACACACTTCCCTCCATGTAGATGCAGTTCCATTGAGGACCACACAGTGAGTATGGCCAGTCAGCCAGCTACGAATCCATCTGGTGGTGATGCTGTCTAACCCACATTTATATATCTCATCAAATAGTAAGTTGTGATCTACTTTATGGAATGCTTTACTGAAGTCCAAGAAAATTATATCCACAGCATTCCTCTGGTCCACTAATTTTGTCACTTGGTCAAAGAATGCAATAAGATTTGTCTGGCATGTCTGTTTTTGACAAACCCATGTTGGCTTTTAGTAATGACTTTGTTTGTCTCTAGGTGTTCGCTGATTCGTTGTTTGATTATCAGCAGAACTTCTTGGTGCAATGTGTCTGTTGTTACAGGCTTGTAAGATGAGTGGAAGTTTGTCTAATTTTTATTAACGCTTTTTATTAACGTTTTCAAGGCATTACATTTCTTTGACACCTGCAGGGAGAGCTAGACAAGTTGGCCACAAACCATAGGCTGACCACAAACGTCTCTTACAACTGACAGGATGCGGCTTTTAGCATTTGGCTAAGATAGATTGCAAGCCCTTTACTGGAATGAAGGAGGGTGATGTAATCTTTAGCTTAAGCAGTGGTTGAGGTGTCTGGACAAGGGTCTGGAGGTGAACAAAGTTTATCATTAGCACAGTAAAAACATGTCTGGGGTAGTCAATGTATATGACCATGAAGTGGTATTAAAGTATCAAAACAAACAAAGGGATGGCTTTGTTTTATGCACATGTGTGACTGTCACATAATTTTGTAACCAATCAGCAATTCCTTACTTTTGTTTCATGTAAGTAAATTGTACAAAAATAACTGTGTCTAGTTTTCAGGGCACCCCTTAGGTGTGAAACTCAGAGGACTCCTCTTCTGCCTCTGCACAGAAATAAAAGAGTTTTGTCTTTCCTTGACCCTGTGTGGAAATTGGCCTCTTCACAGGTTCCTGTACAGTACATAGCCATCCTTATGGCTTACAGCAGTGTTTCCCAAACTTGACAATTTTAAGGCATGTGGACTTCAACTCCCAGAATTCCACAGCCAGCATTGCTGGCTGTGGAATTCTGGGAGTTGAAGTCCTCATGCCTTAAAATTGTCAAGTTTGGGAAACACTGGCTTACAGGCTTGTCTATGGTTTAATGGTCCTTACTGCTCCTTAAAGTTCCTTCTTCTGTTGTTTCCCCTGGTAGATCCAAACTGTCTTCTTGCTATTTTGTCATATTAGTTAACTTTGACTGATCTCAGAGCCTAACAGGTCAGACCTGGTTAGTATTTGGATGGGAGACCACCAGGAAATGCCAGGACTGGACTATATTAAATCCCCCCCCATCATCCTGGAAGAAGGCAATGGCAAAGAAAACTAGATTGCACACTTATGAAGTCACTCAGAGTTGAGCTTAACTTATGGGAAACTTTCTCTCACCCATAAATCATTCTTCTTTATCAGGCCAGCCACTACTGTAGGGTCAAATCAGGAAAAAAAACCTGATATCCTAACAGCTACACCAAATTGGCTCTGTCTATTTTGCATGTATCAATAACTATCCTATGGTTATATTTAAATAGAAATATAATTCATCAGGCTCTAATGAAGAAGTATTCAATTTAAATGAGAAGGATTGAAATGTTGGTGTTATAAACTGCTTGGATAATTTTAGCCATACTTTAAATACTTATATTTGAAATGAGATAGGGTACAGCCAACCAATAACACATTTCCAACATTTTATTAATCTACTCATTTATCTCTAAAATACTAAAACAAATATGTAAATATATCAGAGAGGGCTAAATGCAGTTTCTAAAAATCAAACCAGTAGTACATGTTGAATGTCTTCATTTGATCTTTTTGTGAATTAGGTTATTTAGTGACAACATAAGATCCATTTTTTTCCTTTCCTTAATAAAGGTGTTTCCTCAGTACATTGCAGCTTTAAAATGTGATGTATTTTTTTTTCAATCATAGTTTTGTACTCTCTGTGAACTTTATGCAGAGCAGTGCTGGCCCAAATCAACCTTGATTATTTAATAAAATATTTAAACAGCTGACCTTAGACATCCCTTCAACTGAACTGATTGTATTAGAATGGCAATTACTTTTCTAAACTGCTGCATTGTAGCTTGGTTGACTTCATTTATGACACCAGTTAAACAAGCACCAAATGTTAACGTTATTTCTTCACTCTTTATGAATTAGAATGAAGCTCAGATAATATTCATTGTCAGAGAACTGCAAAAGTTAAGAAGGTGGGCACATCTGTTTTCCCAGAATCACTTCTGCAAATGTGTATAAAGTGAAACTGAATTGAATTTAGAATGCATTTTACAATATAGGGGGTTGCCTTTGAAGTTAGGGTAACTTTACTGCAGTGGCCAGGATGCTGACACTATGCCAACCATGTGACAAGTCTTCTCTGCCTGCTGACTGGCTCCCTTCTAAAATTTGGTCTTGGCATTTAAAGCCAATGTAATGTTGGCCAGGACAAGGGAGATCCAGATGCAAGTTTGTCATGGAGCAAATTAAGTAAGTTTGAGTCAGTTAATATCTCTCTGTCTATTGTGAAGATCAATTAAAAAGTGACAGCCTTATGTGCTGCATAGCACTTCTATCCAGATAATAAAAGGAAGGATGGCTGTTTGAGTCCATGCATATAACAAGCCAAATTGCCCAGGTTTTAAGATTTGCTACAGAGTGCTTACTGTTTTGATCCTTTCCAACAGAAATTGGAAGGCAAGAATGCCAGCAGGCCCCTTTTGGGCAATAGGCTCAGGTTGTCCAATATCTTTTCCTGAGGGACACATGTCTCCTTGTTATCATTTAAGCAGAGTCTCCTGAATGGTTGTGTTTTTAGGCTGACTATGGTCCAAGTAAGTTTTTTGTGCGTGTTCAAATCTTTTTTTCCTAAAATCTGTCTGGCATTGAATTTGCTTTGATTTCTTAATTATTCATGATGATGGCTGCTCTTAATATTTTATGCTACTTTGGATAGTGGTGTTTGTTTCTATATTTTATTCTATATTTTCTACTTTATCGTGTAAACCTTTTTAGGAAAAAATATTTTGAAACGCAGCCTGAATCTTAGATAGTTGAGAAAATAATATTACTCCTCCTCCATTTTGGCAAAGATTACGACTGACAGTAATATTTAAACATCTGGCTGACTGAAGAATCATAAAAATAAAAATCCTATAAATAAGGCTTTCTCATTATTAATACCAAAAATCTTAACAACAACCAGGCATCTCTGTACCACAATCTTACTGCATTGGAAACTGGAATGATGTAATAAGGTTATGATGGCCCTTCAGGAAGAGCAGTGAAATTATTAATGGCACCATGTCAATTTGAGGAGAGATGGTTTCCCTTCAGGGTCACAGCTGAGTTTGGTATTAATTACTATATTTTGAAATGAAGAGGACAAGGAGAAGAGGAGAGGAGGTTTTGTTTCCCTGGTGATATTAAGCTGGGAGGATAGCATGGCAGATCTTGTTGACTGAGAATTAAGACTGAAATGAAGCTTCTAAGAGAGGCCTAGTAAGTAGGTCCAGCTCTAGATATTTTGACACTCTAGGCCAGGGGTGTCAAACGGGCCAGATGCGTCATGCCAAAACAACGCCCACCCCATTGCCGGCAATGGAAAAAAGTCACGACACATCACGTGACATTGCGAGTTTGACACCCCTGATCTAGGCAAATTATAATCTGGTTCCCATTATACATATGGCAACAATTATATTTATTTATACTTATAAATAAATTATGTTTCACCCTCAAGCCAGTGAGTTGGTCCCCACAATGCACCATTATCACTTTTCAAGGGTTCTCTTGATCAGCTTGTTTAGTTTCTGTATTGGGTTGGTATTTACTGGGAAGTAGGTTTCTTTTTCTTCCATAATTCTTTGGCTTTTTGTATATATTGTAATCTGTCCATGATAACATGGTTTGGCCTTTGTCTGCTGGGATGATGATTTGGTCCTTATTTGTTTAAAATATAATTTATTTAATTATAAATATAATTGTTGTTACATGCTTAGGGAAAACTTGCCTTGGGTGCCAAAATGTCTAGAGTGATTTCTGTAAGCATTTTTTCCTATATCTGACCAATTCTTTCTTCCTTCTTCTGACAAGGCAGAGAGATTGAAGAGGAAGGGATTACAAGAGAATAAACAGGTACACAATGAAGAATACACATTGAAAGGGACATATTTGGGACTGCTGATGGCTATCATATTCTTTTTGACATGTATTCCCCATTGTCTGCCTTTTTGCTCTGTTATAATATCTTCTTCTCCAGTGACTATAAATACAAACATGAATTCCCTTCTTGCTTATTATCCCCGTGCTGGGGTGAACATTCCAAAGTGTGGGGGAGTGGGGTAAATGAAAGCAGCCACAGGCATGTGATTTCTCATTTAGCAACTGTTTCACTTAACAACAGAGGTACTGATCCTAATTGTGATTGATAAATGAGGATTACCTGTATACTCTGGGAAAAAAATATATTTAATTATTGGGTGCAAACCAGAGCCCTTAAAATCCATGTTTATCACAAATTAGAAGGCCCAGTTTTTTAAAAAATGCTCTCCTTTCTTTTGCATCAGGTACAGACACAAACTGGAAGACACATATTGATTTCATAATAAAACAGTCTTGAATGCCAGGGCATTCCAACTATAATCATGCTTTATTTTAGAAAATAAATTTATCCCTTGCTCGTTTTATTTTCAAAGCACTTGGACCAGTGAAATATAAAACAATAAAACCTGATCATAATATGTGTGCAGAGCATGTTCTGACCTTTCAGCCTTTCTTGATTTCTTTGCATTCTTCAGAGGTTCAAGGGTTTCAAAGCTGGTTCTGAGGCAAGCTCAGGCTCCAGTTAGCTCCTCTTCCCTGACAGAAGAAAACACTTAGTTAAATGAAGACTGAAAACCAATCTGCTCGCCAATGAAGGGGTTTGACCTCTCCTGACCACTCTTCAGCCATGATCAGTTTGCACTGTTAACCTCAACCTATGGTCAAACTGATACTTGTTTCCGGTGCTGATAAGATGATGGACAATGATACCAGTGAGAAGAAAATACAGTTTGATGGATGTGCCTTGCAGTTTTTGCATGCTAGATGGGCAAGCAAAAGGCAAAACCAAGTTTCTTTTTCAGGTAACATCTACCCTAGACCATCCTCTCCCCCCCCCTCTCTCTGTGTTTGTATGTACATGAATTTAGAATGAATGTAAGTAATTTGCCTTAAGATTAAATAATAGAATAGAATAGAATAGAATAGAATAGAATAGAATAGAATAGAATAGAATAGAATAGAATAGAGCTGGAAGGGACCTTGGAGATTTTCTAATCCAGAAGAACCCATACCATTTCAGACAGGTGAATGTCTAGTCTCTTCTTAAAAACCTCCAGTGACGGAGTGCCCATGATTTCTGAAGGCAAACTGTTACACTGGTTAATTGTCCTCACTGTCAGGAAATTTCCCCTTAGTTCCAGGTTGCTTTGCTCTTTGATCAGTTTCCAACCATTTTTTCTTGTCCTGACCTTTGGTGCTTTGGAGAATAATTTGACCTCCTTTTCTATTTTCTATGATGTTGTGTCTAATTCCAGCACCACAATTCCATGGCTGGGGATTGTACATAGCCTAGAGTTCTTGTGTTATGCACCGTTACCCCTGGAAATTAATTGTGAATGGCATTAATTCCATTTGGGTTTTACAGAACTGAAATGTGGTATCTCTCATATGTTTTGCCCATCGGCTGCCACTCTTATTTTGTGCTGCTTCTGAAGGATGCAAAACTGCCCTCCTACCCTAATGGGATAAGTTAAAGCAATGAAAGAAGTTCATTTTTTAAAATACAGTCTGGTGAAAAAAGCGTAGCCTCTGAGCCAAAATATGGCAACATAGCTGCCTCCTGTTCGTGACCGAGGCACAAAGTCCTAAATTCTTTTCTACTAGAGACTTGATTCCTGAAGTTACACTCTAGTTGAGAAGCACAATGCCAGGCTACTGGCATCCACTTCTTAGCAGAATCTACAGCTGTTCTTGTCACCAGATGGTAGGCAGGATATGTCACAGATAGTAAGTAGAGAGAACTTCATTATACAAAGCTTTTATGCCCATTTAAAGGCTCTGTTTTAACTTCTTGTTTGCATGGAGATTTCCTCCTCCCCTTTTCCGATGCTGAGTGTTATTATGACATTTTAGGAGGCAAACTCTGCTGCAGATAAACACAGGTCTTAGACAGCAGATGTCTTAAGCACCTGTGCAAAGGATACTGATTATTCTTATCAGTAGTTTATTTTCTGATAGTCAAAATTTGAGTTCTTTTTTTTTACTATTGCTGCAAACCAACTTTATATTCTGCTTATATTCCTAAAAAGACTTCTTTAATCCACAATAGGCAATAGTAAATTAAGAAGATAAAGAATCCATTTCTTGATGACCCCATAATGACTTTTCTCTTTTTACTAGTTATATGGTCATAAACAAATAATAAGGCATGATTACATTTGGCAAATTAAAACAGTATCCCATCAAGATTTCACTGTAGGAAGGGTACACCAAACTGAAGAGGCAGCAACATAGGTTTCTGAAACAGTATCATGATGGCAATCATGTAAGTCAGTGGTTCTCAACCTGTGGGTCGGGACCCCATTTGGGGTCGAACGACCATTTCACGGGGGTCGCCAAACAAGGCTGTCCGCCATTTCTTTTCCCCTTTTCTTTGGCCACGCCCCTGGCACCCAGTGATGTATAAGTGGTTGGGGGTCACCACAACATGGGGAACTGTATTATGGGGTCGCGGCATTAGAAAGGTTGAGAACCACTGATGTAAGTGATGCTTGTGATGTCATCTTGTCTCCCTTTGGCAGTGATCAAACTTTCTTAAAGCCAAGACAATTTGGAGTAATTTTCTGTTGGCTCTCTTTCAATCTGACATCCTTTGAAGAGAACAGAACTAGGTGATCTACCTCTGGGAAATATATTTCTCAATTTTACAAATATGCCTGACTGATATAACCTGGCTATTTTTAGGGAAAGAATGGAAAAAAAGCAAATGACATCATGTGTGCCAATACACCATCATGCAAATTATTCAAATTATATTATTTGTTTATATTATATTATTACTTGCATAATAACAAGACTTACATGACATGAGGTTTCTTATGAAGCCTGGGCTGGGATGCAAAGTGATAAGAGACCATTTAAGTACAAACATCCAACTATTTTTAAAAGGATAGGCAGGTCAGTCTGGATCACTAAAAACAGAATATATTCTTATGGCTCAGATGCATAAATAAAACTTAAACCATTACAGAGTTGATAGCATTTGAAGTGGGTATGGGATTGCAGCTTACCAGAAACATAGGTACCTTTAGAGGGAATGTTCTTAAGGATGTTTTTTTTTTTAAAGCAGCACTTGTATTGTAAGCTGCAGGAGGATCTCCAAATAACCAGATTACCTGTGTTTCAGGACATACATTATTTTGTCCCTAGTGTAACTCCCTGTACCATTCAGATTGTGAAAAAGATTGATGCCAGAAATATTGCTTTTTATGTTCTCTCCTATATTTCCCAGCTAATGTTGTCGGTCATATGCAAAAAGCATCACCATGCATGGAATGTCATCATGGCTTGTACTGGATGCCTCTGCTTCTCTCAGATTTCTGAAGCTGAAATTTACTAGCACTTACCTAGCACCCTGTTTCCCAAAGCTGTCTCCCACTAAAAATAAAAAGCACAATAATATCCTATTCTCAATGTGCTTCTGATGACGTTAACCAACAAAAGAGAGCCAGTTCAGTATAGTGGTTAAGGTGCTGGCCTAGAAACCAGGAAATTGTGAGTTCAGGTAAAATAGCACCAATAGTAATAGGCCCCTTGGGTACTGTTGAGTACATTTAGGTGTGCTCCACGCCTCACGCATGCGCGCGAAGCCAGCACCAGCCAGTCTGGTCCCGGGCAGCTTGCAACTGCCCGGGACCATTGCAATGTCCCAAGCCTGCCTTTGCAGGCTCAGGACACAACAGGTACAATCCCAAAACAACTGGAACATTACTTGATGGGTTGACCAATTCATCATCAGTCAACTGCAAAAGGCAGCTCTACTCAGAACACTTACATCCTGCAACAATACCTCTAACAGCATCAATATCTGCCTGTCCCAGGTTCTTGGAAAGGACTTGATCAATAGTTAAAAATGTCAAATCCAATCTGAATATCCATCTGACCATGGGATGAACCATAAAAAACCAAGTGTCTGTAGAGATAGTGACATATAGCATCATCCAGCTATTGTGCTAAAATAACAGAAAGGCTTTATATCATTTCAGCAGGTTTAGATATGCTCTAAAGGCAGGCCAATGGCCTAAGATTTAGAGAGAGGTTAGACTAGAATAGAATAGAGCTGGAAGGGACTTTGAAGGTCTTCTAGTCCAGCCCCTTGCTCGAGCAGGAAAACCTATACTATTTCAGACAAGTGATTGTCTAGTCTCTTCTTAAAAGCTTACAGTGATGGAGTGCCCATGATTTCTGAAGGCAAGCTATTCTACTGGTTAATTGTCCTCACTGTTAGGAAGTTTCTCCTTAATTCCAGGTTGCTTCTCTCTTTGATCAATTTCCAGCCATTGGAATTGGAAAGGGAACTTGACTTCCCTTACTAAGGATTGTGTACCAGAAATTTGGAGGGCTCTAAGAAGGCAACCAAAGATGTCTTTGGCATCTTTTTGCTGCCATTTGGATTTTTGCAGCTCAGATGTAGAAGTCCTAATCTTTCTTGTGTTTCTAACTGGGAATTAATTAGTATTGCTCAATCATTTATTTTATTTCAGAACAGACAAAAAAAAAAGATGTCTTTTAAAGGATAATTGCTCCACCTGCAAATATAAAAATTCTCAGCTACTGTGTGAATTTAAGGAATGGTAGATCTCATTTATGAAGTGACGACTAGTTTAGGAAAAGCTGCCCTATCTACCTTTCAGTTGTATTATTTGTTTTCCAATCTGGGTAGAATCCAGAAGTGATTGTTTTCCTATTGCATTTATATAGGTTTAGCTCATTTGACTTCTAGAGGATTAACTTCAGTACAATTATGCAGGGTTAAGTACTTTGGGGATCAAATTGCCTGTCACTTAAGCACCCAAGAAGACCCAGTCTCTGTTTGAGGGTGACTACGTTTTGAGAATGCTTTCTTTTAAAGCCAAGGACAACAAGAGGATAAGATTTCACCTCTGTATTGGATTTCCGAAACTGATTCTTAGCCAAAGCAAACTCTTTCTAATGCTTATCATTGTAACAGAGAAAACAAGTAGAAACCTGTCACATCTGGAACAATTGGAAATCTCCCAGCGTTTTCCCCCATGCATTTTACTGCCTTTCGGATGAGCTGTTGAACAATATTTGAGGTGAGTTGCAGAATATTTTTATTGCATTTTTTTTTAAAAAAGAGTTTATTTGGAAATTTGAAGTAGCAGAAATATAATAAAGATTGTAACAGACAAGAAACTATAGGATTAGTAAAATAATCCCTCATGAGATAATACAGTTACTTTAAACTGAATTTTAACTGTGGATGCTTTTAATCTCCGTCTAAGTTTGACTTTTCTAGATTGACAATGCCTACACTTGTAGACATCAAAATTCTATACCCCATTTAGAATAATCCATCTGGCATAGAAATTTAAATAACTTTTATTTTTTCTTCTTGATTACCTTGCAGAATTTTTAGTAATTTTCATTCTCTTGGCATTTATTAAATGATTGCAACCAATGCTTGATGAGGAAAATAAGGAAACAGATGGAATAGTTTTTATTATCCTGTGACACAAATTGATCTGGAATAAACAATATAATTAAAATATTCTACTAATATGAAGATTAATGCTTGCATCCCAGTGTTTCTATTAAGAATGCAAAAACCACCTTTGCAGTCTTCAATGCCATTTTCTTATCTTTGATGTGTTCTACTGGATGGTCAAATGTTATACTGTTCATCAGTTACAAATGAATTAGGATCACTTAAATTTAAGAGCTTAACTGGACTGTTACGCACAAAAGAGAAGCAGACAACATACCAACTCATCTAAATTTGGGAAATAATTTACTTATGGGTGTTACTGTGAATAATGCCTTCACCGTGAGTACCATTCAAAGGACACTTCCTGCATTTTCTTGCATCCTAGTCAGGAATATTTGAAACACTAGTGAGGAATATAGAGGATTTTTAGCGACAATAAAGGAGGGTATCATGGAAAAGAGAAATTAGGATAGAAATTAGCCTTTTCCTCTCCCTGCTTTCAGCTGGGAAAACTGTGGGCTGCATTTAACAGAGCTCCAGTGTTCCAGAGGGAGCAGGACTAAGATATTTTATTTTCATACCAAATTACTGAATAAAAGAAAAACAGTTTTAAGTATGTGACTTCAAAATTAGGAAGTATAATAAAAAGGGAGAAAAGGAGAGAGAAAAGCCTGGGCAATTGCTATATAAAAAATGTTCATAAAATATGACCATATTGTTCCAAAGTTGATTTTTAAGAGGGTTTTTTTTTGTAGAAAAAAATCTGATTCAAATGTGACGAAAAACAGACACTGTATCAACAATCCATTGCTGCAAATGGTGTGCTGGTTTGTCGTTTCAGTGATGTTCTTGTTCATATCCTCATGTTTGACAAATCAATAGATATTAATATCTGATGATTTCCCCTATTGGGAATAAATTCAAGAAAAAAAATGTTAACACATGGTAGTTGACCAAAAACCATATCAGCAATTTTAATTATGTTAGCTTAGATTAGATTTTTACAGGGGTTCTCAACCTTGGCAAATTTGCTGGCTGAGGAATTCTGGGAGTTGAAGTCCACAAGTCTTAAAGTTGCCAAGGTTGAGAACCCCTGGATTAGAACAAGACCCAACTATATGAGTTAATGTTCCAACACTCCTCAGTTGCATCTCCATCAGGAAGGGAATAGTGATTCATTAACATACAATAGAAACAAAAGGTGATCACATGATCCCAGATCACAGCAACTGTCATAAATACATGCCAGTTGCCAATCCACGGGGATGCTGAAATAGTTGTAAGTAGGAAAAAAAAGGTCATGTCACTTTTTTCAGTGCTGTTGTAACTTCAAGCAGTCACTAAACAAATGGCTGTAAGTCAAGGAGCACCTGTAAAAGGATGCTAGCATAAAGTTGTTTCTTCAGAATGGGAGAATCAATCCAATAGAAATGCAAGGCCTTGCTATGAATACCAAGGTTAAAGAAGGCCAAAGGGAGAAAGGCAAGGCAAGGGAGGCTGAACTCTGCAAGGTGCATCTCAATTGCTGCTCTCAGCCAGGAATATATATAGTACATGCAAAACAAGACACTACTTTCCAAGAGCTCAAATAATTCTATCTGGACCGCTACTATTTTCTTGGGGATTGAGGCTTTGTTTACCTGACTTTGTACCAGCTCTGAAAAGCTACTTTGCTTCTTCCATGAGAGAGCAGCTATAACAAAACAATTCAACTTTGGAAACCCAAAATTAATGATCTTTATATTGAGAAGAAACTAAAGATCACTTCCTGGGAAGAAATGATAAACTGAAGATGGATCCATTTGATCACTGTGGAACAAAGAGTCAAATACCAGCTAGACAAGGTGTAGATCTGAGATGATGAGATGATTCTACTTTATTGTAAGCCTACATTAACAGAATATTGCAAGTCTGAAAGTAAAAATCTTTCCCTGCTACTTTTATCTGCCTGATCAATTAGGGTGGGTCCTTCCTAAGTTTCTTCCTCTGGGGGTTCCCCTTTCTTTTGTCTGATTATTTCCTAGGCAGCATCTCTTCTCTTTATCCCTCAATGAAATTTTCACTTACTATTACAGAACATATGGATTGACATATTTTACAGTACCCGCTGAGCTTCCTTCAATCCATAGCAAAAGAAGTTTAAAATGCAAGTAGCAAAACTTTGGTTTTAAAAAGTTGCAAATGGACTAAGAATCCAGATAAATTTGAAAAAAGATTTTGGAATTAATTATAAGATTCCTTATCATGAAAACATACTTTCATTTTGAATTTTTTTAATGATAGGTTGGGACTTTGAAAATTGGACACTAGAGGGAACTAGAAGGAACTACTAGACAATTAAGAAACACTTAAATTTGACTTATTAATACAGAATGGAGCAAAATATTTTAACATCGTACTAACTGAAGGATATTTTTGAACAATATCCCCAGGAGTGAATTTTGACAGGAGTGTTTGCCTCTATAAACAGATTGTATTTAAAGGATGTTTTGGAAGAGGAACAAGATTTTCCAGACAAGATAGACTGATCTGAAAGTGGATTTAAAAAGGACAAGCTGCAAGAATAATATGAAAAAAGATGTTATACCATATGTACGAAAGAAACAGACTGATATCTTAATTGAAAGGGATACAAATAACAAATCACAAAAGTGACCTGGATAACTTTCTTATATTGGATTCACAAAAGAGGCTTCTTAAAGCTTTAAGAATTTTGTGATACGGGATGAAGAAAAATGAAAAGAAAGTTTTAGGACATTATTTGAAGGAACTAAAGAGCAAAATTATTAAACAACAGGAATATAAAGTTGGTTTATCTGAATATAAAGTTGACTTATCTTCCCAATTCTTCCCTTTCCCTTTCCTAGTTTAGCCTTCTGATCCAGCCTTTCCTGGCAAAAAATATTAATGGTAGGAATTTGCTTCTGTTGAAATACAGTTGGGAAATGGTCAGTCTCTTTCAGCTTCACAGGATTAGCTACAGCACAATCTATTTCCTTTTACTTGGGTAGTTCTCTTTCTTTCTCTCCCTAATCTAATTATATGTGTCTAAGTTACAATCTGTTTGGCCCTGCGCATTTAATCTTTTTAACTATAGACCTATTTAAACTGTTTATGTTAAAATCCTATACAGATAGTCCTTGACTTTCAACAGTTCATTTAGTGACCGTTTGAAATTACAACAACACTGAAAAAAGTGACCGCTTTTCACACTTACGATCTGCAGCATCCCCATAGTCACGTGACCAAAATTCAGACCCTCATCAACTGACTGGATACTTATGACGGTTGCAGTGTCCTGAAGTCATGTGATCCCCTTTTGCAGCCTTCTGACAAGCAAAGTCAATGAGAAAGCCAGACTCACTTAAGAACCATGTTACTAATTTAACAACTGCAGTAATTCACTTAATAGCGATGGCAAGAAAGGTCATAAAATGTGACAAAATTCACTGAACAACTGTCTCGCTTAGCTCGCTGGGCTCAGTTGTGATCGTAAGTCAAGGACATATTCGCATTAAGAACCAGTTCCTCCAAACTGCATCCATTTATAGCATCTGCTGTTTCTTTAGCCTGCGGTAATCAAAGCAGAACCTTCTCCATACATAAACTTCTCAAAAAACCTCTCCATGGACTTCTCAAAACAGAGAAGTGGAAAATAAGCACAACTGCTGTTTTTGCCCCTGGTCTGGATTCCAGACAGTGATGCTTCCCAAAGGCTTGTGTGTGGAGAGGTCTGAACTCATATGAATGAAGAACAAAGGGTTTTGGCTGCTGAGCCCAGCCTGAGTCTTGAATTTAGGTCCTAGCAATGTCTTCCAGAACATAGGAGAGTTTCTGTGTTATAGCATTGGCTACAGTTGCCATGGTGGTGCAGTGGTTAGAATGGAGTATTACAGGCTAATTCTGCCCACTGCCAAGGATTCGATCCTGATCAGCTCAAGATAGACTCAGCCTTTCATCCTTCCGAGATCAATAAAATGAGGGCCCAGATTGTTGGGGGGCAATATGCTGACTCTGTAAACTGCTTAGAAAGGACTGTAAAGCACTGTGAAACAGTATATAAGATCAGTGTTATGGCTATGGCTACAGTTCCCATTCAACATTAATCATGACACATTCTTCTCTATTTTTGCCCTGGTGTCTCCTTCTCTACATCTAATTATATCTGTTTGGCCCTGCTCATTTACTTTAAATACAATAAACACATATTTATGGCTCAAATTGATCTTCCCATATGTTTCTTCATCATCATGTCAAATTATTTTTAAGTTGCGAGACATATAAATGGGATGTAGGGAGGAGGGACAGGCAGCAGTCTCAGAGAAGCAGCAAATACAAAAGTTTCAAAAATGCTCTGATTTGTTTTGTCTGCTGGCTGGTGATGCACCAAGTGGGAGATGGCAGAAGCACAAAGCAAAAGAGTGTATTTGTCATAAATGCCACACCTAGACATTATTTGACTGGAAGTCACAACAGCATTAAGAAATGCAAAACAGTAGCTAATCTTATACTGGTATTTTTTCATGCCAACGCATCTGTTGGTAGGAATGCCTTTTTAAATCAGTAGTGAGAAAACAGCCAAAGATACTGAGATACCCAGTATATTGCTTGGGCTTTAGGTTTCTCTACCTAAATCCAATAAGGCAGTGAGCTAAAAACCTCCTGTTTGTTTTCTTTTCTCAAAGAAGAAAATGATCTGGATGCCCCTTTATGCCATCTCTTCTTCAGTATTTTAAGCTCACTTTAGATACAAAGTTAAGGTGTAAAGTATAAATTGCCTTGTTTATCACAAGGAAATAAGGCAAAATTCTTCATAAAGGAATAAGTGTCCCCTTGATTCACCTGTTTTTTCCTTCTCTATTCCCTTTCTCTCATTTCCCCCCCCCCCAGTCCTTAAGACAACTAAGGGAGAAAAATTCTGCCCCATTTGTCAGATCATGAAATTGTGTGCCCCCCCCCACTGCCAATCTGTAATAATGAAGCTGATGAACCTGTTGTCCTTAATTATCTATGGTAGGTAGCAAAAGAACTAGCAGATTCCCTTGGCACCATTTCCATTTCACCAAGCATCACCTGCCAGCAGGAAAACAACTATTAATTAAAACTAACTAATTTGAGGTGAAGCGGGGTTGAGTAAATTTAGCTGAACACTTAGTAAGGCAGCTTTCGCTGCTTGTCAGGTTGTTTGATTAACAGGTCATAGGCACGAAGGGGATCTTGCAAGGTGAAACGGGAGGGAAATATTTCAGTTCTCTCTTCCAATCCTTGCACTGATAGCCCTCGACTTACAATCACAATTGAGTCTAAAATTTCTGTTGCTATTGTAAGTGAAAAATTTGTTAAGTGAGTTTTGCCCCATTGTACGTCTTTTCTTGCCACATTTGTTAACTGAATCACTGCAGTTTTTAAATAAGTAACACGATTGTTAAGTGAATCTGGATTCCCCGTTGACTTTGCTTGGCAGAAAGTCTCAAAGGATGATCAATTGACCCTGGGATACTGCAACGGTCATATGAACCATTTTTGGAAAACAGCAAACACCAAAACTTTAATTTCTGTAGCATTAAAACAACTACAAAATACTTCTGATAGAGGTGGATCAAAGGCAGAGCTTAAAATGCTTATATGAACTTCACAATTTCTATACAAGTCAACATCTGAAAGAATAAATGAAAATTCCTGTGTAGAGTAATCCTTCCAGTTTCTAAAATCCACCATTCTTCTTTATTCCAGCACTAAATAGGCTACTTGAATTCTTTCCCAAATGTATTTAAATTAATTTAGTACTGCAAAGTTTCCATAACTGAGAAGTTTGTTAAATACTGGTATCACTGAATTATTAAACCTATTATTATACTGTAGGCCTATGAAAGTTACTTGGAAATTATTTGTGTTAAGAATGCAATACGTATTAATGTTAAGAACCAGTGTTCATAACTTCATCAGTTTGTAGCATCTGCAAACTGTAGCATTTCTTTAGCCTATGGTGACCAAAGGAGAACCTTCACAGACATACTTCTCAAAACTCATCATGTAAAAATTTTGACTTTTGCTTGTGGTTAAGATAAGTGTTTCCCATAAGCGAGCAATCCATTCATTCCCCGCTTACTTAAAATAAAAAAGATGCATGCATATGCAAATGTCTGAACTATAAACTGGTAATGGAGGGTAAGCTTCCATTGCTTACCCCAACCTATCCTGTGATATTCTTTGAATATAAGTAGTAAAAAATATCTGTGAGGCAGAATTTAAAATACAATATACAGTAAAAAGCCCTTTATTGCAGTAAACTCACTTTGAATTTGCCATTTAAAAGAAGTGTCCACAGTTCTCATAGATTAATAAAGATATTACAGTTCATGGATTTCTGGTATCCATTCAAGAACTGTCTTTGTAAAACTTTATAACCTTGGATATTGTAAATTATGCTGGAAGAACTATAGCTATAACAAAATATGGATTCCAAATATCTACAAGAATCCTCTTTTAGAAAAAAATATTCTGTTTGTTTAAAGAAGAATTATCCTCAACCCAGATTTATTTCATTTTTTGCAAGCAAAGCATGCATACACGCACACACATAAATCCTTTCTTCCTCTCCATTTGCAGATAGCATGGGAAAGACACTGCTTATTGGTATCTAACCTGGGCATTTAGGCTGCTCACCTGATTGCTCCCATGTGATGGATGTGTCCACTTGGAAAGAAATGGAGGTGGCATTAGTTAATTTTGACAACACTGATGAAATAATGGAAGAGCCTTGTTTTTCAAGTGACCTCAGTGCTGCTGAGCAACTGCACAAAGAGCATTCCAGCTGTGCCAGCCTTCTGTCCAACTGGAGAATACTCATCAACAATGAGAACACCAACAATGAGACCATATTCTCCAAATTGTCTGCTGAGTTCTGCGACCACCTGGGGGCAGAGAATGGGGCCATGGATGAGGGTCACCAGAGGGTAATAATCAACATCGCTGGATTAAAATTTGAGACACAACTCAAGACACTTCATCAGTTTCCAGAGACCCTACTTGGAGACCCTGAGAAAAGAATACATTATTTTGATTCCATGAGAAATGAGTACTTCTTTGACAGGAATAGGCCTAGTTTTGATGGGATACTGTACTATTATCAGTCTGGGGGTAAAATTCGAAGACCAGCTAATGTCCCTATAGATGTCTTTGCTGATGAAATCACTTTCTATGAACTGGGTGAAGAAGCGATGGATCAGTTCAGAGAAGATGAAGGCTACATTAAGGACCCTATCACTCTGTTGCCATCCAATGACTTTCATAGACAGTTCTGGTTGCTCTTTGAGTACCCTGAAAGCTCAAGTGCAGCCAGGGGTGTGGCTTTGGTGTCAGTTTTGGTCATTGTCATTTCTATTATTATTTTCTGTGTAGAGACCTTACCTGAATTCAGAGATGAGAAGGAGCTAAAGCATGAAAGTAATAATGTAACCAAAGCTGTTATGGTATCTAATACTTTCACAGATCCTTTCTTCATGATAGAAACTGCTTGCATCATTTGGTTCTCCTTTGAACTACTTGTCAGATTTATCGTTTGCCCCAGCAAAACTGAGTTCTTCAAAAATATTATGAATATCATTGACATTGTATCCATCATTCCATATTTTGTGACTCTTACTACTGAGCTGATTCAACATAGTGAACTGAATGGCCAGCAAAATATGTCTTTGGCCATCCTCAGGATTATCCGCCTGGTCAGGGTATTCCGCATCTTCAAGCTTTCTCGGCATTCCAAGGGGCTACAAATCTTGGGACAGACCCTCAAGGCCAGCATGAGGGAACTTGGCTTGCTCGTCTTCTTTCTTTTCATTGGAGTCATATTGTTTTCTAGTGCCATCTACTTTGCAGAGGTGGATGAACCACAGTCACATTTCTCCAGCATACCTGATGGTTTCTGGTGGGCTGTGGTCACCATGACGACTGTTGGCTATGGAGACATGTGCCCTACCACCCCGGGGGGAAAGATAGTGGGGACTCTGTGTGCTATAGCAGGGGTGCTCACCATCGCACTCCCTGTACCAGTCATTGTGTCCAATTTTAATTATTTCTACCACAGGGAGACAGAAAATGAAGAAAGACAAGTCCTGCCTAGAGAGATAGAAAAAATACTAACTAATGCAGTCATGGGGAATGGGAGTATAGATTCCCTGAATATTACAGATGAAAACTTTTCTCAAGAAAAGAAAAAAAAGTATTGAATATTCAACACCTTGAGAGAATTAAGGGGCACTGACTGATTGATTGACTGACTGACTGCTCTATCATGCCTACACTGTGTAACTCTGCTCCCCTCTCTTTAAATAACATAATTTTGGTCTTCAAGGTGTTTATTTTTACTTTCTGATTTCTTGTGACATTCTTAAATAAATAGATTTCCTGTTTCTGTCACCTAACATTCTGGTTCTTTTTTGTAATCTATCATTCTAAAGCTGTTCTCTTCCTTGTTTGCTTTGATATCAGTGGTTTCCTAATATAAGAATCTGTGAATTGTGTATAATTTCTTTTTAAAAAAACACACTACCTTGTAATGCTGCCTGAATCTCACACATTCAGGAGGACCATTCTTTTAATAACTCTTAGTCCAGATCTAGCAGAGGGAAAGGTCTGGAAGAGTTACTTCAGTGCCAAAGTTGTTTTAATAGAGGCAACTGCTTGAAACAGCAAGTACCTTTTCAATGAACTGTTTCCTGTTGTTTCTTGTTAGTCTTTGAGTGCTACTGATCCAATCCATACTGCAAGTGTTTTTACTATGAATAAAGAAATGTTTTTCATAGTCTTATATATTCTTTATATATATTCTTAAAAGTTCTCATTAAAATCAGTGAAACTGGTTAATTATCTTAATTATTTCAACGAGCCTTTTCAAAGCATTAATCCAGCCTAATATATAATGTTTTACAATGTAAAATGTAAAATTGGGGTGGGGCTTTGATCACATTGGTGAGGTCACCATCCTGGCTTTTTTGACCTCCTGCCTGTTGGAAAACCAGGTAGAAGAAAGATGAAGAAATTTAGCCTACAGTACATAGCTTGACTATGAACTTTCTGAGTGTTGCTTCTGAATAGACATGTAGAGAATGACCTTGTAACTCAGAGAAATAGAGGAAAACTTATAGTATCAAATCTGAGCATTGCCTATAAACATATAATCTCATATATTCTGCTCTCTTCAGTTAGCCATACCCTTTATGGGATTCGAACCTGGGCAGTTTACATACTAGGCCATCTTAGTCTCCCAATTTAATTCTTTAATTCTTTGTCAGAAAAAGAAATTTGGATTTATAATGTTTCGCAGTTGCGACTTGAGCCTGCTTAACGCCCCTAGTTGGGGCTGCAAGGCAAAAGAGATTGTAAAAAGTAAAACTGCAGTATAGCAGTTAAAAAATGTCAAGGTGTAATCAATTAGACATCTGTCTGAAAAACTTCCTGCATATACTCCCTTGACTCAGCTGGCAAAGAGGGAGGAGAGCCTGTGGCTTGGTAGTTAAATCACTGCCTAGTATGTAAACTGCCCAGGTTTGAATCCCATAAAGGGTGTGGCTAACTGAAGAGAGCAGAATGAGCTCGAAATGGCCATCTTAGTCTCCCAATTTAATTCTTTAATTCTTTGTCAGAAAAAGAAATTTGTGTATATATATATATACATACATACATACATACATACATACATACATACATACATATATATATATATATATATATATATATATATATATATATATATATCATATTATGGATTTATATCCATAACAATGCAGTTCTAAAAAAGAATGAATTGCTAAGCTGTGATTAGATCTAGTTTTCTTGTGCATTATGTTTTCAGAATGTGATGTATCTGTTTCTGTCCTTTTGTTTAACACTGCACTCATTCCAATCTGCTTTTGTCAGTCCTTCCACAGTATCTACTCCTGTCCTTGTTTCTGCTCAATTATTTGCGTCATCTGGCCATTCCTTCTCAGGTTACAATTTTATACATTTTTATCTATGGGGTTAATTGAGTAGACATGTATACAGTCATGCTGTCAATCAATTATAGACCTCTTCTTTCATGCAGTATACATACCAGTATGTATGTGTATTTCCCTTTCCTCTTTGGAGGAAAATATCATATTTTCCGGCGTATAAGACGACTTTCTAAAGCGTGGAAATCGGCACCGAAGTTGTCTTATATGCCGAGTCATCTTATACACCAGAAATAACGGTAGTTTCCGGCGTATAAGATGAGTTTCTAGCCATGGAAATCGGCGCCGAAGTCGGAGGTTGTCTTATATGCCTAGTCACCTTACATGCCAGAAAATACGGTACATGTAAGTCCCATAAACATGAAGTCTTCAAACAATTAAAAGCATTGAACATTTGCATGTGGCTAAACAGAATTAATATTAACAGAAAAATAAAAAAGTTGTTTGAGTCATGCACATTTATCATTGAAATAGAGAACCACATTTGTCATTTCATGACAGCACATATCATGCACATTTAAATCAGAGGAAGACATCAAAAAATTAGTATGGAACTAATCTGTGCTAGTCAGAAATCTGTGCTAATCAGAAATAAAATAAATTCGGAAGAGGCTGCATGAAAAGCCTTTGTAGAAAGAAAGAACATTTCCGAAATCCAAGAAGTTTCCACATTTCTTTTTAGTCCCCTAACCTATTTATTTTAGTTTACCATCATCATTTATTTGACTTCAGTGAATACTTACTGTGTTTTAATGCTGTTTATTCTTACTTGTATCCAATTTAAATAACCACACTGTTTGATAGATTCTTCAAAGTTCTGATTGTTCCTAGCCCACAGAGAACTGTGAAGATGGTAAAATAGAGCTATGTGCATACCACTGCAAGTACTTTTATAAGCCATACAAGGTCTCCTTCTGTAGAAGGCAAACATAAATAAATTTGATAATTATGGTGGCTGCAGTTGATCAGAAGTTGATAGGCAGCCAGTCTGTTGGTGATAGATTTTCAGATGATCATTACATGCCCAGTAACCATCTGAACTATCTTTAGGAAATGAATTAAGATGGAAGGAAGAGAATAATATATTTCTCTTTAAAGGAATATTTCTAATCCAGGTGTGCACTGAAAAAAAAGCAAAAATCTGAAATAAATACCTCTAGAAATAAATAGCCATGGGTACTAAAACTGTCTCCTAAGAAAGAATGCACTGGAATTTGTGGTTTGCTTCTGTAGTGTCTTCTTTCACTGCTGATTACAATTATAAAGGCTCTCCTTTTTATATCACCTCATTTTTATTTCAATTTTCTGGAAATCCTTCCCATATAAGATGGTAGAACTATGGGAGAATTAACTAGAGAATTAACAGATGTGTATTTAGAATTTAGATTTAACTGATTAGCAGTCTGGCATTATTCGTTGATAGATAGACAATAGATAGATAGACACAGATACATTTTTCTTAACATGTCCAGTTGCAATAATAATTATATACTTCAATTTTGTTTAGAAATATGCAATGCTATGTCATGCATTCAACTTATTTAACTCACGTCTAAATTACAAAAATGTGTAACTGACTTTAAAAATAATAACAACAATAAAATCAACGCCTGGCTGGATGTCAAGTATATACTGAAAGCAAATACACAAAGGTCAGTCTAACACCAAAACCTCAATGAATATTGTTAAAAGTAGGAAATGGCAAATATATTGTCCTCCTTACTACTGCATTATGTTTGAATTTAAGCTGTTTTGCTGATTATAGAATTGTAGAAGTAGACAAAGCGTGATCACATCCAGCTCAGCTGTGAAAAAAATATATACTTAGGATAGTGACATCCAAACTTCAACTTTGTTATACTGATCCAGAGAAGTGTCTTATCTATAGAGACTTCCTCTCAAAAGGTCAATAGAAATATTTATTATCCAGATAAATCCACCTACCCATCTGCCACAGGATGCTTCCTTTACCCAAAACATCATAAATAAATCTGCAAGGCAGATATATCTAGAAATGGTGGCAACATAGCCATCTGTTCTTCTGATTTTCTGGGATTTTCTAATCCATAGCCTACCAATAGAAAAGAAGAGAAAAATAACCTGACCTCTAAATTACAAAAATGCAAAACTTGAGTCTTTCTAAAAGTAACAATATAATTGTATAACTAAGAAATCACTTTGGACAATCACCATGAACAACCAAACAGTGCTGAATTTCATATATAGAGCAGCATTAAGAGGACCATTATTAAGTAACCTCTTGAAGCAAAGAAACATAGTAGGATGATGGAGAGGCAAATAAACGAATCACACACACACACACACACACACACACACACACACACACACACCAAAGAGGGATGGAATCAAACTGAGGTCTCACATAATCTTTCAGCTCTGGGCTTGTCAACATGCTTTCCAGACGGCAGTAGTGATGGTGGCTGCAGCCTTAGTTTAGAGAAAAGTTTTGAAAATCAAATCAGAGGGATCAATGCTCATGTGGATCAACTGACCATCATCCACCTACTTGCTATTTTTGTAATTTCTCCTTCAGGCAAGGAAAGATGTATGCTTTTGTTCAGTGACTGTCAGGGCCTCAAGACATATGTCAGAAATATGGTGGTTTCCTGGGCTACATACATCAATCAGAACTGGGGATTCCAATGGAGAAAGTAAGAGAGAACAACCAGGTATGGAATATTGGCAGGATGCTAAATGTTGGCCATGTTTCATTTTTTAATTTTGTTTTCACCAGTGCTATAGCTGCTGAGGCTAATTTCTCTACTACACTTGACCTTTCTTTACAACTTCAGCTATTGAGATAATGTGGATCCATAAAGCTATGGTTAACTACTGTTGCAGTGATACTAAGATACTATGGTTTTATGGATAGTTAAGTACCTTATTTGTGGTACAATGCCTTAATTGTGTAGCAGAAAAGCAACTCTAGACAACAATATAAGACATCTGCCTTCACAGTGAGCTGAGGTTGAGAGGAAGGCTGCATCTTGGGGACCAATCTTAAAAAATGGTTACTCCTACCATCATCGCTGGAATGTGTAGATAAGCCTTCTGATCAGTTAGCCATGAGCCTGATACAATCAGTTATCAGATGCTAAATATTGATAGGCAGTTTCAAAGCTTTATTCTTTGTGCTTTATTCTTATGAGGTTTTTTTTTTAAAACTTCAAACTAGTTTTTAACTGTAGACCTTCCAAGCAGCGGACTACCCTTTATAGATCTTCCATTATAAGAATAAACTTTGTAAGCACAAAAGCACAAGTCTCATCTGGAAAGTCCTTTTATTATTCTGAGGATTTGACAGAATTTTAGGATAAGTTTACATAAGTAGTAGGACAATATCAACTTATTTTTTAAAGCACCAGAAGGTGAGACAACCAGAAGGTAAGAAAAGAAACAATGGATGGAAACTAATAAAAGAGAGAAACAACCTGGAATTAAGGAGAAGCTTCCTAACAGTGAGAACAATTAACCAATGGAACAGCTTGCTTTCAGAAGTTATGGGAGGGGAATTCAGAAAACATATTGTAAAATGATATTGTTTAAATCTTAAGACCAGATGAAGGAAATGGTCCCAATGCCAGCATAAAATTAGGCCTGCATTGCCTTTTATTGCCAATACATTGAACAAATGAAAATCTCAAATTCATCCATCTTAACTCATTCCTGGGTGGAGAAGGGTGGGATTTAACATAAATTCAGCCAATTTATTCCAAGCAGCTGAATCCCAAATAACTTGGCTAAGTTATTATTGTATTTTTGCCATCAAATCAGTTTTCTTGGCAATATTTTTGGAAGTGATTTTTTTTATTTGCCTTTTTTTCATATAAAACTCAAGGCTGAAGACATACAATACTTCCTCCTCCTATTTCCCCACAATAACCCTATGAGGTAAATTGGACTGACTGGCTAAAGTCTCCATCTGGCTTTTCATGCCTAAAGTGGGACTAGAGGTCACAACCTCCTGGTTTATGGATCAAAATCTTAACCACTACATCAAGCTTTACCATTGCCTTCTTCCTAGTGCCAACAGTGGGAGACTGACCCAAAATCAGTCAGCAGGCTACCATACTAAAGGCAGGATTGAAACTCACAGTTTCCAGCAACTCTAACCATTACACCAAATGTTATAACCTTACAGAAAATAGCAATATACAGCAGATCCATGTGTTTACTCCCACACTGGTTCACATGTTATGCTAACCTACAATATAGTTTGTTGTATTGGAATACCATATTGTCTGAATGCAGCCATGTGATTAGTAAACTATGATTTATGATTAACATATAGAATAGAATAGAATAGAATAGAATAGAATAGAATAGAATGGAATGGAATGGAATGGAATGGAGTGGAGTGGAGTGGAGTGGAGTGGAGTGGAGTGGAGTGGAGTGGAATGGAATGGAATGGAATGGAATAGAATAACAGAGTTGGAAGGGACCTGTAGGTCATATAGTCCAGAGGTCCCCAACCTTTTGGGCACCAGGGACTGGTTCCATGGAGAGAGGTTTTTACGTGGACTGGAAGGAGCATGGTTTTGTGGCTGCCTGCATCCTGTGGATGGGGCTTTGCTTGTTTGCCCAGTTGCTGGCATGCTGTGACCTGGTACTGGTATCTATGGACCGGGGGTTGGGGACCCCTGATCTAGTCCAACTCCCCGCCCAAGCAGGAGACCCTACACCATTTCTGACAGATGACAGTCCAGTCTCTTTATGAAAGTTTCCAGTGGTGAAGCTCCCACAATTTCTGAAAGCAATCTGTTCCATTGTTCTCACTGTCAGAAAATTTATCTTATTTCTAGATCGACTCTCTCCTTGATCAATTTCCATTTGTTATTTCTTGTCTGATGTTCAGGTGCTTTGGAAAATAGGTTGGTCCCCCCTCTTTGTGACAGCTCTTCAGATATTGGAACAGTGCTATCATGTATCCCTGGTCCTTTTCTTCACTAGACTAGCCATGCCCAAT
This sequence comes from Crotalus tigris, assembly GCF_016545835.1. NCBI lineage: Eukaryota > Metazoa > Chordata > Lepidosauria > Squamata > Viperidae > Crotalus > Crotalus tigris. Next base: position 3,366,096 of record NW_024100417.1, on the reverse strand, counting down.
AATATGAATTATGCTTTCTTCAGAAAACTATGGTTTAATACAGTGTGAGAATTCCAACTTATACAGGTTCAGTAAAGTAAAAGAGTTTTGCCAAAGGCCCATAGGTAGCTATTAATTTTTAGTTTTCTAGTTTCATAAAAAGCAGAATCAGATGATCCATTTAGTAAGTCGGTTTCTTAATATGGTGCTAATAAAAAGGGGAGTACATTGTTTATGTTATATAAATGGCTATGCTATTCACATTATAATGCTTAATTTCTATATTAATTGACAATCTGTTAAAGCCTTTTGGAAAGTTTCTCATTTGCAAGGCGTTCAATGTATAAATCAGTTATGAGATCCTTTTTCTAATCCCAACTATTTCTTCAATTAAATATGTCTTCAGATATGGTCTACTGTTTATTGATGGAAAATTAAATACTTCCTAGTAATCCTGCTGATCTGTTACTATAATTATAATCAAATTTTCCAGATTTCTTCAGGGAACAATGTTATGTCACTTAGACAGTGCCCTTCAGTTTGTTACAGACTTATTAATGAGCTACAGCTCATTAATTCATTGACTGTTTTGCAATGAAAGAAACAGCCATTCAACTGAGTCAGTGTTTATCCTGCTTTTGGATAGTTTCTGCAACATGGAGAGAGTATGCTGTAAAACCAAATATAGCTGGGGTTGAAACTCTTCTGCCTCAGGTAACTGAGAGAATGGTAAAATGATACTCCTATTGATTTTTTTTTTTAAAAAGCATTTGGAAAACAAGTTAGCCTAGGACAAAATATGATTAATAACAACTATTATGCAGGTTTTAATTGACAACTTTCTATATTAATCCAAAAGGACTAAAACCAAGGATTTTTTAATTTTTATTTTAAAGGTGATGTTTGTTCTTGCCTACATTTGTGTTTTCATGCGATATGCACATAACTGTGTTCATTAAATAGGTTTTTTTAATGAACCACAGGTGACATGTCATGTAAACCTTGTCCCCACCTCATCCAAAAATAAATAGCATAATAGCAGACAGTGCTAATTGCAGCTGAAGTAGTATTTATCATTGTTGGAATAATCTTCCCATAAACCTAAGCCAAGAAATATGCATAAACAATAAGGGATAACTTGGACATAGTCCATAGTCTTATAAACGTAACTCTTAAGAATCTTTTTTCCTTGCTTGCAAGGTTCTCTAAGTAGCAATTATGCTCTATAGATTATTCAGTACAGTTATAGTTCTGCATAGCTCTCTATATAACTGTATTTACTGAACTGTATTCTGCATACATTATAGTTGATTTTTTCTACAGAGGTTCTTGGAGAGTAGTATTTTAAAAGAAGACTATGCTAAAAATGATTTCACAGAAAACTCTATGGGATAGAGGTAACCTATATTTACAAAAATGAAAAATGCTGGATACTTTGGTTGCTATGAAGCTATATCTTACTGTGTTTCCCGAAAATAAGACCTACTCTTATATTAGGGTCATTCCATGTCAAGTGGTCTGGGGGTCCCTGCTTGACCATCACGGATTTTGAGGAAATTTTGTGTGAACATGCACACGTGTCCCCAATGAACATTGGTAAAGTGTTACATTTACTGATGCAATACATGTGGAGATATAGACATTTGTTTGACCCCATACCGCAGCCTTCTACAGTATGATTCTGAGATTCCAGCAACTTTGAGACATAATATCTCCAGCAATATTTTGTTGAGAGAAACAAAACTTGGCCATCTTGTACAACTTTTTGTGCTCTATTAAACAAAATAATAAACACATTCTCATGAGCAATCTCCATCTAGATAGTTTGGAGCAAAGTTGGCCAAAAATATTGCAGCTCAAAAAAAAGTTTAAAGTTTGGCTTTTTATATCTCTGGAAGGAAAGGTATGATAAACATGAAACTTTGCACGTAATAACTTAGCAACACAAGGTTTTCAAATATAAAATTTCATTCTCCTACTGCTTTCCAATAGTTTACAAATTGAGTGTAAAGTTGACATTTTTTGTAAAAACACCAAAATAGGGTATTTTCAGTCTGCTTTTACAAAAAAAAAACCCTTCTGGGAACTCTGTTAAATCATTCTCATTAGAAAGAGCATGTTTCAACCCCCTAAAAAAGTAGGGTTGGTTTTTCATCGCTGACATATAAAGCCCTAAAAATAGGGACAAAGTTGAGGACATTGCTATGGCACATGTATTCTATTATTTTTTTGTCTTATTTGTTTTATATAGACATCATTACTACTATTATATTGCATTGGTCCATGGTGACATTGTCACTACCAGTTCAGGCACTTGAACCAGCAACCCCATCGCCATAGGGGGCATGCCCAATAGCGGTGCAACACCAGCCATGGGTGGGTTTCTTGATTCAGGATCCCAAGCCTGTAGTTTGGTTTCTTCCTCGAGGTTCCAAAGCCTTGTGTGGGTATCTGTCCGGTTCCCAAGATGACTATTGGGCAGCTTATCCTCAGTTCCCAAGCCTAAAATGGGTATCTTATATGGCTCCCAAGCCAAAGTCCGTTCGTATGAATTGCCACTTTTCTGAAATCAGACCACTTGACATGGAATGACCCATTATTATTTTTTGCCTCCAAAAGAGGCAGTAGGTCTTATTTTGGGGGGATGTCTTATTTTTTTCCTGATATCTGCCTTACCTCACGGTGGTGGCACCAACAGCCCCATCCAGCAGGAGCCTGCGCTGCCACTGGCCCACTTCTGTAGACGCTTGTGGATGCTCGCAGTAGGAGGCTGAGTTGTGCCACCACTATGAAGTGAAGCAGGTGGGAGAGGGGATGGAGTTGCCCCAAGCACTCTATAGGCACCCAAACACTTTTCACCCAGAGGGAGAGTGGAAGCTTTGTCTGCTTGCAAATGGGGCGCTTGAAGATGGAGCGAATCGCTCAATTTTTAAGTGCCCCATTCGCAAGCAGATGAAGCTTCCAGTCTCCCTCTGGGTGAAAAGTGCATGGCGCATCCAGATCGCCTGCCTCCCCTGCCTCTACCTCCACGCTCAGACTTACTTGCCCTGCACCAAGGAGCCAGTGGCCCCTGCTCACTTGCTGCCACTTGGGCTAGCCTCGCCCACCCCTCAGGCTTATTTTTGGGGGTAGGGCTTATATTAGGCCCACCCCAAAAGATCAAGCTAGGGCTTATTTTCAGGGTGGGTCTTATTTTTGGAGAAACATAGTATAGGCTAAAGAAAGAAGGGAATTATAGTGTGAATCTTAGAGAAGATTGAATAGAATTGTATGTATAACTGCTAAGAGGAAAATAGGAAGCCATTTCTTCATTTTTTAATGTTTTCTGTTCTGTTTTTTATTCTTCTTCCTTTTGTAAGATATTCTGCTAGGCCACAAGGGAAATCATTCGAAACATACTGGTGTATTTTCTTTTTTTAAAAAAAATATTTGAGTGACACTCATACACAGCATAGACAATTCTGGATTAGTTAGAGCTATATAATTTCAAATGTCTGTGGACAGGACTCTTTCAATGTCTGTGGATAGGACTCTAACACATTCTGTTGAATAAGAAAGCTACTTCCTTTGGTCAATGGTACTCCTCCTCCTCTCATTTTAGGAAGTACACATTATCAAAATATTGTGTTCCTAGAATTTGTAGTTCCCTTACGCTTTAATTCTGGTGAATGACATAAAATAAGTCATTTGTTCACACATTCAAGCAGATGATGAGGAGCATTTTCAGTTTCCTTATTCTTGGTGAGTAGAAAATTCCCTGGTTAACAAACCTAAGGACAGTGAGAAACAATAGCTTGGTGTTAGAAAAGATATATCACAGGTAGAAAATCCCAGCCTCTATCTAGTTAAAAGGCACAAATGGCAGAATGATTTTCTGTCTCAGATCTTTGAAAATTGCTACCAAAGTAGGTAAGATGTCTTAGAAAGGCAGATAGACCATGATCATAAGGCTTCTGTTGGCTAACAGTCAAATGGCTCCTACGAAATGTATTCTCTTTGTTAGAGAACATAGAAGAAAGGATAAAGAGGGAAATGGAGCAACAAAAAGTATAGGGAGACAGAAAGGAGAAACATATTATCTTTAAAGTTCCCAAATAAAATTCTGATACTCTGTTGTGTTGGTCACATTTGATGTATAAAATATGATAGTCTAGCTTTATGTTTGAGAATCAGATGCAGAATAACGGGTGAGTCAGTTATTTTTACATTATGTAAGTTTAGAATATCTGCAGTTCTGCCTAGAATTGATTCTTAAACTCTTATATGAAAATTCAGGCTCTGTCAACATTCAGTTTTGGAATGTAGCCAAAGGGTGCATTCAGGTCTCAGCAATTAATGTGTTTTAGAAGTATTTTGCAAGAGCCCTAGAAATACAATGAATTGTATGGCAAGCAGGAGAATTCTGTCACATTCTCTCGTGTCTATTATTTGAAACCTTCTAATTCTTAAAGGAGAATTTACTATATATATAAGAAATCAGTATGTTTTATTACTGATATGATTTGGGGTGTACAATCAGAGTCTTTTTATTCTGACACAATGATTTACTCCATAAATCAGTTTGCCTAAGATTATAACAATCCTATTTCCAGTGGAAATAGTAGATATTTCTCTGGTGTAGCAATGACAATTAATGCTTGAATTAAGTCATGAAAAAGATGGAATTGCAAATCAAGTTTATGAAAAAGCCATCTGGTATAAATACAAGAAATCTAGAGATCCTACCTTATATTTTGAAGATATCCTATTTATTATAAATTTAATATTTCATTTCTTCTAGGTATCAGATTGGCAATAGTCTGTGTAGATGAAAAAGGTAGAACTTATATTATTTGAGGGGGGGGGGAAATAGAATAATGAGGTACTATTAAACACTGGCTGAGCTGTGTTTTGAAGGTCCACTAATCTTTGTCTTTTTTGCAATGAAGTTCAGTTCCATTGTGGTGTTTACCTATAAGACTTAACTGGATAGCGTAATTTCCTAATTCTTAAGGTCATCACAGAAATTCTGATGGAACTTCCATACATTTCTCAACTAGAATCAGGCAACACTGAAGTCCTTTGACAAAGAAAGTTCCTTTCCATTTCTTTCCTGCCTTTGTCCCCTATGGTTGTGTAAAGTGCAGATCACTAATGCTGGTATTACTCCTAAATGTGTAAGGAAAGGCCAATGATTTTGATTGAATGTACTCAAATTACTAGGAATTGTTTTCTATAGAAGCAGATTATGAGGATCAGACATGGAGACAAAAAAAAATCTATAGGAAATTTCAAGGTGTATTTTATATCATTTCAGCATCATTAGCATTTGTAATCCATAGCTACATAAAATGAACAGATGAATAACCACAGTGCATGTTGCACAAGTAATGCAGGCACGAATATTTAACTCAGTATTTGAGGATTTCATTGTCTACTGAGTCTTCACAAAAATCAGCATCTTCTTCAAAATGCGGACAAAGCCAGAGTAAAGTTGGCATAGTACCCTGTAAATCTATGTTCCCCCATCCCCAGTTCTCTATCTTGCATATCTAAAATACAGTCTGAATTTAAACATCTTGCTAAGTCACAAGTGGGCAGCTTGTAAGTCACATCTGTCTTCCATTTCTGAATCCAAGTCATTTGGCATAGATCAGGGGTGTCAAACTGCCGGCCCACGGGCCAGATGCATCATAGTGAAACCACGCCACCCCATTGCCGGCAATGGCAAAAAAGTTGCAATATGTCGCAACATGTCACTTGACGTTGCGAGTTTGACATCCCTGGCATAGATCATTCTTTGAGGATAGACCAAGCAGCATTTTGGACATATGGCTGCAGACTGGTTCCTATTTCCTAGTTCTGATTTTACTTCCTCTTCCACCCAATGCTACCCTTCGATCCAATGCTACCAATGCCTGATTATATACTGGTTGTCCTCTCATTTAATGGTCAGTAATGATGGTCACTTGCTTCCTTTGCTACACCTGACTGGCATAGATGTTCTTATCAAATGATGCAACATGAGATAACATGTGATGTCATCATGATGCAAGCTTCACCCTTTTGTACCTGATGCCAGTATGCAAGGGACAAAGCTGGCATTGCAATATTGCAATACACATTTTGTCACTTTTCTCTTTTCTTGCCCTGCAGACACTTTGAGGATAGTGTGTTTGGTACCACATGATGATGTTATCCATTAAATTGAGACCAACTCTCAGACTATGGGCCAGGTCTCTCTACATCAGGGGTGTCAAACTGCCGGCCCCCAGGCCAGACACGTCATGAGGAAACCATGCCCACCCCATTGCCGGCAATGGGGAAAAAGTTCTGAAACGTCATGCGATGTCATGTGACATCACGAGTTTGACGTGTGCTCTACATCTTCCAATCTTTGAATTTTTTTAATGCTCTGGCTGGTGTCAACTTTGATAGAGTCCAGCCACCATGTTCTTTGTACCACAATGATACAGCAAATCAATGAGTATAAGATGTTTTTCTTCTTTCTCCATGTATATTTCTAAAATCCTTGGCACGAGGTAAGTTTGATACTGAATGGTTCTGGTGGAAAGAGGGACAGAGACAATAATGTTTGAATTGAATTTTTCTCATTGAAAACATCCTGTTAATGTTTTTAGAATACAGTGGAGATGATTGCAGTTCTGGCAGCGGTGATGAAGATGCTTGTTTTACTCCTTCACCTGATTCTCCCATATCAAATGTCACTATTAATGAGAGTAAGTATTATTATTCTTCATCTCATTTCAACTGAATGTTAATTGAATGCAAAGAAAAGAACTGTGATTTTTCAACCATCTCCAATGTCTTGATCGTTGACAATATTCCTTTATGAGCTGTTCAGCATTTTGTTTCTTGCAAAGGCCAACTAGATACCTCTGATAGTGCTTGATAAACTTCTGATGGCTACTACTACCCAAAGTAGTATTAATTATTCTCATATGAGTGTCTCAACAACTACAAAATGCCTGTTCCTCCCTGAACCCTGAAATACATGTTTACAATTCCATTTTAAAACCGTAGTAAAACAGCTTTGATTAAATCAGATGTATAAGTTAATAGTGACAAACTGAATTCTCATTGTTTTCATGGGTAACATTTTAATGGCCAAGAACCACATGAAATATGGGGATGGGGTGGGATTTGCAATGTGTTGTGCATTGAAGACAAGCAACAAAACTGACTGATACCCAAGAACATAGAACACAGAATAACATAGAACATGAAAGGAACCTTGAGATCTTCTAGTCCAGCCCCCTGCTCAAGCAGGAGACCAAATACCATTTCAGATAAATGATACTTTTTGAAAGTATCCAGTGATGGAACACCCACAGCTTCTGAAGACAAGCAGACAAAGCGTGATCACATCCAGCTCAGCTGTGAAAAAAATATATACTTAGGATAGTGACATCCAAACTTCAACTTTGTTATACTGATCCAGAGAAGTGTCTTATCTATAGAAACTTCGTCTCAAAAGGTCAATAGAAATATTTATTATCCAGATAAATCCACCTACCCATCTGCCACAGGATGCTTCCTTTACCCAAAACATCATAAATAAATCTGCAAGGCAGATATATCTAGAAATGGTGGCAACATAGCCATCTGTTCTTCTGATTTTCTGGGATTTTCTAATCCATAGCCTACCAATAGAAAAGAAGAGAAAAATAACCTGACCTCTAAATTACAAAAATGCAAAACTTGAGTCTTTCTAAAAGTAACAATATAATTGTATAACTAAGAAATCACTTTGGACAATCACCATGAACAACCAAACAGTGCTGAATTTCATATATAGAGCAGCATTAAGAGGACCATTATTAAGTAACCTCTTGAAGCAAAGAAACATAGTAGGATGATGGAGAGGCAAATAAATAAATCACACACACACACACACACACACACACACACACACACCAAAGAGGGATGGAATCAAACTGAGGTCTCACATAATCTTTCAGCTCTGGGCTTGTCGACATGCTTTCCAGACAGCAGTAGTGATGGTGGCTGCAGCCTTAGTCTAGAGGAAAGTTTTGAAAATCAAATCAGAGGGATCAATGCTCATGTGGATCAACTGACCATCATCCACCTACTTGCTATTTTTGTAATTTCTCCTTCAGGCAAGGAAAGATGTATGCTTTTGTTCAGTGACTGTCAGGGCCTCAAGACATATGTCAGAAATATGGTGGTTTCCTGGGCTACATACATCAATCAGAACTGGGGATTCCAATGGAGAAAGTAAGAGAGAACAACCAGGTATGGAATATTGGCAGGATGCTAAATGTTGGCCATGTTTCATTTTTTAATTTTGTTTTCACCAGTGCTATAGCTGCTGAGGCTAATTTCTCTACTACACTTGACCTTTCTTTACAACTTCAGCTATTGAGATAATGTGGATCCATAAAGCTATGGTTAACACCCACAGCTTCTGAAGACAAGCTGTTCCATTGGATGATTGCTCTCACTGTTAGGAAATTTCTAGGTTGCTTCTTTCCTTGGTTAGTTTCCATCTATTGTTTCTCATCTTGTCTTTTGATGTTTTGGAAAATAATTTGAACCCCTTGTCTTTGTAGGAGCCCCTCAGATATCGGAACAGTGCCAACATGTCTCCCCTAGTCCTTCTTTTCATTAGACTAGACATATTCAATTCCTGTAACTGTTCTTCATATGTTTTAGCCTCAAGCCCCCTAATCATTCTTGTTGCTCTTCTCTGGACTCTTTCCAGAGTCTCAACATTTTTTTTTATATTGTGGTGATCAGAACTGGATGCAGCATTCCAAGTGTGGTCTTACTGTACTTTGTAAACTGGTACTACAACTTCCCGTGATCTTGATTCTATAACTCTATTAATGCAGCTTAGGATTGCATTGGCTTTTTTGACTGCTGCCACACACTGTTGGCTCATATTTAAGTGATTGTCCATTGGGACTCCAAGATCCCTTTCACAATTACTGGCATTAAGCTACATTTCACCTAGCCTGTACCTATACATTTGGTTTTTCTTGCCTAAGTGTAAAGTCTTACTTTTTATTTACATTGGATTTCATTTTGTTAGATAGGGCCCAGTGTTCAAGTCTATCAACATATTTTTGGATCTTGAGCTGCAAATTTGATGAGTTCTTCTATTCCCTCATGTAGATTGTTTATGAAGATATTGAAGAACCTAGGGACACCCCACTGCTTACTTCCCTCCAGGTGGATGTAGTTCTGTTGAGGACTACATGTTGAGTATGATTTGTCAGCCAATTTTTTAGCTTGGCAAGAAGTAGTCAACAATGTGTTGGAAGATTCAACACATTGAAAAGGTGTTTTTCTTTTTCCTAGATTTGATGTGGAGAATTAACAGTCTATTAATAAGTCTATTTTAGGGCTTGTGCTACAAATGCCAAAACCTAATCCATTACTTAGAAATAATGAATGCCAAATTCAACATCTTTCAGTTTTGATCCAATTACTATTATTATTCAACCCAATATCCCTGCATCCTTATCTGCCATCAAAATATTTTATAATTTTTAAGTGGACAATTTTACTTGCAATTTTCTGTTTTCTTTCACAGAAGTTCCCTTTTACTGCCAACAAGATTTAATGTGGGAAAATAACAGTTTAACAATGTGTGAAAATAAACGGAAACAAGTAAGGAAACTAGTATGGCTTAAATTGGTATAATTTGTAAATGAAATTTATAGTACAGGGAACACAGAACGAAGGACTGGAAGTAGCTGAAGTAATATGTGAAAGGGAGCATTGTATTATTTTATATTTTATCTGGTCTTTGTTATTAATTTGCTAATTGTTATTATTTGAAATCTTGAGAATACCTAGAAAGAAGCTTTTTTCTTAGGAAGCAATGAAACTGAGTTTTGATTTTTATGATATAAAGGCTTATTGGATGGTTTTCTTAATCTTCCAGGAGAGGGTAAAGACTAAGCCTTGGGAATTTTATTGACTGTCTGTCTGTCTGTTTGTCTAAGTTAGGTACCGCCCATCTCAGCCTCAGAGTGATTCTACATGAAATTTATATGGTATGGAATGTATCTGAGTTGTAATTTGTGATTCGGCTGGGAAGTTTATTTTCAAAAACAAGATAAAGTACTTTGTGAACTGAATTATGGAAACAAGAGAAACTGAAATTGAGGAAGAAAAAAAAAGAGCTAAATTATTTGTGGAGTTGTCAGGTTATGAGCTAAATATATGATTAAAAAGGCCAAAATCCCAGAGTTAAGCATATTCTGAGAAACAATTTATGAATTCTAATTGGGTTTGACAAGTGAATCAGGTTAATTTTTTTTTCCTTCACCATGATCTTCAGCTTTACAAAGACTGAATAGAAGGTGGAGATAGTAGCACTGATCTCTTTGAATTCATTCCAAGAATGAATGGGCATTCATTGGTATATAATCCTCATTGTGGCTATGAAGCTTCTCCAGATCATGTTTCCAGCTTATGACAGCATGACTGCCCATTTAAAAAAGAGCAGGGGTGGGGCTTTGTCCTCTTGCCAGCTGAGCTTTGAAAAGAACGCATACTTTTCTTTTCTTTTCTTTTAGGAAAATGATGCATATTGCTCGGTGATGGGGCTTGCCTTCAAACACCTGAGATCTCTCTGTGCAAATGACACACCTACTGAAACTTCATTGAAAGTGAGATTTATTAAGTACTGAAGAATTCACAGTTGAGCACAGTTTTTTTTTCCTGGGGGTTCCTATTGTATATATTAAGGAAAAGCGGGTGGGTAGACAAATAAGTATTTAAATAAGCTTCTCAAATGATGCTTCAGAATAATTTGTAGCAATGATATCTGAAAATCTTTATAAACATAAGAGAACGAAAGGGAAAATAATTCTAAAGGAGATATTTTTCAATATGTGGAGGAAATCAAATAAGAAAACTAGATTCTGCATCCTATTCTATGTTTTTTAAATTTTGTAAGCAAATATTATTTAATCTTGGTAAATAGAATGAAGTTTAATACAGAGTTTTATAACTAGAATTGGATAATTAATTATCCAACATCAGTGACTACATTTGTATTGGGGATCCATGTTAGTTTTTGCATCAACACCAAGAAAGACTTACATCGTCTTTAATATTAAGAGATGGTCTATAGCAGGCATGTCAAACTCGCGTCGTCATGTGACGTCATGTGACGTATCGCAACTTTTCTCCCATTGCTGGCAATGGGGTAGACGCGGTTTCAGTATGATGCATCCAGCCTGCAGGCTGGCAGTTTGACATGCCTGGTCTATAGCATAAGGTTTTGTAATAATTTCTGATAAAATGTTTATTAATTTTATTTGTCCTAAAGATGTCACAGGCTATTTTTTGTTTAGAATTAGAAGAAATAGTACAACAAAAATTCATAAAGAAAATTCATAAGAAATCAGCCATAATTTTTTTAAAAAATATATAGAGAAGAGATTGAGGCAGCATTCCAATATAGACAAGTGTTAAAAATACAGAGAAAGAGTATAAAATGAAGTTAAGAGTTTTCTTTTTAAAACCAACTATTAAGATGTGATGATTGTGTTATTTTTTTCATTTTAAAAAAATGAACAGGTGAGAAATTTGTATCACTAAACATAAAAACAGGCTCGGTTCCAAGGTTTGTTTTGACTTTGATTTTTGGAATAAGCCATAAATGTTGCAGTCATTCAAACCACCTTTTGACTATGAATAATGTATGAACTCAGCCTTATGGCCCTATAATAGCATAAGATACAACTTGACGTCTTTTGTATGTTTTCTACAATATGCTGAGAGGAGTTTGGGTAAAACTTTTAAAGCTCTAAATGGCATGGGACCAGGTTCTAAATGGCATGGGACCTGGCTCTTCCTCATATGCTGGAATAGGGTGAGATTGGCATGAGAAGAGTATGTTGTGGGTTGCATTGAAATATTTCGCTGTGATACCAGGTTTTTTTTTTATTTAAATATTTTTATTTGGTTGTATTATTTTACTTAGAGGTTGTGAGCCAGTCACAGTTTAATTAAGATGAGCAGTTATATAAATGTTTAGGTAAAATAATTAAGTGAGATTTGCATGGTTTAGAAATCTATTTGCTTCTTGTAATACCACAGAGCTTGGTCAATTCCTTTGAAGACATCACTAACAGCTCTTCCCTCTGGGGTATTGAAGGAAAGAAACAAATTTTAACAACTTTCTCCTTGTTAACGGAAGGAATAAGCTCAGCTGTCCTATCATTAACTCTTGCAAACGGAGAACCACAGAATGTGGATCAAGATTCCATGGGTAAGAACCCCACCGCTTGGATAATACTACAGTTTGAAGGGGAAAAAAAGAAAGGGTTAGGTTTATGTTTTACTGATATAAGTGAAATTCTTCGTTCTGAGTCTCCTTTCATTCATCAGCTGTTTAGCATGTCTTCCTATTGTGCTTTATATAGCAAACTATAACTGTGACTCCATTAGCCTAGATATTAGGCTAATGATAGATGTTAATGATAATGGTAGATATTAATCAGGGCTATTTTTAATTTATTCATTTTATTTATTAAATTTACCTCCATCTTTCTATGAAACATTGAAAGTTTTTACTTTCAGGAAAGGTATGTTAGAAAACATAAATCAGTCAATACAGTTAATAAGAATGCTTTTTCACAAACTAACCATTAAATGAGAAAAGGTCAGACTCCCATGACTTATGCATCAGCATGGGATCCAGAAAAATAACGTGTTGGAAGGCTGATGATGAATTATTTTGGTATTTATAGCTCTTTAGAGAAATTATTCCTTGCTATTAATACCTTATGGATCTTAGAAGAAAAAAAAATCTTGTTAAGTGGCCCCATACATGCTTTTTTCTGGGATACAACATCTTCTGTCCAGGGGCTAAGCAACTGAGTAGAAGAACAGAAGTAATAGAGGAATCAGTAATATAAAAATAAAATTCAAATAAAGATATGAAAAACTCATTCTGTCAACTACAAAGTTGTGTAACTATTTAAGACAGTGGTTCTTAACCTGTGGGTCAGGACCCCATTTGGGGTCGAACGACTATTTCACGGGGGTCGCCAAACAACGCAGTCCACCATTTTTTCCCCCCTTTTCCTTAGCTGTGCTACTCCCTTTTATTCTATTGGCTTTTGAAAGCCAATAGAATAGACTCTCTTGAATAGAGTCTAATTCTATTGGCTTTCAAATGCCAATAGGAATTGTCCAGGCTGTCTCTGCCCTGCTGAGCCCACCAAAAGTCCCATTCTGCAAATGGTACTGCACCAGTTGAGTAGTCCTCGACTTACGACTGGTTGAGTAGTCCTCGACTTACGACCGGTTAGGGGTTGAGGCATTAAAAAGGTTGAGAACCACTGATTTAAGAGGTAGTTTGCAAACTGAATTACGTATAACCAGTGCAAAGTCGCAACTGACTTCAAGTCCATCCTAGTTTTTATATATGGATCCATTTTAGGTATTCAAATCTTATAATAAATACAGATAGATGCAGTATTTTGTTAAATTCATAAGGAAAAGATTTTCCTGCTTCAGTGGAAAGCCTTAACTGAGAAAGCTTAAATCAGTTTCATTATTTCAATCTTAGTATTATTTCTTGATGACAGAAAAGCAAACTAAATGATTGCACAAGTAGTGCATATAATAACAACAACAACAACAACAACAATAATAATAATAATAATAATAATAATAATAATAATAATAATAATAATATAGAGAAAGTCATAGAAAATGATAAAATTAAACTGCTCTGGGACTTCAGAATTCAAACAGACAAGCACCTGCAACATAACACCCCAGACTTAACAATTGTCGATAAGAAAGACAAAAAAGTCTGGATAGTGGACGTGGCAGTGCCTGGAGATAGCAGAATAGAAGAGAAAGAACTGGAGAAGATAACAAAATACAAAGACCTACAAATAGAAATAGAAAGACTGTGCAAAAGCAAGCAAGGGTAGTACCAATAGTCATAGGCTCCTTGGGTGCAATCCCAAAACAACTGGAGCACCACTTGAACACCATTGGCATTGACAAATTCGCTATTAGTCAATTGCAAAAGGCGGCCTTATTAGGAACTGCTTCCATCCTGCGACGATATCTGTAATACCATCAAACATCCACATCTGCCTATCCCAGGTCCTGGGTAAGGACTCAATAGGTAGACAAAATGCCAAATCCAGTCTGAACATCTGGCTGACTGTGCGATGATCGATAATAATAATAATTTGGAAGGGACCTTGGAGGTCATCGAGCCCAGGCAGGAACCTTACACCATTTCAAACAAATGGCTGTTCAGTCTCTTCTTAAAAACTTCCAGTGTTGGAGCATTCACCGCTTCTGGAGGCAGGTTGTTCCATTGGTTAATTGTTCTAACTGTCAGGAAGTTTCTCCTTAGTTCTAAGTTGCTTCTCTCCTTGATCAGTTTCCATCCGTTGCTTCTCGTCCTGCCTTCAGGCGCCTTGGAGAATAGCTTGACTCCCTTTTCTTTCTGGCAGCCCCTGAGATATTGGAACACTGCTAAAATGTCTCCCCTTGTCCTTCTCTTCGTTAAACTAGACATATCCAATTCCAGCAACCATTCCTTATATGTTTTAGCCTCCAGTCCCCTAATCATCTTTGTTGCTCTTCTCTGTACTCTTTCTAAAGTCTCAACATCTTTTTTACATCATGGTGACCAAAACTGGATGCAGTATTCCAAGTGTGGCCTTACCAAGGCATTGTAAAGTGGTATTAATACTTCACGTGATCTTGATTCTATCCCTCTGTTAATGCAGCCTAGCACTGTGTTGGCTTTTTTGGCAGCTGCAGCACACTGCTGGCTCATATTTAAATGATTGTCCACTAGGACTCCGAGATCCCTCTCACAGTTATTACTATTGAGCAAGGTACCCCCTATACTATACCTGTACATTTGGTTTTTCTTGCCTAAATGTAGAACCTTACTTTTTTCACCATTGAATTTCATTTTGTTAGATAGCGCCCAGTGTTCAAGTCTGTCCAGATCCTCCTGTATCTTAAGCCTGTCTTCTGGAGTGTTGGCTATTCCTGCCAGCTTGGTGTCGTCTGCAAATTTGATGAGTTCCCCATCTATCCCCTCGTCCAAATCATTGATGAAGATGTTGAAGAGCACTAGGCCTAGAATAGAGCCCTGGGGCAGCCCACTACACACTTCCCTCCACGAAGAGAAAATAATGTTTTTTGTGAATAGAACATCTATTCAGAGAAAGCATTATTATTAAGAATTTTGTTCCACTCTATTAAGACATCTGGTTCTTATTTGATATCAGTTTTTGGTTAAAAAAAAATGACTTGCATTCATTAGATTCATTCAGGTACTTAGCATTTCTTTGTCATTCCAGAGATCCAAACAAAACTCATCAGTCCAGAATCTTTTAAAAAGAATGAAGCACTCAAGTTAAAAGCTAAAGGAGATCAAATGGCCATCCACCCAAGAGCAGTGACTGCCATGATCACAGGTATTTTTCATACTTTACTTGGTTTTTCTACAGAGTAGATCCAAAGCTACTTTTACAATCTGCTTTATTGTTCCCTCCCTGTAAGCTGCAACCCTAAGATTTTTGAACTTGCAGAGAGTTTTATCACTCTGGTTTGGATTAGGGAAGTTGCAATCCAACACATCTGTAAAACACTAAATTGAGAAAGATGGACCTAAAGAAAGAAAGTAGTTGGTAGCATCTATTTTACCAGGAAGTAAATATATGGTTATACATTGATCCTTTCATTATCAAGATTTTGCCAGTTTGGGAAAATGCATATACTTTATTTGATGTTATCTTTCTCTCTGATCTTCCTTCTGCCACTTGCAGATCTAATTGCTGTGGCTTTTATATCATATGGTGGGCTTGAATCACTCCTAGGAGAGACTTTACTGTGGAATGGAACATTCCTGAACTTTAGGTTGGTAAGCGTTTCTGCCATGAGCAAGATACGAAATATTTCTACTCCGGTCAATCTCACTTTTCAGCATCTCAAGGTATGTAACTGAAGTCTACCTCGGAAACCAAGCTTCTTTTTCTATCCATCTTATGAACATATACTAAGAAAGCAAGTAGATCTTATTTTCATTTGAGCTCTATAATCAGAAGTCTGATAGCACCTTTTATAAAAAGCATATGATTCTGTGGGCTGCAGCTCATGAAAGCTTATGTCTTTTAATAGTATTTGTTATTGGAAAAAGGGCTACCAGTATCTTTTTGATTTTTTGCCACCATAGACTAACATGAGTCACTATTACAATGTCTGCTTGCCTGTAAGGTCTATGATGTATGTATATGTTATTCCTTTTGCTTGTCTTACACTTGCTTCCTTATTAATATTCAGTAACTCTGAAGTAAAGTGTAAAGTAAATATGTAGACTTTCTCGTTACATCCCATCAACGTTACTTCTCTCTTGCAGAATAAAGTTGCCCAGGAAAAGGTTCTCTGTGTCCACTTGAACTCCGGTGCTTTGTCCGATCGTGGTTGCCAACAGCTCTTTTCTAACATCACCCATACAGAATGTAGCTGTCAACATTTCTCCAGTTTTGCTGTACTGATGGCCACAGTTCATAAACAAGTATGTAACTTTTGAAAACATCTCAGAATTTTATTGTGGAAAACAGCACATATTTTTTCCTACTTATTTAAATGTCTGTTGTATTAATGTGGAATAATGAACAATCACTAGAATAATGATGTGTCTGCATAATTACTGGAATAATGCTGTGTTAGTAGCATGTGACTAATCTAATGCGCATTGCACTTGGATACAATGTATGTAGCAAACTCTCTCCATTGTATACCCGTGAGAAACGAACTTAATGTACCGTATATTCTGGCGTATAAGACGACTTTTGAGAGCGTTGAAACAGGCGCCGAACTCGGGGGTCGTCTTATACACCGAGTCATCTTATACGCCGGAAATAAGATAGTTTCTGGCATATAAGACGACTTTCTAGGCATGCAACTCGGCGTCGATCGTCTTATACACTGGAAATAACATAGTTTCCTGCGTATAAGATGACTTTCTAGGCATGCGACTAGGTGTCGATCGTCTTACACGCCGGAAATACTGGTAGTTTCCAGCGTATAAGGCGACTTTCTAGGCATGCGACTCGGTGTTGATCATCTTGCGATTCGGGGGTCGTCTTATACGCTGGGTCGCCCTATACACCGGAATATACGGTATTACAATGTGTATTTCAATGTGTATTCCTTTGTTCCTGAGAAAAGGGAAGTATAAAACTGAAGTCTGAACCCGCCCTCGGGGTTCAGAATTGCTAGTTGCTATTGCTTCTGAACCTGTGCAATAAATATCTCTGCTAAAACCCTCTGGAATTCGTAAGAGTCCTTTCGTTTTCCACAAGAGTATCCTGCTCTTATCAAGGAAGATAATAATTTTTATCATCGATGCTGGGATAGAATAGCATTTCTCTACTCAACATGCTGCAGAGTTTTCCATAATTATTCATAGCCATTCATATAGAGAAAAATAAACTAAGAATTGCTCGTAATCCTCAAGATTTAAAGATCCTGACGCTTCATATCCAATCATAATACAACAAAAGCAGTCAGGTAATAGAATAGCTGTTATATGTAAGCCTGATCTATGGTCTAGATGAAGTGTAAAGAAAAGTTTCTTGTCAAAAGGTGGCTCGTATAATGTTGAGAACTTCTCTTTCCAGGGAGATCTGATCCTCACCCTTATTAGCTACCTTGGGTTGTCCATCTCAGTCATCTGCCTCTTCCTGTGTATTGTCACATTCCTCTTCTGCCGCTCCAGCCACAACAACAGCACCTTTATCCACCTACAATTGAGCTTCTGTCTGTTTTTTGCAGACCTCCTCTTCATAATTGGAATAGATAAAACAGGCAACAAGGTATTTTAGAAGAATATGTGATGTTTTGCTCAGTGGAGAGTGAACCCCATCTAAGCATGCTTCCTACTCAGTTTCAATTAAAATCTTTTTTCGTTAGATCAAGTGCTTTGAATCAGTTTTCTTTGCAAGCCCAATTATTTTAACTTTTTTATTAGTTTTTAAATATTTCCATATCAAAGGAAAAGAAAGGTTACTTTGCACAGATTTTTTCTATAGTTCTATTCTGCAAACACAAGTGTCAGAGAGATATAATTTGTTCCATTACTCTCTTTTTCATAGCCCTTCTTTATTTTTTTCCAAAACCAACAATTCAAGAATCAGATGCTGATAAAGGAATGGCATTTTGTTTTTGATTCAGATCCTGTGTTCGGTCATAGCTGGAATGCTGAAGTATCTTTTTTTGGCCTGCTTTGTCTGGATGTTCTTGGAAGGTGTCAATCTCTACCTCATTGTCAGAAACTTGAAAGTTGCAAATTACAGCGGGGCCAGCAAGTATATGAAGATATGCATGTCCCTCATTGGTTATGGGTTTCCTGTCCTGATCGTAGCTATTTCTGCAGCAATTAACCCTGGAGCCTTTGGGACACTTTATAGGTAGGTCTCGGCATATGGTTAAAAGCTGCTTCCTTCAGCCTGGTGCCACCAAGATGTAAGTTGCACAGTGGTGGGATTCAGCTGGTTCGCACCACTTTGGCAGAACCAGTAGCTAATTTTTTCTTGCCGAGGCCCAGAATGGACTTCCGGAAGTGGCATCCACACAGAGAACCGATTGTTCACTTATTTGAATCCCTCCACTGAAGTTTCAGAAACGCAATTGCTAATATTACTTAGAGAAAGCAATTTTGTGTAATATATTGAAGTGTTTGCATTTCTGTCTAAATTTCTCCTGACGATTTTTCTTTTTCTTTAGCTGCTGGCTTAACCCAGATTTTATCTGGAGCTTTACAGGACCGGTCTGTGTGATAATTGTGGTGAGTAAACATTGCCTCTCTTTTTTTAACAGTAGAGAAATGAGAGTCCTTTCAGTTCATTTCATAACATTTCTTCTAAGATGAGAAAAAAAAGAAGAACCTGATATCAATGTAACTAAAACAGATACATCATCTTTCTCTCTTTTTTGTAATATTTTTTTTTAATTTTCTAATTTTACATTTATATATTTAATAAGCAACATGGTGGCTGGGTTAATCAATAATTCAGTAACATACAATTTTTTTAGTTCAAATCTCAAACTACAACCTCAAATATTTCCTCTCTTTTACCCTTAATATCTACTATCTCATATTTAAGCTAATACAGTTCTTATTATATCAACTAAATAAAAACATCATTATTACATTTATCAATAATTTTTTAGCTTATACATATCTTAATTACTTTTGCATTCAATCAATGTCCTGTTATTAGTTTTTCCCAATTTTTAGTTTCTCATCAATATTCAAATTTAACATTTGATATTTATAATTTCCAGGTTTTAGGTAACCAAAGTTTCCTTTATCTCATTTCATAACAGAATCTAATATTCAAACTACATATCTTATCTATTTGAGTATAATCTTGTTCTATTTCCTAAAAGTTATCTATTTCCCCCATCTTACACCAACTAATTAATAATACAGTATCCCCTTTAATAAATCAAAGCCCATTATATATATTGTCTGAGTTAATCAATAAACATATTCATAATATTTTTTTCTTTTAGGTCTAATTGTTAAGTATTTAATATTAAACAAATAGCATCCTTATTTTTGAATAATTTCCAAATATTTTAAATTTAATGATCAAAATTTCCCTTACCTCCACTTCTCCCTTTGGTCCTCTAATTAATAGTATGAAATCCCCTCTAATAAATCAAAGCCCCAATTTTCTTCAGCCTTTTTCTGATTTTCTTTCTTTGCCAACTAGCCTTCTGTGTCAATGCTTTTAAATCATTAAATAGATCTCCCTCTATTATTATACATATTGTTTGGAATAAAAGAGACCATTTAGTTGCCATTTTTTGGAAGAGATAACCCATTTTTATTCCTTAAATCGTCTCCCTATTATTCCAAATCCCCACAATTGTCCTGGTATGTTTATCTTCCATTCAGCCAGATTGCTATGTCCAGTCTTTTCTCAGCCGGTTGGAGGGTTGCCCCAGATCAAGCGGAAGGGCTGCCACCCTCCTACTATCAAGCGGGGGTCTCCTCCTTGTTCATCGCCCCTATAGGGTGATTTTCGACTCTTTCCAAGGTCTCTCAGCGGAGAGAAACCAAACACGGAAGATGGAGTTTGCCTTCCAGCAGCTTCAGCAGCTGCAATGGCAAACCAGAAATCAGATACATCATCTTTCTTTGATTTTGTGTCTTAACAAGATGCTAGGAGATCAAAGTTTAAAATAATGTAGGAAAATCTGTTGCACAAAGGGAATTCATGAATTTCAATATTTTGCCAATGGCTGGAATTTTATATTTTAGGAAGAACTTTTGGGGGGAGGGAAAGAAAGAATGAACTGGGAGGAAAAACATTTGGAATCAAGATGCAAACTTTTGTTTCTTCTCACCTGGAATTAAAATAGAAGTGAACATCTACTTACTTAAAAGAATCAATTAGCAAAGTATAGGAACTCAAACTAACTTTAGTTTTCTTTTCTTCAGCTTATCTAGCCTTAGGGCATAATCTATATCTTCTTGTTATTGTTGTTACCATATTTATCTGAGAAGACTTATTCCCCCCCACCAAAAAAAGGTCAACCTGGTGTTTTTCTGTCTTATTCTGAAGACTTTGCATGAAAAACTGGTCTCTCCAAATTCACAGACATCTACAGTCAGAAATACCAGGTAAGATCAATCATAAAATATGAAAATAGGAGTTGATCCTGGCAATTTGACAAAAATATTTTTCAAAATCTTTTTACATAGTATTCTAGACCATATAAAGTTTGTCACAGTATAAGACTGTTAACCTCTTGATGTTGTTGTAGATCACTGATGTTTAAGGCTATAGCCCATGTGTTCATCCTGGGTGTGACTTGGTGTTTTGGCCTCTTTCAATATGGCTCTTTGAAAGATGTTATGGCATACATATTCACCATCTTCAACAGTGCACAGGGAATCTTCATCTTCCTGGTACACTGCTTACTCAACCAAAAGGTGATGTATAGAAGAACAGAGGTCTGCACTTTGAACAAACTGCACAATTTGGAAAGTTAGATTACAACAGAAAGTCTTATGGTCCATATTTTCAAGACTGGCTTCTGGATTTTGTGAGTTGCTGGTACAAAAGTGGTCCATGTCCTCATCTACCAGTTTCTCTGTCACTGAAGAAAAAAAAAGGGTGTGTGTGTGGGGGGGGAATGTAATGATTAGGAGGTGAATGTCATCTCCCTACAGATAGCCCTCGATTTATGACCATTTGTTTAAGGATGGTTTGAAGTTACAACAATGTAGGAAAAATTGAGTTAGGAACTATCCTGAATTTATACCTGTTGCACCATCCCTGCAGACACACGATTGCAAATTGGCAACCAGCTCACATTTTCAATCATTGCAGCATCTTGCAGTGATATGTTCACCTTCTCAGCCAGCTTCCCATATGCAAAGTCAATTGGGGAAGCCAGATTTGCTTAATGATCATGCTGATTTGCTTAACAACTGTGTGATTGCTTCATGACCATGGTAAAAATGTTCATAAAATTGGGTCCAGTCATGAGATGACTTGCATAATTGCCACATTGTTTAAGGACTAAAATTCAGGTCCCAGTTATGGTTGTAAGTTGGGCTAAAATAGATTAAATAGGAGAAAGATGAATTTTAAGAAAAAGCAATATCAATATAGTTATTGAAATATTCAGTAATAAATAAGAACACATTTACTTAAATGTGTTAAATGTTAAGCCACCTTTCATACTTACAATCAATCCCCAAAGCAGATGCAATTGCATTGAAGATTATTCTTCTGAGTGTCTTTGTATTTTGGATCTTCAGGTGAGAGAAGCTTACTGGCATTGGATTTATTGCAAGAAAGACATCAGACCCCCTGTTTCTGAGATAACTATGACCTCTGTTCCCATCAGCAACCCTTTGGTAAGACAGATGTGAGACTGGTAGATTTAACCAAACTTACCGTGCTAGGGTTAACCTGCCTCTGGTGGCCAATACAGGCAGGTTCTATATGTCCAGGACATCAGTAGAGTCATTTTTCCAACCCAGTTCATTCTCACAATGTAAACACCATCTATTCACAAACAGCAGGCAGTGGAAGAAAGCTGGATTGTCTTGGACTGACTACATGAATTCCTGAAATACTACTTCTAGGTCTTCTCTTCCTCTTTTGGTGCTGTGCCAGAGAAATTCGGAAATACAGGCAGTCATTGTTTAGCAACCACAATTTATACTGGCAACTCAGTTGTTAAGTGATGTGGTCACTAAGTGAAACTGCAACTGTGTTTACAATCTTATTTCAGCCTTTTGTTGCTTTACAGACCTGCAAAGGTTATCAATATAAGGATTTGTTGCAAAGTTACTTTTTCATCACCATCGTAACTGCAAGCAGTTGCTAAAGGAGACAGTCATTAAATGAGGGCAGAACTAATCCATTAGCTAAAATAATATTTTCCGCCTATCCTCAAATATTCTGTCATTTCACTTAAAAGACAAAAGCATCTGAGCAAATTTTTAAAAGTGGAGATTGTTGCTAGAAGATTATGATAAAAAACTGAAGGTTCCCCTCCTCTATGGCTGAATTCCCACAACCTTAATACTCCTTTTTTTTTTTAGTATACTATATCATGTAGGGATAGGATTTGTGTTTTCTTTAGTTTAGCTAAAGTAAATAAAGATTGTAGCCCAGTCTTTGCTTCCTAGTGTATATTGTTTTCACAATTTGCTCATTATAAAGCAAACCTTTACAGGTTTTTTTCTCCCCCAGGCAAATGTACCATTTGCAGCGCATAACCAGAAGATGGAATGGGAAGAACCATAGCACACTGTCTCTCCTTTGGACTCTGTTCAGTTTGAATGAAATTGAAGAAAATTGGGATATAATCGGCCTTTTTTAATTCTCTTTCCTTGCTGATCTCTGGAGCTACAATGTCTCCAAAATATAGTGGAGAACTTTTTTTTTCAAGCCGTTCCCTATTTTAACGCACTTAACCATAAATAGGGTGATTAGAAAGTATAGAAAATATAGAAGGGGCAGCTCATTTGCTTCCACTAACTATAATATGTCTACTTGAACATATCTATTGGATATGTTATTAACTAAATTAACACCAAAGAGCTTTCAATTACTCTATAATGAAGGATATATTTAAATAAATCTCTTTTTTCATATATCTATATTATCAGATTTTTTTCTAATGGATTGCCTTCTTTTATATTAATATCTTTGTAGATAGAGCATTGGATAAAATGTTTTTATTTCTCAGATAGAGATGATGTTCTACAAATTATTTAAAGAGGCAATTTCACTTGTGACAACACTGTAAGCCAAGTGTCATTCTTTGAATTACCTCTTTCTCAAGATATGACTCTTTCCTATGTTACTGGAATGCACATAACACTCTTCTGCAATAATTTTGCTGGTTTTTAAGGAACAATATATTGCTAAGACAATGAAGTTGAATGATTTATACTCCACATAAGTAAACTTTAATGTTTTGCTTTATAATAAGAATAATACAATAAGTAGTTGAATTTATAATTTCACTGGCTGACATTTAATATATTTATTATTTATTTCCCCTCCCCTTTAGGGCTTTTATAAATGTACGGTTATATACTTTACATTTGTGTGTTTGCTTTGTATTTTCTCAGTGGTTAAGTCAAGAAAGGTCCAAAGCTCATCAATATCATAATGCATCATACACATCAGTTTTGGTATTTTAAATATTAGTCATATTTAAATACATTACTGAGTATTTTTGGTTACCTTTATTAGCTGCAGCTATTTTTCCATTTTAATGTTAAGTCATTTGTAGAACTGCCTCAAATTATAATGCCAGCTGTAGGATAATTAGAATGATTGTGATGCCTAAAGTAATATGAATTAATAAGGTGACCAACTTTTTTACAACGAAAAGGAGGACACAAATAAATTGAAGAAAAAAATATTGTAAATAAAAGAAACATTTTATTCATTGCAAAATGACACAGACAACTTGCATGTGCAAAGTTTGTCGGCCGGATGTTTTGGCACGCTGAGCAGCAATTCCTATTGGCTTTTGAAAGCCAATAGCAGAAGTAGCACAGCTCATACAAAAATTGAAGAAAAAACCATCAAAAAAAAGGTGCCGGAACGCAGCCCTGCAGATTAGTCTTCAAATATCAAAAAGGAGGACATGTAGGAGGACACTTTTCGAGGGAGGACAGAACTTACAAAAGGAGGACTGTCCTCCCTAAAGGAGGACGGTTGGTCACCTTAGAATTAATTGATTGATCGATTCTAATATAAACCCCATTGGCTGCCAATTAGCTAGGGAGCCAGATTGAGGTTCTAGTTCGATATACCAAACAATTGGGGGGGGCACATAGAAGTCTGGGAACACCGGGGGAGACTTTGGGAGGGCCAGCGAAATCTACATGTGGGTCTGGGGAGACCTTGGGAGGCCTGGTAGAGGCTGTTCACAGGCAGGAGTACTACCAGCAGGAGAAAACCTTGCAGAAGCAATTGACCAAGGCAATTTGCAACCTTTGCTTGTGGGAAGCTGGCACAGAAGGTCACAAAAGGCAGTCATGTGACTGCAACTGACTACAACATCATAATCATGAGCTAGGCACTCAAGCACCTGGATCATAATTTTGTGACAATATGGGTGTTGTGACACCCGGATCTTTGAGGACTTGTAGTATGTCCATTTTTTCAGCACTGCCATAATTCTGAACAGTCACTGAAGGAATGGACATAAGCAAGAGAGCTACTTGTATATACCCCTAAAGACTTCTATAGGTCTTTATGTATAAAAATCATAATGTTTGATTCTTATACTAAAATATGCATTAAACCCATTGGCTAGATTTTGATTTGTAGTGTGCTTTCCTTCGGTTTATGAGTTTGCTATTAGATTTAATTTTTTTTCTCAAACATTTCTTCATTTAAATACATCTGCAGATATACAACCACTAAAGGCCAATATAATCTTAGTAAATACAGTATTGCTGATAAAAAAAATCAATTACTATACTTACAAAGGGAGCATTTAGAAAAAAAACTAGAATTCCTTAAAATAATGACCAAACTTTCAAATTCCCTAGATTGTTTCTTCAGAAGAGAAGTTACAATAGAAATTAGGAAGCAAAACAATAGGCAGATGGAATGTCCATTTTTCATGATCAAAAGTGCCAAAATCTGGACATCAACTAAAAGTATAATTGCATACAAAGTTAATCATATTAAACTTAACTAGGTGCAAATGAAGATTTACAGTTATGTCAGCAAAAATAGCAAGTTTTGCTTGCTGTTGGGACAAGCAAAAATGGAAATGAATAATAGTTCAGTCACCTCCTTTACTGATTCAAGACATATCTGTAAAAGAAATGGAGAAGTACAGATAGTAATTTTTTTAATTAGAAAATCTCAGAATTAATTTACTTGCTAAAGAAGCAAATAAATTAATTTACTTGCTAAAGAAGCAATAAAAAACAAATGTTAAACTTCACCCCCTTCCTCAAATAAATTATAGGTCATTTCCTCCAGTCATAGAAGCTCAGCGATGTTCAGCTATCCTTTCTTCTCAAATTTGCAAATTGATGATATTAAATTTTGTAAGAGAGGAAAGTTTAGAGTGTTCCTATAACATGGATGAAAGAAGACATGCCATGGTAGACATGACCAATCACAAACCCATTTTCCCAGAAAATAAACTGAAAGGGCAAAGGTAAAGCAACTTGTCCAAAAAGGTAATAAAATGGAAATGTGAGCTTCAGAGTTAAAAAACAAAAGCACATTTTTCTAAAGTAGCGATCACATGTGTCTGACCACATAAGCTACCATAAATGTATTGTCCCACCCATTGTTCAGAAGGCAAATGGTGATGCTCAGAGAACTTACACAAGATACAAGCCTTCAGGCAAAACATGCACTTATCTCATGTACAATCCCATGCAAAATGCAGAAATTACTCATTACAACCAAAAAACAAAACAAAGGTCACCCACATATAGACACAATGCAATGCACACAAACACACACAATACCAAATATCCATACCAATCACAATAAGATCATTCTAAAGCAAGATCTAACATATATACACATTAAAATAAAACCAGGAGAACACACCTCAGAGATAGCTTTATAGGGTTACATTGTTGACATTTTCCTTATTAAGTTTGCCTTAGTTATAAGGGGTTGAATCTCTATCAAGTCAATTTCATTCTGCCTTTGTTAAACCAAGTAGTTTTACTTTCTTTCTGGTAAGACTTTGTTCTGGAAAGGCAACAGTTTCCCTAGATATATTGTGACTGGTCTCTGTCATGCCCACAAGGATAGAAGGAGATATCCTAAAAATAAATCCTCTTTTTTTTTCTAACCATAACACCATAAATGGATAAATACTACAAAGCCAATTATGGGACTGCAGCAGTGTTTCCATTTTGGGAGCCATTATCCCCTAAACCCAAACCAAGAAATATGCCTAAACAATATTGGGTAACTTATCCCTCATCAGCAAACTCAACTATAAACAAACTTTTTTTAACTGCAAATTTCTATACTATTACATATATATAGTATGTAGCAAATTTTGCTTTATGGATTATTCAGTACAGCTCAATTTCTTGAATATACATATTGGTGAAGAATACCATTACTACAGAAAGATTGTTCTTTTACTTGGCATACAATCTGGCTACAATATATTCTGCTTCTGAGTTCCCTAAGGAGCTTCCAATCTCTATCATCATTATCATTATATCATTATCATCATCATGTCATCACCACCACCATCATCATCATCATTGTCATGTTCAAAATGCCTTTAGAGAAAGCACGACTGTAATACCTATTTGAGAGCCAGCTCATTGTAGGAGTTAAAGCATCAGGCTAGAAACTGGGAGACTGTGAGTTCTAGTTCCTCTTTGGATATAAAGCCATCTGGGTGACCTTGGGCCAGTCGCTTTCTCTCAGCCCTAGGAAGGAGGCAATTGCAAGCCATTTCTGAAAAACCCCGCCAAGCAAAATGTAGGAATCTGTCCAGGCAGTCTCTGAGAATTTAACATGATTGAAAGGAAGGGGAAAAAAAAAACCTAGGAAAACAAGACAGTGCTGGTTACTTCAGTTATCCAGTACCTGTATCTTAGCATTGGGATAAATTCCAGGGATAAATTCCTACTATTCTTAAGGCATAGGATATTCAGATTAATGAAGGTCTGACACTGCATGAATGCTACGTGAAGATAATTATCTAATATCAGGTAACATTAGAAAAGAATCTGCTGCCCTCAGTCCTTGCTTACTGGTTGGGAATATTTGCTTTATATACAACAAGATAGTTTTAAAAGTTTTCTTTTTCAACATGGAACCTGTTAGTTTCAGATGACCCACTAAGTTCCACTTTCTTAATCAGTTACAATGCAGTCTTCAACTTCTTCTTTATATTATTCCTGTCATATCTCAGGGTCTGCCATTTTGTCTTTCACCTGCCACTTTGTCCGGTCTGCAGCATCAATGGGGCATACACCTACAGTTTTCATGTCTTCATGCAGGCAGTCCATCCATCGCTTTTTGGGGCATCCTTGGAGCCACTGGCCATCTGGGCTGAGTGCAAGTGCCCATTTTGCAATGGATTACACATCAGCTCTGATCACATATCTGCACCTCCACAATCTCAATTGTCTCATTTTGTCTGGAATTGGTGCAACTTTGAAGGCCTTCCAGATGTCTGTTTGTAAAATGATCCAGCTTCGTGACCCCCAATGACCATCTGATCATTCACATTTCCATTGTGTGCAAAACTATTAACAGGCATTGGTTTCACTTCTGAAGATCTTCCTTCAGAAGATAAGACAGCCACATTATCTTTGTTCTAAAGTAGGAAGACCAATTTAATATAATACATTTGGATCATAAATTTCTTATGCTGAAGCAATATTTTCTGTGTGTAGAAAGACAGCAAACAATTTATACGCTGTTCCCTTGAATTCATTTGCTTGTTTTTGTTCCCAAATCTCAAACAACTTCTTAGTTCCTCCCATTTTTGGGAAATGTGGTGTAATAGGCTCATTAATATCATGTGAAATATGGAACAGCTTTTAAAGCCACCTGAAATATTAAGAATTTTCTCTTACGGATAGATGCTTAACCATCTGGAATGTAACATATTCCAGATATTTCTGATTAGAGTATTATATATATATATTCTTAAACAAATTCTTACGTTTTGGGTACTTTTTTTAGAATGATATCAGAGATCCAACATAAATTATAAGAATCAAAACAAAGTTGTTCTTATCTTTCACACAAAATGTACAACCAACATTATTTTTCCCACCATTAACTTCTTTTGTGGAAGCATCAGCATTTCATTATGCTTGCCAATATTTATGGAGAAATTATCTGAGGCAAAATTTCACAATTCTTTAGGTTGAATCCTGAATCACAAAACATTTTTTTCAGGGAATTTGCAATGTTGACAAGTTCTGCTTGGTTTCTGTAGGCCTAATCATAAACTGAGTCCTACTGAAATGTGAGAATCTCTAAAAGTGGTTGAAAATAATTGTCAAGTTTTTCAGGACTTCCATATATACTTGATGAAAATATATTTTGTTTTAACCATCAAAAATTTGTGAACATACTTCCCCCCTATACACACATACACATACACATACACACATACACATACACACACACACACACACACACAGAGAGAGAGAGAGAGAGAGAGAGAGAGAGAGAGAGAGAGAGAGAGAGAGAGAGAGAGAGAGAGAGAGAACTGGCTTCTCTGCCTTCACATACAATACATATAGCAATAGCACTTAGACTTAGATATCACTTCCTAGTGCTTTACAGCACTTTCTGAGCAGCTTACCAATGTCAGCATATTGCCTCCAACAATCTGGATCCTTATTTTACTGACCTCAAAACAATGGAAGGCTGAGTCAGACTTGAGCTGGTCAGGATCGAACTTCTGGCAGTGAGCAGTGAGTTAGCCTGCAATACTGCATTCTAATCTTGTACACCACCACTATTCTCAACTATTTCACTGGAAAGATTCTGACTACCTGTTTACTGAAAGTGTCACTGTAGAAAATAACAAACTGTGCTGAGAGAGAAATATAGTAATCTTGGAAGTTCCACATTTACTGTCTGTTGCTTGGTTTTAGGACCCAATCAAGACATCACTAGAGGATATTAAACACTTTTGATTGTCTGCACTGTCTGTATACTGACAATAAACCCTCTTATATTATAATACCCACCATGAGGCACTGAAGAACCATGAGCATCAATTTCACAAAAAGAAAAAGAAGAAAATATGAGGAACCAAATGCTGTTTCAACTGGAGCATATTTCCGTTGGTCATGGTTCAGTAAGATTTTCTTTTGAACAAAAACTTGAAAAATATAAAGAGAGCTTTATTTTCAAGCATGCATGTCTTTGCTTAAATAGGTAGTGAAGTTTTGAATAAGAAAAAAAAAACATCTCCTTAACAAGTGTTCAAATTATGATTATTCAGAAGGGCTCTTTTATCTATTATTTAAAATTAAAGAGTACTTCCATTGTCTTCAGTCACTCTCAGGCTTTCCCTAAAATTATTTTGCTAATAAAGAGCTATCTGAATCTCAGACTGCCCAGAATCTTTCAATATCTCATAATCAGCAGCTTCTCCTGTGTTCCCTAATTCTGAAAACTCTCTCTTCCTCTTTATTTACAGTGTGTCCAATCTTCCGTTGGCCAGGGAGTCTTCTCTTGCATACTTTCTCCATTTCCCAAATAGGCAGCCCCAAGTATGTTTAAGACAGAATTCAGTCCTGTGCACCAGCCTGGTTCAGGTAAACTGGAGTTTCACTGTGGCTGTGTAGAATTCCTCTCTACTTGTTTTCTCACACTGGGGGCTAAATAAACAGAATAATGGCATTGGAAGGGACCTGGAAGGCTTCCTAGACCAGCCCCCTGCTCAAGAAGGAAACCCTATATATTTTCAGACAAATGGTTGTTTGACAATTTGACATTTCCCAGTGTGAGTTTTGTTAGCAGGATAATCCCCCAAACCATGATTTTCCAATCAATCTAAGAAGATTGGCAGATACATTTCCAATTACTGTATCTCTCAACATTTATTCTGAGAATATTATTAATGCTCTTCTGGGTTAATAAGAATATGCTACAGGCATGTTTATTTCTCAAAATGCTGTTAATGCCCCTTAGGGGATCCAGTGTATTTCTTGAAAATCACAGTGACACTGTACTTGACTTTATAAAAT
Organism: Crotalus tigris; assembly: GCF_016545835.1. Taxonomy (NCBI): domain Eukaryota; kingdom Metazoa; phylum Chordata; class Lepidosauria; order Squamata; family Viperidae; genus Crotalus; species Crotalus tigris. The sequence goes on along the minus strand of NW_024100417.1, from coordinate 3,335,864 downwards.
ATTATCCCCATTTTTTTCCTTTCTATGTATTGATTTCTTTTAAAGAAGGAGGTCCAGGGATCCTGTTAGGCTACAAAGAAAATATCTTGAAACACACTAGTATCCTTCTCATATAAAGCACAAGTTCAGTACACCTATTAAATTTCACAGAGTCCCTCTGTAGGGAGATAGGCGTTTCTTAATTTAATATGTAGACAAACAAACAGATATTCACATACCCAGTATACATAGGGCAGATACCCTGTCTAGTTTCTGTATTTAAAGAGCATTAAGCGGGACTATTAAAAACAACTCGGTGTTTTTTTGCTTTAGAAAATCACTGCTTCCATATGCAAAATAGAATATTCTGGGTAACAATGATCAGTTTGACTCATTTATTTTTGAGCAGGACATGAAGACTTATGTACTTCCAAGATTTAGGGATGAAGTTCAGTCATCAGAAATGTTGTTTCATGGGAAATTCTCAAGGAATTTTTTTTTAAAGCAGATATTGGATTTTGTTTTCTTGAGTTGTAAGACATTTGAGGGCACAATATTAAATTCACAAGATTTGGTCATGTTCCTTTGTGGTTTATTTTTTGTTTCAAATAATTATATATGTTAATGTAAATTTGGTGGACATTTTAATTATTAAAGAGATGAAGAGGATACTGAATGTGGAATTTGACTTTTCATGAAGAATTTTAGCTCTATTGAAGTGTGGGATTGACTAAGCAAATGATTTTTAGTGGGTTTTTTAAGTGAATGTTAATAAACTTTAGGAAATGTATATTAATACAATGCAATGTTTATAGCACTTTTTAGTTCCTTTATTCTTTAAATCTGTCAGAGCTGTAATCAGTTATTTATTCTCTCCCACAAACTGTAGACAGAGGGAGAAAAGGAGGAAGAAAGAAATGTTTTTTATTACCACTCTGACCAAATCAAACTGTCATATTGTATCTTTTTTGTTAGTTTAAGTATGTTTTAAGGACAATTACAATATACAGTATACTATTATAATTCCATTTCATTTATTCTAGGTATTAATTGTCAATAAAAAAGATAGAACTTATTTATCCTCTCATATAAATGCTGATTGAGCTAGATTTTGCATGCCAGTTAAGTTCATTTTTGATCCATGAAATTGTACATCTTCTCCACGTCTACTAAAGTTAGATGTATGACCCAGGGATCTGTACATAACAGGTGGTACTTGAAAAGTCAGAATGGAAAGAGAACTCAGGAAGACAGAATATGTACTTCTATGCACACATACTCAGGTGATGTATTACCTTTTCTATGAATAGGAGCCTTGTGTACATATTCATGTTTAGGAAATAATCTCTAATAAATGTAGATAATTGGGGATGCTAGATAGACAGACAGACAGACAGATAGAAATAGATGATAGATAAATATGATAGAGATATAGATGTAGACATAGACATAGCTATGGAGATGGAGATAGTGATAGAAATAGAATGAAAAATAGAGAGAGATACAGATATAGATACTGAATGGATATATAGTGCTGCAAATTTCTAATGCTCCATGGATGTACATCTCTTCCATAACTTTTCCTAATCCATGAATTTTATTAAATCTTCTCTTTCTAGTTGATATGACATACTGATATGCACAATATGTACAATAAACACTTTTTATTGTACTTTTTATTGTACATATGTACAATTTGTACAATAAACACTTTTTTGAAACATAGCTACTCATAGTGGATTCTGATGGTAGATGATAGAAATGGGGGAGGTGAATATACTTTAGTATATTCAGATCAAAGTCCATATGTTACTGATCTAACTAGTCAATCTGATGAAGCAGGAGGGAGCCTTTTTGCAAGCTGGGGATATGTTGGTAATTGGGACAAGGCTTCCCTATGGGAGTGGTAGCCTCTCTGTACCTATTGATATGGTGGCTACAATCTCCTCCCCCTCCTCAGAAAAACAGGCAACCGTAATACCTGAGAGAAACTTCCTTTTTGTCAGTTTCCCTTTTTTACTTACTGGCAATTCTGAAGAATAAATGCATGTAAGTTAACCACTGCACTGAAAATAATCATTACGTGTATCAGTGTTTCTTAATTTTAGCCACTTTAAGATGTTTGAACTTCAAATTTCAGAAATTCCCAGTCAGTCTGGATATAATGATAAAAATAACTCATAGGCTTATAAGCGTGACTTTAAGACTATAAGTCAGTAACATTTTTGGTGATGTTTAATATTCCTCTGCCCGCCCTTTCCTTATAGGAAATACGTATTAATGCACGGGGTTATTCATAGCACTTTTTAGTTCCTTTATGCTTTACCTCTGAAGAGACAAGGTTAAAATCATTCATTAATTCACTCTCTCACACAGGAAGGTAATGAAGAATCTTCTCACTTGCATCATTCTAGGTGAGTACACAATTCCTGGTTCAAGAAATTCAAGATAAATGACAGAAAATAGCTCACTGGTACAGCAGCTATATTCCTGGTGGAAGGTCCCATATAATGGCAAAGATTTGTACTGAGACAAGAGATACCAATTGGATGGCATTGCTGCTTTAAGGCACCTCAGCCTTAAAGCAATTGGTGAAAATGGAGGAGTGAGCATTCACACTTTGGCTCTCTACCAGATATCCTTGAGTACAATATATTACAGCTAAAGTATTTCTACCCAGTTGTGTTGTATCATGTTCTGCAAGCCAAAATGGTCATTATCAGAAACTTTAGGCCGGTATTTAGTAAATCCACTCCTAAAAGAAGTTGTAAGGTTATAGAAGACTTGGGAGCTTCCTTCAAAAAGTCTAATAAAGGCAGAATTTTTAGGAAATTTTAGGGGGGGGAAGTGTGGAGAGTGGAAATGGAAGGTGGGGGTGGAGGGTTAAACAGAGGCAGTTTCACTGATTTTGAAGATTCAAAACAGTTTGATTTCAGCAATTTCCAACTAATCCCTAAAATTGTATCCATAACTATTTAAAATATTTAAGAAGAATCAATATTGATATAATATTGGCAGTTTTACAATCTTCATTTTTCCACTCAATCATATTGTTATTTTCATTCAGGCAAGGACAGGCAAAGCCTGGGGGCAGAGTAAAGAGAGGAATCAGCCTGGAGTCATTACATTGCTACACTAAGTCCAACCCTTTTAAAATTCCATTAACTCTAGTGCCAATTTAGTGCTGACTGTTAGTTGATTAAATTCTTATGTATTGTTGTTAGTTGCAAAGTCATATCCGACCCATTGCAACCCCATGGATAATGTTCCTCCAGGTCTTCCTGTCCTCTACCATTTTCTGGACTCCATTTAAACTCATACCTACTGCTTCAGTGACTCCAGCCACCTCATTCTCTGTTGTCCCCTTCTTCTATTGCCCTCAATCTTTTCCAGCATTAGGCTCTTCTCCAGTGAGTCCTTCCTTCTCATTAAGTGGCCAAAGTATTTGAGTTTCAACTTCAGGATCTGGCCTTCTAAAGAGCCGTCAGGGTTGATCTCCTCTACAACTGACCGGTTTGATTGCCTTGCAGTCCAGGGGACTCACAGGAGTCTTCTCTAGCACCATAGTTCAAAGGCCTTAATTCTTTTGCACTCAGCCTTTCTTATGTCCAACTTTCACAGCCATACATTGCAACTGGGAAAACCATGACCTTGACTATACATACTTCTGTTGGCAGGCTGATGTCTCTGCTTTTTAGTATGCTGTCAGGATGACTTATGTATAGGCATGAACAATAAATCATCTTAATTGGAATTTAACATCCGGTCCTGATTCTTCTCACCTGACAATGTCTTAATGAACCCATGACTGAAATTATTACTAAAAGCTCCTTCCCAAAGATCTAGGTTAGCTAAAAGATACTGTCATAATTGTACACTCTTCTCCAAGGAATACAACATGTTATAATTGATGAGCTGAAATATTGTCCATTCCTATTGTGTTTCAGTATTTTCCAGATTGTCTGATACAACGTCAAGCCTACCAACCACTACTGGCAATATTACTACTTTATTTTATTACTTTATTTTGAATATCGTTATATTTTCTTACCTTTTCTAGTTCTTCCTCATTGATGTTTTTCTCTTCAGCTACTTCATGACAATTATACTTATTTCTTGGTAGCTACAATCATATCTCGCTTATTGTAGACTAAATGTTTGCCAGCTGGTAATTGGAAGACCAACAGAAGCTTAATATCTTTGTTCCTTATTGTGATTCGACCAATTCTTTGTTGCTGGAAAGTTGTAATTCCTATCATTCCTACCAAGATTCTGATGAATAAATGTGATATATTTATTACTGTTTTCTAGTACTCAATCTACAAAGTCTTTGGCCATCAACATATGAAGTATTCAAAATCTTGTCCTATTCTTTGCACAACCAACATTTATTATCATACTAAGTTTTCTCAATTTTGGTTTTTATTACATCATGAGTATTATTGAGCCACTAAAATGTTTCCTTCTTTATTGTGCCTTTTTAACCATTCACCATCATCATCATCATTCTTAGATGTTATTAAAGTGTTGGCCATATGATGGCTTTTTGCCCTCATATCACTTGCTGCTCGTTCTTATATATATGCTTGGTTTCATTCCTTTTCCTTTATTAGGTAATTTAATGTATCTGCTTGATACCCATTCAACCAGAGCTCTTTTTAGCTTTTCAGCTGTTTGCAGCAATTGCAGCTATTGTAGCGTTCCATGTCAGCCTTCTCTTTGGGCGAATATAGACTATCAATGCTACACTGTAGGTATAGTGGACAATTAAGGGTCATGATTTTCTAGACTTTTCAGTCTAATCCTTCTAGCTCAGTTTGTGTCTAATTCCTGCACACAACTGAAGATATGGACTAGCCCATTTGTGGATGGATTTAGTAATATTTCCATCATTTAACTTGGATTTCAGGACTTTTCTTACCCTTCTTATACATTTCTTGGTTACAATGGCTTTGACTTCCATGAATAATATTATTTGCTTGGAGGATTTATTAAATGCAAGATTTCGCAAGTTGTTTCTACCTGGCATTTCAATTCCATCACTTTTAATCAACTTTCCCTTGTTTACTGATAATGATACCTATGTAACCCCAAATCCATGAGAATGTTGTTGCTATAAATTTATAAACTACAAGAATTAGTGACTCAATTTGCAATTGTGACTTACTGTATAGTTTCAGATTATACATATAGAGGAAATGGAAAAGCTTAGCTGATCTGATGTCTGATAACCATGGCATATTTTATTCAAAATCATTAACAGTGGAATGAACAATGTTATGAATAGTAATGCTGAGAGGGGATCTTCCTGAAACGTTCATCTTTTAAGGTTAACTTGATCAGTTTGATCAACATTCGTTATCAGCTGTGTTTCCCCACATGCTTATCATATTTTGAGCATGTTTATGAAGTTATCACTTACGCTTGTCATTTCCAAGCAGAATAAAATTCAGTTGTGTGACAATGAGCTAAATGCCTTTTTATAACCAAGCCAATCGACATGCAGATTTATCTCTCCTTTTTTTCAAATTTTCCAAAATCATATATCGATTAGAAGTTGATTTATTTTTATTTTTATCTAATTCCTTTCTGTTTTGCTGGTGACAGATCGCTATTTTCTAAATGATCTGATATGGCATCTGTTATTACACTAGTTTTTTGGAAGGCAAGTTATCAGCCTGTAGTGGCTTGGTGCTGTATATTTTTCATACTCTTTTGTAAGGAGGTAAGTCTTAATGAGGGCTTTATCAGCAAAGATATTAGATTTGAGAGGGTCAGTTTTACTTCTAGATAGATAAGTAGATAGATACCTTCAATATCAACATGTTTTTAATTCTATATAGACTTCCTGCTACAGGAGCCTCTCATTGTTTTTCTCATAATTTTAGTTCATGTCTTGGTCATCATAATACACCACCTTCTGATATCAGCAAGCAACAGTCACGTTAAGAGTGCTTTACAAGATCTCTAGAAATTCATATGAATTTTCATCTATTATTTGAAACACTTCCCATAATTCTTAAGGAAAAAGTGTTCATACATTTCAGCATGATTTTTAATATAGTGCTCAAAATCAATCAGAATGTTCTTATTTTGACACAATGAATAATTTTAACAATTTTATAATCCTTTTTCCAATGGATGGTAAGTTTTTATATATTGTAATGATGCAATGATGATAACAATTTTAAATAAATCATGATACAATTGGAATTACAAATCCAAGTTTTATGCCAAAGCAACTGGAATTTAATAGGTCAAAGTTATTTCCATTAAAAAAGAAGGGGGACTATCTTGCATTTTAAAGACAATTATGTTATACTTACAATATTATAATTGCATTTTATTTATTTTAGGTCTTGGATTGGCAATTTCTTGTGCAGATGGAAAAGGTAAAACTTATTTACCTTCTCAGGAATAATATAAGAAAGTGATTCTAAACATATATTGTATTTGTCCTTCAAATGTCAGCATATATATATATATATATATATATATATATATATATATATATATATATATATATTCGCGTTTAAGAAAATTAAAAACGTGAACCCTGGGAGTGTTCATGATAGGAAATAAAATGATCACCAGGGTAATAAAACTATAAAATTTATTAAAAAGCGCCTAGCTTTCGCCGTCTATATCTTTCCTTAATGCATTAAGGAAGATATAGATACTCGAAATGTGGTGACCAATACTAAGGAAGACATCGCGGTTGGAGGAGGGGGGAGACCCTTAGATATGGCAATCCACCTGCATATGGGAGGAAATATGCCAGTCATTTCAGAAAGAAAAGAGAGAGCCCCCCGCTGGATCAAGGGGACCAAGTTAGGAGAGAGGAAACCGCAAGAAGGAGAAAGAACTCAAGAGATCAAGCCACCGTTCCCCCCGCTTGCGTATTCCGGAGAGCTTCGGAGGATTCGTATGACCACCGACGACGCAGGGAGGAGGAGACAAGTCGAGGAAAGATGCTACAAAGATCAAACAGATTGCGACTCTATCGCCACCCTCCCCTCCGGACCGATCACCCGCAGCAGGAGACGCGCCGGACAGCTGGGGGTAGCGACGAGCGGGGAGCCTCCGCCCCTCTCCACCCATGGCCGAATGGCCTGCCCTTCGGCTCCGGACTGCCGACGATCTATATCTACTTGTAGCGAGGAAGGACGCTGCAAAGACCAAACAGATCACGACTCTATTGCTAACCTTCCCCCCGGATCGATCACTCATAGCAGGAGACGCGCCGGACAGCTGGGGGTGGCGACGGGCGGGGAGCCTCCGCCCCCCTCCACCCACGACCGAGTGGCTTGCCCTTCGGCTTTGGACTGCCGACGAACTATATCTATTCGGGAGGGGCGTGTGAGATCACCTGGACGATACCTACCCCAAGAGGAAGAGCGAAGGCATGGCCCCACCGCTACCCTTTCCGGATCGCCCGAACAGGGCGTAGCGCGCACAAAGCGACTACACACAGGGACAATTGAAGAATCACTACCCCCTCCACATTTGAAAGGTCCCCCCCTCCAGCCCCAGACCGTTAATGAATTACAACTACCTCGAAAGGACCCATGTGATCACTTAAATGATACCTGTATAAGAAACAAAGATACCAAAATTCAACAACAAAAAACTTGCCATAGGAAGAACGATGGAACGAAGGAGGACTGTAAAAGAAACACGAAATGCACACTGCCACCTACCCCCGAGGGAAAAGAGCTCAAATATAGAGACTGTTGCAACCATAGAGACATTTGCCCGCCCACCTCAAGATTGAGGGAGAGAAGGATGGAGGAGGATGAACGGGCGGTTGAGATGAATAGAAAGGAACACACCAGCCGCACGCAGTTATCCTATTTAGGCCCAATGACGAGGTCGAGGAGTCGTGCGCAGACCTCACCACACCTATAAGAATGACCCTCCCACTCCCTGGCGCACTAGCCCTGAGGATGCCGGCAGGTGACGGCGAAAGCTAGGCGCTTTTTAATAAATTTTATAGTTTTATTACCCTGGTGATCATTTTATTTCCTATCATATATATATATATATATCTTTGTAATGAACTGCAGTTTCCATGTACAATAGAAGGTATATGTGTGCAAAACATGGCACAGAAAAAAGGAGAGAAAGATGGAAAATTCAGTGAAACTGAATGTGTACTTGTATGAACATAGATCCTCAAGTGAGGTTACTTTCCCTTTGCATAGTAACATCTTATGGGTACATCTTGAGAGTTATCTCCAATTAGTATAGGCAAGTATAGTCATACATCTTTTGAAATAAAAACAGTTTTAAAATGTAGATACTCATAATAAATGTTCTTTTTCTTCTGCAGAAATGAGTGCATTGTGTATGTGTGTGTGTGTGTGTGTGTGTGTGTGTGTGTGTTTCTCCAGTATCACCAGTTTTAGACAATACAGTACCTTTGCACCAAAACTGCCATGTATTATGCATGCTTATGTTTGTTTCATGATGGAATTTTTATTGACAGATTATTACTTTTCCTGCTCAAATGAATTTATAGCAGATATAAAATTTTGAACTCTATGTAGGGGATAAGGGATAGGGGTACCCTATCCAAACTATGGAATGTATTGCTATTTATCCCACTCCCACTCCTCAACAAAACAGGCAACTGTGATCACTGGGAAAAGGTTCCTTGTTGCTAGCTTTCCTTTTGATCATATAAAATGCATGCATGTAAATAAGTCACCGCACTGAAAAGATCACAGAAATATTATTATATGCTGATTGTATCTAGCTACATTTTATGGGAGGAGAATTATCAGCAAGGTTAACAAAATGAAATCTCTGACAGGTTTTGTGTTTGTTAACATTCTTTATCAGACTGAGAAATAAAACAGTACAAACTTGTTAAACTCCTAATCCAGAAATTAGATCATTTTCAGAAGATCATTTTCAGAATATCTGTACAGGTAATCCTCGACTTATGACCACAATTGAGCCCCAAAATTCTCTTGTGAAGTGAGACATTTTGTTAAGTGAATTTTGCCCCATTTTACAATCTTCCTTGCCATGGTTGTTAAGTGAATCACTGTGGATCACGTAACAACAATTGAGTAACCTGGTTGCTAAGTGAACCTGGCTTCCCTGTCAACTTGGCTTGTCAGAAGTTTGCAAAAGCTGATCACATGACCTTGGGGCACTGCAACAGTCATAAGTATGAACCAGTTGCCAAGCCTCTGAATTTTCATCACATGATCATGGGATGCTTCAAAGGTCGTAACTGTGAAAAATGGTCATAAGTTACTTTTTTCAGTGCCATTGTAACTTTCAGCGGTCACGAAATGAACTCTTGTAAGTTGAAGACTACCTGTACTAGTCCTCCCTTCTCTTCCTTTCCTTGGTACCTTTGAAACAGTCTTGGATCTGATGATTACATGAAGCATATAGTCTGTGAGAGAGAGTAAGAATGACTTTCCCAAAGGCATCCAAGTGGCTCTCTCACCCCTAGAAAGGAGCCATTGGCAAGCCTCTTCTAAAAATTATTGCCCAAAACCCATGGACCTATTTCATAACGTAGGCATTGCTTAAGTCCTTGGACAAACTTCCTTTCCCTTTCAGGTTTTCCTTTCCTTTATCCTTTCTGCTAAATATTCCACAGTGTCCATGTGACATCAGTTACATAAGCTTGATTATATCAATAAAGAAACTCTAGCACAGGGGTTCTCAACCTTGGCAACTTTAAGATGTGTGGACTTCAATTCCCAGAATTCCTCAGCCAGCAAAATTGAAGTCCACACATCTTAAAGTTGCCAAGGTTGAGAACCCCTGCTCTAGCAGTCTTACTCAGCTGGATTTGGTTTAAGATTGACAGGAATTGCTTTCTTCTGTAGGAACATTTGGTGAATCAATACGGAACTTTTTTATGTGTAAGGTCTTTACGGTGTTTGGTAAGTTTTAAACTGTGTCTGCATCTTCATCACATATGCATAAAAGTGAAGTGAAATATAATTTCTTTACACAGTTGGGGCTTCTTGTCTAGACTACTTCAAAAAGTTGACCCATATTAAACACAGGTTTGGCACAGGTTTGATGTCTTACCCTTGTGTGGACCTACGTAGTTGCTGTTTGACTCAACTGCTTCTTACAGTTAATTCCACCCTTGAATGCTTGCTGGTAAATTGGTTTAGGGCCTGCCCCCTCTTCTACTAATGGAAATTATGCATTTCCTTTGCTCCGCATCGTTGGCTGTTTCTTAATGAAAATTGTCATATGTTAAGGCAGAATCAAACCATGATAAAATGCAGAGAATTTAAGTTTGTTATATTCCTAGCATGTTATTCCTGCCTTTTTACAGTATAACAAGATGCATTAGATGCTATTATCATATACTAAATCAAGACCATATTTTTAATGCAATCCACACCTGCCAGTCATCTATATCTTCTTAAAATCTTCAGGTGAATAATGTGATTAATAATGTGATTAATTATTCAGGTGAATAATGTGATTAAAGGAAGAAACAATACCATGTCTAATCTTGCTTAAAATGAACAAGGTCACTGAAAATGCCCTTCTTATTTTTCTAGGCAGCAAATGTGAACGATATCCCCGGCCAGGATCAAATAATATTATTTCTGAGAGTAAGTTTATTCATTTCTTGACTCTTTTCAATAGCATCTTCTTGAACTTAACTGAATGGAACTAATAGAATTGTAATTTTCAACCACTACAAATGTCTTGATAAATGAAACATTCTATTTTGGGGAGATGTTGAGCAGTTTAAAATAGTTATAAACTAATAAACGTCTATGACATGATATGGATTTGAGAGCAAAGGGCTGCAAGGCCTTCACTAACTGCATTCTTTTTAAAAGATAAAAAGTTAAAACTTCTAGCAATTATTAATATTTATAATCAGCCAATGGGCTTACATTTCATCTTGAGTTTTGCATGGACAGTACATTCTCTCTAGCACAGAAATAAAATAAATAAAATTATATTAGTTGGCTTTTTGGCTTTTGCACATAATATTTCTCTTACAAATTAATACAAACAAAGAGTATTACAATGCCAAGTTCCATTTTGTCTAGCCAAACAGATGCCTGTGTAGTTTTCACAATCAGAAGATGTAATTCAAATCCAACATAATAACCTATCTTGTGAGAATTTAGGTAATCACCTCTCTAAACCATACAAGTTACTGAGTACTACCAGATTTTTGTGGTCAGTTATAAAATGTAAAAAATAAATGCATTTTCTGTTCTAACTCTCCTTTTAATCAATGTCACTGAATGACTTCAAGAACTTTTATATAATATCCATTTCCAAATTAAATAAAGAGCTGTTAACTATACAATGAGTCTTCATCATTCGCCCACGATCAAAGGACTTAACAGAACCCATAATACCCCACATTGTAGCAACCACTGTCTCAAGTTTTTTTTCACATGCAACAGCTGAAGTTGTCCAGTAAGCAAGGAGTGAAATAACTGCAGAGTTTTTCCAGTCCTCAATCAGAGGAATTTGAATTCAGGAGCCTTTCTTAAAGCATATATTTTGTTAGGATATACTTGTGACAGAACCGATGGGAAACCAAGGTAAAGGAGACTGTGCTACGAGATTTCCTCTTTGCTGACGACTGTGCCCTTAATGCAGGATCGGAGCAGGAAATGCAAGCCAGCATGGACAAATTCGCAGCCGCTTGTGACAACTTTGGTCTCTTCATCAACATGAAGAAAACTGAAGTGATGTACCAGCCAGCTCCAAAAGCCCAATATCAAGAGCTTACCATCACAGTAAAGGGACAAAAGCTGCAAGCAGTGGACCAATTTACGTATCTTGGTAGTACCCTCTCCCGTGCAGTGACAATTGACATCAAGGTCAACTGTAGAATTGCCAAGGCAAGTTCTGCATTTTGCAGATTGCGGACTAATGCCGTGGAATAAGTCTTGCTATGAAGCTTAAAGTTTACCAGGCAGCAGTGCTAACTACCCTATTGTATGCTAGTGAGACCTGGACAGTGTACAAGAGGCATGTTGGGCAACTGAACTACTTCCACATGACTTGCCTTCATAGAATTCTGAGGATCCGGTGGCAAGATAAGATACCAGACACAGATGTCCTCTCCAGAGCAGGCCTATCTTCAGTTTACATTCTGTTGATGAAAGCCCAGATGTGCTGGGCAGGCCATGTTGTAAGGATGCCAGATCATCGCATCCCTAAACAGCTCTTCTATGGTGAGCTGTCTCAAGGAAAGCGATCGCACGGGGGACAAAAGAAGCGATACAAAGACACGTTGAAAGCTTCTCTTAAGTCCCTGGATATTAACACCATCTCTTGGGAACTTCTGGCACATGATTGACCGACATGGCGCACCTTGGTGTACCAGGGTTGCCAGACATATGAACACAGAAGGACAATCTTGGCACAAGAAAAGCGAGCACTCCGCAAAGCCAGAGCTGCAAATGCTGAACTAACAGTGTCTACATTTCTTTGTTCAGTATGTGGCAGAACATTCTGTGCTAACATCGGTCTTATTAGCCACCTACAGACACATCGTTGATGGCCCATAATCCACAAGATGTCAAGGTCTTCATCGAAATCGATGGGCAAACAACAACTTGTGACCTTAACAAGCACAGAAGCATACGAGGATAGAAAAATCTCACATTTATAAATCGATCTTGAAAAGAGGGCTGCAGAAGAAAAAAAAAGAGGGAGAGGTTGTTCCTTGTTATCTTTTAAACAAAGAATCACTTAATAATCGTAGGCCTGGTGCCAAATGGACCAAGGATAACATATAAAACCTTGCCCTTATCTATCTCTCACAATTTGCTTTAATGATAAAAACATCTTACAAGTGTAAAAGAGATGATATAATCTCCAACAGTTACCCTCGCATGTGTCCAGAAGAATAACATGGTCAAGCATGTTGAATGCTGTTGAACGATCTAAGAGGACCATGAAGGGTGCACTCCATCCAGCTTCCCAAAATAAGTAATCTACCAGGACAATCAGTTCTGTCCCATTCCCAGTCCAAGCCCTGGTTGAAGATTCCAGAAAAGACGTTTCTTCTAGGATGCAAATGAAGTTCCATGGCCTTCTCCAGAATTTATTGTAAAATGGAAAGAATGGAAATGTATAATTGGTCATTATAAATTTTGTTACAATTGCTTAGATGAGATGACAACTCAAAAAGAGTTGTCTTTTTAGAAGTGGGAGTAAGATTAATTTCTGGGTAAAGCTGCATAATGTCAAATGATTGTAATACATTATTTTGTCTCTCAACAATAACAAAATGATTGTTTTGTTTCAATGAGTGTACACAAGGGATAGGGCCACGTTAAATTTGGATGAAAGGATGATATGTGCAATTATAAAAAGTAAACAAAGCTGTTTCACACACAAGGAAAGGATCAGAATGTCTCCCCCCTGAATATGAGAGATGACATCCATCAAAGTATTTTAACTTTTTAAGTGGACAGTTCACTTTGTACTTACAGTTTTATATTTTCCTTTACAGAAAGTCCCTTTGACTCCCAACTAGAAAAAGTGCAAAAAACTCTCAATTCAAATAATTGTTCAAATGAACAAAAAACAGTAAGTATAATACATTATATGTTAAATTTGTATAATTTCTTTTTAAATCAATCTGTTTATACTACCAATGCTGCAGAATTATATACTTGGAGTAGTTGATGTGAAACGTGTATTGGCTAAAGGCTTAATTTGAATAATGACAAGCTATTAACCCCAAGAAACATTTGTGTGTGGTGTTTGTGGCAGTTCACAATCAATTGTGGACCTGCTTGAGCTCATATTATCAGCTGGAAGTGGGAGGGGTAGGTGAGTCAATTTATTGCTGGGATAGTAATTGGGATAGTAACTGTGACGGTAACAAGGCCATCCTGCTTCATTGTCTAGATATGCCTCTATTCTTACTTATTTATGTCGAGAGAAATCAAAGAAAGAGCACCCTTTAGCATATATGCGCCCTCCTCATGTGTGGCTTTGAGACCTCTGCAGATCATGGTGGACAATTATTGAGTAAGATTGTTCACTTTTTAAAAAATGCTGGTTAATTAATTTTCTAAGAAACTCTGTCGTTAATTTTTTTTTAAAAAAATCACTTTAAAACAGAGTTTAAGACGGGCATTGAAAACGCTGCCACTAATTTCTACAATTTTTATTTTATCTATGGCTGCTGAGCAAAACGTTCAAAAGAAATGTATGGTAACCTCCAGCCTGACTGAAGATTTGCTAGTTCTGAAGAAACAAAGAGCCCTGGATCAGTATGTCCAGGAAAGAAATTTAAACTGATGTGGCTTTCAGGGTCTGGTGAACTGATCCTGCACAGATGGTTTCTGCAGGTCTCCAATCCTGTCCTAACCAGGGGTCTCCAATCTTGGCAGCTTTACAACTTCAAATCCCAGAATCAACCCCTGCCGAAACAACTATGCAGGGATTCTTTCTTCACTCGCCAATTGAACTGTGAGGACACATGATTCCTTTCTCTTTTTCTTTTAGGAAAAGAATTTATACTGCTCAGTGATGGGTCCTGCCTTGATCTTCTTGAATCCTGTTGGTGCTAGTGACATGCTTACTGAATCCACCCTGAAAGTGAGATTTATTGACAACTGCAGAGACAACATTTGACCACAGCTTGTCTTTCCTGAGAAGCAAGTCTGAATGGTTTCCCATTGTGTACATTGATGATGTATTATTCTAGGGTCATTATTCTTGGAACTGAATCAGTTTTTTGAATAAGACTCAACTTTAATATATGTGTTTTAATATGGGATTGATATAGGGAAGGGAAGGGAAGGGAAGGGGAGGGGAGGGGAGGGAGAGGAGGGGAGGGGAGGGAAGGGAAAGGAAAGGACTTTTTCAATGATTAGTGGAAATGAGATTGGAAAACTAAATTCTGGGGGGGGGGAGAAGGTAGAAGTAAATAAATTGGTTCCATACTTCTTAAGATCCCATTGTCTGACATTTTAATTCTGTAAATAAATTTTATTTAATTCTGGTATTCAAAATCAGGTTTTATATATACTTTTATTAATTAAAATTAATAAATAATTAAGAATCCAAGATCCATGCTTATATTTCCATTGGGGAACCATGCTAGTAGTTTCATCACCAACAAGAGACTTCAAGATGTATCCACTCTTCTAGCATAAACTTTTTTGAGTCAAAACCCATTTCTGATGAAGTGCATAATTAATCTGTTAAACATTAATATGCCACAAGACCTACTGTGGTTTTAAAATTAATAAGAAATATTTTGGAAATTTAGAAATGGGGGGAGTCTATACTGAGAACGCCACAAAAGCTAAATTGTGGAAGGTTTTTAAAATGCGGGGAAAAAAGTAAAAGGCAGTTCAGATTTATTTTTTAATGTCAGCTGTGGAACTGATGTCACAACTTTGGCTTTGGGTTTGTTGCTCAATTTGAAAAATGAGCAGGTGAGATTTTTATATCCACAGACTGGGTTCCAAGGTTTCTTTTGGCATCGATTTCTAAAATGACTTGCAATGGTTATGGTGATAAAACCATCTTTTGGCTATGCATGTTATCTGAACCCAGCCATATGACCATATAACACTGTAAGATTCAAGTTGAAGTATATTGAGGGTCTTCTACAATATCCTGGCAAGAACTTTCTTAATGAAATGCTTGAGAAACACTAAATGAGATGTGAAAAGTTTCCTTCTTGTAATGCTGCAGGACTCAGTGGATTCCTTTGAAAAGCTTTTTGATAATCAGTCTTATTGGGATAATAACGTAAAGAAGGATTTTGTCACAATTTTGCCCAAGATTATGGACTACATAAGCTTAAGTGCACTATTTACAGCTCTTGCAAATCCAGGAAATACCTCTCGAACAGTGGTTCGAAACTTCACTGGTAAGGAAAAGAAAAATGATCTTTGACTTTGAAGAAAAAAAGAAAAAGAAAGGAAAGGCATTTGTCTGTATGTGGCACAAGTCAAATTCCCTGTACTGGATCTTCTTTCATTCATCAACTAGGGGTGCATATGGCAATTCACATTTTTGACTTCGTTAGTGAAAACAGCCTATATAGGAGAGTTTACACATGTTTTCAATTTATTTATTTATCATCTAAATTTGAGTCCTACCTTTGCATGAAACATTCCAATAAGCTGTCACAGTTAATCAACCATTCATAAAAAAGGAAAACAAAAAGATTATTGATATCACCAGTAAGTAATAAGACTAGCATCATTCTAATCAATTCAGTTAATAAGGATCACTTTTTCATGATTAAACCATCAACTGAAAAGGCCCTAACTCAAAGCACCTGCATCTAATAGCACCTAAGTGCTATTAGGAATTTTGTTTCATTCTATTATGACATATGTTTCTTATTTGACATCATCTTCTGGTAAAAAAAAAATGACTAGCATTCATTAGATCCATTCAGGAACTCAACATTTCTCTGTCTTTTCAGTGATCCAAACAAATCTTATCAGTCCGGGATCCTTTGAAAAGAATGAAACACTGGAGTTAAAAGCTCAAGGAGATCAAATGGTCATCCATCCAAGAGCAGCGACTGCCACGACCACAGGTATTGTTCATAACTTGCTTGGTTTTTCTACAGAGTAGATCCAAAATTACTTTTACAATCTACTTTATTGCTCCCTCCCATTTTTGAGCTTGCAGGGTGTTTTATCACTCTGGTTTGGATTAGAGAAGTTGCAATCCAACACATCTGTAAAACACTAAATTGGGAAAGGTGAAACTGAGGGAATAGAAAGTAATTTGTAGTGCCAAGAAGTAAATATATGGATCTACGCCGATCCTTTCATTATCAAGATTTTCCCAGGTTTGGGGAAATCGTGTATACTTTATTTGGTTTTATTTTTATCTCCCTGATCTTCCTTCTGTCTCTTGCAGATACTGTTGCTGTGGCTTTTATATCGGCTGGTGGGCTGGAATCACTTTTAAAAGAGACTCTAGTGCAGAATGGAACATTCCCGGACAATGAAATGCTGACAAATGTTCATATGAACTCCAGGCTGGTAAGCGTTTCTGTCGGGAACAAGATACAGGATATTTCTACCCCGGTCAATCTCACTTTTCAGCATCTCAAGGTATGTAAATGAAGTTACTTTGGAAATCAAGCCATTTTTTTTCTTTCCATCTTATGAATATATATTAAGAAAGAAAGTAGAATATCAAGAAAAATATAAATCCATATAAATGTTCTTATGGTCATTCAAGCTTTATAAATCAGAAGTCTGATAGCACCTTTTCACACTAACAACTTTTACAAAGCTTATGCATTCTGTAGTATTTGTGTTTCCTGGTCTTTAAATTCTGTGATGTTTACATTGTTCCTTTTGCTTGTCTTACAGTTGTTTCCTTGTTAATGTTTAATAACTCTGCATCTGTGCAGTAGGGGATAAAGTAAATATGTAGATTTTCTCCCTACCTGCCATCAACATTACTTCCCTCTTGCAGAATAAAGTTGCCCAGGAAAAGGTTCTCTGTGTCCATTTGAACTTCGGTGCCTTGTCCGAACATGGCTGCCAGCAGCTCTTTTCTAACATCACCCACACAGAGTGCAGCTGTCAACATCTGTCCAGTTTTGCTGTACTGATGGCCACAACTCATAAACACGTATGTTACTTCTGAAAACATCTCAGAAATGTAATGTGGTAAACAACATGTTTTTTCTTACATGTTATACTGTATCTACTGTTGTGTCCTGCTGTTGTCTAGGAAGATAACAATTTTCATCATCGAAGCAGTATTTTTCTATTTGACATGCTGCAGAGTTCTCCATAACTATTTGTGGCCCCTTCCTTTCATATATAGAAAAGTAAACTAAGAAATATTTATAATACTCAAGATTTAAAAATCCTGATGCTTCATTTCCAATCACAATACAACAAAAACAGACAGATAATAGAATAGCTTTTACATGAAAGTCAGATCTCTGGTTTAGATCAGGGGGGTCAAACTGGCAGCCCATGGCCAGATGCATCATGCACAGGCCATACCCAACTGGCTTTGCAAAGGCAAAAAACTCGCGATACGTCACAATATGTCACATGACACGATCAAGTTTGATACCTGTAGTCTAGATTTTAGATGAAGTGTAAAGGTAACTTTCTTGTCAAAAGATGGCTCGTATAATGTTGAGAACTTCTCTTTCCAGGGAGATCTGATCCTCACCATTATTAGCTACCTTGGGTTGTCCATCTCAGTCATCTGCCTCTTCCTGTGTATTGTCACATTCCTCTTCTGCCGCTCCAGCCACAACAACAGCACCTTTATCCACCTACAATTGAGCTTCTGTCTGTTTTTTGCAGACCTCCTCTTCATAATTGGAATAGATAAAACAGGCAACAAGGTATTTCAGAAGAATATGTGATGTTCTGCTCAGTGGATAGAGAACCCCATCTGAGCATGCTTCCTACCTAAGAAATCTTCATTTTTCTTTAGATTGGCTGAATTGAGTCAGTTTTCTTTGCAAACATAATTCTTTTAGCTTTTTTATTAGCCTTATGATAGTGGCATATCTCAAATGAAAGAACGGTTACTTTGCACAATTTTTTTCCTACAGCACTGCTGGTGGAAACATGAATGTCAGATATGATTTGTCCCATTTCTCTGCTTTTTTATAGCCCATTGTTGATTTTCTTTCAAAGCCAACAATTTAATAATCAGATGCTGATAAAGGAATGGCATTTTACTTTTGATTCAGATCCTGTGTTCAATCATAGCTGGAATGCTGAAGTATCTTTTTTTGGCCTGCTTTGTCTGGATGTTCTTGGAAGGTGTCAATCTCTACCTCACTGTCAGAAACTTGAAAGTTGCAAATTACAGCGGGACCAGCAAGTATATGAAGATATGCATGTACCTCATTGGTTATGGGTTTCCTGTCCTGATCGTAGCTATTTCTGCAACAATTAACCCTGGAGCCTTTGGGACACTTTATCGGTAAGTCTTGGCATATGGTTAAAAGCTGCTTCCCTCAGCGTGGTGCCTCCAAGATATAAGCTACAAGTACATGACCATAATTGTTTGTATTACTCAGAGAAAGCAATTTTGTACAATACATTTGTTTGCATGTCTGTCTACTTTTTTCCTGATGATTTTTCTTTTTCTTTAGCTGCTGGCTTAACCCAGATTTTATCTGGAGCTTTATCGGACCTGTCTGTGCAATAATTGTGGTGAGCAAATATTGTCTCTTATTCTTTACAGTAGAGAAATTAAAGAATTTTATAACTTTTTTTCTGAGATGAGAAAGAAGAGAAAAAGAACTTGATCTCGTGTAGCTAAAATGGATACATCAACCTTGGTTGGTCTTTTTATATTTACAATTTATTGGACGATGCTCCTAAGTTTTTAAAAATGCAGGAAAATCAGTTCTTTCAGCGACACAAGGGAAATTAATTAATTCTAATATTTTGCAAAGAGCTGCAATTTTATACTATTTTATACTATTAGGGAAAGAAAGAAAAGATGAATTTGAGAATGAAAAGTTAACCCATTTTGTCCTGAAATGCAGAAATTTCTATTTTTTCTGTCAGCTATAATTAAAATAGAGGTAGATGTCCACTCATTAAAACCATCAGCTATCAAATGTATAATCTAAAACAGCGGTCCCCAACTTTTCTGGATTGGCAGCCCAGTGTATGTGCAGGAGAGGAGAAATTGGGATGGTTTTGTGTGAGGGACAGATGGCACATGTGCACATAGCTCATGCAAGAGGGGCTGCAAGCACAAGCATCCACTGCTCGCACAAGTGGGGCTGCAAGCAGATGCACTCTTCCCCACCACTTACAGGTCCCTGTTCTGAATGGGCCACAGCCCAGCAGTGGGCCATAGCCCGGGGGTTGAGAACCCCTGATCTAAAACCAACAGTTGTTCTCTTTTCTTCATCTTATTTAGACTTAGAACATTATCTATCTGCTGTTGTTATCATTATTTTATTTCTTTCTGAAGGCTTTTTTTCCTCCCAAAGGTCAATTTAGTGTTTTTTTGTCTTATTCTGAGGAATCTTCATAAAAAATTGGCTTCTCTCAATTCAGAGATATCTTCAATCAAAAATACCAGGTAAGAGCTATCACAAAGTGTGAAATGTGGAGTACAGTTCAGTATGATCTTCACAAATAAAAGCTAATGCTTCAAAATTCTTTTTCATGACAAATTGAGAGATACAAAACTTGTACAAGTTTTGGGGAGCAAATATAGAAACTCATATAGTGGAGAACGGTGTTGAGGTCTTTGTATGCATGAGGTTGGCAAAAATTGGGGGAGGGGTGAATTGATTAGAAACTATCAATAGCAAAAGAGTCCTTTTCATTTGGGGGTCACCATCTTTTGTCCCTTTGAGCTAAAAATTGTAGAATCTAGATTGTTCCTCCATTTTGCAGAAATATATGGATGCCTACTGGCTGGGAATCTGCAGAAGATAATGACTTTACTGAAGCATAGGTGCAATATGAAGTTGGATGTCTCAATGTTCATTGATTTTAAAACAAGGATTTTGTCACCAGAACATCAAACCCATGACCTTAATCTTGGGAATAAGCAGTGGATGTTATGTGAACTGTCTCAGCAAAGGGAAAACTCCAAATGATTGATAATGGCCTACTGTACTAGTTTCCCATTCTTTCTCTCCTTCTTTGACTATGGCCACAATCAACTTTAATCATTTTCCATTATTCCACATATCTCATTTATATTCTTCCTGGGAAGTGAAAGTCCTGGTTTCATTCTATCACAGATTCAGTTGAGGGGGAGATGATTACCTTAGATCAGGGCTAGGCAACTTTATGCCCTGTGTACTTCATCTCCCAGAACTCCTGAGCCAGGACTTTTAGGAGTTGAAGTCCATAGGTCGTAAAGTTACCATAGTTGCCTAACCTGCCTTAAATGGATTCAGATGCTCTCTTTTCAGAACTGTCATTTCTCTGTTGGTATCTTGCCTTTGTTGTAGGTCACTGTTATTTAAGGCCATAGCCCATGTGTTCATCCTTGGTGTGACCTGGTGTTTGGGCCTCTTTCAATATGGCCCTGTGGAAGACATTATGGCATATCTGTTCACCATCACCAACAGTGTGCAAGGAATCTTCATTTTCTTGGTGTACTGCTTACTCAACCAAAAGGTGTTGTATAGCAGTGTTTTTCAACTTTTTCTCCCTGTGGTCCCCTGTCTAGGTCACATTATTGATGAAAAATATGTTTTGATTTGTAATAAAGACAGTGTTTACAGCATAGTATCCTTTGCTTTTCTGTGGCCTCCTCAGCATATGCTGTGGCCTCCTGATATGTATTGTTCACCTTTGTGCCCCTTGAAATATCCATATGGCCCCTGGCTGAGAATCACTGGTGTAGAAAACAAGAGAGGGCTGCACAGAATGTAGGTTACCACACAAACTATGTAATATGCCAGATTATCCAGACTGGGTTCAGGATTTTGTGAGCTTCTGGTACAGGAATAGTCAGAGCCAGTGGTGGGATTCAGCCAGTTCGTACCACTTTGGCAGAACCAGTAGCTAATTTTTTTTGTTGACCAGGCCCAGAATGGACTTCTGGAAGCGGCATCCACACAGAGAACCAGTTGTTCATATATTTGAATCCCACAATTGGCTAGAGCCCTCTCTCACTCCCAGTTTCTTGTTCATGCTAGAGATAAAGAATGTGGTAGTAACAAATGTTACTTCAAATTCACTCTGCAAATGAACTGAACTTCCCTTGGCATAAATCCTTCCTGTTATAGTCAGCAGCAGCAGCACTGACTGATTGGTACAGAGTGGGATATTTGCTTCTCTTGTGGATCTGAAGCCATATTTGTAATGCCTATAGAAGAAATATGTTCATTTTTCACCGAACATTTCTGGAATGTTGCAAAGAAGGTTTTTTGGGGGGGGGAGGAGGCTCTTTGTTTTTAAATATAAAGAGTAGTTTTGCTCTCTATAACTCCATCCTTTTAGCTTGTCTTTATAGAAAGTAAAATAAACTTCTTTGTGAAGTTTACTTTACTTCACAGAGGAGTGGAGATTATAAATGGAATTTACTAAATGGCTGTCCAAAATATGTACATTCCCTTTATTTCAGTATCTTCTTAACTGAGTACCCATCATTATACAACCAGACATTACTGGAGGTTTCAGAAATGACAAAAATGTGTATAATCTTTAACATTCCTTTAGAGAAGATAAACAGACTAGGGAAGTAGAAAAGGAAATACTTCTCAACAGCCTATTTGCAGGGAGAATACTGTGGATTAATTACTTTGATTTCTAATATACACAAACAAACCCACAATCCAAAACATAGCTGATTTGAATTCTTTGCTTAGGAGTATTTCACATACAGGTAGTACTTATTTAATGACCGCCTCCTTTAACAACTGTTTGCTTTTACAAAAAGTGATGAAAATGTAACTTTGTGACCCATTCTGTCAACCTTTGCAAACCTGTAAAGCAAAGGAAAGCTGAAGTAAGGTCATAAGCACAACATAGTTTGACTTAGCCACTACTTCACTTAAAGGCCAAGTTGTCAATCCCGATTATGGTTGCTAAATGAGGATTTCCCACTTTAATAGGAGACTAGTAGATAATTTCACCTATTGACCTTGAATTTTTGGATTTTCAGGTGAGAGAAGCATACTGGCATTGGATCTGCTGCATCAATGACAGTGCACCTGATGTCTCTGAGATTATTGTGACCTCTTTTCCCATCATCAATCCTTCAGTAAGCATGATCAAAAATTTTATTACATTTTGCAATGGCACGGGTAAACAGTTTCTACAGCCCAATATTGAAAGGATAAACATGTGTAGCATATCATATTTCAGAAATCAGAATTATTTTTTCTAGGTAATTTTATTGTTATATTGTAAATACTATGTATCCATAGATGGTAGAAGGGGCAAATAGTTGATTTCGTTTGGTGTTGCTGAGATTTAGTGTTACATTATTTTCACCAAAAGGCTTAGGAAATGCTCAAAAGAGCTGAATTGGGTCACTGTCTGTCGGGGAAAAAAACCTCTTGAAGTTATTTGTGTTTGATTGAAGTGGTGTAGAGTCTAGTATTTCATAGAGGGTTCTGAGGCTATTCATTTATATGTTTGAAGATGAAAAGCCTGAGTGATTTACAATTTTTTGAAATGAACAGTAGACCTTACTGGAATATTAAAAGCATCTGATCAGTTGTTAAGAATGGAGAGGTTGCTGGAAAATATGTGTGTGGAAAACAGCAAAGCTCCCCTACCCTGGTTAGTTCCTATCCCTTGTGTCTAATGTTATGTGACTCAGGCTATCACAATAAGCCATAGTTTATTTGTTTGGACATATATTATGCAAAGATAAGCATTGCTTTTTATCAACTTTGGTTTGTTGCATAAGCCTAAGCCCAGCCTTGGTTTACTATGTTGTGTTGTTTTGTTAAGTTCATGGTCTAATAAAGGTTTTTTGTTTGTTTGTTTCAGGCAAATGTACGACGTACTCCTTCAGTGGTTAGCCAGAAAATAGAATGGGGAAACCCGACATAGCTCACTGTCTCTTTTTTGGACTCTTCCGTTCAGTTTGAACAAAACTGAAGAAAAATTGAATATATTAAACCCTTGTTGGTTCTCAGCCCTTTAATGTAACTTGAAATCCAGACCCATGTTGGAAAGATTACTTTCAACTCATATCCTATTTTCATTGCCATTTTTGCTCTGTTCTCTCTGTAGTATTTAGTGTATATAGTATATGCTATACATAGTATATATAGTATAGTATTCAGCTGTTTCACATTCAGAGTATTTCAATTTTGCAAAAGACATATTTAAAATGTTTATTCAACCCTAATACAGCACGTTTCCCTAATACAGCACATTTCTGTACGTTGCTCTTTTAGAGACTGTCATGTTTACTAAGGCTGAACATGGGTTGAAGGAACACAAAGGATGTGCCAACATAACAAGTATCTTGACAGCAACATTCCTCTGTATAATGAGTGTGTACTTTTAAACCAATCAATAGATTCTTTTTTGTGCTGCCAAAAAAGTATTTATTGCAGTCCTAAATCCTTATCTGTGGTAAAACAAACACATTGAGAACTACAGACATTGCTGCTTAGAGAAGGAAAACCCAACTGAAATAGTCCAGAGAGACAAAATGCCAGTTTGGAAATGATCCAGGACTGGTCAGTTTTCACATCAAAATTCAGCTAGGTTATCCAAGAAAGCCAAAGCACCATACAGTTAGGCTAGAAGGAGGTGGGCTATGTCTATGGATGGGCATGTGTAATGTTGATTGCTACAAAGAGCCAGTCAAGCCACACTTTCCTTTATACCAGTGGTTCTCAACCTTTCTAATGCCGTGACCCCATAATACAGTTCCCCATGTTGTGGTGACCCCCAAGTGGGTGTGGTCACCAATAAGGGAGTAGGACAGCTAGGGAAAAGGAAAAAAATGGCGGACAGCGTGGTTTGGCGACCCCATGAAATGGTCATTCAACCCCAAATGGGGTCCCGATCCACAGGTTGAGAACCACTGCTTTATACAGACCATATTTCTACAGGATAAACCAATTAGAATGGATTATTTTGAGACATACTTCTTACTTTCAAGTGGATGACTCAGCTTCCTTGTTCTTCTCTTCTCAACTTGTGGTGTCTTCCTGGGTTTGGGATTTACCTAACTTAGCTTCTGTATCAGCTGACTCAGCCTGCATTGAGCCTATACCTCCTCTCTTCAGCCAATTCCTGTGGTTGAGGCTGAGGTTCAGATTGGTCAGCCTCTTCTACTTCTGAACCAGAAGACTCAGAGTGATCCTTAACAGATTTACAGATTTAAAAATTAGAAGATTCTACAACCAAGCTGGTACAAAAATAGTACAATTAATTAGTAAGAAACAACTGGATCCTTTCAATCCTATCAATCCAGATGGATTTGAATATTTAGGAATAGTTTATAAAAGGTTGGTGTTAATTTTAAACTGCAGTCAACATCTTTCTCTGTATAATTAAAAATGGAATTTGTGTCATAGCAACTACTTTCATTATTATTGCTTGTAGGAATAAATCCTTGCTAAAATGTTATTTTTGTTTTAAGCAATTCTCATCAGTCCCATACCCCCAAAGCCCTAAATTTGTATTTTTCTTGGAACAACCATATTGCATTGCAACCTATACTGAGTTTGGAATCAACTACTGTCCCATGATCTTCTATTGTATCTTTGAGCATTCTAAAACATCATGGTTATTCTCTTTTTAAGTATGAGAATAAATTTGTTCAAGAAGTGATAAGACAGATCATTTTATTATCATTTTATCTCATTAAACATTAATTGTTGATCCAAATCCAGGTTCTGAAGGCAGCTTCCCTGACAATCTCCTTTTATTTTTATTCCAAAACAATAATGCTCTGAGATAAAATTGTCTGAGAAAAAGTCAGCTATTGAGTTTCATTGCTAAAGGTATTATTTGTCTAGAGCTGGGTGGATCTCCCTGATCTGGGTCCAATACCTTAAGCCAGAGGTCCCCAACCTTTTGGGAACCAGGGACCAGTTCCATGGAGAAAGGTTTTTCCACAGACCGGAGAGTGTGTGGTTTTGTGTGCTGCCTGCATCCTGCAGATGGAGTTTGCTTGTTTGTGCAGACCGGTTGCTGGTATGCCGTGGCCCGGTACTGGTCCACGGACCAGGAGTTGGGGACCCCTGCCTTAAGCAATACATTATTTTGGCTCTCATGCAGATCCAGCCAAATAATACCTTTAGCAATGAAACTCAATAGCTGACTTTTACTCAGACAATTTTATCTCACAGCATTATTGTCCAATACTTCAATCACTCTGGGAGGATGTTCTGAGACATGAACTCACCATTTTAATCTTTTTTCAAAATGGTTCTTAATTTATGCCCATGGTTCATTTTTCTTTTTAATCCTATTTTTTTTAAGTCTCTCTGTGTGTTTGCTTTGTTTATTTGTTCATTAATCTATTTAAAATACTTTTTTATTAAAATAAAGTATTTAAATGATTAATTAGATGAACTTAGCTAATAATTTTGCTCGCTGATGTTTTCTTTCTTTATTGTTTATTATTTCTTTATTATTGTTTACATGTTTTTGTAGAAAAATAAAGAACTATAAAGAAAAATAAAGAATTATACATGAAGTATAACCACAATCTCATACTTTGATGGTTCTTAAGTCTGAGTTTCCAGCCTATATTTTTGAAAAATAAATCAGCTGGTGGTATTGCTAAACCTGGGACCGTAGCTCTGGATCTATTTTTTTATATTTTTCTATTTTTTTTCTGAGCTCCAAATTTCCTCTGATGTCAATAAAAGTGTCTTCCTTCCTCTTCCCACCCCCCTCCCCCAGTTAATTTCTATGCAGATTAAGTTCGTGGGAGTTGAAGGTGAAAAAAGAATTTTCTCCTTTCACTTGGTGCAATCCCTCCTTTGAAAATCATCTTCTATTCTCTTTGTCCAGAAGTCAGACATTTCTGCAACTAATGTCAAAAGATGATCCCCACTAGCCTCCCCCCGCCCTCCAAAAGAAAATCAGAGCTAAACCTATTCCACAGCTTTTGGCAAGATATGTGGGAGAAAGTCTCCATCAATAGCATTAATTGACAGCCTTAAATTTTCTGAAGTTTAAGCAAACGGAAACAAGATTGCCTATATACTGTAAATGCTTTTTGGTGGCCTATCACTTCTTTCATGTGAGCTACATTTATCTCATTCAAAGAAGTTTGGGTAGGAAATGAATTGACTTTGTCTTCAATGAAATGCAATTTTTCAAGGGATTTATACACGTCCTGCTTTCTGAAATATGAAGATACCCCACATTATTTGCCAAAGGCTTTTCTCATAGTGGAGTGTTTCTCTTGTTATTAGCCTGCCGATGAGGTAGGCTAAGATAGATTTTAACAAAAAAAAAAGTGTTTTCAATCTTTTTATGGATTTTTCATGAGTCCTTCTGCATGGAGGAGAAAAAAACAAAGGTCTGCTATGATCCACTCTAGGACTATGTGCTCCATTACCATTTTTGTTTTTGCTGTCAGAAAGATGGAGACCTCACTTTATTACTATTATTTTTTTAAAAAAAATTGTCTCCATGAGACTAATCAGATACCAATTATCTTATTTTCAACTTCTGGCTCCAGATTGAAAGGCTGCAATGTAGGATGCTGAACATCCCAGATTACCCAAAATGCTACTTTCATTGACAAAAAAAAAAAAAAAAGGCTTCCCGAGGAGCTCCCTTAGAAATGCTGGAGCAGTGTTTTAACACAATATTCAGTGTCAGTGTCAGACTGCCCTCACTTAACCTCCCAAAAGAAATGATCCTTGGCTCCATTTGTTGAGAAAGGTACAGTTTAATTAGAGATCAAGTGGATTGCAGTAAGGCATAGCTAGAACTGTGATTTGTGCACCAAAATCTCAAACATTATACTTTCTACTTTCCCCTTCCTTGATTGGTTTTCATTTCCCACCCCAATTAAAGTATCCAATTAAAATCTTGCAAGCTGTTTTCCTAATGGTCAATTCAGGCATGCTCTGGTATGCCACTTCCTCCTTCTTCCAGCTGGATGAACTTGAAGCAGTTCCTTGAGAAGGCACAGCATTGTTTCAGTTTCCCAAGTATTTTCCCCTCCACTCTTCTCTTCCATATTTCATAGCAGATTGTCACCACGTATCAGTGAATCCCAAACAAGCAGCTGCCAGTCGAGTAGAGCCCTGGCTAGTTTCTAAGTTGCTGTAGGAATTGGTCCCAGAAGGCATTATACCCAGATGATTCAAGAAAGGCAAATGGATTGATGTCAGATTATAGATAGAAGACCAGCAAGTACTACTGGGTTCAAGGAATAATTGGGCAAGCAGCAGTGAAGACAGACAATGGGACTGCTGAGACAGGCAGCTGAACATGAAAATGAACACAGGAGGAAGCAGTGAAGGCTTGGAGCAGCTTAGCCTGTGCTTTCCAATACAGCGGCTTTGAAAAACACAGGCTATTTTGCCATATCAACCTTCAAATCATTCAGCAGATGGAGAGACAGCTATTCTCCTGACAAACAAAGAGACAATAAGTAAAAGTTGAGTATGAACTACCTCAAACAAACTGCAAAGAAAGGTCATATCGCCTTTCAGGTTCCCCAACCCTGGTTGGTCACACTCTCTGGAAAGTGATTGGTAATTCATTTTCCCACACATAAATATTCCTGATGGGACAGGTTGAAACATCAGAGATTTTGCCAATTGTTATCCTGAAGCTACCACAAGTTACAGTGTGTGTCAGCAACAGCTCTAACAACGTAACTTTGGAACAAGATATTTATCTATTTATTTTTTGCATTCAGTGGTGATTAGAAATACTTGAATAGTGCTATCATTTGCAAATTATCTTGTAATATATCAGTTATTGCATTTAAAAGCACAGGACTAGAGTTAATTCAATACATTGCTGGGAAGTTAAAATATAGTTGGATGTATTGATTAAACAGATACAGTATTCACTGTTGTAAAAAGCAGATTTTTTTTCTAGATTGCCTTTGCCAGCCCAACTCGATTGTTGCCTCTGTCAAAAATGCTGTAGTATTCTCTTATGAACACATCCCCTAGAATCCAGAGATCCCCAGGAGACGACTGGAAACCAGTGCTGCAATAGCCTGGTACAATCTAGAGGAAAGGAAGAAAACAAAACAAATTAAAAAACAGCCATAGGATTGAACCTGTGCATGGATTATTCAGTGAATTAATTTTAGTCAAATTGTACCAGGAAACAAACAAACACAAAAAGCTATGCAAGTGTTCCCTAGAAAAATTATAAAAGAATAAACGAAATAAAATAATGAAGTAAATGCTGGAGTATGGTATGCAAAGAGATTGTTAGTTACGATGATAACTAAATGAATAAAAATCAACTGTTCAAGTAAGAAAGCTCTTTAAAAGTTGCAGGGAGATTCCAGGCTTGCAAAATGCTTTATGTGCTGCTCCATTGAGAAAATAATTGAACTGCAATACAACTAAGGAGAAACTTCCTGACAGAACAATTAACCAGTAGAACAACCTGCCTCCAGAAGCGGTGAATGCTCCAACACTGGAGGTTTTTAAGAAGAAACTGGACAGCCATTTGTCCAAAATGGTATAGGGTTACCTGCCTGAGCAGGGGGTTGGACTTGATGACCTCCAAGGTCCTTTCCAACTGTATTATTATTATTATTATTATTATTATTATTATTATTATTATTATTATTACTGAGCTAGACAATGGGGAGGATAGTACTGAAATTCTTTCTGCTAGTACAGAAAAAAAGTCAGTGAATTTATGTGGACATTGTAATACTGCTGTTTTGTATTACTGTCCTTTTAATCCAGGAAGACGTTAATAAATAAGATATTTATGTTAAGAGTTATTAATATCAAGAGTATAAATTTTCAGGAGATAACATTGTTGAGAAATCAGTTAAAAACTTTTCAGATTGGTTAGTGTAAACTAGACAGTCACTTGTCTGAAATGGTATAAGTTCTCCTGCTTCAGCAAGGGGCTGGACTAGAAGACGTCCAAGGTCCCTTCCAGCTCCTATTCTATTCTGTTCTGTTCTGTTCTACTCTAAATATTGGCTTGATTCTTTGTAGCTTGTTGTACAAATCAGCTTATTCCATTTGTTTATTGTTTAAATAATATGTGAACTCAAAAATTGACTAATTCACTAAACACACATGTAGAAACTATAAGGAGATTCAGGATTGGAAGTGGACTCTGATTTCCACATATCCATCAAGCCCTGAAATAATATCATGGAGAAAATTCCTTGGCAGCTTATTTTTTTCACAATTGATTGATTCTGTGTTATTGTTTTGGCGTACTGATTGCATTAAAGGGACTCACTAATCAATAAACCCCAGGCATAGATAACATAGGCAGGGTTACTCACTTTGGGGGGACAATGCCTGGAATTCCCTGATAGCAGAGTTAAAATTAGGGCCCATACTATTCTAGAATTCTTAGAATTATAATCCAACATATTTGAAGAGTTGAATTTGATAAGATCTTTTAGTATATTATCAGCAGGCATCAATATTTGGTATAGAAGAAGGGGACGACAGAGAATGAGATGGCTGGATGGAGTCACTGAAGCAGTAGGTGTGAACTTAAATGGACTCCAGAAGATGGTAGAGGACAGGAAGACCTGGAGGAATATTGTCCATGGGGTCGCGATGGGTCGGACATGACTTCGCAATTAACAACAACAACGAACAACAAGGACTTCCAGTTTGACTTCCAGCGATACTGACACAGGAAGGCAGAGCTCTTCTTTCCACACCTGATTTCACCCTGCTGTTGGCCCTAAAGTCACTCCGAAGAGGCGATGAAGAAGGAGGGGTGCCTTGTTGATCATAGAGAGATGGTGTTCTTTCTGTTCGATCTGAGGAAAGCCTCCAAATCAGCAGGGGAAAGACTGGCTGCATCCCTGTGGCCAGCCTTCAGCTACTGACAACCAAAGAAACAAAGCACTAACTAGCAGATCAACGTGTTTGCAACTGGGTGACAATATTGATCCTTTATTTACTATTTTCAACTGAATTTCCTGGAAAAGGCTCCCAAGAAGCTAAAAACCTCCGAACGTGAGAAGGAAGGGGACGGAAGCAGCATTTTAATCTTTTTATGAGGGACAGAAATACATAATACTGAAGTGGAAATAATATAAAATTACAGCTTTGGTAAATTTGAGAACTGAGATAATTGTTAAGATTTTCTCTTTGAAAAAATAGTGGCGTGAAATATAAGAAATCAACCTTCTATTTTAAGAGTGGAAAATGGATATAGAGAAACTGAGAAACAGATAATAACCTAGCTTCTTGGCTGCTCAGTGACTCTTACATTAACAGAGCAGCTGAGTTAGACTGAAAAAATAGAAGATTTTATCTACTAGAGGGGACATTACATGATTAAATATTTGTTTGAATATGATTAAAAGGATAGATAACCCTTAGATGTAATTAGACTTTTATAATAAGAAAAATATGATTTATAGACTCTAGAAAGAGTACAGAGAAGAGCAACAAAGATGATTAGAGGTCTGGAGGCTAAAACATACAAGGAACGGTTGCTGGAATTGAGTATGTCTAGTTTAATGAAGAGAAAGACGAGGGGGGACATGATAGCAGTGTTCCAATATCTCGGGCTGGCGCATAGAAGAGGGAGTCAAGCTATTCTTCAAAGCGCCAGAAAGCAGGACAAGAAGCAACGGGTAGAAACTAAGCAAGGAGAGAAGCAACCTAGAACTAAGGAGAAACTTCCTGACAGAACAATTAAGCAGTGGAACAACCTGCCTCCAGAAGCAGTGAATGCTCCAACACTGGAAGTTTTTAAGAAGAAACTGGACAGCCATTTATCCGAGATGGTATAGGGTTTCCTGCCTGAGCAGGGGATTGTACTAGATGACCTCCGAAGTCCCTTCCAACGTTATTATTATTATTATTATTATTATTATTATTATTATTATTATTATTATTATTATTATTATAGCACTTTTTTGATAAGGGAAATATGAAAATACGAGGTTGGCATCTATAAATAAAACTCTTAACTACATAAATGTAACTAATCTTGAGAAAACCATAATTGACAAAGATATTTTGAATATTGATGGGGAATTAAACTTAAATAAGAACATGAAAAACAGGATATTGATTTAATAAGGAGATTTTAATTGCAAATACATTTGAAATATAAATTGGTTAGAAAAGAGGTTATAAACTGATATTATTGTTATTTGTATAACACTAGAAAATATGATGAGGATGCTTATATTCAATTTTGTATGTATTAATAGTAGCAAGAATGGCATTTGCATAGTGTTGGGGAAATGTAAACAATTTGGGAAGAAAGGAAAATCAGGGGAAAAATACTGGATTGTGCAGTATTGAATAGATTTATATTGAAGAAGTTAATGTTAAATATGTGAACCCAGACAACACATTATTTACTAAGCACTAAAGATTGCAATTGTTAAAAGTCAATAAAATATTTTTAATATATTTTTTAAAAAAAAATATTTGGTAAGTCTAGTGCAGAGATGCCAGGAATTATAGGAAATAACCAGGCTGAATCTGAGGGAGGGGTCAAATGTTTCATAAGTCATGAGTCCTTGCGAGTCTCTGCAAACCCAGAAGAGATCTAATTCTAACTCCAGCCCACCTTTAATGCCTCTTAATTCCTGCTCATTTCTTTTGACATTAGTAGCTCAGATTTTGTAGCGAGCTTAGGCTTGCAATAAATCTTTATACTCATTTGAACTGCCTGAATCTTCTAATTTCCCTAGCACTTGACAGGTATGCTGGGAAGGATCTTCCAAGCACATCAGATTTGGGCCTTTGTTTTACTGCTATTCTTGTGCTTTTCATTTTATTGTGGAAACATAACTGTGGTGTGCTAGGATAGTTGGACATAGCAGTATCTGGAATAAAAGAGAAGTAAAACTTGCCAGACTACAGCTTTATATCTCATGTATTTTCCACATAAAATAGATCATGTTCTATTTAGATCAGCGGCCCCCAATGTTTTGGGCACCAGGGACCAGTTCTGTGGAGAAAGGTTTTTCCATGAACCAGAGGGACTATGGTTTTGCGTGCTGCCTGCATCCCACGGATGGGGCTTCACTTGTTTGTACAGCCTGGTTGCTGGCATGTTGTGGACCAGTGCTGGTCCGTGGACCAGGAGTTGTGGACTCCTGATCTAGAGATTAAGAAGCACTCATCTAAATTATACACCGCTCTTTTTCCTTTAGTGTAATCCTCTGACTTCAAGTAGCTAAAATTTGAACAATGAGCAGCTTTTTTTTTCTCATTGCCATTGCAAAAACACATACTGTGGTCTTAAAAAGAAAATGCAGAAAGTGAGATTTTGCAATTTTCTATGCAAAAGGAACTGAGGGAAAAACAGCATTATTTTGTTCCACATTTTGTCTTTCCTGGAATAGCTAAACAAACACTTGCAACACCTGACATCATACTGCAACTTTTGGATCAAAAAATCTTGACAGTGATAAGCACGTAACTGGCAGGACAAAATTACCAAAAATCAAAAACCTTATTCAAGAATCAAATCTATGTTAATGTCATAGTATCTGCAGGTATGGTTGCTCTTCCAAAGAGCACTTTTATCCTTGAATTTGAGATGCACCTCAAAAGAGGATCTCCAGCCCTTGTGACCTAACTGCATTACTAATATTCTTACAAAAGATTGCTTCCAAATTTCTATTTTTATCTCTTGCCTGGGACTTCTAATCTGCATGAAATTAGGTGTAATCAGGCATTGAGTATAAATCCAAATCTACTATGTACCTGTTGAGTATAAGCTGAAGGCTTCAATGGATAGTAGATTCCATTGATCACAAAAACAACATCAGGCATGTTGGAGAGATTGCTGCAGTTGATTACAGACTATACAAAACAAGGAAGAGTATTATTGAATTATTATGAACACAACATATAATATTTTTTTTAAAAAAATCACAAAATGCAACATTTTTGCTCCACATATGAAATCTCAAGAAAGCAAAATTGCTGTCTTAAGTGGTAACTCATTATTATGTTTATTAAGTGTTATGTCTCAAAGGTTCTTTTTCAAAAGGCAATTGGACTTTCTTTGTTTTTCCTTAAAGATGTTTCACTTCTCATCCAAGAAGCTTCTTCAGTTCAGAACTGAAGAAGTTTCTTGGATGAGAAACTAAACATCTTCAAGGAAAAACAAAAAAATATCCAATTATCTTTTGAAAAAGCATCTTTGTGACAACCATGAGCTGGGTGACTGAGAATCTCCATAGACATTAAGTGTTATGGTTGAGGTAAACACCACCTTGCAAATTGAGATAATTTCCATTACTTTGATTACATGATAAACACAGGATGTGGTGTGTTTAGTTTTGTTTTTTAAAAAAACAATTTCTAGGGAGATTTAATATTTTTACTATTTATTTTTTTTTAGAGCCATAATCTATGGTCATCTCATATACTTTATGAGGAAAATACAACTTTATCCTAACAGGACTATCAAATTTATATTTGAATTTTAATGAAATATATAGGCAGAAATTTGCTGAAGTGGAAATCCACAATGCAAACTGAGCAGTAATACAAATCAGATATCTACCAATCTACATATTTCTACACCTAACCTCTCACACCCTGGTATTGTACAGACATCAGTGTGATGAGGATGAATAGAAGAGTCTTTCAAATGTAATGAATTGCAAATACAATGGCAGAGAATAAGGGGTTTAATCTTACCTGCCCCTGATTAGCTCCAATAGCATTTAGGATACTATTTATGGAGGATGGTGGACCAGCCAAGAGGGAGGTACCTGTGTCAACAATTGCTTGACAGCCACTGTTGCAGGCAATCGTCTCACCATTCACTAAAACACTAAGAAACAGAAATTGTGTGATGGTGATACTAGAAATAAAAAAGCTACCACTTATTAAAATATAAATACTGTGTTCCTTAAGAAATTAACATGAGGGTGACTAATACTTTCTATACTATATAATTAGACAAGGCTAAACCAGGATATCAGCTTGAAACTGCAGAAAGCAGTTATAATAAATGTAGCTGGGAAGCTCTTTAGAGCAGGAAACTCTGCTTTTCCAGTATGTAATATGCTATGTGTAATCAACATTTTTGTTCCAGCAGTTGTGAGCTTGACTTTTCTTTCTTTCTTTTCACTTCTTATCCCTTCTTATCCCTTATGAATCTTAAAAGTATTTGATAAAACTTTCTGGTGTCCAACAGTAATGTCCAATACAGTAGTAATAAAGAACTCAATCTATATATATAATAATATATATTTTATTCTATCTAAATAATAGTACTTATAGCAAATCCTGCTTACCTGTCCATTGAAATCTGCCAGTATGTTTGTTGACTCACTGGTATCCAGTTAATAGAACCAGTATAATGAGAATGATCTATTCCACCAAAAGTGATCACGCTCCCAGATGCTTTTCTGAAACATGAATATATGGTATGAAGTTGTCAAGCCATTTGATGCACATTAAGTGTCCCATGTCCCAAAATTAAAAAAAGATTCCTCATTCTCGCATGTAACAAAAACAACAACAAAAGGAATGGCTTGCAGTTTCCCACTCCACCCATCTGTTCAAGACTTTTCTTCACTTTGTGCATATTTGCCCATGAAAAAAAAAAGTCTGGGTGGTTAAACAGCAAAGTCATCAAACCACCATTTTCTGCAAAGAACCAGGTAGAACAGCTCAAGCCCAGGAGCCAGGATAGAAAATCTCCCTAATAAAAAATTTGTCTATTCATAAACTCTATGGAGTTCCAGGTTTTCAAAGAATTGCAAAAGGAAACATCAATTTCAGCAAAACCATAGTTGGCCAGAAACCCATTGGCTCAGCTCTCTACTACTGCTGTTAGTAGACAGCTGAGACATTGTGGAATCAGAGGGATCCCATGCTATTTTAAACTTAATGCAGAATCATCAAGAGAACTTGTCATGAGAAGTCCCAAAAGTGCTTTTCCAAAAGATAATTGGACTTTTTTGTTTTTTTTCCTTGAAAATGTTTAACTTCTCATTCAAGAAGCTTCTTCTGAACTGAAGAAATTTCTTGGATGAGAAGCAAAACATTTTCAAGGAAATAACCAAGAAAGTCCAGTTGCCTTTTGGAAAAGCACCTTTGGGGCAACTGTGACCAGGATGATTGATAATCCCCATAGACATTTTGCCGTGAGAAGATTGGCCTTTACACAAATACAAGCACAGTAGAATAACAGCTGTCTTATTCTTTGTTGTTAATTTTTTTTAGAACTACAACTCTTGGCCATCTCATACATTTTAAGACTACAGCACAGCTCTTTGTTATTCAGGTGACATAACTGAGCTGTCAAAGAAATATATTCCATTGTGCATTTTCCTTCAACCACTAACAACAACTGGTAGATAAAAATATTATTTACCGGCTGAGATAAACAGAAAACAAGTTTTGTTGCACTAAACCTTCTTTCATCAAATTATCAAAGACAGGAGTTGCTTGGTCAACTGCAATTGTGGGGTAGGCTAAGCCCAGGATTCCATCAAACTTTGCATAGGTAAAAATGGTTCCTGGCTCTACAGTGCTCAGACCAAAAGGTTGATTGGTATCAATGTAGCTGGACACCTAAAAGAGAAACAAAGTATTCCTTTATCTATTAACCTGGTGAACTGCAGAGCAGACTTTTAATACTGGTATCATGAGTGATGGCCACCCTCATGAGCCGAGGTGGTGCAGCAGTTAGAGTGCAGTACTGCAGGCCACTTTAGCTGACTGTGTTCAGCAGGTCAGCGGTTCAAATCTCACCGGCTCAAGGTTGACTCAGCCTTCCATCCTTCCGAGGTAGGTAAAATGAGGACCCAGATTGTTGGGGGCAATGTAAATATATACATACATTACTTACTGGTGTACACCGCTTAGAGAGTGCTTGCACTTAAAAGCGGTATATAAGTCTCATAAATAAATAAATAAATAAATAAATAAATTAAGCCCATGCTCATATTCTTCAGAACACAATTAAAGTAATAACTATCATGGCTTCAAGACAATAA
The DNA here is from genome assembly GCF_016545835.1 of Crotalus tigris. Classification (NCBI taxonomy): domain Eukaryota; kingdom Metazoa; phylum Chordata; class Lepidosauria; order Squamata; family Viperidae; genus Crotalus; species Crotalus tigris. The sequence continues at coordinate 3,299,342 of NW_024100417.1, read as the reverse complement.
CTGAGCCAGCCAGGGCTTTTTACTAATTAATTAAAATTACTGAAGAGGCTGAATCGCCCCCAAACCAGTATAAATTCTATTTCATTATGCTCTCAGGCTCTAAGGCAAATGTGTAGCTGCTGGCATCATGCATAGAACTTAGTGTGAGCTACTCTTTGCATGTCATTTCTGTCATTTTTCTGTCCTTTGCAGAAATGAGCATAAGATTTGACCTTGTTACTGGGATATTGATGGGCTGGGTCAGTGAAGTCAAGTTGGTGCCCATAACCATGAATTTGAAACCCCACCTCTTTTTTTAAAAAGGTCAGGAGCTTTGATCACCTAGTTGTGACTGTCATCTGGATATTTTTTTTTTGAACCATTACCCACAACAACCTTGCTTTGCTATCTCTAATATGCTCAGGTACCATAATGTAACATGGGAGGTTGAACTCTAGATCAGGGGTCTTCAAACGTGGCCCTTTTATGACTTGTGGACTTCAACGCCCAGAATTCCTCAGCCAGCATGCCTGGCTGAAGAATTCTGGGAGTTGAAGTCCACAAGTCATAAAAGGGCCAAGTTTGAAGACCCCTGCTCTAGATAGTATACAACTTTTTAAAATGGTAACAAAGAGAACCAATAAGAAGCATAAACCATGCACATCCAGAGCAAACAATTCCCTGGACAAATGTAATGCTATAGGGTTAAACATCCATCCTATGCCCAGGGAACAGTCAGGGTTTCAGAGATTTCTTGAACATCATCGGGGTGAGGGTCATATAAATCTCTGGGGAAATGCTGGCCCAGAGGGCAGATGTGAGGAAAGAAAAGGTGCCCTTCCTAGACACTACCAGATATCTACCACTGGATGACCCTGTTTAATCAAAAGGACCCCATTAAATTCAATAAGCTCATTTCCATTTTTTCAAGGATTCCACGAATATTCATTGGATATGGATAAAGTTTTCCTTAATATCTCAACCCATATACACATAACATATAACATTACAAACTGTACCAAGTTTTAAATGCAATACCCACCGTGAGGATGAAAGCATCTGTTTAGGGTTTTTGGTTTTTTTTTTTAATTGCTTTCTTTATACACCCAAGATTCTATTTAATCAAGAATGAATTTTCTCAAACTGCAACATGTAGCGAGCAGAGAGAGACAGAGAGAGCAGAAAAAGTCTGTGCACAGAGTGAGTGGAGTAACTGGAGAGAAAAGTTGGAGAAAGTTCTCAGTCAGTTGAGAAAGAAGAAGAAAAAAAAAGATCCAAGAGTAGCTTTCCTGGAAGAATGGAAATGAAGACTCTGAGGGATGAGAACTCTACCCAAGACCCAAGTCAGAGAGGATGGAATAGTCAATCACTGGTAAAGCTCTGGTCTTTTTGGAAGACCTACTGCTTCCCAAGTGGAGAGGCAGTAGAGCTTCAATTGAGCAGATTCAGGAAAAAGTCAAGCAGTGCTTAACATAGTACAGGAAATTTCCATTTCATTCCCCCCCCCTCTCTCTCTCCCTCCCTGCCTCCCTCCCTCTCCCTGCCTCCCTGCCTCCCTCCTCCCTCTCTCTCTCTTTTGTCAAGCTCAGAAATGGGAGACTGAGTTGTAAATATATTGTAAACAGCCTCATTGCGAATAGTAAAAAAGCATAAAAGCTTCCACTGTTTTACTGCATCAATTGCCACCCTTACTACCAGTTCAAAAAGAATCTTCTTATACTGTTGACACTACTGTATTAAAACCTCAGGAGAAAGGAAGGAGAATTAGGAATATATTTTTTTAACTCCCAGAATTGCTATGAACCACAACATTATTAGAAATAGACTTTGTTAGCCATTTATTATCTTCTCATCTTTTAGGTACCTATAGAATGCTGGGTTTACCTTCACTGTGTCATATCCTAATATGCCTTCCATGTTTCCTGTGCCATAGGCAATGGCCATAGACTGTTGTGTGCTCTTGAAAGTAGAAGAAAGGCTTGGGTTAAATTGTTGATGTTTTCCTAAATGTAAAAAACAATGCAAAAAAAATTTAATGACACCAGTCATTAATTAATATTAAAACAGCTTTTAATCAATGGTGGGTATCAAGCTTAGTATAATATAAATTTCTTCCTGAAGAAAAACATTGCAACATTTTACACAGTGCAGAGCATTTGAAATATATTATTATTCGCCTATTAAAAGGAAATGGTTTCTGTTTATTATTAGCCTATTAAAAAGAAACGCCACATAAATGGTTAATAAAACTAGTGGATAGAATTATTTACTAGAGGAATGTCACTTAATATTAAAAAGAATGTTACTTCTGTAAAATATGATCTGTTATTCTTTGTGTCAGTCTTCAAATAAGGAAATTGATTTTAATTACTATCTTGAAACCTTTTACTGACAATTACCCTACGCTTTTACAAATTAAATTAAATTAAAATTTGCCTACACAGTCATATATCAAATCCCATAATATTCAGTGGAACATATTTCTTAGAAGATTGCTACCCAAAGGCTGTGCATGCTTATTGTTAGAAGCCAAATTCCATTGTGCTCAGTGGGCCTTATTCCTAAAATCCCACTGCCAAACTTTCCTGATTCTAATTTAAAGTTCATGGGATGCTGTCCCCTACCATTCTAAATCTTTTTGAATCTTGGATACATATGTTGTTATGGAACATTTATAGGGTTGCGAATGCCCAGCCAATCAGTATCTGCCCTTTATGGACAGCCTTGAACAGAGAAAGGCAAAGTAACCAGCACTAAGATGACCAGAAATCAACTGCTTTGGAGAGTCCTTGAGCTCTTTTAGCTTGGTTGGGGGGTTTTTTTGTTTTTTGTTTTTTGTTTTTTTTTTTGCAAATGTTTTATTCAGTGCTAGCACTGAAGATGTTGCCTCACCAAGTAAAAAAATGTCTGCAAGAAACCAAGCAAGTTTAGAGAGCACCAAGAATTCCACCGTTGAACCCTGAGCTATATATATTCCATTGGTATCAACTGCTTTATCCTGCCCACTTCTTGCCTAACCCTGTATCCTTCCACCAATCTTTTAAAAAATGAAATGAAATGAAATAAGCATATTTCTACTCCTGGGATCATCACAATAGCATGATAATGATCCTTATTTTGTTCTTTTAAGTTATTGTTTGGTCCGCTTTTCAAGCCAGCACAGTGGTAAAAAGCAGTGAGAGGAGAGAAATGAGGCAGACAAGATGTCCTCCCCACAGAAGCACAGGCCATCCTGTGTCAAATGCTTTTCCCTCTGGGCTGCAAAATGGGTTTCCTCATTTTTAAGAAAGCCAGTGCTAGCTGTGTTCTGCTACAATGGCTTCCTTCAGGACAGCTTGGTGAGATTTCAGGGAGCAAAGCATCTCATACCATTATCTGATCCGCATCCCTGTTTAGAGAATTTCTTCATTAGAGTAATGACTTCAAGCAATTTTTTTTCATCTTGCAGGATTTTCTGGCTATGATACAATGAAACTGCATCTTTGATAGCTATCACTGCTATCCAGTAAATATAATGAAATTTAGTACATCTATGAACCCATTTGATCTACTCTGATGAAGATAATTACTTACTACATGCTTGACTTTTACAGAAAACAGATGGTACCCAGAGATTTGATGATCCAGTGTCAAACACAACAGTGAATTCCTGTGGTGGTGTTCCAATGTAGATTGTTCCATAGTACTGGGACTGTTAATTTGTAAATAATAAATATATGTTGGAAGACCTGAGTACAGTAGATCTTTTTTTTCAATATTTTAATATTGATGCATTAGATAAACATGAAATAAAGCAAGAGAAAAAACATCTACAGAAGGGAATAATACAAAAAGGTAGGAATTACACAAATAGAAACCAAATGAATAAACAGAATATGTAAATCCTATCTCCGTGTGTCACCCTTTTAGCTACATAAATAAGAGTAATTGAGCTAGCATTACTTCACCTGCACTTTGACATCTATAATGGTAAAATAATTTTCAGTTTTCAAAATTGTTCAAATATCAGTTTTTATCACAGGCAATTAATAACATATATTTGGGAAAAAGTTTTTCCATATCAAAACATACTCTCTGCACACATGGCTGCAAGCTAGAGAGCACCAAGGACTCCACAGTTCAACCCTGAGCTTCATATATTCTCTTCTATTGGCAAATCAAAAGAAAACCAGCAACTCACATCTAAATAGTTCAGGAGTGGTTCATCAGCTAGCTGACCAGGATTGAAAACAACTGGAGAATGTTTGGTGTACTTAGTAGCAATGTCATAATGATGTTCCTGCAGAAGTTTTTCCAGCAAATTATTCCTTCTAAGAATATCTCTAAGTTTCTCTCCTTTCCAGATGGGAACCCTGGCATAGAAGAACAAAATGAATAGATTCTATGTTGTTATTCCTCTCCTATACATGTGTTTCTTTTAATAAAAAAAAAAAAACAGTCTGCTTCACATTGTCATCCACCCTATCTCTAAATTAAATAAAAACAGTTATGGATTTAAATCAAACATCATGGGCTTTCAACTTGACTCCAGCAGCAAAAATATCAATACAGCCTACACTCATGAACATAATAAACAATACACCCAAATGATTTGCAAAAATGTAAGAGATGATACGGCTGCCTAAAGAAAATGCTGCAAATTAATTTATTCTACCTTTAAACTTTAAAAGCATTAGCTGAAAGTTTTAACCAGTTTCTAGATATTTAGTATCTGATTTAGGTAATATTTAAGATGACTTTCACATCTTAGTAAAACCAAAAATATATAATAATGGTTTTAATATTGACTGCTTTCTTTTTGCATTGTATTGTATTAAAATAACAATGTAATTTTAAATCTGAATATACTATCCATAGTTTATCTCCCCTGTATTGCCAGAATAGAAAGTTCATGAATAAATCAATTAAACAAGCAAACAATTGCAGCTGTCAGTGATGAAAATATTAGTAATAAAATGAGGACTGACTGAACAAAACATTCAGAAAAAGCCACAAGCGTGAAGAGAATTGCTAGATGCTTCATGCTGCTCATTCCACCAAAGATGCACCAGTTGTGCTGTGCCTGCTCTACATCATGTTGCTATTTTATAGCTACTGGAGTAGTACCCACCTTCATCTGAATAACAGGTTATCATAATTCAACAATGAAACTCTAATCTCCGGTAACCAATTCACTTTGCTCTCTGTAAATATATCAAAATCTTATCAAGGTAGATATTAAGGTGACCAACTGTCCTCCTTTAGGGAGGACAGTCCTCCTTTTGTAAGTTTTGTCCTCCCTTGAAACGTGTCCTCCTACATGTCCTCTTTTTCGATATTTGAAGACTAATCTGCAGGACTTTTTTTTTTTCTCATAGAACACTCAGAACCGTGTTCCGGCACCTTTTTTTGATGGTTTTTTTTTCAGCTTTTGCATAAGCTGGGCTACTGCCCCTATTGGCTTTTGAAAGCCAATAGGAATTGCTGCTGAGTGCGCCAAAACATCCGGCTGGTAAACTTCGCTGCAGACAACATGCAAGTTGTCTGCAGCGAAGGCGAATTGACAGAAACTTTGCACCCCCCCCCCTGCTACCCAACTACACCATCTCCTAGTTAGTCCCGAAGATACCTGGAGGAGACTAACTTCCATTTAGGGATGGAAAAATCAAAAAAGAGGAAATGCCATTTCAACGATAAATTTAATAAGGAATTTCCATTCATCACATCAAAGAAGGATAACATTGTTTTCTGCAATATTTGCAGCAGAGAATTTTGTATTGCAGTTGGGGGCAGAGCAGCTATTATGAAACACTTGACCACCAAGAAACATAAGCAATCATCAGATGCATCTGCTTCCAGTTGTAAAGTAACAAGTTTTTTTAAAACTTCAAAGTATTCTGAAGATGAAAAACAGTTAGCTGCAATGGAGGGAACATTTGCATTCCATACCATACCATAATTCACAATCAAAGTTTTCGTAGTATGGATTGTACAACTAAATTATTGAAAAAGTTTCACGATGCTAAATTTTCATGCGCCAGGACAAAATGCGAGGCTATTATTAAATCAGTATTTAAAAATTACTGTAACAAAATATTTACAGAAGACTTGGAAACTGCAGCATTTGTAACTGTTTTATCTGATGCATCCAATCATAATGAAACTAAATTGTATCCAATACTAGTAAGTTATTTTAATGTTACCAAGGGCATTCAAGTAAAAAATTTAAATTTAGAATCCATTGAGGGCGAAACTGCTGAAATTTTGTCAAAACATCTATACAGAGTAATAAATGAAAACAATTTGAAAATCAAAGTTGTTGCACTAACAGCTGATAACACAAACACAAATGTTGGTGGGCGAAGACACAAAGGGGTGAATAATGTGTATGTAAAATTGCAAGATTTACTCCAAAAGAAAATACTAGGAATAGGTTGTAATGCACATATTTTGTCAAATGCAATCAACACGGCATCATGTGCCATGCCAATTGATGTAGAAGTAATAATAACTACAATTTATTTGTATTTTAGTCGTTTTACAGTTTGTGTGGCTGCTTTAAAACAATTTTGTGAAGAAGCGAATGTTCAATACAAAAAATTTTTAGGATTTCAAAAGTTAGATGGCTTGTTCTAACACCTGCTATGGAGCGTGTTCTACAATTATTTGAGCCTCTCCATTCATATTTTTTAAGTTTAGACAAATGTCCTAAAATCCTGGAATCGTTTTTCAATAATAAAATATCTGAGATATTAATGTATTTTGTACATAATCAAGCATCTATTTTTCACAAAATGATTCAAAAGATTGAAGGTGAACACATTTCAGCTACAGATGTTAGTCTTATTTTGAATGACTTTATCCTTCAATATAAAGCTGGATTTGAAGAAAAATTTCTTCCTTTAGTTATAAAAAGAAAATTGTCAGACTTAGAGGAATCAAATCCGGGCATAATGGAAAAGTTTGTCAAAGAAGTGCAGAATTTTTATCAAACATGTTTTCAATATATCGAAGAATGGTCTGAAACAAACATCATAGGAAATAAGTTTTCAATGGTGTTTTTTGACTTCATCGCAAGTATATTGGACAGATATTGAATCTTGTGTTGAGTTTTTAATCTAAAGAAATGCCAGACATTAAAATAGACGACAATTGTCTCTTTGAAGAAATTAAAAGACTGAATGTATTTTTAAATTCTGAAAAATTAATACAATGGGAAAATAAACACTTTGAAATTGATAAAAGATGGGTGGAAATATTCAGCCATTTCAAAAATGAACATATTCCATGTAAAAATTTATTTATTCTTGTTCAATTTACGTTGTGCTGCCCTGGAACTAATGCAGCAGTTGAAAGGGTTTTTTCAAGTGCTAATGATTTTTGGAAAAGTGAGAAATCGAGATTGAATGTTGATACTCTAGCTGCAGCACTTGCTGTAAAGTTCAATATGAAGGATATTGCTTGTTCAGATATTTCTAATATATTGTTAGAAGATGATACATTGACAAAAAATATTCATTCAATGTAAAAGTACTCATTTAAATAATAATTAATAGGCATGTAAGCATAGTTACAATATAAAATGTTACAAATGTTTTTATTATGCATTTATCATATATCTGTATTATTGTTGCAATGAATAAAATGTTTATTTTATTTATGATATTTTTTCTTCAATTTATTTGTGTCCTCCTTTTTATTGTAAAATAGTTGGTCACCTTATACATATCCTTTGCCGTAGTGTCTACATTGCCAATCATTCTGTTTCAGAGTAGCTTGTGACTTGATTGTATGGGTAGGATTTAGCAGCTGCATACTTATCACAATATACAGACTATTCATTTCAAATAACATTACTGGCATCCTCAACAAATTGTAGATCTGTACAAATAGAATTGTTTAAGACTGGGGTATGATTCTGTGCCTTAGATGCTATATCCTTGTCATTTCCTTTTGGAATCATTTTTGTTCTCCTTATTCCAATATTACTTTTCTTGACTAAGCATGATGCACATAAAACAGTGGTGGGATTCAGCCGGTTCATGCCACTTCAGCAGAACCAGTAGCTAATTTTTTGTTGCCCAGGCCCAGAATGGACTTCTGGAAGCGGCATCCACACAGAGAACCAGTTGTTCACATATTCGAATCCCACCACTGACATAAAACCATATTAAAAGCACAGATATAAATAAACAATTTGATGGGTTCACAACAGTTCTGAATGAAACCCAGGATGGTACCCAAAATCAGAAAATAAAAATTGGACTTGATTTGTAATCTGATGAATTGGAATATGATTTGTTGCTGCCAGACACGGTGAAGAAAAACTGATCTGTTGTAGGTTTGGCAGAAAAGATGAAAAAGGACACAAGAAATTCAGAGATAATGGAACTGATGTGTGATGGACTGGATTCTCTGGGAAGATGACTGCTGTGTTTGAACAATGGGTGCTGCAGAGATATTTACATCAAAGACTAATTGCACTAGTGAATGAGATGCAATTATTGGGAAAATCCTTAACTAATAGCATTATTACTCAGAGTAATCTAAGGAATGATTTTATTATTAAGTGTCAAATGAATATATTTGATCAGAGATGATGATTGGGGTGATTTGTGGTAGATAAGAAACTGTGGTAGACTTTCTAAGAGTTAATTACGATTACAAATTGTTAACACAGAGTTTTGAAGTTTAATTTTGTTGTTGATTAATCTGTTAACTATTTTTTCTACATCTATATGGTATAATAGATGTATCACAAGTGAATTGGTTACTAATAGATGTAGAAGTTTATAAATCTTAGACCTCTTTGTAAGGGGAGAAAGCTACTATTGCTGTAACATATTTGTCAGTGCTCAACTAGGGAGGATAACACAAGTTTTTGTTTTTTGTCTTTTAATCCACATTTTTAATGATTTAGTTTAGTTTTGTCTCATTTTTGTAATTTTTTTCTTGTTTTTTTTTCCTTTGGAGTTTGTATTTTAATTTTCTGTGAAAAAATAAATTAAAAAAGGAACATTAATCAAAAAATTGTAAATGCCAGCCCAAAATATCCAGTTGTTCTCATTCTTGGATTGTCAAACATATGATGAAGGATTTGTACACAGTGAGATAAGATCATTGTGAACATAAATGTATACAAGTAGAATTTATAAATATATTCATAATCTGGGTATAAAGAGAAAAAATATGTATTTCTGGCACATGCTTTCCAACAAATTATAGGAAATGTTCATACCTTGACAGCATTTTGTACATAGTTGATTTACTGTGTAATCTCCAACAGGACTTCACTATTATGTAAATGCAGATTTACTCTGCTTAGAACAGACATATTGAAATTAATGGAGCTTACATTAAATGAAGCCTCATTAATTTCAACTGATCTTGTGGTTAGATTTCATTCTATTGCTATATTATTGTTTACACAATAAAAAAAACCTTATATAAGCATGCCTATCTTAAGTAAATATGCCCAATATAGCTCTTTCTCACTTTAACTGGATTGAACTCTGTTCAGTGAGCATGGTAGTCTTATATTTTCATAAATGGCAAAGACTATGGAGAAAGCAAATTATCGGGGAGGGGGGAGGAAGGGCTGGAGAATGCCCCTCCTTGTGTATTACACATGACCTTGTGTATTTTTCCAGTTCTTATGGTTCCAGAGCAAATGTTCACTTTTATCTGAAGTCCTTGGCACTTATCTTTTGAGCATAACTGCTAGGAAAGTTAAGATTACATTAAGATATTGGCATTTAATGCTAATTAAATATATTTAATATTATTATTAGTTCAATGTGAGGACATACCCGAACCTCTTAACAAGCCCTGCTAGCCTGTTAACCACACATTTATTTATTTATTTATTTATGAGACTTATATACCACTTTAAGTGCAAGCACTCTCTAAGCGGTGTACACCAGTAAGCAATGTATATATATATTTACATTGCCCCCAACAATCTGGGTCCTCATTTTACCTACCCCGGAAGGATGGAAGGCTGAGTCAACCTTGAGCCGGTGAGATTTGAACCGCTGACCTGCTGAACACAGTCAGCTAAAGTGGCCTGCAGTACTGCACTCTAACTGCTGTGCCACCTCATGATGTTGGTGAAATGTGTCTGAATGTACTGTAAAAAGCTTTATGACAGCATCCTTTTTTTTGTATCAGTGACAATTAAAATTAGAGTAATAGAATCTTCAGATTTGCATGGTAGTCTCTCTCCAATAGTCTCTTCCAGTTTCTTAATATTCCTGTTGCTTGAAAACCACACATGAACTATATTGCTGTTATTTATTTGTCCCACCAATATAATCTTAATTAGATCTGCTTGTTACAATATTTTTCTTAACTATTCCATAGCCCAAGGCTCAAAGAACTGATGTATCCATGATTAGTTTTCATGTGATATATCTCTAATTCCCTGCTTCTTGTTTCTAAAATTGTCAAATATTTCTTTTTAATAATATTTTTTGGGGACAACACACTTTGCTATTGTCTCTGTGTCCTTTACTGATGTGTGTTTTTATGCATTATCTAGTTATAACCAGTTGAACAACCTAAGATGATTATTTTATTATTTCAAGTTAAATATTAATGCCAAAAAAGAGGCCAGGGGAACAGAAATCAAAAGTTGCATCCATCAACAGCATTCTGGAGCATCTTCACTGATGACTTTGCATTTTTTTTTCTTTTGGGAGTTTTTCAAATCTGGTTATGGTATAGAAAAAATACAGGAAGTCAGAACATGTCCACAATGATTTCTAAGCCCTGTACTGTATAAAATATATCAGAAGGGTGTTGTATGTGTTTTGGGGAGGCTTGTTGGAGTTTATATTTAAAAAGAAATATTGCCACCAAAATATCTGGGTTTTTTTGAGAAATGTTGTAAATTATACTTTTGTTATTCTGTCCATACTTTCTCAGACAAGAGATGCCATTGTTACATTAATTAGACAACTTGGGAGAGTGAGAAGCACCAACAAACATTTTAGCAAAGGACTATACGATGTGTGATGTATCTTGGCAGGAGGTGTGGAGGAGGCATCATTTGAAAAATATGTGAATGTATCTTTGTGGCATATGGATTTTGTAGCCTGGCCTGGCTGCTGTTTTGCTGGCGTGAGCCAGTTTTGGGAGTGGGAAAAAAAGGAGAAAAGGACAACTATGCTAGCACGAGGCCTGATGAACTGACCTAGCTGGTAGCGAGATTTTAGACAGCAGTCCATTGGGCAGCAAAGTATATAGGTGTTGGGGATTACAATCCTGGGGGGAAACCCATCTTCTCAGTTGCTATGGGACATGCTGCCTTTTAAGCAAAAAATTAGAGATAGGTTTCTAGAAAAGGAGTGGGGAAAAGGAAAGGAGAATAAATGTAGCAGGAATGAAAAGAAAAACTGGAGAAGACATTGGAGTGAAGGGCTGAAGAGAATTTGGAGACTGAAGTGAAGCATGTTGGTTCCTGTTCAGGAAACAGGAACCTGATTGGCTGCAAATGGTGACTTCACCCAAGACCCAAGAAAGGATAGTAAGAAGTAGCTGCTGTAAGAGAAGCCCTGGTCTGTGAGGAAGAACTGGGGAGAAGACTTTGAGATAGGTTCTTCCCCAATGCAAAAATGGAAAGTGTTTCAACTGAGGTGAAAAAAGTCCAGACATACTGAGCACATTTTAGTAATCCAGTTCATTTCTTTCTTTTCACTCTGTTTCTTGTCAGACCAGTAAAGGATGACAAAGTTGGAGAGAAAAGGGAAGGATGCAGGAGAGATAGAAGGGAATAATTGCTGGAAGGAGACATGAAAGGAAACCTGACATCAGGATTGTCTTTTAAAGATCTGGTGTAAATAACTATATATATATACAGCAAAAAGTAAAAAAAGCTATAGTGTGCTTTTTGTGTTACTTGCCACCTTTGCTAAGCAGTACACTTCCAGTTCAAAAGCAAACTCTGTCATACGGTGATAATCTTATATTTGAATATCTTTGACTTTGCCCTAGTAAGTCTTGGCAATCATTTAAAAATTCCACCAAAGGCTATTTGACTTGTACATAGCTTGTCATACCAGAAAAGGTCATTTGTATTTGATATTGATATATTTAAATGAGTCAAATCATATTTTTGTTAATGTTATCATCCTGATTAAAGAAAGAATTAAACAAAGCAAACAAGATTTCTTCTGCGTTGTAGGTCACCCTCCCTTTTAATGACTTTGGAAGAATATTGTCCAGTTGTCTCAAATTCACAGCAGTTTACTTGAAAAAGATTACTTTGCAAGGTCAGGACACGTGAGATTGCAAATACTATTTCTATTGCATTTGAAAAGTGCAACATTTTTTGATGCTTTAGGCATCATAGGTTGTAGTACTTTCCTTCAAGTAATAAATTTCTAGCCTTTCCACTGTTGCTCTTGGCATGCCCATAAGAATTCGTATAGATTTGCTCCATCAGAACAAAGATCCTTCCAGTCCAACATTCTGTGTCACATGGTGACCAATCAAACACATTTAGAAAGCTCACAAATACAGACTTCTTCTGCTATTGTTCCCTATCAGCTGGAGAAGACATCTTGTCTAGGATTCAATAGTAGTACATAGCCATTAAAACCAAGGCATGATGTATAAATGAATAAATTTTGTAACAACATTGAATTTATCCTGTCCTCTTTTTAAATGGTGGCCATCACCCCATCTGATGATAGTGAATTCTAAGTGTATTCATGTCCAAAAAGGGGTCCCATGGACTAAAGTACATCTTCTCCTTACTTGGCCAAGAACAAATTTAAGCTAATAAGAAAATGTAGGATGAAAAAAAAATGCTCACATCCCATAATAAAAAATACACTAATATTATATTGAACTAATGTCCAGATCCTTCCATTTTAATTCAATCAGTGTGAATTAATGTGTAGCAAAATTGGGGAAAGAAGAAAGAATTTTCATGTTTTGACACTTTGAGAATTGGTCCGCATATGTGCCAGTTTGTGTACCACCAAAGCATGGAGATGTTTTTAAGTTGAAAATAGTTTGGGAAGGAATAGCACATCTCATAGTGTTGAGGTCCCAATATGATGGTTGTCCACCAGAGTGTTTGTTCTCTTCTTGTCCCCCCACCCACATCAGTTTCAAAGGACCTGATCTTTTTGCCTCCTTGCTGTTAATTGTTCAATCTTCATTGCATACAGACACTCCCATTTTGAACCAAGGATAAAGCCTAAATCAACAACAAAAAAGCTTCTGCTGTGAAGAACAGAGGTAAGAAGATGCATCAGTGGGAAATGGTGGATATTGTGCATCTGGTTTCCTGCATGGGGTCTCTTTGTCCTCCACTCTGGAACTGAGTGTTTACTGTATAGATGTCCAAAGAAAGAAATTGGGAATGTGGGCTGACTGAAAGAAAGAGAGAGAAAAAATACCATCTTGTGAAATAGGTATTTACCTTTTGTTTTTTCGGGGAGGCAGAATGATGGCATCACATTATTTTATGTTTTGAATGTCAGGCCACACATCCACCTTGTAATCCACTTGCTCATGTCTCCATATTACCAGCTAGTTGCTGCCATGGCAGTCTAATAAATTCCAAATATGGCCAGATTTAAAAAGGGACAAAACCTGTTATAAAAGCAGTCTGAATGTTCATGCCATGAGATACAGTCTCATTTATTCCTCTTCAAATGCTCTTCAGACCAATCTATTAGCCTTACAGTGCTGAGCAAAAATCACTTCCTTACCTTGAGCTGCAGGGAGACAAATTGAGGCAGCAATGGGGAAATGGATAAATAAAAACAAAATGGTTGGAGTAGGGTGTCATCAAAAATAACTGAATAGAAATTAAAAAATAGAAACTTTACAGAGCTGCACCTTATTAAAAAAAATACTGAGCCAGAAACAAATCAGCTCCTCTGCCAAACATTTGCCAATATTTTGGAATCAGAGGTCCAGAACTGCTCTCAAACTGATGGAAGGTTTTTTTGTGCGTGTGTATTTGTGTAAAAGTATCATTTTCTAAAAGTGGTTAAAAAGTATGCATTTTCTTTCTCTGGCCAAAGTATTCTAACAGTAATTATATGACTTGCATTACATGATATGACAGAGACCCAGTATTTATATAATTTATATACACTACAGGTATATACTTCATTTTATAATATAGCACTCATAACAATAATGGAAGTATATCTGCACATTACAAGGGGGAAAATAATCTTATCAAGTGTGGTACATATCCAGGCCCTATAATTTTTGGCTTCTATCCACATTCAAAACAATATTCTTGAGACAGCATTATGGAAGAGAGTTCTTGTGAGGTGAATATTTTATAGCTCTACACTTAAACCAATTTAGGCAGAAATACAATCTTTCAAACTCTGTCAGAAGAAATTTTGTTCCTGTTTCCAGAAAAAGAAATGGCAAGGTTAATACTGATTAGGTGTCTTTTGTGACAGGTCTGTCTTCCTCCCTTCTTTCCATTATTAATTATTTCTACCCCATCCTATTGAGCAGATCTCAGAGAAAAATGTGATCGGTAAACAACCCAACACAACTCTCCCACCCCCTAAAATAACAATTATATACATTTAATTTCACATAAACATATTATATATGTATGTATGTATGAAATGTTTTCAGGCAGTGGTCTGTTTGTTTAAAGCATGCTGACTGGGGAATTGTGAGAGTAGGTCTATACATCATCAAGTTACTGAGGTTGAGAAATACTTGTTTAAAGGACTGACTGTGCTGTAAGGTATCTACTGTAATAATCATTAAAGATGCTTGCCAAGGTTCAGGAAAGGAATGGAATTCCCCATCAGGAAAATTCAGATCCAAAATTCCTAATTTATTTGTCCAAGAAGCACCAGTCTTGTTTCTTCCCTTGCCTAACAGCCATTCAGGTTAATTATGGCTAGTCAAAATAGGAATCGTATAAAAACTTTAATCACATTCAAGAGTGGATGGGAAATCAATCTGATCAAGACCACATTAAGGAAAACATCGATATGTTTTTCTTCCTCAGTACCCATGGCAACAGGAAAGAAAGGTTCATTAGGGAAATGGAAGACAAGAGGTATTCCTTCCTTTGTATTACCAACTTGATTGCTTTGCTTTCCTGAAACCTTCTGTGGCAATTTAACTTTTTAATCAAACCACAGGAAATTGATGATGCTAAGTTTTGTCTACTTTCATCAGGGACTTCTTAACTTTCCACAATGTCACCAAATTATGAGAGCTAAGCATTTTCTCATTTCTGCCTGGAAACACACATAGTTTCATAGGGAATCTGCCACTGATTGTACTAGCGAGGGTCAGAGCTACATGAAAAAAGTTAACTTTCCACAACACAGTGGAAAGTGTACAATCTTTCCGTGAGTGACTTTGCACATTGAGATTAAACGGTGAGTAGGAAAGATAAGAAGAACACAAATATCTATTATCTATCTATATCTGTTTGTCTGACTGTCTGCCTAGCTATCTAGCCAGCTGTCTAGCTGTCTAGTTACCTAATCTATATCTATCATCTTTCCAGACACAATAATATTAACTACTTAGTTTTTTTAAAAAAGATATTCTGGAATAAATAAAGGTGTTTCCAGAACTACAAAATATGCCCAGCTCATATTAGTCATTCTGCAAGTTTATATTTTTAATTTCAGTTCTAGAATCTTTTCATTTGTTTTACAGGAACAATATCTGCACGTCCAGAAATTACTAATTACTGACAGCCCATTTAAGTCATTTGTATAAACTGACAATTATCTTCAACATTTTTTAACATGCTGTAGATATAAAGGTATGAAGGTCACAAAACACTTTTCATTAAAAATCCATGTTCTTGAAGTCTATTGAGCATCGGTATCGACCATCAGTGAATTTAGAACATATGAGGTTTGGCAAACAAGGACAGGTGTGATGTTGCCGTTTTCCGAAGAAAGGGACCTTTTAAAGAAAATAGAAAATATAAATAATGTTAACAATAAACTTTGCATTCAAGTAAGGTAAACAACTAAATGCACAAAAAAGCTATAAAACACTTTATCCTTAAGAAAAACAAAATGAAACTACTTGGGATTTATATGGCCTAATCTTCAAACGCAGCAACTTTAAGATGGAATTCTGGGAATGGTGGCTGGGAGCATTCTGGGAGTTGAAGTCCATCCATCTTAAAGTTGCCAAGTTTTAAAAAACCTTGACCTAAATTCTGCAATGTAATTTGGAACGGACCCAGATCTTCATCTTTCTAGAAATTTCTGAACTAACGAGGAATGAAGCCCTATACAACTTGGGGAAATGTGTGAAGTCATTTCATGAGAGAGAAATAAAAGGCCACACTTTTTCATACAAAGCTAATGTTATGTCGATACCTGCTTTCTTAAAAAACTTCTTTCCTTGTAAGAGTGAATTATGTGAAGCAATTTAACTTCAGTTAAGAAATCTGAGGTTTTACCTTCCTCCCAATGCAGTTGATAGTTAGGCAGCAGATAATGTTACTGTTGCTTTGTTTCTATAATTCAGCTCAACAAAATCAAACAATGATCAGGCTGTAGAAAATGGAATTCTCAACTAATACATAAATGCATTTTACTTTGGGACCCTGCAAATGCAAACTGAAATGTAAATATTTTAATAAACAAGTGATAAATAAAGTGAAGCCTGTAGAAAATGTCATGTGTTCCAGCAGCTGATGTACATATATATCAGCAGATCAATACAAAGATATACGTTGACATGAAAGACGATTAGTATTTCATATTGTGAACTAGTTGAGGCCACTTACAAATACCTTATGGCTAATAGGGTGGCATTCATCTCCCTCACGCCCCAATGGAGTGCACATACGAAGCCCACGAAGCCACAAGCTGATAGCACAACATGTCCCACTTCCACACTGCAGATCTCTTTCACAGGCCTGCAAACAAACAAAAAAAACATCACAGAAATGGTAGTGTGAAGAGAAACTTTTCTTTATCATTATAATTTCATTGCAGATGTAAAGGTCTGTGGGAATTTTAGAGAAGCAGTCTTCTAATAAAGAACATTTTACAAATAATTAAAAACATCAAGACCTGGGGAAACAGTCATGTTACTGGTAGGTCCCAGGGATAGCTGAATAACTGATTTTATATCTGATGCTAAATATACATTTTGTCAGAGAGCTAACCAAATAGGAGACTAAATTTAACATAAACTTTAGGGTAATTTCCACATGACCACATTGTAGTCTCTGCTGAGTGGCACATTCTAAGAATCATCCAATAACTCTTTAATGCAATTGTTTGTTCAAGATTGGGAACTGATTTAATGGATCACACAAGTACAGAAAACATAAGCTTTTTCAAATGATTAATTTAGGCTAGATTTACTATACCTCGACTGTAAAAATGCCAGTGACCACTTGATGGCAGCAAAAAGCTGGAGCTTTCTAAGAGGTTAAGAAGAACTATACAAGAAAGATCCCTGATAACCACGATGGAGTGATTGCCACTATCCTGGAGTAAGAAGACAAGTGGGCCTTAGGAAGCATTGCCAACAACAAAGCTAGTGGAGGTGACGGTATTGCAGCTGAGCTATTTAAAATCCTAAAAGGTGAAGCTGTTAAAATGCTGTTAAATGCCAGCAAATTTGAAAAAAGTCAACAGCGACCACAGGATTGACAAAGGTCAGTTTATGTTCCAATCCCAAAGAAGGGCAATGTTTAAACTACAGTACAATTGCGCTCATTTCACATGCTAGCAAGGTTACGATCAAAATCCTACAAGCTAGGCTTCAACAGTATGTGAACTGAGAACAGCCAGAAGTACATGGTGGGTTTCAAGGAGGCAGAAGAACTAGAGATCAAATTGCCAATATTCCCTGGATTATGGAGAAAAACATCTATTTCTGCTTCATTGACTACACTAAAGCTTTGATTGTGTGGATCATAACAAACTGTGGCACGTTTTTAAAGATATGGGAATACCAGACCATCTTATCCAGGGGTGTCAAACTGCCAGCCCATGGGCCAGATACATCATAGCAAAACCGCACCCATCCCATTGCCGGCAATGGGCAAAAAAGTCACGATATGTCACAACACATCACGTAACATTACGAGTTTGACACCCCTGATCTTATCTGTCTCCTGAGAAACTTATATACAGTTCAAGAAATAACAGTTAAAACTGAACATGAAATAACTTATTGGTTCAAAATAGGGAAAGTAACACAAGGCTGTATATAATGCTACCCTGCTTATTTAACTTATATGCAGAGTATATCGTGCAAAATGACAGGCTAGCTGAATCACTAGCCAGAATTAAGATTGTCAGAAGAAATGTCTAAAACGTCAGATATGCAGACAGTACCACTCTAATGGCAGAAAGTGAAGAGAAACTAAAGAACCTATTGGTAAGAGTAGTGCAAAAGGTGGCTTGAAACTCAGCATTTAAAAAAACCCAGTTCAATCACTTCCTGAAAGAAATGGAAGCAGTGACAGATTTTATTTTCTTGGGCTCTAAGATCACTGCAGAGAGAGTTGAAGAAGTGGAATAATTTTACTGCTTATTATTTCTTCCCCTAAAAACCAGTATATTTATTGTTATTTTGACAAGCAAAGTCAAGGGGGAAGCTTTAACAACTGTGTTACTAACTTAACAACTGTAGTGATTCATTTAACAGTTGTGGCAAGAAAGGTTATAAAATGGGGCAAAATTCACTTAACAAATGTCTCACTTAGCAACAGAATTGTTGAGCTCAATTATGGTTGTAAATCAAGAACTACCTGTAGTAATGTATGGCTGTGAGAGTTGTACCATAAGGAAGGCTGAACACTGAAGAGTTGATGCTTTTAAATTGTTGGTATTGGACTCTTAAGAGTCTCTTGTACTGCAAGGAAATCAAATCAGACAACCCTAAAGGAAATCAACCCTGATTGTTCTTTGGAAGGACAGATACATCTGAAGCTGAAGCTGAGGAATAAAATACCTTGATGTTGGGAAAGATTGAAGGCAAAAGGAGAAGGGGACGGCAGAGGATGGGATGGCTAGATAGTGTGATCAACATAATGAATATGAATTTGGGCAAACTCCAGGAGACAGTAGAGGACAGAGGAGCCTGGTTTGCTATGGTCAATGGGATCGTGAAGAGTTGGACACAATTTAGCGACTGAACAACAAAATAGCTCATAGAAGAGAATATGTGTGTTTTCTATACTGGCATCTAATTTAATTCTCTTATGGAATTAAATGGCTTTAATAATACAGTAAAGCAGTCTTTTTACTACTGGGTGAGAAGAAAGAACGAGGAAAACAAACAATCAGATCTTCCAATAGTCAATAGTTCAGCGTGAGCATCAACCCAAGCCTATTGCCAATCCACTATAAACTGAACCAGAATTTCTTAAATTATCTTAAGAAAAGTTGGCTACAGTTAAGGAGAGAAGCAACTTAGATTGCAGTGTGGAATTGCCCTTAGACTGAGCAGAGAACTATGTGCTGATATGAATTGCCATTCCATAGAAGTATCAAAAGAGTTGCTGTTATGTCCCGAGCCTTGCAAACGGCTCGGGCGTTTGCAGGCAGTCCCGGGCAGGTGCAAAGCTGCCCGGGACCAGACAGGCTGTCGCCAGCGCCGTGCGCATGCGCGGGTGCTGGCGCGGGAAAAGTAACCCATTTACCCGGGAGTTGCCTATATAAGAGGCTGCGAGGCGTTTGGGCGAGGCTGAAGCCATCTTCCTGTAAGCTGAACGCTGAATAAAATGAAACTGAGAACTCCAGCTGCTTCTCGTGTCTGTTTTCCCGCCACGGACTCAACACTGGCGATGAAGGTGGGATGCCTTGCACTACCTGGAAAGGAAGAAGTGTAAGCTTACCCAAGGAGTCCTGAGCGGCGAAAGAGGAACGGCGTCGACTCGGCAGCTGCCCGCCAATCCGGTGCGCATTCGGGGGTAGGCTGGCTGATAGACCCGTCTCCTGAAGATCCGAAGATGGCGAAAATCGGAAGGCTTTCGGAATTCGACGTCTCACATCCAGAGCGGTGGGAGTCCTACGTATCCAGAATGGAGAACTACTTCAAGGCAAACCAAGTGAGGGAAGATAGCTTGAAGGCGGCCACCCTGCTTTGCGTTTGCGGCCAAGACGCCTTCGAAATCGCAGAAAACCTTGCAGCACCTGTCCCAGTAGAGTCTGTAAGCTACGCAGACCTGAAGAAGCTGCTGAAGGAGCACTTCCACCCCAAGGTGTCCGTTATCTCATGGCGCCACACCTTCGAACAAAGGGATCAACGGTCCGGTGAGTCAGCCAAGGAATACATCGCCGCGTTACGGAAGGCCGCCAAGCCCTGCGAGTTCAAGGACCTCGAGGAACGACTGAGGGACCGATTCGTGTGCGGGTTAAGGCATCGCGAGCTACAACAGAGACTTTTCGCAAAGGAAGAATTATCCTTCCAAGACGCCTTAAGGGAAGTCACCGCAGAAGAAGCAGCAGGCGGCGCCGTCAAAAACATGCGGCCGATCAGAAACAGTGCAGAGGGTGCGTCCGTGCACCAGGAAGACGTCCGACGAAACTCCGAGGAGGATCCGGACGAGGAAGTCGACCGTCTACACCCCGCGAAGGAAGAGAACCAGAAGGGAAGCTCTTCGGCTCCTGCTCAAGTGCATCGGCTGTGGAGGTCGCCACAGGAGAACCGACTGCAAGTTCCGCTCCGCTACCTGCCGGGCATGCGGCAAACAAGGGCATATTGCAGCTGTGTGTCTGAGCCGACGAAAGGCACAACCCCAAGAAGAACGCCTGAAAGGTACCAGATTCCCCAGCCAGAATAGGGTAGGGTTTTGCGCTTCGCGAAGAAGCATCTGTAGAACAGGCACACACAAGCCCATGAAGAAAAAGCTGTCACTCAACGTGAAGCTACAAGGGGTTCCATTATCTATGGAACTAGACACAGGGTCGCCCTGTCCATCATTTCATTGCATACATTTAGGAAGATTTGTTCCAGAAGTGGGTCTAAGGCCAAGTTAAGGCCTTCTGATATTGTATTAACAGATTTTCAGAACTCAAGAGTGTGTGTTAAGGGGGAGGCCACCCTTAACGTGCAATACAAGAGTTTTGAAG
This sequence comes from Crotalus tigris, assembly GCF_016545835.1. Taxonomy (NCBI): domain Eukaryota; kingdom Metazoa; phylum Chordata; class Lepidosauria; order Squamata; family Viperidae; genus Crotalus; species Crotalus tigris. Next base: position 3,278,310 of record NW_024100417.1, on the reverse strand, counting down.
GTCCACTAGACTTATTAGTAGTAGGGGGTGAACGAACGAGTCTCATAGGACTCGATTGGTTTGAGGCCCTGGGGATACACGTCACAGGACTCAACAGCTTACAAACACTCGACCTACAGGAAGTCTGCAAAGAATTTGCAGATGTTTTCAGCCCCAGCTGGGCACATTCAAAGGACCACCTGTGTCCTTAAAGCTAGACCCCACTGTCACTCCCATTAGGATTAAAGCAAGAAGGGTCCCTTTTGCTTTAAAAAAGTAAGATTGACACTGAATTAGACAAACTAATCCAACAGGGAATCCTAGAACCTGTTGATTCCAGCCCGTGGGAGACCCCCATTGTCACGCCTCTAAAGGCAAATGGGGACATTCGCATTTGTGCTGATTACAAATGCACACTCAAAAAGGCATTGCAGCAACATGCCTATCCTGTTCCTGTGGTCAGTCACATCCTGGCCTCTCTCAAGGGGGGGGCGTGTTTTTGCAAAGCTTGACCTAGCTCAAGCATATCAACAGCTGCCTGTTGATGATGATGCTGCCATAGCTCAGACCATTGTGACCCACAGGGGAGCCTTTAAAGTAAAAAGGCTACAGTTTGGAGTAAATGTCGCTCCTGGGATTTTCCAAAGAGTAATGGAAAACACACTACGAGGTATACCAGGGGTCTGCCCCTACTTTGACGATGTCTTGATTGCAGGAGACTCCACACACATTCTAGATGAAAGGCTTAGGGCTGTCCTGTTAAGATTCAGGAAATCAGGCCTCAAGCTCAGAAAAGACAAAGGCCAGATTGGGGTACCTTCTACTGAATTTCTGGGATTCAAAATTGATGCTGCTGGGATTCATCCTGCTGAATCCAAACTAACTGCTATTTTAGATGCACCCAGGCCAAAGTCTAAGGCCGAACTTAAGGCCTTCCTAGGCCTCCTGAATTTCTACAATTCTTTTCTTCCACATAAAGCTAGTGTAGCTGAGCCTCTTCACAGGCTACTAGACAAACAGGCTGTGTGGCTGTGGTCACAAGCGCATGAGGCGTGCTTTAAAGAAGTCAAGGCCTTGCTCACTTCTAACAGTGTTCTTGCACATTTCAACGAGTCTCTTCCTGTGTGCATCGCTTGTGATGCATCCCCCTACAGGGTTGGAGCTGTCCTGAGTCACCTCAGGTCTGATGGAACTCAGGTTCCTATTGCATACTACTCCAGAACACTGTCTTCTGCCGAGCGCAACTACGCTCAGATAGACAGGGAGGTTCTGGCTGTTGTTGCTGGAATTAAAAAATTTCACGATTTTCTATATGGCAGGCATTTCACGGTCTTCACTGACATAAGCCTATGCTGGACTGTTTTACCACATGTAAGCAGGGACTCCCAACATATTTCCCCTAGAATGCTTAGGTGGTCTAATTTTCTTGGTCTGCATCTGATTTTTCATTACTCCACAAGCCTGGGAAAAGAAATGGGCCATGCGTGATGGCCTCAGTAGATTGCCTCTGCCAGTTAGTAGAAGCTGACCCCCACGCCAGGCTGTCAACATTCTATCAATCCAAGCCTTGCCCGAGCTACCTCTTAGTGCCAGGGATGTTGCCGCTGAAACAGGTACAGATCACACACTTTCACGTGTCCGTTCCTGGGTTTTGTCTGGTTGGTCTGAGCACTGCCCTAGTCCTGAGTTTCAGAGTTTCTGGTCCAAAAGGAACGAGCTGTCCCTTTCTCAGGGTTGTCTGATTTGGGGAAACAGAGTTGTCATTCCCACCTCAATGAGGACCAGGGTCTTAGAATCCCTCCACGAGGGTCATCCTGACAGTGTTCATATGAAGGCTCTTGCACGCAGCCACTTGTGGTGGCCTGCCGTAGATAAGTATGTAGGCTATAAGGTACAGCATGCCACTGTGCAACGATCTCGCCAAGAGATAGCATGCCCAAGCTCTGGCATAGATGGGAGGAAACACAGCCCCATGGTCTTAGGGTTGCCATGACTAACGCTGGGCCCTTTCAGGGCCAGTTCTCTTGGTCCATGGTTGACAGCCATTCAAAATGGCTTCGAGGTTTGTGCCTGTCTCATCCACCACCACGCAAAGACTATTCAGGTACTGAGGGGGATTTTCTGCTGCACACGGGCTGCCAGAGTCATTTTGGCCGACCACGGCCCTCAATTCACCTCCTCCGAATTCCACGCTTTCTTACAGGCACACCTGATTCGTCATGCCACGTCTGCGCCTTTTCACCCGTCCACCAACGGTATGGCTGAACGCATGGTGCGCATCGCAAAGGACGCCTTGAAGAGACTCACCTACGGGGACTGGCATCACAGTTTGGCTGACTTTCTCCTTTCTTATCGCACCACACCGTCCACTTCTACAGGGAGAAGTCCAGCTGAACTTCGTTGGGGGCGCCAACTTACTACGAGACTTGACCGGTTGCATCCGGACAGACTGCCTTCATCTACCTCACATCCTAGGGCCCCTAGACAACTACTTGTGGGTGCCCCGGTTTGGGCTCGCACTTACGGGCCTGGTCATACATGGGTCCCCGCTCTTTATGGTCCAGGATCACAGGCCTCTCTCCGAGAGGTTGCCCTGGACAACGGTGTGTCCTGGTCGGCACATTCGACCAACTTCGCTCTAGGCGAGTACTTTTCTGCTGGATCCTGGGTCTTTTCCAGGGGGGGAGGGACCTTTGGAGGCAAAGGGAAAGGCAAGAGCTACTGCCCATCTCCACTGAGGGAGCCACAAACGGCTCGTCCCAAGGTTCTGCAATTGACTCCCCCCCGAAAAAGGAAAGTCATGGAGCTTACCCACACAACAGGACTCATGCCTACTCCAGCCAGGGAGTCACCCCGAGGGCAGACTCACTCTCCACACACATCACACAGCACTCAGTAACGGAGGATACCCGGGGGCATCCCAACAAATCATTCCCCGCAAGAGAGCTGGCACAAAATTCCCAAGGTTGGCCTGACCTTACCCCAAATCCTACAGGGGGTCAAACATACACAGAGCTAGTCGAGGAGCCAAGTCCCGACTACAAAACCCCTAGCACAAATCAGGGAACACCTGAGTTTTGGGAAAGTACAGAAACCCACACGAGCCCGAGCACAGAATGGGGTTCAGGGAATGGACAGCCTCGACAGGTCTTGACTGGGACCTAGGAGTTCTACAGGAGACGCCCAGCAGCGGTAGCACTTCAAGGGGGCCTGAGGGTCTACAGCAGGTAGGTCAACCAGGGTCACAAAAGTAACAGAAGCCCTGGCCTGACGGAGCACGGCTGGGCAAGCAAGCAGGCAAGGCCTCCGGGGGGCACAGCCTTGGAAGGACACCAGGGCACAATAGAGAGAACAGGCTCACGCTCCTCCCGTCGGGGACTTATGCCAGTAACCCAGAGCTAAGAAGGTCACAGAGAGCAAAGAAATCTCCTAAGTATCTAGAAGATTACATAACATTGCTGGCAAGGCAAAAGCCAGTAATCAGTGGGAGCACTGGGGAGCAAAATGTCATATAAAATAAATGTTGTATGTTGGTAGTAGTTTTAGCCCGGGGGCAAGGGGTGTTATGTCCCGAGCCTTGCAAACGGCTCGGGCGTTTGCAGGCAGTCCCGGGCAGGGGCAAAGCTGCCCGGGACCAGACAGGCTGTCGCCAGCGCCGTGCGCATGCGCGGGTGCTGGCGCGGGAAAAGTAACCCATTTACCCGGGAGTTGCCTATATAAGAGGCTGCGAGGCGTTTGGGCGAGGCTGAAGCCATCTTCCTGTAAGCTGAACGCTGAATAAATGAAACTGAGAACTCCAGCTGCTTCTCGTGTCTGTTTTCCCGCCACGGACTCAACAGTTGCACTGATATTCAAATCTGCAAAATGTCTAGTTAAGGAAAGCTTCTTTAGGAAGCTTTGTAGATTTTGTGATAGGTGAACCTGTCTTCACCATACAGGCTCGTAAGGAGCTTGTTGGACATTAAATCCTGCAGATATTATGAAGATATACATAGAATTAAGCCCATGTTAATTTTAAATAATTCATTAAATCTATGTCAGTTGTGGAGCCCTAGCAAAAACATGGATATTGAACTGCTAATAGAGAGTCCATGCCATTTGGCTTCAGACAAGATTTTTGAGTACCTTCCCTGCAACCACTGCCATATAAATTAGTCTAGAATTTGTTTGCCATTAGACTCTTGATCGACCCAGCACACTGGCAAAGTTGCTTCCTCCATGAAGCACGTTAATCAAAAAGAAGATCTGTATAACAGGGCTGCATTTAGAAGAAGAAAGAGATGTCAGGCAAATAAAACATGACTGCTTATAACTAATCTCATCATTTATTACAAGGGGGAGTAAAATTGCAAGCATCACAACAAAATGAAATGACATTTATATGGCATTCTTTTTGAAATATGAGGATGCATTAACAGTGCATCTCAAAAGAACAATAAATATACTAGTTTTCACGGGAAGAAATAATAAGTAGTAAAATTATTCCACTTCTTCAACTCTCTCTTATTTAAGAAACTTTGTAATTTGCAGTGGACATCTAATTCTCATTATGCCATAATTCTGTTGGTAAGAAATAAATAATAGTTTTGCTTTTCAGAAAAGAATGAGGCAATCTGTAAGACTCTCATTCAGCAGGAATAATATTCTGTTAAACAAATTCCAAATATTTGCAAAGGCTGTAATAAAGAAATAATTATTTCCATTGTGACTTAACTTCTAAACATTTAGCAGTAGAGTTAATTTTGCAATCTGAATAAAATAGTCAGAAAATCAAGACGCATATTATCTTCAAAAGTGAAACCCAATCTGCAACATTTGCAACTAGAACAATGAGAATATTGGTGAAGGAGGAAGAAAACGTCACTAGAAGACACTGTCTAGCCTGCATTATTTGCCTGAATTCCACAACAATGTTGGATGGGTAGATATTTACCCTGGGGAAATAACTGAGAACAGCCACTAAGCCAGAAAAGAGTTCAAAAGATCTTCCAGTGCTGTATAAAACAGCCTTCTCCAATCTGGAATATTCCAGGATGCTGATTACCAGTGGCAATTACCAAATTACCAGCCATCATTTTGGCTGACAATTTGGCAGTCACAGGAGCAAGTCAGCATCTTAATTTTAATTTGTAATCTGCCCAGAATCATTTAGGTGAGGTTCAGTGTAGTAATTTGATAGATAGATCAATAAAAAGGTTAAAGTTTTATAGCACTCTGAAGTACACTTGAGAGTTGTATACAAAACTCAGATAGAGGACCATATTTTGTCAAATAAGACTTATGGAGATTATAGTTTTAAATCAGAACTTTTTAAGCTGTACTGCTTGCAAAATAAATGTGATGAACTGAGTACATTAAAAGAGTATAAGTAATACAGGTACTCCTCGACTTCTGACCATAACTGAGCCCAAAATTTCTGCTGCTAAGCAAGATAGTTGTTAAGTGGGATTTGCCCCATTTTATGACCTTTCTTGCCACAGTTGTTAAGTGAATCACTTCATTTGTTAATTAGTCTCACGGTTGTTAAGTGAATCTGGCTTCCCCATTGACTTTGCTTGTCAGGAGGTCACAAAAGGTGATCACATGACCCTGGGACCCAGCAACCGTCATAAATATGAGTCAGTTGCCAAGCATCTGAATTTTCATCACATGACCACAGGGATGCTGCAACAGTCATAAATGTAAAAAACGATCATAAGTCACTTTTTTTTAGTGCCACTGTAACTTTGATCTGTCACTAAATGAACTGTTGTAAGTGGAGGACTACCTGTATAACATGTGATAAAATCAGTGAATTATTTATTTATTATCTTGTATAGCTACCCATCTTAAAATTAGAACTTCAGGTGGCTCACAACCGTAATATAAAAACAACATTATACAAAAAAATAAAATAAAGCAAAAGGCAATAGAAACAGAAACAGCAAGAAAACCTGGCACCACAACCAATCTCTCCTGATGGCAACCTACAACAAGCTCCAACTTCACCTTAAGCCAATGCTTTTCAGGAGAAGCCAGTTCCGAAAGGTTAAAAGTGTTGGGGGCCTACAGGGTTTCAAGGGGAAGGGTCTTTCATAAGGAAGGGGCTGCTGCAGAAAATGTATTCCAAACACCAGTGCTTTTGTTTGATTTCCCTGAGAGTGTAGAGGGGATTTGGGGAAGAAGATAAACATCTGGACTGGTTGACCAATAGAAATGCAACCCCATTGGAGGAGATATTTCAGCAATGCCTGGCCCCCAGCTCTATCCTGTTTACAGAAAGAAACAGAGCAACCTGGATCCTCTACAGAATATAGATTCTCTCACCCTATTATCCTTCCTGCTGGTAATCATTCAAAGACCTGTGAAGAACAGGGCAGAAGTTTGTTTTTCTGTCTAATATCTAAAATAGAAAATTAATGGGAACTTGAGACTAAGAGTGAACTAAGCTAATTCTGGCTCCAAATCCTGGCAAACAAAATAATTTGGGGGGGGGGAGATACACTAAGCAGCATGGAATCCATAAATTTCTGGTATTGGAGAGCTTGCAGGCACAATAAGAAGCAACCACAGTGATCCTGAGAGACTAGAGAGAAGATATAAAGGGTATTATCAATCTTTTCTGTCTATGTATTGTGAAAGCTGTTTCAGACTAGGAGTGTAAATCTATCAACCGAATTAAACAACACCCTACCTCTTTTCCTTTTAGTGGTGCCGTCACCAAGTACATATGCAGGTAGCCCTCAACTTACAGCCATTCATTCAGCACTGAAAAACATGACTTATGTCTGGTTTTCACGCTTACGACCACTACAGCATCCCCGTGGTCGCATGATTAAAATTTGGGTGCTTGGCCTCTGGCATGTATTTATGACTGTTGCATTGTCCCATGGTCATGTGATCACCGTTTGTAACCTTCCCAGCCGGCTTCCGACAAGCAAAGTTAATTGGAAGAAGTCAGATTCTCTTAACGAACACATGATTCGTTCACTTAACAATTACAGTGATTTGCTTAACAATTGTGGCAAAAGAAGGTTGTAAAATGAGGTGCAACTCACTTAACAACTGCTTTGCTTAGCAATGGAAATTTTGGGATCAATTGTGGTCATAAATCAAGGACTACCAGTAACTGAGTCTCAGATTCCCCGTGCTTTATCGCAGGGGGTCTTCAAACTTGGCAACTTTAAGACTTGTGGACTTCAACTCCCAGAATTCCTCAGTCAGCCGGGCTGGCTGAGGAATTCTGGGAGTTGAAGTCCACAAGTCTTAAAGTTGCCAAGTTTGAAGACCCCTGCTTTATTGCCATGGTTTGAAAAGCTAAAGGAGCCCACCAGCTCATCCTTGGCAAAATAATAGTCTTTTGCTAGAGAAAAAGAATATCCCCCTCCCCCGCCCCGTGCTGTTAAGTACAGCAAATTTCCTCTAGCAACTTCAGCCAATCTTTCTTATAAGATAAAATATAAGATAAGATAACTTTTATTGTCATATTGTCAAATACGCCATTATTGCAACATGTAGCTATGCTGTAGGCCCCAAACTCAGGACTCCGAAAAAGGGGTGATGCCCAATGGCTTACTTACACTTTACGGTCTTGAGTTGCTACTTGCTTACCATGAAAACTGTTTATGGTTAATCAAAATGGAGCAAGCTCATATATGTCTCCTACAGCCCAGGAGTTACCCTGGATATGGAAAACAGGCTCAAGATAAAATCTTCATAAACCAGATGCTAATTCCTGCGTTAACATTTATTTATTTATTATTAAACTTTAACTTCTGCTTCTCAAGCGTATCTGGTACACGCCTCATTCAATTCCTGGTTGTAAAGTGTGATGGCTATTGAATTGATACTTCTTGGCACCTATGGAAGCAAAGCATGTGTTTAAGTATGTGGTTGTGTGTGAGAGAGAGTGTGTGTGTATGAGCAAAAAGTTTGATGAAATGCCATAAATTCTTTCCTAGCCATTTTTACCATAATTATTTTTTTTCTGTTCATGCTGATGGTTGTAGCACCAAAGTGAGCTGCTCTTTTAAAAAATATCTACTTCCACTGTCATCTAAAATATTATCTGAGTCACTTACACGCCACAGCTGTGACAATTTAAATAGATAAATGTCAGGACAAATACGTAATAATGCAATTTCCTGCATCTGTTAAAATTCAAATAGCTTAAATTAAGTAAAGATGAGGAAATAAATATCAGTTTTATTCAAAGAAACACTACACAAACACAAATCAAATTCTGCCAGGCTCTGAATTGTCATGCTGAGGTCATCAGAACTATTTAAGGAAAGGGAAGTAACTCATCAAGAATATGAGCATCCAGTTATTACAATACTTTTGAGAAAGTCCAACTCTTTATTTGGCTTGATTATAACTCAGATCCCTTTAGGTACGCTGAGAGGATTGTTCAGACACTTCCCCCCCCCCTATTTTGATTTACTCTGAATTCTGCTTCTATTTCAAATCTGTATGAAATATCTGCATAACACATTAGAAACAACAACACAAGAAGAATAGTCTAATTTTAAACAATTTCAGTTCCTGAGATTTTGCCATGAAATAGATTGTGTCGTTTTGTTTTGTTTCATTTTCAACATATTGTATATCTCTCATATACAGAGTTCAGTGGTAGGAAGAAGGCAATGCTAGGAACAATCAGTACTTTTTTTGTAAAAAAAAGAAAAAAAAAGGTGCCGGAACTCACACACGTCATACAACCCGCCTTGCCTACCCTACAAGGTTCCATCCCAAAAAGATGCCTTAACTCCGTTATGGGCATTCTATGACAAAAAAAAAAAAAAAAAAAGCCCTGGGAACAATTAAGGTAATGTGCATAACCCTCAAATTCCCAGGCCTCTGGTAAAGGACCTGAGATTGAGGACTGACATATACAGCACATCGGGGTGAGAAAGGTTTTTCTTTATATACTGTATATAACTATTTCCAAAGTAACACACAGATAGAGCTGGCCGATAAGGACACAGTTGACATTGTAGTCCTATTCAATGGATCCAATCAATTGCTTATTTGAAAAGTATCTTTAGTTATGAAATTAAAGGCAGGGTTCTTTAATAAAGTTATCAGTAATATTGATAGGAATAAATAGAAAAATAAATTGCAATTTTAAACACATTTTCAGAGAGGTTTCCCCAAGTAGTGTCCTCCCAGAACAACTAGTTTGCATTCTGAGATTGTATGAAGGCATTGGGGTTGGTGGCAGGGGAGGTGATAAGAAGTCAAAATGATTGCTCTGATCACATGACCCATCGTCCCTGAAGATGCCTTTACTGTTGTAAGCCCAATAAATTTGATGGACATTGGATTTGAGTAGATTTTATTAGGAGAAAAGCTGACGACACCCAATTGTATATCTCTACCCCTAGCAAATTAAGTGATACGATGAACATCTTATCTAATGAGACAGCCTGGAGCTGGGGGGATCTGGATGAGAAACAGCAGGTTTCAGCCAAACCCTGGAATGGCTTTGGTTTGGGGGGCCAACTGATTAGAGGACTACGCAATTTTTGATGCTGGATGGGGTTGCACAACCCTAGAGAGACCCAACATACAATTTGGATTCCTTCTCGAGGAGTAGGTGGCAGTGTTGCTAGAAGGCCTTTTCCACAGTTCCTGGATCAGCAGGTCTTGCTAACAGTCACTTTTGCATAGTCACCTCCAGATTGGGCTACTACAATGTGTTCTACATGAAATTGCCCTTGAAGAACAACTGGAAGCTTCAGCTGGTACAAAATGCAGCAGCAGATGCAGTTATGTGCACTCCTAGGACAATGCATATTAGACCTCTGCTTCATGGGCTGCATTAGTTGCTAGTCTGCTTCTAAATCCAATTCAAGGTGCTGCTTTTAATATTTAAAGCCCTTCATGGCTTGGGACCAAGCTATTTGAGGGATTGCCCTTCTCCATTTACATCAGCCAGCCCCATCAGATCTTGCAGAGAAGGCATGCTGTAGGTACCTTTGGCTAAGAATTTATATTTGGTGAGTCCCAGGAGATGTGCCTTCTATGCTGTAGGTGGAATATTCTTTCTCCCAGAATTAGATTGGCCTGATTGATCTTTTTTGATATTTCATAAGGCCATTAAGACCTGCTTATGTGACCAGACCTGTGGATCCCATAGAACTGAAGACCTACTGTATCTAGATGGCTCCATTGTTGAAGGGGCTATTTTTATTTCCTTCAACTATGAAATTCCCAGTTTTTTAGTATATTTATTCTTATGATTCTTTATATTTATTTTTTGCTTTTTTTACATTCTTGCTTTTTATCTATTATTATACACTTCCTAGAATTGCTTGAATGAGGTGGGTTACAAATTTGACAAATAAATAAACTGCAACTAAATAGAATGTGTGTATTTTTGTTACAATAATAAGATTTCTATAGGGGGGAGGAGAACTGTTATTTTTTTCTTCTTATTTAAATTCTTGTATTTGTATAAAAAAAGAATCCCATCTAGTTAAAATAAAATACAGCACATTTTCTCTGTATAAGTAGTCCTTGATTTACAACCACAATTGAGCCCCAGATGTTAAGTGAATTTTGCCCCATTTTACAACCTTTCTTGTCACAGCTAAGTGAATCACTGCAGCTGATAAGTTAGTAACACAGTTGTTAAGTGAATCTGGCTTCCCCATTGACTTTGCTTGTCAGGGGGTCACAAAAGTTGATCACATGATCCTGGGACACTGCAACCATCATAAATAAGAGTCCGTTACCAAGCATCCAAATTTTGATCAAGTGACTATGGGGATGATGCAGCTGTTATAAGTGTAAAAAAAACAGTCATAAGTCACTTTTTTCAGTAAATGAACTGTTGTAAAGTATTACTTGTATTACCAATTTCAGTGTAAAAGGGGACAAACTTCAACATTTATAATAAGAGCAACAAAGATGATTAGAGGACTGCAGGCTAAAGCATATAAGGAATGGCTGCTGGAATTGGGTATGTCTAGTTTAATGAAGAGAAGGATGAGTGGGGGCATGATAGTAGTGTTCCAATATCTCAGGGGCTGCCACAAAGAAGAGGGAGTCAACCTATTTTCCAGGGCGCCTGAAGGCAGGACAAGAAGCAACGGGTGGAAACTAAGCAAGGAGAGAAACAACCTAGAACTAAGGAGAAACTTCCTGACAGTTAGAACAATTAACCAGTGGAACAACCTGCCTCCAGAAGCAGTAAATGCTCCAACACTGGAAGTTTTTAAGAAGAGACTGGACAGCCATTTGTCCGAAATGGTATAGGGTTTCCTGCCTGAGCAGGGGGTTGGACTAGATGACCTCAAAGGTCCCTTCCAATTTATTATTATTATCATTATCATTATTAGTTGGAAGAGGAATTTTTCAACCCATACAAAAACTGAATATCAAAGGGGTGTCTGTCTGTCTGCCTGTCTGTGTGTCTATATGTCCACATGTGTGTCTGTGTGGGTTTAACCTTCAATTTCCAACGATGAGGGGTGAGTTCCTTCATGTGGATTTTTAGAATCAAGAGGTTCTAAACTACATCCACTAATTCCGACTGAGCCATTGTAAACTTCCTTGACAAGAAATAGGGAAAACTGTAACCTCTCATAAATGTGTATTGAGTCTAATGTGCCAGATTAGCTGGTGTGCATAAGGTTACAAAATGCTCTTATCCATATTGGAAAGAAGCTTCAGTGAGGTTGACTGACAGTATGTTGCTGTCCTTTAACAGAATCTGCAATCTGTCATCCAAGAAAGTTAATCTACTTTGTTTCATGGCTGGACCAAGAATTGATTCCTCTTGGTTTTTGGCCATCTCCATGTATCAAACAGGATTTTTGGAACAAGTGTGTCTTTAACAAGTATCTCTATAAGTAATCTTCACTTCTAGGAGAATACTGCTCTCAATCTTAGTAAACGAAAGATTTCAATTTACTTGATACAGATAATACTATATCAGTTAGCTGATATATGCAAATAATAGTCACACAAGCAATCTTTTACTTGAATAGGATGATCTAGAATTTAAGGAATTATCTGAAGCTTTTGTCATTAGAAAATCTACAAAATTGTTTTTTCTTTTTACAAATTATAGAACCAGTTGCTGAAATCTTTAAAAACTTCCCTTGTCAAGTACTGATCAATATATTGATGTGGGAATAAACATGGGTAATATATAAAATATAGTATCTGTATCAATTTGGAGCTTGTGAATAGACAGTTTTGTGTAAACGATTTTCAGATGGGATTAAGAAACATAAATCCATAACTTAGGATTTTATATAGCTAATGTTCAAAATATGTTGTTTTGAAAAATACATTAAAACCATTAAAGAAATTCAAACCTGCCTTGTTATATTCATGAATGCTATAATGAACATTAAGCACATAATTATATATCTTAAATCATCAATATTCACTCAGAGAAAGATTTGAAAATAAAAATACCATTTTTAAACTTTTAAATCTTTATATAAATCTTTATATAAACATACAGTCCAATTCTATGCATCTTTTTTCAGGAATAAGTCCCATTTTTAGGTTGGTGTGTATACTATATTACCATTCCAGACTCTGTTCCAAGCCTATGAATATTTTAAAAAGCCTTTGGGATCAGTGAAACAGTTTTTCCTCCCTCCACTTGTGAAAATGCAATAGTTACAATTAGTTAATAATCAGTTCTCCTTATTTTTATTTTACTATGCTATGTTTTGCATATTTTCAAGCATAACTTAAAATCTCAGTGTTAGAGATTTTAGTGTTAGTGTTAGCCATACCATTTAAATTAAGAATATTAGAAAACATTCTGTCCCACATCGTCAAAATTCACACTCCATGTTCAAAGCAAGTGGACCCTAAATTTACAACCAGTGTGGTCACACAACGTCTTCAACAATTACAATAGTCCATAAGCAAAAATGAAAAGAGACAGAGAAAACTTACCCCAGTGATCACTGCACATTTGTACAAGGTTAGCAAAAGAAAGAAGCACAAGATTTGCATACATATTTTCATGGTGCTTGAGAGGGGGGAAAGCTTATTTTTCCTTCTTCTTACACTCTCTTACATGTCACAGCCTCTCAACAAGGTTGCAAGTTTGTGTCTTCCTTCCTGCCTGCCTCTGTGAGAACTGATCACATCCTCCTATCTTGGTTCTCTATTTAACATCTTCTCAGCCCCTTTCAATTTGTTTGCTGATGTGATAGTATGATGATCCAAGAACACAAAGATGAGATGTGAGCCTATAATACTGTTATAACACTACAATCATTTTCAGTCTTTCAAAGTCTTAAATTCAGACAGGCACACTTGTTAAGAGTTTTCATTTTTAATTTACAACTCAGAAACTTACAAATCAACTCTTGAGTTGGAGTCACCTTTTTTAAAAAAAATTATCAGAATTGATAATGGATAATTGGTGAAGTAAGTTTGGGGGAGTTGGAGATTTTTTTAAAAAAATATTTAATAAAAATTCTGATTCTCTTCCCATCCTATCCTGGTCAGATTTCTCTCACAGACTGATAGTAGATGAGGTAGCACAAGCAGTGAATTTCACTGTCATGTTTAGAGAGGCAAACCATGTATCTGGCATTGACTGAGGCACTTCGTTCTAACTCAGGCATTGTTATATTTTATTTTTATATCTAGTGGTGGACAGTGCAGAATTGAAAAGGCACATTCTGGAGTGATGGAATTACAGCCCAATGCTCCTGAAGAACACCAGGCTGGGTAAGATGGCTGTTTTTAGTTGGACAGATCTTAATTCTTCTGGCATTATGTAAGCATCGAAGAATAAAAAGCTGTAGGCAAAAGAAGAAATGGGCAGAGAATGGGCAACCACTTTACCCACTTAAAATAAAAGCTAAACCAGATATTGCCTTTGCATTTAAAGCGCGGTAAATGCAGTAGTTGCTCCTTAAAAATGCAGTAGTTGCTCCTTAGGGCAGGGGCTGATAATTAACAGGACTGCAGCTCTTTGGAAAAGAATATTTCATTCCTCACCTGCTATGGTTGCAGGAATATAGCCCCCCCCCCAATGCTGGTATCTACGTTGAAGTAATATGCAATGTGGCATTACCTCTTGTTGCATTATCAGCTTCTTTCTCCCTTTCAGTTGAGGAAAGTGTTAAAGAAGACAATCTCTCCCTGCCTGTATCACCCCAGAAGTTATCAACCTTTTCCCCCATTCTCAATGAATGCCATTTGCATTTTTCAACATGCACTTTACCTTCAAAACTATTCAATTACTCTAGATGTGAGGGGCAATAATATCCTTGGAGAGCATGTGATTTCATGGGGAGAACATGGTAAAGCCTGAGCTGCTGTGATCATCACCTTGAGAGAAAGTGTCTTTCCTGGGTCTTGATCTTGTGAAGATTAATCAAGCACTGGTGGAAGCTATCTACCATCCAACAATGGAGAAAAAACAAAAAGCAGAAACCAAACTGTGCTCATAGCACCATGAACCTTCCCAATGTGCATTGAAGGGTGGCAGGTAAGCAAAATGACACCTTCTTTTCACAGCAAACACGGGCCAAGAGCAGATGTTCCTTCTCTTATTACTCAACTGCCTGCCACAAGAAGTTCATCTCAGGCAAGAAGCCTGAGATTTCTTTTGGGATCATAGAGCACACTTATGCCATGTGCAATTTGTGCAAGAGCATCCAAAATTCATTTAACCATGCAAAGAAATGTTTCCTTCCAGTATTATAAATCATTTGCAAGTAACCACCTATCTGTTTCAGTGAGACTGTACAATAAATAAATAACCAGGAATTAGAATTGGATACTAGATCCACTCTGTTTATCTTCTTAGCATTTGCCTTACCAGGGTCTTTTATTCTTGATGTATGACACACTTGCTTTTTCCAAGCAGCAAAATCTTTAAAGCTGATCCTGGATTTATAGGTATTGAAATAGCTGTTTGATTACTATTCTCCCCAGACCCACCGTGGCACCTTCACTGCACAGTAACTCTATTACTTTTAAATTAGCCTTCTGTCCAACGGGCTGTCCACACTGTCATGCTGCCTCAGGACTTGGAGAGTCATGACCCCAATAAAATGTGGACGGCACCTGGTTAGAAAAGAGTGTTTCAGGTTGACATGAACTAGAGCAGTGGTTCTCAACCTGTGGGTCGGGACCCCATTTGGGGTCGAATGACCATTTCACGGGGGTCACCAAACAAGGCTGTCCGCCATTTTTCCCCCTTTTCTTTGGCCACGTCCCTGGCACCCAGTGATGTATAAGTTGTTGGGGGTCACCACAACATGGGGAACTGTATTATGGGGTCACAGCATTAGAAAGGTTGAGAACCACTGAACTAGAGGCTTCTCCAAGTCCCAGACTGTAGCATTCTAAAAGTTACTTGATTACAGTTTGTAATGGTGTGTGAAAATAATTTTGAGAAAGAAAATAAAAGCAACAATCAAGGCAATGATCAGATAAGAGAAGTCCTATCCCAAAGCATAAATATAATTTAGAAAGCATCTCAGGCTGGACCCTTCCTCATTCTCTTTAGGATCGAGTCAGAGAGAGGGGAAGTAGTAGTAAGATTCTGTTATGGTAATATGTAGTCTGGTTGTCTTACAGGTTTGAAGAAGACACACTGTTCTGCAGTTCATCTGTGAATACTGAGCTGGTTCTGTGGTCTCAGTCTGGAAGCAAAGAGTCTAGCACAATGGGAGCACTGGAAGTCCATTGTTTCAATAACTTTAGATGTTAATTTGTGATGGCACTCATAATTTTCCACAGGTTTTTAACCGGCTTTGTTGTCTTCAAAGCTGATATAGGCTTCAAAGTAAAGGGATTGCCAGTGAGTCCTCTCTACAGCTGCACATTTAGTTCCCTTGGTTGGATGTTACAATGGTATATGGTTTCCTTCCTAGTGACTTTGTAGCACTTGGGTGGACAATCTAAGTTCTCTTTCTAGTCTCTAGTTCACCATAAAGCAACTGGTGAGCCATACAATGGTCTCCATTGTAATGACATGTCCCACTTATTGCATCTGGGTAATCAGGGATTCAATGCTGGTGGGCTCCATGTGATCAAAGACACAGTCTTGCCAATGAATACCAAGGATGGAGTGGAGGGTCTGCATGTGAAATTTCTCTAGTTGTTTGATAAGACCTTAGAAGACTCACATCCATATAGGGGATAAACACAACTCTAGCTTTTTGGCTTTGTGGAGATAGAAATGTTGTGTTGATTAACACTGCCCTGCTGATCAGTGAGAGTGAGTGAATTTATCTTCTGTCTGTCTGTCTGTCTGTCTATCATCTATCTATCTATCTATCTATCTATCTATCTATCTATCTATCTATCTATCTATCTATCTATTTTTGTGTGCCAGGAGTATATTTTTAATAACTTTGTCTTGCTTATGCCTATACCATTTTGCTTATCCATGGACCTTTTCAGCTTTTCCCAAGGCATCAAGGAAACTCCTTTTAAGTTCACCTTGTATCTCTCCTCCATCCCTTGGCTTGTGAACTGAACTATTTTTGAAATCAGGTTTAGTGCTCTTCCAAAACACCAACACTCTTCTGCTCAGAAATAACCCTACTCACAGATCTTGGGTATTGAGCTCCTCCATCCCTGTGGCTGGTTACTCAAGCAACCTGAAAGGGGCTAACCTCTTTATCCCATACACATTTGCCACACAGCAGCACTCAGGTTTTGAACATGGCCTTACTAATCTCCAACCCAGCATCCTAAGCATGGGAGCCCACCAGGCTCCTCCTGCCTTCACATTCCTTCCTTCCATTCCATATTAGTTGAAGGAGTAGTGAAAAGCATATTTACATAGACAGCAGGCTGTTCCCTAAGAAAATACTAGTAGATGCAAGACTGCAGAAAACTTTATAAGACATATAATATGTTACTCAGTTTATGACTGATGGCTTGTTGTTCTCAAATAATTAGAAAAATCTAATAGATTAGAGAAATCCTGGCTGATTGCTGTCTCCAGAACAGATATATAGCTTCCACTGCAAGAAGTAGATGCTTTCTGATGGACTCAGAATAATCCTTTAAACGTAAGTCAGATGAAAAGGATTTGGTGTAATGCTTTTATGTAATATTTATTGAATTTCTAAAGCATAAGCTCTAAGAAAATATATCTCACTGAAACAGATTACAATCTAATATAGTCATAAAAAAGCAGCATTCAGCTAGAGTTTCACCACCTAGTAACTTAACTGAGAAGGGAAAAGATTCATGGTTGTCCTTTGATTAGTTTGTTCTATTTCTTAGCTAATGTCTGTAAAGGGCAAGGGATGATCTACAATCCTTTATCTCAGTAATGAACTGAGACCATGCAATAGGATCTATGGTTTGGGGAACGGTGTTTAAGATACTGCAGGTGCTCCTTTGTGGCTAGGAATCTGGAGAACAGCCACAAGTATCTTGAAGACCCAAAAAGAAATAAAGGCACCTTTCAACCCCCGTCACAGGACAACATATATCAGGTTACAGGTGTAACAGTACATCTCTTCTTAAACCTCACCTGAAATAATTATCAGGGTTCTTTGCGGGCAAACAAATACTATTAATTATAAAAATGGGAGCAAATGGGATTTGTTCCTACTTGCTTCATTATATGGAATAGTTAATCCTAAACTTAGAAATAATAACTAGAGAAAGATTCAAACGCTATTTTTTAATGGGACTGTGTAGAAGAAAATGGGGATTATTTATAGGATTGTATTTGATGCAGCTAGTGCTTTCAGATTATTCTTTATCTACTAAAAAAGATCTGGAGGAAATTCTGGGTAGAATTACACATAACTGATTGCCATTTTTTTAAATTAAGGAGATGAAGAACCAGTTGTTGGTATGAAAGGTTTTATATTTTATTATTAAGTTACAATTTCAATATGTTCTGAGTAATGTGTCCCATTTTACTGTATTTCTGAATAAATAGTAATGATGCTTGGCTAAGAATTAAACATTTGGAAGAGCCAAGGTGGCGCAGCAGTTAAGAGTACAGTACTGCAGGCCACTTTAGCTGACTGTGTTCAGCAGGTCAGCGGTTCAAATCTCACCGGCTCAAGGTTGACTCAGCCTTCCATCCTTCCGGGGTAGGTAAAATGAGGACCCAGATTGTTGGGGGCAATGTAAATATATATATACATTGCTTACTGGTGTACACCACTTAGAGAGTGCTTGCACTTAAAGCGGTATATAAGTCTCATAAATAAATAAATAAATTTGTTTGCCAAGAAAGACATCTACCACATCACATTCCTTGGCAAGTTCAGCTTGTCAATATTCCCTTTGAAGTGATTGGCATAACAGTGAAGAAAAGTCCTATTTTAGTGCAGCATCAATATATTTGGAAGCACTGGTGATAATTTAACCCAGTGAATTACTAGAAATAGTCTTAGTCTATCTCTAGCTACAGCAGTGATCTTCTGCACAGGGATAAGACAAGGGAAGACAGGATGAAAGGGCCAATTTGCCCAATTTATATAAATGAAAGTGTTTTGTAAAATGGACAGATTCCATCTATGTGAATGCAGGCCTATACTGATCATGTAGGTGCTAGATTTTAGGAAAAGCTACAGGGCTCATAACAGTTGCTGAATCAAATCAACCAATTAATCTTAATTCCTTGTTATCTTTTGACCCAAACTTCCCAACAATTCCAAACACTATCATTATAAGATGGTGCCATGAAAAACTATTTTGATTTGAACTGTGGTAGCCCCAAATAAAGACGTGTTTTAAAATTATTATGCATTATTATTATTATTAATTTATTTTGCAACAGAGTTATCTCTCTGATAGCAAAACAAAACCTGTGATTGTTCAGGTAATTTCCTGAACTTTTTTCTGTGATTCTCATTCAAGTCTCTTTCTGATCAGGCATTGCTCATCTGCAATTAATATAATTTTAAAAGACCAATATAAAACTAAACACATCTCCAAATATATTGAAACATTAATTCTTAAAAGAATTTTTAAACCATATTTTGTAATATTTAAATCCTCCACTGAAACATTAGGCACAGTTACAAAATAATCCCACTAGCATTTAGAAGCATAGTTTCATGTGTGATCCCTCTAGGGAAATTAAGCCATTGTGACAACTATTGTATGTTCTAAAAATGTGAATGGCCTACTTGCATTTGTTGTTCATCATGCAAACCCTATTGTCTCTCTCATAAAACATAGATTGAAAATTGCTGCTCTTTTCTAGGAAGAAGTCAGAGAGAAATTCCACCTAACTACTGTGATCAATTTGAACAGGACTTTGTCAACAAGAGTCTCCATTCAAGGACAGAATCTTTGAAGGTGAATAGAGTATATTGTTGCCATATTATTTAGGATTCCTCCTGGCCTGTGAAGTCTTGATGAATAGATAGAGCACTAAATGGTTCTTGGTGCTCTCTGGGCTTGCTTGATTTTTTGCAGACTTTCATTATCCAAACTAGGTAACATCATTAGTGCTAGTAAGGAGTGTTATGTAGTTTGTCTTCTGTTTGTCTGTAGTTTGGACCTCTGGCAATTATGAGGCATGTGGAGAGTAATTACTACACCTGGATCTGTGACTGTTAATATCTCACTGCATCCTTTTCTGAAGAGGCCATAAAGTGGTCTCCACCCTACCCTTCTGGGGCAAAGTTGTTGAGAGAACAGTGGCAGATCCCTATGTGGCACCCTAGAAGAAACAGATTATTGCATCTTTTTTCCATCATGGGAATGAGTTGCTTTGGTCTCTCTCCTGGATTAGCTTTGTTGGGACTGAATGGAGGTTATGCACCTCTCCTAGTCCTTTTAAACCTTCAAGTCCTCTTAAACCTCTCTGCCACTTTTAATATCATCACTCACAGTAGGTTGTATGAGGTTGGAAACTGGAAGTAGTGTTGTTCCAGTCTGTCTTCAGTAGATGGTTCTAGTCCAATGCGGTAGTGATATGAGGTTGGAATTAATTATCATCTGTATGCTGATGATTCACAATTCATACATCACGCTCCAATCTCTGTGTCAAGAGATTGTAAGGATCTTCAGGGTCTCTCCACTGATACCAGTGGTATCTCTAGATAAGTAAGTACTAATTATGAAGCAGCAGGTTCGCAATTTGGAAGACATTCTGGATTTATAACCCCTGTTTAAACAGTAGATGGAACCATGGCTGAAAGAATTTTTATCCAGTTTTAGCTGCTGCAGCCTTAACTAGGGTAAAGAGGACCTAACTGGTACCCTGATTACAGTGCTACCTGGATAAACTATACTTTAAAAGGGGCTGCCTTAAAAGACTATTCTCAAATTTCAGTAGTTTTAGATTAGGCTAAAACACATTAGCTAGTTTGTGAATACGTGTATTGTGTGAACACAGCTATTCAGTAATTTCAGGTTTCAAAATCACAGAAGTTATTCAATTAATTTAAGAAGAATTAATAAGATGGCATCGAAGAAAATAAAGCAAATAGCTTCTAGCTACACTTATAAGAATTCCTAAGCTAATGTTTGTATTTCACATAAAATATACACCATCTGGGGTAAAGAGAGATAAATGACGCCCATTCAGAGATGGAAATGAACAAGTAGAGTATTTCAGAGCAAATGAAGATAAAAGCTGTATTAGGCAATGTCCTAGGCAAATGTCCTCATTTAGGTTGTGTTCCAGAGAAGCACTGAGTCAGGAGGAAGTGGGAAGTCATCTAGTTAAGATATATTAATGTATTTGTGAGAAGTTTGATGTAAGTTGAGCATTCTAGGAGATGAATTAGGATTATGTGGGAAAGAGAAGAGCCATGGAGAACTATGAATCTAGGTGCAATGCTAAATGCTTCCTCACTATAATTCATCTCTCTGTCTCTGTCTCTCTGTGTGTGTGTCTCTCTCTCCCTCTCTCCCCCCCCTCTCTCTTTCTCTCCATGCACTACTGAAGTCTCTGTGGGACAATTGACTGTGTTAAGTATTCCTGGACTAGAAATAATGAACTCACAAAATTATGATTTTATTATGTGGGAAGGCCAACTAAGGCCAAGTGGAAATGGACATGGAGTAAGAGTAGCAGTCCACAGATCTGGCCCTCTTCAACATGAGTAGGAATACCACAAAGCCAAAGAATAAACTGGTAGGTCTATGATGTTGACATTGGATTGCTTGGAAATGTGACATCTTGAAATGTATGGAATTCTTACTTTTATAGCAATGTAATGAAAATTAGATAACACTATAATTGACTAGGATGATGGGAATAGTGCCCTAAGGAGGCAATTCTGCAAGCCTGAGAAACCAGAGTTACGGATTTCTAAGAAAAAGAAGAGCTGAATAATAGTTCAACTCTCTTTTTTTCTGCCCTACAGTCTATGTATATTTCACAAAAGTCAATAAAGCACAGAAATCACCCCTTGCTGAATCAAACCCTCAACTCATTTAGCTCAGTGTTACCCATGCTAAGTTTCTAGAAATGATGCCTTTCAGTTCCTCTTGACATTCCCTATTCTAACAGCAAACCTTCCATTGCATTAACAATTGATTGGTTGAACTGCAGGCAAGCAACAGGGAAATAATGGAAGAATTGTCACTGCAATGCAGAAGGGCTAGGAGAAATAATGAGACAGCATTTCTGAAGATAACTGCAGAAAAGAAAAAAGGTACAGTAGACTGAAAAGCTGAGCTGACTGGCTAATTCATGGCCACCCCAGACCCCATTCCAACATTGACCCTGCAGGGTAAAAGGCTGCCAAGAGAACAAACAATAAAGGGGACAGCTTAAATTCTGTCATCAAGGCAAGAGGTTGAATCAAAAAATATAATGATAAATGGGAATGATCTTGGGACACAAGGATGAGCCGTAGAGTGGACAACTGGCATGTAAAAAATGTCTCTATCCACAAAAAAGGAGGAGTAGGTATGGGAAGTATTTCAGACGAGATCTTCCCTAATTTTCCAGAAAGTAAAAAAAATCAAGTATCCCACCTTCGTAGAAGAGATTGGTACTCCCCATTCCAGGAGAAGACTCCACCTCTCAAGAACTGCACCATCTGTCTGCCAGACATTGTTGTCATAGCTAAGGAACAGATTGAAATCTAGATTGCAGCTGCAGGCACAAGACTGAAGATCTAAGTACAAATGTGCTTTGAGAGTGGTCCTCTGAACTTTCCGGAAAGAGTATTATACTTTTACCTGGAGATCCTGAGAAGATTGAATCTGAACTGTGATCCTTCCCTTTTAGGTCAATAATAAGGAGATGTCCCAACCCCCGTCACTGAACTTCTGGATTTTGGAGATCATTGTCCAAAAATATTTAGTGTATTATTTACACTTAATATTATTAGAAATATTTTAGTGTGCCTCCAATAATTAGAAAATGATAGTGAAAACAACACAATGACTTAATTCACCCAGGATATGGTTTCTTTGCTCATTTAAAGGCAGCCTAGGTAATATTGAAAGTCAGGGTTTTTCTTTACCATCTTTTTTTATCTTCCATTTTTCTCCTACAGCTTATTTCTTTGAACATTTACCTGGAAGTCACAGTGAGTGATGTCAAGATTTGCAGCCAAAAAGCTCACTGACACTTTCACTGTCACCGCTGAGGGTGTTAAAGAAAGGATTAAAATAGCATTAAGAGAATAATGAATATTTCATGAATGTGTAATCTGTTTACATTTTAAATTGAATCCAGGTTCACTATTTGTTTGTAGAAGCTTGTTTAGTCAGCTGGAAATAATTGTTTGTTTATGTATACATGTTCGTGTATATTAGAGGCCAACAGTTTTATCTTTGTTTCTTATAGATTAAATATTGTCTGTAATTTGAAATGCACCATGTTCTGAAAACTTAAATGCAAATGAACTGCATAGTGTCACTGCAGTTGCCAGGCAATTAAAAGTGGCCTTTGCAGTGGAAAAGTCAATTATCAATAAATGTTGGTATAATGCTCCAGATGTGATAATAAATTGTTTGATTTTTCACATGAAGGAAACATTCCTGTATGGTTGCTTTGTCTCTGAATCTTTTCACACATTATTTTTTGAATGCATTGGTGCCTTTGATCAAGACAATGTTATCTTTATGAAGTTTTATTTTTCAATGGCACTTGATTGGCTATTTTGAAGTTTAAAATATAGTACTGGAGTACATGAGTTTTATTATGGAATAAAAATGTTGGTAATTCCAGCACGATTAAAGAAAAATCTTTTAGGAATCATTTCTTGTGAACTGATTCTACTATTCTGAATTATCTCTAACTTTACCAGTTTTAAAAATATATTCCATCATTATCCTGCCCACTGTGTAAAATAGCTATAATGCAAATGCTAAATATTGCAAGTATCCATAATGTAATCTGTAAAAAACTGGTGATTATATTAATATCCATTTTCAGATGCACTAAAGAAATACTTAATCAGAATCATTTGTGAATCATTTATGTGAGAGAATTATTCTTGGGACAGTTTAATGTTGGCTCTCTATATTTTATACTGAAGCAGTTGTCATGCTGATAAGAGTCCTCCATCCCTGACAATGGATGCTTCTTCAGTGCTTGAAAAGGTGAATTTTTACTCTGTCATGCAGAAACATTCCCTTTCATCTCATCTATCAAGTTTCATTCAATTCAATGAAAAAGAATTTGCTTCTCTTTCCCCCTCTCCCTCCCTCTAGTATCAGTGAAATTATTATGGCTGTAATATGGGGGGGTGCATTTGCATGACAGCCAAAGTTTATGTGTGAACGTGTTTAATTCCCAAGAAAGACATAATTTAATCTCCTAATGGACTTTAGTCTGGGCCTTCAAGGGAAGTGCTAGGGTGATAGGACTATGGGACAAAGCATTTCACTATTTTGAAAGAAATTCTTAAACACTTTTTCTTTTCTACCTAAGATAAGGCAGAAAATGGAAGAAAGAAAATGGGGAAGAAAATATTTGAGAAATTCCAAAGCAAATTTCAGTTCAGCATTAGTTTTATCATCCCATGTCCTAGGATACAAAATAAAAATGTCCTGCCTGCTGGAACAACTGAATGATTCTATTTTCTACATTACAGACTTTCAGATCCTACTGGAAAAATTGAATAATTTTATTTTATATGTTACAGACTTTTAGATATTTGAAGATGGCTATCATACTTCTATTTCTCTTCTCTAGGCTAAATATACACAATACCTCTAATGATCCCTTGTATTTATTTCTTCCTTCCAGGCCCTTAGCATATTGGCTGCTATCTTCTGGATACATACCAATCCATCTATGTTCTTCCTAAAATATGGTAACAGAAATGGACGCAGTAATCTAGTGGTAGCGTGACCAGCACAGCATAGAAAAGAATTACAGTAGTCCGCCTACAACCACAACTGAGTCCCAAATTTCTGTTGCTAAATAAGACATTTGTTGAGTTTTGCCACATTTTATGACCTTTCTTGCCACAGTTGTTAAGTGAATCATTGCAGTTGTTAAGTTAGTAACACGGTTGCTAAGTAAATCTGGCTTTCCCCATTGACTTTGCTTGTCAGGAGGTCACAAAAGTTAATCATATGACGCCAGGACACTGCAATTATCATAAATATGAGCCAGTTGCTAAGCATCTGAAATTTGATCACCTGACCATGGGGATGCTGCCACAGGGATGTGAAAAATAATCATGTCACTTTTTTCAGTACCATTGTAATTTTTAACAGTCACTAAACAAACTGTTGTAAGTTGAGGACTACCTGTATTATTTCTCTTGATTTACATCCAATAAGCAGCTTAGCCACTTCAAAAAGTTCTAGGATCATATTTTAATATTTCTTCAGTTACACCATCTGAACCTGTAGCTTTACCATTTTTTCAATACCGGTCACAGCATTCATGACTCTCTTTCTATCAGATTTTAAATAATTATTTCAACTTCCATTCTTTGATATATTACAATGCCATACAAGTTCTAAAATATTCCTTCTAGCATTTCCTTGCTTGACATAACCGGGAACAGTTAAATAAAAAAGGCAGACAAAATCGTTAAGCAAATTAAAAAAATGTTTTGGCAACAAAGGAAAAGTATTATACAAGGAGCCTCAGTCAGAGGCTGGAAGCTGTGCTGGATAAAATGATAATGAAATGATTTAAGGTGAAACTAAAGCAAGAAAATGCTAGAAGGAATATTTTAGAACTTGTATGGCATTGTAATATGTCAAAGAATGGAAGTTGAAATAATTATTTGAAATCTGATAGAGAGAAAGTCATGAATGCTGTGACCGGTATTGAAAAAATGGTAAAGCTACAAGTGCAGATGGTGTAACTGAAGAAATATTAAAATATGATCCTAGAACTTTTTGAAGTGGCTAAGCTGCTTTTTGGATGTAAATGACTGCACCTATGACTGACAATTGAAAGAACACCATTACTATTCCCATTTACAAAGGGAAAGAAGGGGGAATGAAAAAAAGTACAGAAATAATAGTTCGTTATATGCCTGGCAAGGCAGAGTTCTGATCAAAGCACTTTCAGTAATTACCATTACTCCAAGATCTCTCAGTCATTGTTAGCTCTAATCCCATCAGTTTGGATGAGTAGTTAGGATTTTTGACAAGTGAAAATGGTTGTGCATTGTATGGTTCTGCCTATTCTGTAATTTGTGAGAGCTGGGTCAGGAAAAACTTAAAAAGTACATTGAATGGTAAAATAAGAGATAAGAGTTGAAGTTAAAGAACAACAGGCAATATATGAAGTGATGTGTGGACATGATAGAACCAAGAATACATTGCAAAGATACAAAGATGTAGAGAAGCATAGGAAATGATATTAGTGTAAAGTAGACTAAATTCTATTTTTGCCTTTTCTCTTATGCTTTTAAATTTGTTTACTCATTCTTCCTTCCTCCTTTTCTGAACTGAGCATTATGCAGTTTAATGCTCAGTATAATTTGGCAGGATAGTAGAAGCTTGAATATGTTCATGATAGCTTTGGTACTATAAATTACTGTATACCGATGTCCATGTGTGCATCTATCATTAAGGGCTTTTTAACTCATTTCAAAAAACTTGGAGTTGTTTTGATGGAAGCAGGTAGTTGTTGCTTGCTGCTTGTGATATGCTGCTATGATTTTACATTGTTTATGCATGTTTTGCGCTTCTTAAGTTTTTCAATAAGTTTTTTTTAATCTGTACCACATGGGACTATGGCTCTAAACATATAAAGAAATGCCTTTGCTCTGTTTGACAAAGATATACTATATCTATGAAGCACTAGTTAATATTAAACGTAAATAGTAATAGTATATGAAGATTGGATGCAAAATAAATGGGTATATGTAACCATAGATACAGCTTTGTTTTGCATTCCTGATTCCTACTCGCCTAAATGACAAAAATTTCTCTCCTGATCATAATTCCATGTCCAGAGAATGATAAACTTTTATTTTCCCCAAATAACTCAGAGAGTCTCTTACTCAAGCTCTATATTGTTGTGACCGATGGGATGGCGCAGATCTCACATTTCTGTTGGTGATTGGAAGTGGCAAAGGAAACATCACTCTTCTTGCTTCTGACTATTTCATCAGGGGAAAGTGCTGATGCCCTAGGATTAATGTGGCATTTGATTTAGGAAGCAACATTTCTAATGATTAAATACAGCTCTGGGAGTCAATCAGGTTGAACATTTAGAGGTAAACATTTCAGCCTAATTTTTGTAAAAAAATCTAAAATCAATTTCAATGGGAGGCATCTGTCTTTGGTTGAAGATAAAATAGAAACTTAGCTTTCAAATACAAGTACATGCTCAGTACAAAATAAAAAATATGAACAAATTGGACAATCAAGGTTTAAAATTGTTGTTTTTATAATTTCCCAATAATAAATATTGACTAATGGAATATGAGAAATACATGTTATCACATTACACGCTGTTGAATTCAAAAATATATATTTGAGTAGTGTAAAAAGAATGATTTGGGCTTCAAAAATTTCAGGGGAAGGCTCTTTATAATTTATTTAAAATGTAAACTTGATACAATTTGATCCTGGATGCTGCGTATGCCTAAACTGGTTATGAAGTTATTCAAACCTGGGTTTCTTACTCTCATAGTTTTATCTGAATATGGATCTGAGAATCGGCGGATAGGGTAGAATAGAATAGAATAGAATAGAATAGAATAGAATAGAATAGAATAGAATAGAATAGAATAGAATAGAATCTGGAAGGGACCTTGGAGGTCTTCCAGTCCAGCTTCCTGTTCAAGCAGGAGAACCTGTACCATCTCAGACAAGTGACTGTCCAGTCTTTTCTTAAAAATTTCCAGTGATGGAGTGCCCATGATTTCCGGAGACACGCTGTTCCACTGGTTAATTGTCCTCATTGTAAGGAAGTTTCTCCTTAATTCCAGGTTGCTTCTCTCTCTGATCAGTTTCCAACCATTGTTCCTTGTCCTGCCATCTGGTGCTTTGGTGAATAACGTGACCTCCTCTTCTTGGTAGCAGCCCCTCAAATATTGGAATACTGCTATCATGTCTCCCCTATTTCTTCTTTTCTTTAGATAATCTTCCTCTTCCTGCAGTACCTAATGTCGATGAATGAGATGCTGGATTATTTCTCTTTTCTAATTGCAGGCACCATCTCTCAGCACTGCCTTGTCTTATGACTGCCTGCCGGTCCCTTTAAAAAAGTGCAGTAAGAGATCCTGCGAAAGAAACCTCAGCTACCGTAGGTGGCAGCATCGAATTGATACCGATATAGAAAGTTAAACGGGGAGCTTCTGATCTGATGCTAAACATCAGACATATATGGTTTTATTATATTTATTTACTTATTGAACATAACCTCACATCTAACGCATAAGATTCCGGGCGGCATAAACAATTAAAACACAAAGCTAAGCAATCTGGAGAATTCAAACACAGCCATTAAAAACCAGTTAAAACCAATTAAAAACTATATTATTCACAAACGCACACACTATATTAGGATCCTATCTACGTGCAAGCAGGCACCAATGGTTGCAAGCGAAGCTCACCCCAAGCAAAAATCTAAAATCATTTTCGATAGGAGGCATCTATCTCTGCGGACAAGATAAAATAAATCTTAACTTTCAAATAGAAACGCGTGTTCTGAACAAACTGTGTTTAAACATAACGGAGCGCGATGCCTTTCAGCAGAAATCCATGACCTTTGTGTTTTCCAATCAGTGCATTTTTTTTTAACCGTGAAGAATTTAGGCCTTCGCGAGCCACCATCTGTCTTGCTAGTCACGTGACCTCAATCAGCTGATGAATTCGGGAGCTGCAGGAGAGGCTGCGGTCGGCAAAATGGAAGGGGCACTGGAGACTCATTTGGAAGATACGTAAGTGACGCAAAGGACGGCGCTCCTGCTCGCGGGTCGTGGACGACCGGCAGGTTCTCTCTCTCTCTCTCTCTCTCTCTTTTTTTTAACAAAGGGCAGCCGGCATCTGGTTGGGGGGGGGGGGGAGGAGGAATGGCTGGTTCAACGCTCACCCGTGCCGTCTCCTTTTTTTCCTTAGTATGAAGAATCCCTCCATTGCGGGAGTCCTCTGCACCGATTCTCAGGGGCTAAATTTGGGCTGTAAGTAGAAACTTTACGATGGCAGAAGCTCTGCGCATATTACAAATCCGCTTGTCTTCTCCTTCCTGTTTTTAAACGCTTAGCCCCGATGGCATTTCAAATACTGTCCCTTCGTCCCTGCGCTTCTCATGTAGCAGGAGTTGTTGCTTTGTTTTGAATTTCGAATCAAGCATTATACAGCGGTGCTTTTTTCCCAGTATAAACTACTCTTTTGAAAGAGACTTCGTGATATTTAGGATGTACTAGATTTTTCTTTTTTTCTTTTGCCGGGAGAAGTAAAAGTGAAATAGGGTTGTTACTCGGTTTTCCCATATCCCCCCTCCCATTTAATTGCTTTTTTAAACTTTTGCCCAAGCAATCCTCCTGGTAGTTGAGTTCTCTCGTTTTCATATGCATCCGTGCTCTCTTTCTCATTTAGAAATTCTAACAGGGTCCACAAACCTGTCTTATGTGGGTCTCTTGCTATTGCCTCCTTTAAATCCTGCTAATGAAACAGCAAGTGGTGTTTTGTGTTTTTAAACTCTGGAAATGCCTATTCAGAATTTTGACATCTTGTTGACATCTTATTCTCTGGCAGCAATGAAGAATCCGAGCTAGAAGTAACCTGGCAGTGGGAGTGATAATCACAGTCTATTAAACCTGTATGCCACTCAACTCTCAAGAACTCCAGGAAGTTCACAACAATCAAAGAAATTACAATAAAATCAATTAAGCATTAAAAATAAAGATAAATGATGCAATCATGATGCAGTGCATGGTCTCACTCTCCCTTGCCAAAGACCTTCATGGCTCTTCTAAGCAACACCAGAGTGGTTGCCATCTAGATCTTCGGGAGAACCTTGTGCCAGAAGGCAGGCAACAGCTAAGAGAAGGGGCACTTCTGAGATCCTGAAAAATGACATTGTTTAATTCAGGGGTTCCCAACCAGGGGTGCTTACATCCCCTGGGGGTGCGAGACAATATTCCAGGGGGTGCGAAAATTTGATTTTCAAAATTATAGTGTATATGCATAATTCATTGCCATTATTTTAAACTTTTGTAAGGGGTGTGAGAATATATCAGAAGTGTTCTAGAGGTGCAGGGTATAGAAAAGGTTGGGAGCCACCAATTTAATTGAAGGAGCCCAGAATGTGCTAATCCTATGTCAGTTGTCCTCTGTCTGCTGAAAACAAACTCCAGGATTGAATTTACCACGAGATATTATGGGAAGCAGGTGGTCCCTGAAGTAATCAGGCTCTATGCCATGTAGGACTTCAGATAAACCAGTTCCTTAAATTGCATTTGGAAGCAAACCAACCAGTGAGTTTGTGAAGCAGAAATATTAGATGGACATACTGAGGCACGTCTATCACTGCTCTCATGGCTGCATTTTGGATCAGTTCAAGCTTCGGTCTAGTTATCAAAAGCAGCCTTGGTAGAGCATGTCGGAGTACTGAAGTTGTGAGGTAATTAAAGCATGAGTGGCTGTCTTACACCCCCACCCCAATATCTAGGAAAGGGCCTTAGTTTGGTTCTAGTAGTTTGTATTTGCAAAACTACTGAGCCACCAAGCCAACTGAATTTTAGTCAGCATGTTCTTAGTTTCTGGTTATGCAGATCCAGCAATTGAGTGTATTATATGAATGTTGCTCCCATCATCTGCATATGTGCATCTGTGAACTTCTGGCTAACAGCATCCATTATACAACAAGGATGGGGAAAGGTGTATGGCGATTCCAAATGTCCAGGTCATGGTTGTCCTAAAGGTGTTTTGGGAGGAAGATGTAGACTCAATTTGCCCATTTGTTAGCAGAGAAAATGAGAAGAAGAGTAGCCTTCCACATTCACTGAGAAATGGAAAGAACTCTCTCCATCCAGTGAAAATTGCACTGACTTATGCAACCTTTCTAAAGCCAATACTGCTGTAGGTACTTTATTTGTTTAAAGAGGGAATGAATGGGAAAACATTGAAACAATAGTAAATATAGAAATGAGAAGGAAGCCACTTTTTTTAAATCTACTAAGGCAGTAGAACAAACCTTTTCAGCTTTGTGGACCAGTGGGAGGGGGTGAGGGGATGGTTTTACATGAGAGACGGGCAAGCACACACACTGTTCACGCAAGTGAGGATGCACACACACCCTTGCCCGCCACTTCTGCAACCCAGTTCCAAATGACTCCAGGCCCGAAGGTGGGCTGCAGCCCAGGTTTGGGGACCCCTATACTAACGGATACCATTAAAAGATAAACTTGAGGGAATCCTTTTCCTAAAGGATAGAGGAAAGCACCAAGGTGCTTAGAGCTTACAAAGGACATCAAGCAAGTCAGAGGCTTTAACCTTCCTCACCTCTGCCTTAGTCGCCAATACTACTGAAATTAGTAACCCCCATGTTAGACAACCCTTTTCACCCCCGTGCTAGACCCAGTCTAGTTAATAATTGTAAAGCTACAGCAAATAAGTGACATAATAAAAGCCTTGCTTGGTTATATTCAAAAGTCCAACTGTTTCAGGATTTTATTGTCAAAAAGTCAACCAGATCTTTGAAAATTTATCTAGCTGTGTCAGCCTTCAGTGCACTTCGACTTTGCAACTAGTAATTGGGCATATTGTCAGAAATCCAGACAAGTCCTGCAATTTGCAGTTAATTATTTGGGGAGAATGTTTACAGTATTCTTTACAGCTAAATGCAGAACATTTTTCTTTTGAATGATGCACAGTTATCTTTTAGGTCGTGGCACCCTCTCAGATGAGCATGCAGGTGTAATATCTGTTTTGGCCCAGCAGGCAGCAAAATTAACTTCTGATCCAACAGATATTCCTGTTGTATGTCTTGAATCAGACACTGGGTAAGCATAATTAATATGGTTTTAAAGACCAATTTATGATTCCATAAATGTTGGTAGATCCCAGTTCATTACTGGGTGCAGTGTAATTCCAAAAAAGAACCTGGGTAGGCATGTTCATTTGATTCTGTGGTTTTCCTGTGTTGTGTTAAATGACTTAACAGACTTCACTGCATCATTGCCTTTTTGAATAAAGTTAAAACTTTTCCCTCTCTTTTGGTTCTAGAAATACATGTATAACATACATATACCTGTGTGTTTTCCCTATTAGGGAGAACCCATTTACTGTTTTTGCCTCCAAACACTGGAGTGTTCTTGTCAATTTTCAGCCTAATTTTTGTAAAAAAAATTCTTGGCAATTATTTTTGGAAATGGTTTGCAATTGCCTGATTCCTGATTCTTAGGACTGAGAAACAGTAACTGGCCCAGTCACCCAACTGGCTTTATGCCTAAGGTGGTACTAGAACTCAGTCTGCTGGTTTCTAACCTGATGCCTTAACCACCATACCAAACTGGCTCTTTTAAACTTGGATTTGAAGCCTTAATTCATTTTTATTACCCCCATGAACCTATATTTTGGAGTTGTTGGGGATAATCCTGGGTTTGCCATTGGGTATGGAATTCCAGTGGAAACATGGAGTCCATTAAATGACTTGTATAAATTTGATTGCATTCTTCCATGTTTTATTGTTCGTATAATGTTTTAACTGTTTAAATGTATAATTTGTATTCATTGTGTAATTTTTGTTTTGTATACTCTGCCCAAAGTCATATGCAAGTGAGATGGGTGGCTATATAAATTCAATAAATAAAATACTTGGTTCAACCAGTTATGTAACTATAGGAATTGTAAAATCATCAATAGCCCCAATCTGCACTATTTTCATTAATATTTTGGGTTTGTTTACAATATAAAAAGTCTATAAAATATTTATTTATTGTTTGGTGTGTGTTTTTTTCAGCAATATCATGATCCAGAAGCATGATGGCATCATAGTGGCAGTACATAAAATGGCATCTTAATCTTGAACATTCACAGTATTAATTGCTCTTCAAGAAATCACTTTTGTGGAACTGTCTTCTGCCAGTTAATACAAATAGGATATCCAAGCTCATGAAGCCAGAACCTAATTGAATCTGTCAATATCTTCACTTGCCTACCTTGGTACAGATTGTATCTGCAGAACTTCCATTGTTTCATCATTTGAGTAATAAGCACTTTTTTATTGCTGGAGAGACAGCAGCTTAACAGATGGCCCTAATGTTAGAGGAACTGAAAAATGTGTTGAGGACAAGTAATGCATTCTATCTTGACTAAATATTGTGTATCTACTTTGCTGTAGCAGAAGAATCTGTTAAGGAAATCGTCTTCCTTAGCTCATTGGAACTACAAATATATTTCATCTCAAGCTTGGCTCTTGGTGACTTACGTGGCTATATTTAGGTAGCTTTGTTGCCATCAAATGCAAGAGGTTGACCATTGCCGCCTTCTCTGAGATACTTTTCAGTTTTTCACTTTATAGCTTTGGATTTCCTATCTCAGTCCAAATACTAATCAGGACCAATTCGAGATAACTTTCTAAATCAGTCAAGGATGGTCAAATATTGCCACCTTGCCAAAAAAAAGCCAAAAAAAAGTATTGCCACCTTGCATATTGACAGATATTTAAAGGAGTTTGATAATAACAGCAATGTGTTTTTTGCACTATTTTCTAAAGAGTAACCTAGAAAATAAATGTGAACAACTTCTTCTCTAATCAGCTATTACCTAATGTCATGGTCTTTATTGTGATTGATGAGACTATCACATTCTTTTATGTGCTGGCTACTAAAAACACCAACAGGATCAGTACTAAGCATGGATGTTTCTTGCCCTAAATTTTAAGATGTAAATTTGCATGCTTATACTTAGAGAACAGTTCATCAGTATTAAACCCAAGGGATGCAATTCAATAAAGTTTTGGGACTGGTTCTAATTCTGTTTGAATAAAAACAAATTGCCAAGAAAATAGAGCAAGGGAACCATATGGTATAGGGCAGGGGTAGGCAACCTTGGCTCTTTTATGACTCGTGGACTTCAACTCCCAGAATTCCTGAGCCAGCATGGTCCACGAGTCATAAAAGAGCCAAGATTGCCTACCCCTGGTATAGGGATTATTTTTAAATACAACTTTACTAATACTTTCTATCCAAGTAAAAACCACATAAATCCTTTCAGTTACTCTTAAAATTCTGGTGCTCCAAAATTAAAATACTTAGCAAGAGATTGAAACAAATCTGGTGCCCTTAGTTTTCTGCCAAAACAGTAATTATTTGGCATTGTGAGAGTCCAGCCAAAGGAAATACATTTTTAAAAAAATGGAAATAGAAGCTGGTGGCAAAGGATTATTAGAGCTAGAAACAGTCAATTATGTTATGTTTTTACAACATGCTACTTAGGGTGCGTGATTGAAATCTACTTTGCTGGCTAGGTTGGCATTAATACCCTGGGCCATAAATTAGCCAACCACATTTTCATATGTTCAGCAAATTCAGCTACTTGGTAAATACACATCACTAGGATGGGTAAAATGTGTACAGAAGAAAGGCTGGAAAGCTTAACAAATTTACTGTATAAGCTGCAGAACAGGTTTTGCTGCCATCATACTACTGAATTACCAGTTCATAAAGAAAAAAATACACTACCTAGGTCAGACACATCAACCTTGCGATGTCACATGATGTTGCGCAATGTATCGGTACGGTTTTGCCATTGTCTGCAATGGGGTGGACGTGGCTTCCCGATGACACGTCCGGCCTGCAGGCTGGCAGTTTGACACCCCTGACCTAGGTGGATGACTCATAGCTCAAGATTGAATTGTGAAATCCTTGTTTTCTGAGTTTGGTTATTTGCTTGCAGATATTTTAATATATCCAGTACTAGATAACAGCATCAGAGCACTAAGGGCTCCACAGACATTCAGAAGAGTCTGCATTCTCTTGAATATAGGCAGAACTCTGCAGAATCCAATATAAACAAATGTCCCTTCAGACTCCTTCCCCAATGTATACAGGGGAAAGCTTACAGGACTTTATTAGATTCTGAAATATTCTGTTGCTCCCTTCCTTTCAACTTTAAATTGTAATGGTAAATAATAGTAAAATCATCCAAGATTGTGGGCAAAACAGGCAAGATTTTGTTTTTTGGAGTATGAGACTGACACACTGACGATGTGGATGACTACAGATGTAGTTAGCTCTGTATAGAATGCTAGTCGGAGATATGATTCCCTGAATTGGGGTACTAGACATCTGGATGAGTATTGTGTCCTTTGGACATTTAGCTGAAGCTGAAGCTGCCTGTTCCTTACTGCAATGCACATATTGGTGTTGTAGTTAAAGGGCTTCATTAGCTTGCAATTAGTTTCTGCAGAAAGGAGAAAAGTCAAAATTATTTATACAATTACTATTTATACAATTTACCACAGCAGTAAACTACTGTTTACAGCATAGTACTACTATCTTGAAGTGTGCATTCACACCAAGGATAAAATATCATCTAACCAAGCCTTGGCTCTGCTGCAATATGACATCTACACTGTAGAACATCGTAAATCCAAATCACCAGAGGTTTTTTATGTATTAAAAGAAGGAAAGTTAAATTTAAGTCTGCACTAGTGGTTTTGTGTCAAGCCATTTCCAAAACTACTTTATATCAGCAAGAAAAGTAAAAAGTCACAACTTCTCTAGATACGTAATCCCTTAGCTCGGGAATTCTGGGAGTTGAAGTTACCAAATTTGAAAAACACTAGGTTAGTCTAACTGGCTTTCAAGCAATTATTTTTAAAGGGCCGTAGCTGATAATAACCATCTCTCAGGAAACTGAAGCCTTAGCTTGTGGAAATAGTTTTTGATTATTCAAATGTAAAACAGCAGAGTATTATTATTTTAAAGTCTATTAAAACCATGAAATAAAAGAAAGTACAATATCATGGCCTGGGGTGGTCATTTCATTTTCACCATCTTCTCAAAAACAAGTGATTTTTTAATCTAACCAATTGGCAGTCAACCTGAAACATATCTCTCTTTGAAGCTGAATTAAAAGGGCGGGGCATTATTGAAAAGAGGAATCTGATTTAAATTGCTGGAGTTACAGTTTAAGTTATGGTCTACAAAATTGTTTTACTGACTATACTTTGGTGGGGTAGATTTGTATGTTTAACAACAAAAATGAATACAAATAACTTGTAACAGAACTGAAGCCTTTTGATGGGACAGAACTCTTTAGCAAAGAAATATTCTAGGAAGCCCTGTTCATTTTGTATCAAATATAAGCTCATCCATACAGGGGTTCTCAACCTTGGCAACTTTAAGACTTGTGGACTTCAACTCCCAGAATTCCTCAGCCAGCTTTGCTGGGAGTTGAAGTCCACAAGTCTTAAAGTTGCCAAGGTTGAGAACCCCTGCTAGTAACAGTTTTGAAAATTTGCACAGGTTAACTTTTAAAGCAGTTCTCTTTAATTCTTTTAATGTATAAATGTACTTACTAGGAAGTTAAACAATTCATAATTGCTGGTTAGAAAAATGGATCAAACTATGTTTGTTTTTTTAAAAAATAAAAACCTTCACTTTAATTGCATTGTTGCTAGGGGAAAGATTACACTCCTCTCTCTGTCCCTTGCTGACCAAAACGGTTACAAGTGAGCTGGCAAACTAAGCTGAACTGAATGGTGTGCCTGAGAGAAAAGAGAAGAGAGGGAATAAAGAGGAAGCAGCAACAGGTCTTGCAAACATTAACAAACCACAAGAGAAACAACTTTGGGCTATTTTTATCCGATCCCGGTCTGCTTGTCAAGGACCCCCATCTTTAAAAATCTAGAGCCTATAGGACAACTTTTTATTGCCTGGCAAGCCTACATTAAAGCCCTGTCTTTGTTTACTTAAAAGTACTGGGTGGGGCCATCAAGCTACAGTAGCACCAATCTTCGCTAACAGAAAGGAGGAAAAAACTAAAAAGATAGCAATTAAAGTTCCATCTTGGTCAGCCTTTAAAACATGTGGTTAATGGTTAAATTGAAAGCCTGCAGCACATATTAAAGCAATTGTGCTGGCATGTTTTGAGAGACAGACCGCACTGGCTATTACATTTCTGATTATGCCAATGGCAGCAACTGCCTGGAGTTCAGAAAAGGATGGAGAATCTGTTGAAAATAAAAACAATGAAGGTCTCGATAGCACAGCAGTTCCTGATGGAGGGTGGGGCTGGCTGATCGTTGTCAACTTTTTTCTAGTAAGTAAGAAACAGAAAAAGTTACCGGTACGATGTAGTGTGTGGTTTGGTGTTGCTTAAAAGTCACGACACATACAAAAGGCGCTTGATTTTATCATGCGTGTAGAAATTTAAAAATACTGAAGGAAAAAGAGATTTTTCTCTGATGGCCTGCAACATGTTCTGGCCAAAACCTAAAACTATATAAAGAACTTCAGGAATGGGTAAGAATTGTTGGCACTTTGGTAAGAACTTATCAAACATTTGCAGCTTTCTTAACAAAATAGAAAATATCAAAGAATACAAATTGTAGTACAAGAGCCATACAGTAGCATCTTTCTAAGGCTGGTTTCTTTAGAGTTAGTATTATGAATTTAATTGCAGAACTATTAGCTGGAATCGTGCTGTGCTTAGCTATATTTTTGTTTGGTTTTAGCATTTGGCTTATGGAATGAACTATGATTGAGTAAATCATGGCATACAATGATACGTGAATCCATGAAGCTCCTGCTGTCTCTAGTAATAAGTAGTTTGTGTTACTTTGAAGGACATAGTAAGCATGGTATACAGTATATAGAAGTTACAATTGTGATGAAGGTGGTTTGCCGATTAGGTATACTGCTCCAGATCATGCTGAAAGTAACATCTGGAAAATTGGTGGTTTTCTATTCCTACTCTAGAAAAATTGACATCTGGCTAACTCTGACACAAGTTTGCTTTTGGTTGTGTGTTACAGTTCTCTACAGAAAAGGGGAATAGCACAGTCCCATATAGCGTGAATTACAGTAAACAAGATGACAAGGGTGCGAGCAACTATCCTCAGTGCATTCTTGCATGTAGGGCTACAGTTAGCAGTTCAACCAGAGCTGAGCAAATCCCCTCCAAATCATGGCTGATATCTACTATTTTACCAGGAACTCTAAACTAGGAGAACCCCAATATTATGACCCTGTTTTCCCTGAAGGAGCACAATTTCAAGGGTCAAAGATGGTATAATCCTGACATCACTAGGCTTCTGAGTGAACAGCCACTCACCCTTGCTTGCACTGGATCAGGACATCTCCCATTTGGCCCAAGGAGGAGATATACAATTAGGTATTATCAACATGCCTAATACCTCATCTCTCACTTTGAACTACATGATGACCTTTCCTGGACACTTTATGTAAACAGAATAGGGGAGAGGATACCCTTGTGTCTGTGATCTGTTGCACATCCTTTCCCCCATTGTTACTACCAACCGGATTCATCCAATTGCAAAGGAGTCGAGCTATCCTAAAAGAATGCCAATTCCAAGCTTTCACGGGGGATTCAAAAGGATACTAGGATCCACAGCATTGAGAGCTGCTGATGGGCTTTGTCAAAAAGCCCAAATATTTTGTGTGATATATCAGAGAAACAGGAGAAAAGCAGAAAGCTGTGTAAGTGTGAGAGAGAAAAGTGTGGGGAAGGGCAGAGAAATGTATGCAGCAGAACTGAATGCTAAGGGAGAAGGGTATTATATCACTCCCCCCACCCACCCAATGGCATTTTTGACACAAATGGATTAACAAGCTTATCCAAATCTTGTTAAATAGTTCTATTTAACTCAGAATAGTTTCTAAAAAGAATAGAAATGACCACTGCACAGTCTGCACTCTGTGTCACTATAATGTGTTTTTTTTGCAGCAAGGAAAATGTTGCTCTTTAGAATTTTATTAGCACAGAACTGCTAATCAAAAGCCTAGGCTGTATAGGTTTGTTGAGTTAGCTGAGTTGGAGACTGATTTTATTGTAAAGTGAAAAGCCAAAAAACCTCATCACAGTGCTTTCATCACAATCACATTTCTAAGGATATTTTTTTAATGGCCAAACTTATCCTATGGTGACAATAGAATGGCTAGAGCCAAGCCCTGCCATTGTCAGTCCAGTGCCTAAGTCATATCTCTTTCTCTTTTTAGAAATGAGATTGAAAATGTTCTGCTCTATTGTGGCCCCAGCAACAGCATCAATGACACTGGGTCAGTTCCATAGCAAGCTAAATACTCATCCCATCTCATTTGCTATCTGCCATGCTTGGAAAAAGAAACTGAAGCACAAGAGAATAGGCATTATTTGAATATGTGCAGGCAGGATGTAGACAGAAGTGATTCAGTTGACACTATTTTTGAACTTTCAAACAGCTTCTGAAAAAAACTGCCACCAAAGAATTTCGAATAAGCTTGATTCTTGTGAATTAAGGGAATACGCATTCAAGGATATTAACTGGCTAAAGAACAGGGTGGGGGGAAAGGTGGGAATGTATGGATGCAAAGATATTACTTTTAAAAATCGGAAGGCCCTCCTAGTAATGGATTTGTGTAGCTGAAATGGAGCCAATGTCTGCAATGTCTGTGTAGAAGCATAAAGGACAGAAAGCAAGAAAAAGCATTTCAGAAATGAAAATGAGTTTAAAACAAAGGTTCAGGGAGTTCCTGGCTTACACAACTTGGTTTGTGCAATTCCAATGGCAGACCAAAATTATGACTACCATTTTCATATAGTTGTGCAGATTTCATGTGCAAAAATTGGTTTATATAATCGCTTCTCCAACAGAGCCCTGGCATAAAACAGGAATTGCTCATACAGGTAGTCCTTGTTTAGTGACAGTTGGGACAGTCTACTTGCTACGTGCTTATATTTATTTCACATTTCCTTTGCTTTACAGACTTGGGAAGGTTATAAATGTGAGGATTGGTTGCAAAGTTATTTTTTCATCACCATCACAACTGCAAACAATTGTTGAACAAGAACTTCTTATAGTTAATGTTTATAATGTGTATCCAATGCTTCTTCCAGATATATTTTTCCTTTTTAGCTTAAGTTCTGAGGGCATTCTGTTTTTGAAAACATAGCTTTAACTTCTCATCGTATCTAAATTCATCTCTTCTGGTCATCTTGGCCAAACCTGGACTGCTCAGCTTTATCACAAATTTGTATGAAAACTTTGCAGTTTCTTCTCTTCCTCTGTTCACCATCACAAAATTCTCTTATTTTATTTAGGCTGACAGGTCATAGTTCAGCCAAGGTAATCCAAAACATAAAATTACCATTATTTTTGTTAGCAAACTCAACAGATTTTGTAAAGGTCACTCATTCCTCTTCCCTTAATTTTTTTCTTCTCAGACACTAGCTGGACTTCGGGGCTCTGCTGAGTCTGCCAGTGTGGTGCCTAGTTTCATCCTCTGATCATTTAAACACAATACTACAGTTTTGCAATGGAGTGGCAATTAATAGTCCATTTTACATTTCAATTAATATGATATTGATAACTTTTGTAGGTAAATGTATTTGTAATTGGAACACTGAAAAACTTTGCCATTTTCTTTGTGGCTGTTCAAGAAGATATTGGTGGCTCTTCTGAACATGTCAGCTGGATTGGGTCCATTATGTCCTCACTTCGATTCCTAGCAGGTTAGTACAATCTATGGGTTTAAATGCATGCTTAAATGTATTTGGCTGGACTGGGCTGAGATTAGATCAGTATAAGGCCAGTTCATGATTGTTATCCAATTTGTGAATTTTTGCCCCCAGAGCTGAGGGAAGGTGGCACTCTTACTCAGAATGCTAAATGTGCTTGCAAAGATACCCACCTATCCCCTACCTATATCTGAGAGTTAAAACTATTTTCTCTTCTGTTTTTAATCATTTGCCAATCTTGTTTACTGATCATAACTCACACATTATAATTCTCATGTGTAGTTTTCATAAATCAAGGTCTTTATGAAAACCAATGTAACTTTAATAAACAAAAATAGGAAGCTTGGCAATACCTTAAAGCTTAAATATTTTCCACTCGGTGTTTTCCCATCCCAGAAATGGTATCTATTTCTCAAGCTATCATTCATGGCAATTTCCATCTGCTCTGTTCCAGCACCTCTAGTAACTACAGTGTGTGAACTACTAGGAGAACGGAAAACTTCCTTGTTAGGGGCTCTCCTGGTTGGTGCTGGTTTTCTTATTAGCACACTGGCCACAAGCATTCCTTTTCTTTGGGTCTCTATGGGATTCCTAACAGGTAAGTGTACCATTTCAAGTATATTTAATAAGCCCCCACACAGAGAGAAACTTTCCAGAAATTGAAATTATACATGAAGTTAATATGTATCACCTGCTCATTGTCAAAGGTTGGATTTTCTGGGCATTTTCATAAAGCTATTCCCTAACAAAGAGAACTATAATCTGTTTGGACTAGCAATACTGCAGAACAGAATAGGAAACAAGCTCAATGCTATTAAAAAAAAATAACCCCTCATTTTAAGAGGGAAGAGGAATCTGTTAAATGGTGAATGAGATATTTCCAGCCCCAAAACACATTTGGCTTTATACTTCAGGAAAGACAAGAGAAAGGAAGCAATGCCAGATGCTAATGCTAGCTGGCTATGTTGACTATTCAGATTATCCTTAATCTTGTTTCTGTCTGAACTTTGGACAATAACAGGATCCAAAAGATTTTGTGCATTAAATCCAAGCTGTAATATTGAGGCTGTTAAATGGAATGCTACTACAACTAACTATCTTAAGTTGATATTCTGTCCTTAAGCAATTAGAGAATACTTAAAACCAGGGTGTTTAATTCATTCCTTATTGCATCATCTTTTGAGAGGCATGAATAATTGCTTACCTGAGGCAAGGCTAGAGTGCTCAGGCGTATTTCTTTACATTGTTCTTAAAACTTTTTAAGAGTTCTTGATTAAACTGAATGCTTGTATTGGAGACAGGTACAAAGATAAAATACCACAAAAGCTTTTCTTATATTGCTATTGTTAGAAATATATTCTTACCTTTATATCACTTCATATTAAGAAGCTGGTCAGATATTGAACCACATTGCAATATTAT
Source organism: Crotalus tigris (assembly GCF_016545835.1). NCBI lineage: Eukaryota > Metazoa > Chordata > Lepidosauria > Squamata > Viperidae > Crotalus > Crotalus tigris. The sequence continues at coordinate 3,236,922 of NW_024100417.1, read as the reverse complement.
ATACAGTATGATGGCGTGATACTGCTTCTGATGAGGCAATGGTTATCCAGGATTTTAAGGTTTCCATGTCTGTTATATGTATTTTATTCTAAAGATTAAGTCTTTGACATAGTAACATATCAGTTATGGTCCTTAAATGTGTACTACTTCAGGAACCGAGTTACTCCTTTGTTAAGTGACATCATTTCAAATTAAGGATTACTGCATTCAAAATAAATTTACCAAACCTCAGACTAGAGATCTGTTTGTGACTTTTAGTAAGGATTTCTAGAATGCATCACTATCAGTCAACAATCCAATTTTTCCCCTTTGGTTTCCAACAGCATTGTTTGAAGTAATTATTAATCTTGTTATGGGGAAAAAATTAAAGACTAAAATACAATTGCTTCAGAGTTAAGAACCGTCCATCTGGAAGCTTTGTGTATTTGGACGATTCACTATTTGTACTTATGAAAGGCTTTAATTAAATGAAATAAAAACACATTCCTACAAAAGATTCTGCCCCTGCTCATGATGTTTTCTTTCTTTAGGGCTGGGTTTTTGTCTGTTATATCAGATAGCTGCTGTCATGGTAATTAAGTACTTCAGGAGATACCTGGCTCTAGCCAATGCAATTGGCCGCTCAGGAATGGGGCTGAGTGTTGTGCTAACACCATTTGTTCAATTCCTTATAGAAATGTACAGTTGGCAAGGTTAGTCATCTTCATTTCTTACATATTCACACTGTTAATATGTGAAAGTTATTGTTGTTAGTTGCGAAGTCGTGTCTGACCCATTGTGACCCTATGGACGATGGTTCCTCCAGGCCTTCTTGTCCTTTACCATCTTCTGGAGTCCATTTAAGCTCACGTTGACATTAAACTTAACATTACAGTCAAATAATAACTGAATTCTCATTCTCTTTCAGTCATTCAATTTCCTCTCAGTGATATAAATGAAATGAGAAATCTACTTTAAACCTACCATAGTTTCCATACAAAAGGAAATATACATTCTGCTTTAGATTTTCTATTTTAATTGCTCTGATTTTTTGACAGGACAATTTTAGAAAGAGTTACAGAAACTGAGTTATTGCTATTCATGTATCACCTCAGACACATGGGAAATAAATACTATCAAAATATCATTTTAAAGATAAAAACAAAGGTTCATTTTAAATAGCTAGAAAACATTTTTTTAAATTTTCTTTTAAATTTCACTTAGTATAAATATAAAGGTTAATACTGGCTTAGGACATTCATCAGTTATTAGGGAGGGACATCTCGGAATGATGGACAATCTGAGGATTGTCAAATGCATTATTGTTATTCACTTAAAGTGATATTTACCATATCTAATACTAATGGCGTTCATTTTTGTCTCTTTCTTTCAGCAAGAATAAAAGCTTTGACATAATTTCAAGCAATGCTGGAAGTAGACTCTATACAGCATGGGGAATAAGGAAATTGTTGAATACTGTTTGAAAATTACCAAAATAAATAGCCCTGAAATGTGGAAGGAATATTTATCTATATGCTAATTAGTTCTACGACCATAATGATTTTTAGAAAATGATTTTTAAAAATATTATCTTTTCCCATTCATTCAGGTTTCTTATTGATATATGGCGGCATTATGTTGAACCTTGTCCCTTCTAGCCTGCTACTACGGCCAGTTTATAAGAAAAAAACCAGAGGCATCAGTCCTAAAAGTGAAGGTCAAATAGTTGCACTAAGTATGTTTCCAAAGACTTTCAAAAGCAGCCTAGATAATATCTGCACCAGAGAATTGAACATACTGGATCCTCCCAATCAAGAATGTGCTAAATTAGACAACCTACAACAGCCTGATAACTTAGCCCCAATTAATTGCAAGCTTTCTGAAATGTCACATAAAAACAATTGTGTGGACATCTACAAGAATGATAACCAAACTGGTGATCAAAGTTGCATCCAATCAAATGAGAAAGGAAAATCCAGGGTACAGCATTTTATCCAGAAGCAATGCCATCTTATTGTTTCTCACTTGAAAAATCCCTTCTTCTTTATTTTCACATGGTCTTTTCTCTTTAGTCAACTTGCCTATTTTATCCCAACTTTCCATCTTGCAGCCAGAGCCAAAACATTGGGTATTGACCCAATGGATACTGCTTACATCATATTAGTAGCTGGTAAGAAAAATCTCGAACTTTTAAAATGTTTCTTGTAAAATGTCACCATTAGCAATCACTGATATTAATTATGTAATCACTAATTACATATAGAGCACATCAAAATGTATAATTGTTTATGGCTTAAAAGTCAACACAAAAGAAATCAAGGCATGTGTGTTGATTCAAATTCAAAACTTTAACTCCATTATCAGATGAATGCTGCAGTGAAGGAGAAATTACATTGGAATTTTTTTTTAATATATAGCTTTACGAAATAAGATTATGCTGTAACTATTAAGACCTTTTTCTCAAAGACGTGTTTCTATAATTATGTATAGTTTTGGAAAACCATTTTAACAACAAAATATGTTCTTAAATTTTATTAGCATTAAAAAAATCACCTCAGTACAAAACTGCTTTTATCTTTATTACATATTATTCTTAGGAGATAAACCAATAGTTAAAGCAACTTTATTAGTTATTCATTTTCAATTTAAACCAACCCTTTCAATTTTGCTTGGAAACAATGATGCAGAATAGGGGTTAAGAAACTGAGGTGTCAGAGCCAAACCTATCTTACACCTGCTGGTGGATACTCTTGAGGCAAAACCAAGCAGCCTATGTAGCATGGGAACTTACCGATGCTTATGTAGCATGGGAACTTACCGATGCTTATGTAGCATGGGAACTTACCAATTTGGTGGATGAGGAAAGTAAGAGTTATTACTCCAGATTCTAAACTCCAATTTCATTTAACAAAACATTTTGCCACAAAATTACTGACCAGAGCTTGTGAATAAGCATGCAGTTTAAACATAAAAGAAAATGTTCAGAATTCTGAGATGTGAATGTATCAGATAGAAACAAAACTTCAGCTTTATATGCCTAACAAAAATACAGCAAAAAAGTGTTCATATAATTCAATGTACTGGGCTTTAGCCAATCAAATGTGGAGCTGAAGAAAAAAAAGGAAAAAAACAGTCTTCTAATAGTGAAAAGCTGTTCACTATACCATCCAAGAATTTTCCATACAATGTACTGGGCAATTTTTGAGACAGGAGGGAGAATGAGGGTCACCAGGAATTTGATATTGGATCTTGATAACGATAGAACTGAAAATATGAATGGATGGAAGACTTACCACTCAGATAAGAAATCTGACAAATGAGACCACAGCCAAGCAGTGTGAGCATTTAACAGCAAGTCTAAAAGTAGTACAGAAAAGGACATTCTAAATTGCCAGAGTGATTATTTTTATTTTTCCAATTTTGCAGGTTATTTTTTGCTTCATGTGAATTAGAACAATCTGGTTACCCTCAGACTTGGAATGACAGTTTATAAACCACTTCATAAATATTTACCATATGGCTCCTTGTGGTGTTTTGCAGCATGATTTTTTCCTGTTTATTGTTTTAATTAAAATAATACAAATTAGATGGTACAAAAAATCTGATCACTAGGACATAGATATTATTGCTAGGTATACTTATGTCCACAGGTGCTATATTGGTGACTTAGGTGACTTTAGAAATTTACAAAATGATCCTTATTTAGCGCCCAAAGAACTTCTGTTTCAGAAATCATTATATATTTTTGTTCTGTTTTCTTTTAGGGATAGTAGAGACAGTCAGTTTACTGGTCTCTGGCTGGATTGCTCATCAAAACTGGACCAAGACATATAATTACCATAAAACATACCTCATTCTTTGTGGGGTCACTAATCTGCTGTGTCCACTGGCTACAACCTTCCCATTACTTATGAGTTACTCTGTAATTTTTGCCATTTTCAGTGGTGGATATCTTGCACTGCTGTTTCTTGTACTGGTAAGTGGGAAAAAATAATTGAACAATGAAAATATTAGAACAGTAGCACTTTACATTTCCAAATGATGAAATCTGCTTCAATTCAGACAATGCTAGAGAACTGGAGAATTGCATGTTTTAAATACAGTCAGAAAGATGAATTTAGAGAAAGAACTGCACAGAAACACTGGAAATACATTTTACCAATCCTAATTTATTATCAGTTAAGCACTGATATGTACTTTCTTGGGTTTTTTTTTTCTTGAAAACATTTTGCTTCTCACGTAAGAAGCTTCTTCAGTTTTAAATCAGAACTGAAGAAGCTTCTTGGATGAGAAGTGAAACATTTTCAAGGAAAAAAATCCCAAGAAAGTTGCCTTTCGGAAAAGCACCTTTGGGACAACCATGACCTGGATAATTGAGGATCTCCATAAACACTGATCTGCACTATTTTAAGACCAATATTTTTATTAGGTTATTGCTACTTTAAGAGCCAGTTTGATGGAAGGGTTAAGGTATCGGGATAAAAAGCAGGAGACTGTGAGTTCTAGTCCTGCTGGGAACCAGTCTGCCTAAGATGGTAATGGCAAGCCACTTCTGAAATCTTGCCAAGAAAACTGCAGGCACTAGTTCAGGTAGTTGCCAAGAGTTAATACTGACTCAAAAAAATGGTGTTTTTAAAATAACATATTTAACTTTACTACTAGGTTTTAAAAGAAAAATCAGCTCCAGACTAAAGAAATGCTGTTTCTATTTCTTCAAACTAATTATTCATTTATCAGATTTGCATCCTCCTAACCTGAGTTTCCTGGATTGTAATCCTCTTCAACCCATTCACAGCATCTCATATCAGTGTACTGAAACCAAAAACAATGCTAATTTCCAATAAATACTTCATACAGACTAATTAATGAGAAATATTTATGGAAAGCTAAACCCCCTAAAATATATTTGGACTTGATCTCCTTGGTCTTCAACACTGCCTAGAATCAAACACGTGCAATGACTATATAAATTTGATAAATACATTTAAAACATTTGTGTCACTGGCCTTTTATTTTCCATCTATACTTTTGTGGAATGAAACTTATAATTACTTTAAAAAAAAAAGCAAAGACATAATGCCTCTTTAGTTTAGTCAGATTTCAGTGATTTCATTTCCTGCTTTGAAAGCTGCTAGGCATATTTGTCTATTAATAGAAAAGCAGCTACAATGTGATCCCAAATCACATAACACATTGATATTGTGGTATAGTTCAAATCTGAAAATTGCAGAGGAAGTTGTTTTGGAATAGTTAGGCTAACAGGAATTAATATTTTAAATTTTTGTTGATTTTTAATAGCTATTTTAAAATTTTTGAGATATTGTCTTTTGAGTTCAGTTTGCATTCAATATATACTTTGTCCTATGTAGAATAATATTAACAATATCACCAGGATGCTTTGGCAGCCTCCAGGGCATCTGAAATTTTAGCTTCTTTAAGAGATGCTGTCCATAACCTGAAACCAACAGTTCATTTTTATACAGTATTAAAATGTATATGTATGAATGTTTAATAAGGGGTAGACTTTTTTGTCTTTTAATACTGGCAATGTAAGAAATTTGAAGGTTCTTTAACTCATAAGATTTGGTTTTGCTGTTATAGCTGGGTTATAATTTTATTAAATTACAACAAAGGTATCTATAGTAATATAAAAACCTGGCTTTATCAAGCTTAGAACACAACAAAAAATAATCTTAAATAAATGGAAAAATACTCTTGCGATTTTAAGGGATGGATCCAAGACAGGCATTGAATCTACTTTTGGAAAATCTATACTCTAAAAATGAGAAGATGACATATTTTGTTGCTATGACGTTGTGAGTTTGACACCCCTGGCATACCCTTTTGCAAGCTTAACTCAAGTTTAACACAAATCCAGATTTTTTAAACGACCCTGTAATCCCTTGCATTGGGATGGAGTTGGGGCAGCTGAATGGAGCTGAGCATTTACAAATCTAGATAAATATACAAAAATGTCATCAAATACAATAAATATATATTTACAGTATAACATGCTTCAACTTGGTTTTACCTCTAGTCAATTGATCAATATTGATCAATACTGGAAGTCTAGGAAACAAAATCCGTAAGAGTGGATTTTTGCCAAATATGTCACGTCACATGCCTGTCCCACCAGTTGTGTCACAAATTTGTTACTAAGAGCTTAGCTATCACAAATAGAAACAGTTAACAACAATATGTGATCATTTTTTAATTGCTGTAACTAATAAATACTGATTCCCTTAATAGGTAGATCTTGTTGGTGCAGCCAGATTTCACAGTGCCTTGGGACTTGCCTCATTCATTGCTGGGCTCGGAGTTATTGTTGGACCTCCTATAGCAGGTAACACAATTGTCATTTTTTTTCCTCTAAAAAAATAATTCTTCTAACCGTATAGTGTACTGTATTTTCTTTCAAAACACAAACTATAATGTGACTTATATATGCACTTACATTTAGGAAAAATCCGATCAAAAGTGTAAACAAAGGGAAAACAAAATTGTCTGTGTAACTATTTGGCAATGTAGTACTTAGTGTTGCATTTCATATTTAAATATTCTTCTACTCTTTCCCTCATTTCATCTCCCTTAAGTTTATTTCTAGTAAAAAGCAGAGATTTCTTTCCATTCATAAAATGGCAGGTATGCCAACAATGCTGTATAAAGCATAATAGCAGAATGTATTACCCACAATTACTACAGATAGGAAATCACTACCTTCCTTATTTCTTCACTGCTCAATCCCTTCTTGTATTAAAGTTATCTTTCCTTATGTTATAATTTCTTCTTAAACTTTTGGTAATACATATCAGAGCATTTCTACTATTACAAGATTACCTCCTTGTAGGTCTAAATCAGTAGCTTGGGTCCTCCCCAAAAAAATAGTTTATAGTGTACACAACAGCCGAAATATACATCTTAAATATCTGTCAGCTGAACAGTGGCTGCAATTATGAGAAAAGAATTGAAAATCCAGATAAACTATATAGATAGATTTTAATTTCTATGTTTGTAAGTTAAGGATAATACTTCTCAGTATTTATGATATTTAAGCCATAAAGATTATTCAATTGCAAAAGGCTGTGAAATTCTGTGATTTTTACAAGAAATATTAAGGCTATGCAAAGCGTCCAAAGGAGGTTGCTGCTGTACAACAGGAAGAGGGGTGCCTCCAAATATTGTAAAGTACCCCTTACGAACCATTTGCACAGCCCTAAAAATAATAACTTGAATATAAAATATTTGTCAGTTCTTAATTATAAAAGAAAACATCATGTTGCACTACAGACAATGCATTTCTTTTTATAAAGGCAGTAATGGAAGTAGCTATTATTCAGACTAGATATCCTTTAGGAAAGATGTTGATAAGTGGAACATGAATAAATAGTAACAATAAACATGCTACAGCACCAATGCTATAACTAGACCAAGTTGTTTATACCTGTGTTTTTTTTTTGTGTGTGTGTGTGTGTGTGTGTGTGTGTGTGAGAGAGAGAGAGAGAGAGAGAGAGAGAGAGAATGTATGTGTAAAGTATTTTGTATGAATAGAAAAAAAATCCCATTTGCTAACCTAATGTTTTCTTCAATGCAATGCTACACTAATAGTTTCATTGTCTACTTTCATCCTAGGCCAGGCCTAATAGTTATATTTATCCAGTTTAGTCAAAATGGTGGATGAAATATAATCCTTGCTCATATTTCTGAAACTGAATTAGGATCTTACATTTTGTTTGAGATGATATGACCTATGTGGTAAGGGAATTAATTCAAAGGATTATTTAAAGCTATTGTAATAGAAGCTCAAAGCTAATAACGCAGTTTAACAATCTAAGGAAAGCAACAATGGTTAAGATTTTCTCTAGCACCCATGACGAAAATAAGGAAAGGAGGCAGATTTTGATAAAACCAGTGTCAGCTGATGAGGAAAATGGAATAGGAAATTAACCAGAGAAACTTAATACCTTTGTAATAGAAATGCAGAAAGAAGGTAGGGAAATTGCACAGGTTCTACCTGGAATCTTTGCATCAGTCTTCACTGTGAAAGATCTTAATGCAGGACCTACACCTGAAGCATATTCTAGGGAACAGGGCAGGGACTGCATCTGAAGAGCTGTGCCAAATAGAAAAAATGTAAGAGGTTTTAAAATTAACAAATTAATAACTACATGACAACATAGAGTTCTTGAAGAACTTCTAGTAAATTTTTATGAGTTTTAAAATTTAAATCTAGCTGTTTATTTGCACTTCCCTAGCAACTAGCAACAAAAATGGTAAAACGACAGCAATCATGTTTTCTAGGGTATGGTCCAGTTGTCAAAGTGGATACTGAGAAGTACTAGTGAGACAGGATTCAATTCCAGAAGACAATCATTGTAAATATTTTTTGTGTTTTATATTGCAATTGTATCCATTGGATGTGGCTTCACAGATTCAAGATGGTGAAACCTAAAGCAGAAGAACTTAAAAAAAAATGAACAAGCAATTAAAGTACATGGTTATATACTTTGAGCTCGACAATACCTATATTCTTAAAGTAGGGGAAAATCTGTAAAGATTTTCACTTGAGGTAAACATTTCATTATAATACGTACTGGAAGTAAAACATGAACACTGGATTTATTAGGAAAAGAACTGAAAACAAAATGGCAAGTACTGTTTTAAAATAATTCTGTATGTAACATCATTTGGTATAATCTGGCACATTTCAGAAGGTATTTCATGGCCCTGAAACAAAGAGAAAAGAGTAAATGAAATAATCAGAAATACGATCATATCCATATACACCATGTTAAGGCACTTGAGACTTCAAAAAAAAAAAGAATAGATTCAGAATTTCATATGTATATTTGGTAAATGTGCATATTCTTTCTTATCTCTCATTCAGTGCAAGTTATCTAATTAGAAAAAAATCAAAAAGCATAGTTTAAGGCAGGGGTCCTCAACCCCCCATCCCTGGACCGATACTGGTCCGCAGCATGCCAGAAATCAGTCTGTGCAAACAAGTTAAGCCCCATCTGCGGAATGCAAGCAGCATGCAAACCTACACCCCCTCCGGTCCGTGAAAAAACCTTTCCATGGAACCGGTCCCTGGTGCCCAAAAGGTTGAGGACCTCTGGTTTAAGGCACAAGCTAACAAGCATTTATAGCCAAATTCAGGTTTGATTCTATGCTATTATCAAAAGCAGGGAGGTATTAAGCCTTGAGAGATAAAAATAATTTGTTCAAACACTTCTGAGTATGAGATTTGGAGTAATTGGGGGGGGGCTATTTTCTGCATACAGGAAGCATCTACATGGCTGTTATTTTAAAGGAGAGAACTAGACTGGCAAGGACCTTATGATCCCCTAGTAATCCAATTCATACATGTAGCACGTAGAAGCACCAAGTAAGTGTGAATCAATAGATGCAGGTTTTCAGGCAGAATCTATTCCAGAGTGCTTTAAATATGAGCCATCCTATTTCATTGTGGGAAGAAGCCCTCTGGTGGTAAATTGTAATAGTTTGCCAGAGCAAGAAAATCCTCCACAACGTAATTGCTATGGGATCATGGGGATTTATACCAATGGGATCTCGCCCAATTAGAGATCAGCTTGTTCTATAAATGTTAGGGGTGGGATAATAGTGCATTACTTCTATGAATTTATATGCTTTTTCAAAAGGTGTGTTTTGCCCATTTTCAAAATTATTAATACTTGAAGTTGTGAAGCATCACCTTAAAGAGTATAGCTAGGATTCATTCTATATACATTACATAAAATTCACTAAAGTTAAAATGTCCTTATATGTGGGTGTATAAGAATGTTTAGTCTGGACACAAGACTGTATCTTCTACACAACTCAAGTACTCCATAGCTCAATACTACTGCAAAAAGCCCCCATCTCTTGTTTGCTGTTGAACAATGTACTCAAATGTGGGATTCAGTAGCAGATCCTAAAATACAGAAAGACTGAGCAAGCAGAAAAATTAACAGATCAGTAAAAGAAAAACTGAAACAGATTATTATTTAATAAACATGCCATGAAGAAATTAAAGGAATGAAACATATTTACCTTGGAATAAGTTATCAGCTCCTGCAATTTATACCAATTAATATATAAAACACAATCTTTATTGCCACTTAGGTTAAATGATGCCTACATGGTTTTTAAAAGTGTTGCATTAGTAATGATATGAAAAGACAACTATACCAAATGAAAATGATTTAATAACCAAATCCTGCTGTTCCTCTTACTTACAGGTTGGCTGTATGATTACACACAGACATATGCAGGCTCCTTCATTTTGACTGGTATATGTTTCCTTGTTTCATCCATTTCATTATTCTTGGAACCTTTAGTCCAAAAATGGAGACAAGAAAGTTGAATCCACTGCAATCCAGATTCTACAATTCTCCAAAGTCTGATCTTGTAGAAGTTATAAATTTTCAATAAACTAATTATGGGACAATTGATACAAGATGTCTTTCAAAAACATTAATATTCTGCATGCCTGTAAGCTATTTATTTATTTATTTAATTTATTTATATGCCGCCCAATCCCAAAGGACTCAGGGCGGCGTACAAAATTAAAACAATCATCGAGAATAAAACAATAAAATAATACAATCATACCGCAAGTCCGATCATGTCCCGCCCCCCCCCCGGGGACATCAGCCCCAGGCCTGCCGGAACAGGAGAGTTTTAACGGCTTTCTTAAAGCTTTTTTTCTATGCTGTGACTATATATTTCTGTGTCATTGCGTGTGGTCAAGTAGAAGCTGCTCAGCCATTTGTTATGGATGCTTTGATTCCTGCAAACACCAGAGTCTGAGTGCCATAGTCAATTGTTGTTTTGAATTGTTTCATTTAGCAAAGTATGTTTGAATCTGAAAATTATTCGAGTTATCATCCAAAGCAAATGGAAAGTTAACTTAGACATTCCTTCTTGTATCTTGACAGCTGCTTGATCAATATCCCAAAACAGAGGAACAAGGGAGATGCAGGTTTAAATATAAAATCAGCTATATGTATAAAATCATATAGTGTCACTATTTCTCAGCCCAACCTACCTCACAGGAATGTGGTGGGGATAAAGTGAAGAGCTATCTCCATGTAAGTTGGCTGGAGTTCCTGGAGAAATAGCAGGATAAAATGCTAACTATCAGTTTATTCATATTAGCAGGTCATCACTCTTCATTTAAAATTAAGCACACAAACTAAAAAGAAAATATTATCCCTTCTTTTAGAGGGCAAATAAAACTATTCTGAAAATTTGGACGAGATCACATTTTTGCTGAAGAAGAAACTTCCTCCCCACAATATCAGAGCAAATAAGGAAGCAAGTTTTGTAAGTCATCAGTTATCATACAAGTAGTCCTCAACGTACAACCACAATTGAGCCCAAAATTTCTGTTGATAAGTAAGACAGATGTTAAGTGAGTTTTGCCCCATTTTACAGCCTTTCCTGCCACAGTTGTTAAGTGAATTAATGCAACTGTTAAATTAGTAACATGGTTGCTAAGTGAATATGGCTTCCCCATTGACTGCTTGTCAGACAGTCACAAGAGATGATCATATAACCCTGGGACACCATAAATACATGCCAGTTGCCAAGCCTCTGAATTTTGATCATGTGACCATGGGAATGCTGCAAATGTCATAAGGGTGAGAAATGGTCATAAGTCACTTTTTCAGTGTTGTAACTTTGAATGGTCACTAAACGAACTGTTGTAAGTCAAGGATTACTTATATATTGAGGTTTTTACTACACAAAAAGAGAAAGGTTTGAATAGAAATAATTTTCACTCCTTTGATATCTTACTCCAAACTTTTCCAAACAACGTCCTCCAGAAATGTCAGCTTATGAGTTCCTTTTAATTTTCACCTAACATAGGTAGGACTTACAATCCAGCAGCCCCAAAGTACCATGTAGGGAGATCTATGGGTGTAGTAATTCAGTATCTCTTTAAAGTGTGAAACTGGAGAAAGCTAGGCATATCAGTAGCCACCAGAATTAGAAAAGTCAGTTGCCTTGACTTTATGTCCAACAATATTTACCCAAAAGTACAAAGAAAATGTTTGAATTATTATATGAATGTGTCTAACATATTACAAAGTTTATATAATAAGATTGCATTTGTTCAGATCTGAAAATCATTGTGGTTTGTTGCATATATGTGTACTTACATCACTTCCCAATATGTGTGTGAGGTGAGACACAAATTTGGAGGAGTCTAAGGCTGTTATAGAGATATATACTGTACAGTGGATATAAAAAGCCCACACTCCCCTGGTTAAAATGCTAGAGTTTTGAGATGTAAAAAAATCAGACCAGGATAAATAGCTTCAGATTTTTTTTCCCACTTTTAATACAACCTATAAGCTATACAACTGAAAAACAACTTTAAATCCTTTAGAGGGAGAAATAAAAATAAAATACAATAAAATGGTTGCATAAGTGTGCGCGTATCCTTTCAGAAGCAGGGCTATGGCCGTGTTCCGAATTAACCAATAACATTCCAAGTGATGTTAGTCATTTACAGGTTGGCCGGACATACTTGCCATCACTTAAAGTGACTCTGATCAAGTCTATATAAAGTTCAGCTGTTCTAGTCAGATTTTTTTTGACATTTACTCAGTTGCCTCTTACAGCAAAAGCCATGGTCTGCACAGAGCTTACAAAACATCAAAGGGATTTCATAGGAAGGTATCAATCAGGAGAAAGGTACAATTTTTTTTCCAGGCATTGTCTATACCAGTATTTCCCAAACTTGACAATTTTAAGGCATGTGGACTTTAAGGCGTGTGCTGGCTGTGGAATTCTGGGAGTTGAAGTCCACATGCCTTAAAATTGTCAAGTTTGGGAAACACTGGTCTATACTATGGAACTACAGTGAAGACAGCCATGCACAAGTGGAGAAAATATGACACAACAGGGATATTACCAAGAACTGGATGTCCCTCCAAACTTTTATGAAAATCCAACAAGAAAACTGGTCCAAGAGGCTGCCAAGAGGCCTACAGCACAATAAAGGTTAAAAAAAAAAGTCCCTGTGGATTTTACTTCGCTAGTCATTGTCGTCTATACGAGGCAGTACTCATCTCCATTTCAAAGCCATTGAGCCAGAGCTGTCTGAAAAACATTTCCAAAGTCATGTGACCAGCATGACATCACAGAATGTGTTATCTTCCCACCAAAATGGTACCTATTTCAAGATCCGAGCTCCACACGACAGGGCGAGTTCCTGTCTTTGCTCCAGCACCTGCTAACTTAACATTAAAGGAATTTCTGGAAAGTACTGCTTGTGTACTAGACGTGACAACAATCTTCCATATTCTTCATATATCTGGGCTGTGGAGTAGAGTAGCAAGACGAAAGCCTTTTCTTTACAAAGAAAAACATCCAAGCCCGGCTATATTTACAAAAACCTATATCAAGTCAGACAAAAGCATGTGGGAAAATAAGCTGTGCTCTGATGAGACCAAGGTTGACCTTTTTTGAATTCCAAAAAGTATGTTTGGTGCAAAAACAACACTGTGCATCGGTGTTGTTTTTGTACACCATACCCTAGTGTACATCGTGCCCACAGTGAAACATGGCAGTGGCAGCATTATGGTTTGGGGCTGCTTTTCTTCAGGTGGAATAGGGGCTTTAGTCAAGGTGGATGGAATTATGAACAATTCCAAATATCCGTCAATTTTGGCACAAAACCTTCAGGCCTCTGCTAAAATGCTGAAGATGAAGAGGAATTTCAGCACAACAATGACCCAGAGCATATCTCCAAATCAACAAAAGAATGTCTTCCCCAGAAGAAGATCAAAGTTTTGGAATGGCCCAGGCAGAGTCCGGACCTGAATCCAATTGAAAATCTATAGGGTGACCTGAAAGAGTGTTGTGCACAGGAGACGTCCTTGCAACCTGACTGATTGGAGCACTTTTGCAAGAAAGAGTGGGCAAAGATTCCCAAGGCAAGATATGTCATGCTTATAGGCTCCTACCCCAAAAGACCGAATTCTGTCATAAAATCAAAAGGTGCTTCAACAAAATATTAGTTTAAAGTACACTTATGCAACCACGTTATTGTAGGTGCCTTATTTTTATTTTTTCCTCTAAAAGATTTGTTTGTTTTTCAATTGAATTGTACAGTTTTTCAATTGAATTGTATATTAAAGGTGGAAAAAATCTGAAGTGATTTATCTTGGTCTGATTTTCTTTTTTACATCTCATAAAACTGGCACTTTAACAGGGGGTGTACAGTTAGTGCTCAACTTACAACCACGACTGAGCCCAACATTTCTGTTGCTAAGCAAGACAGTTGAGTTTTGCCCCACTTTATGATCTTTCTTGCCACAGTTAAGTGAACCACTACACCAAGTTCAGTTAGTAACGTGACTAAGTTAATCTTGATTTCCCACTGACTTTGTCAGGTTACAAAAGGTGATCAGATGACCCCTGCAAATGTCATAAATATAAGTCAGTGTCTGATATTTGTTCACATGACCGTGAGGATGCTGCAACGTGTGAAAAACGGTCATAAGTCTCTATTTTCAGTGTCACTGTAACTTTGAAGATTAACTAAACATTTTTAAGTTGAGGACTACCTATATAGATTTTTATAGCCATTGTAATTTATATCTTATCAGTTTCAATATAAAAAGAATCAGCTCATAGATGATAGGAAATATTTATGCCTGCCTTATGCAATTTGGATAACTATTACCAATTGTAGCTAACTGTTTTACAAATGCATTGGGCTGGAATTCCCAAGCTAACACAACCACTGACCATATAATTGAAATTCAACACAGGTCAATGGCTAGAAAACAGTCTGATCTAAGGTTCTATCCACTATTATCTTTAGAGATCATTTGCCTAAACTAGGAAAAGCATTATATACTGCATGAACACATACCGTATTTTCCGGCGTATAAGACAACTTTCTAAACCATGCAAATCGTCTCCGAAGTCGGGGGTCGTCTTATATGCCGAGTCATCTTATACGCCGGAAAATATGGTATTTTTCGGCGTATAAGACGACTTTCTAACCATGCAAATTGTCTCCGAAGTCAGGGGTCATCTTATACGCCAAGTCGTCTTATACGCCGAAAAATACGGTACTTCTAAATAAGTATGGAGCATGTGAAATTGGCTGTCTGCTTAGTGAACAGAGCTTTTTCACACTGAACCAGCAGTTAAATCTTGCATAACAGATTTATTAAATCTTGCATAATGTTATCCTTTTCATACTTACATTTGCTGTGAAATTTTTAGAAAAAAGTGCCACGTTGATGACTTTTCTATTTGTATACTTAATGTTTCCAGTTGGAATCTGATGTACAATTGTTTTGTGTCATATGTGCTTTACTTGGTTCTTGCAATTGCCAACTTCCTAGCAATGTGAAGGAACTCACTGACCAATACAAAAAGATATTTGCACTCTAGCAGGTAGCAGTATCATTGCTACAAAAGTAGAATGTATTATTTTTATCTGACGGCAATATCAGTTAAAGGAACACAGCCCTTCAGTCACTTATGGTGGTTTCTCATACATTCAAGTTTCTTTTCCATTTCAGGCTTACAGTAGTCCATTATCTTACATGGCTCTTGGGCACTATCTGGCTTGTTCAACCTCCCAATGTGCAGCTCTATAATGACTGATAGTATTGATTAAGAGTGCCTACCTATTTCATTTCCCTAAGACTGAATTATGATTATTATATGATTATTATATAATTATTATATAATTATTATATAATTATAATAATCATTTGTTAAGCTTAAAAGTTGTTTATTTGCTGATAAAGGCTCACTTTGAATGAGAATCTTCTCCTGAGCAGTACAGAGGTAAAAAGAAAAGTATTGAAACGGATCCCAATATTAACGAAATAAATTCACTAAACCTACCCAGAAAATACCTGATCCATCCATAGATTGTTTCACAAAAATAGCAAGAAATATTGTTGGTTCCTCACCTTTTTCAGTATAAACTTGTTCCTCTTTAACAAAAGAAGCAAGGGAAACAATCTTGGTTCTCAGCATGCCAATGTGAATAGTGGTCAAGAAATTTGTGTCAGCTGAAATTCTGCTCTGATAGTCTAATTCAGGGGTGTCAAACTCGCAATGTCACGTGACGTGTCGCAACATATCATGAGTTTTTCCTCATTGTTGGGGCTGGGGTGGGTGCGGTTTCGACATGACGCATCCAGCCCATGGGCTAGCAGTTTGACACCCCTGATCTAATTGATCACTATGAGATTTGTGCTTATTTATGAATATTGCCACTTTTCCATGCAGATATGCAAAAAGCATTGTTTCAACTTGTCAAACTGTGTTTATATGATTTATGATATTGTAAGGATTGTATATAATCTTTAGAATCACCAATTCCCAGTTTTCATCAGAATGGGAAGAAAAATACAGGTCATCTGTTTTTCCTTATATTTACTATTACTAATTGCCTAAGATGTCATCCACAGAATAAGGCAATTTTGAACATTATTTTCTGCAGTTTTAGCTCTAGAATGGTTCTTTAAATCAAATGAATGAAATACAACATGCATTGAAGTGATATTTTCTTCCTGGCTATTTTCTTTTTTTTCAAATCTGCTGCACCTGCACTATTACATTCACTGGAAACGTTAAATATTTAATGCGGACATTTTCACCACTGTCCCACCATAATTTACCTACGTTATCACTGCTTCCTACAAAATTTAAACACATACCGTATGTTATGCATTCTCAGATTGTCAGCCAATTGTGAAGCCTGTCTCTAGGCAGAGTAGCTTGATGTAAATATGTTGCTTAAGTAATAAATAAGATGGGGATTTATAATATAAAGTAAAATCAGTAAACATAAGTTTACTCCAACCAGCATTATCATTCTGATTCCATTTGTTAGACTGACTGTGTTCAAACATGTCATTTGTTGGTTAGATTCAAACTCATTCTAATATAAAAGATTTAAGGCTAAAATCATTAACATAAAGAAGAAATATTTTGTGAAAAAATAAGCATGACTGAGTGATGGTTATAGCTAGGATAGTGATTACAATTCTGTGCAGTATTTCACACCAATAAGTTATCAATGAACAGAATCATGTCCATGCTTAAGATCAAAAATTATCAGAGTGGAAGTATCATTTTTAAAGTGGCCTGCAACTTTGTTTTGTCAATGTTTATTAAATAATGTTATAAACTGTCCCACTCCTCCTCATGATGCAATCTTTTGCTATGCTTAGGATCAAGCTACATGAATGATTCTTTGAAGCTGTATAATGTTTTGGATTTAGTTTAAAAAAATATTTCAAAGCATGCAAGGTCACAAATGTAGCAGCAGTCTGCAGCTGTTGTTTTTTTAAGTAGCCACCTTTTTCCATGACTGAACAATTCTGTGAAAAGAATAAATGTTTTTCATTCTCATGTGCTCCAAGTTGTTTTTTCCAAAATGAATTCAAAGAACTGCAAATCCCTACATTCCTGAAAACATCAGCAAGAAAGGAGTCTTAATGTATGAAGTACAAGAAGAAATGATGCTGGCAGTTATTTTCCCATAATATGGCATACCTCTGAGTTGTTTAAAAATACATCAAGCTAAGTTTCTTTTTCCCTTTTCTTCTCCATATAAAAAAAACTATTATTGCATATTTGATTGGTGCTATAAAAGGTAATCCTTGATTGAAAATATGAATATAGGCCACACTGTTCATATGCAACCACAGAACTCTGTGTCACATCATGAGATGAGATACACTTAGAAAGATTGTTGAAAATAAAATACCAAGTTTCATAAAAGACATATGAACTATATTAGAATATATCCTCATTTAATAGTCACAGCGACCATCGTAATTTGAAGTTATGATTGACACCCTCCCCCCAAAGCTATATATGAACTGGTTCCAGAGTTCCAACAGTGGCACCCCTACTGATTACAGCATTCCAGTCATGCAATTCACTTTTTTTTTCCTGTTTTTGGCCTTTTCCCATTCACATCCTCAAGGACTATGAGCAGGATTAGAGAAAAAACAAGGCTTTCTTCATCTCCTAAGGATCACTGCCGATTCTGGTTTTCTGCTACTATTAACAGTAAACTAGCAAACTGCTCCCCACTGATCAATCAAATTGATAATATGGCCAGCAGAAAAATGCTTATGGAGATTCTCAGTCATCCAGGTCATGGTTGTCCAAAGATGGTTTTCCAAAAGGCAACTGGACTTTGTTTTTTCCTTGAAGACTTTTTTCCTTCTCATCCAAGAAGCTTCTTCAATTCTGTCTGAATAGCAGGGAACGGAACCATTCCCTTTTGAAAAGCACCTTTGGCACAACCATGGCCTGGATGAGTGAGAATATCCACAAGCATTTTCCCACTGGCCATATTATCAGTGTGATTGAATGGAACCATTCCCTGCCATTTGATCAGAACTGAAGAAGCTTCTTGGATGAGAAGCGAATGTCTTCAAGGAAACAACAAAGGAAGTCCAGTTGGCTTTTGAAAAGCACCTTTGGGATGCCAATAGGAAAACAGAACCAAGGGTTCCTTGTGGGCTATAAATTATAGGCTATTCCTCCTTGGAATGAAATACTTATCTATAGGACAAAAAAAAATCTAAAAGGGGTGCTGGATATTTATCCTTCTCAAATACTTGGAATCACTTCCTGAAGTTGATACGAAGATTTAGGGCTACACATAAAAATATTTAACATATGGGCATTTCTATATGAGGGCAAAGGATTGATTTAGATCCTTCTTGAGAGTACTGATAATAATTTTTAATACACTAACTTATAATTTATGTGATTTTTCTTTACACGTAAGATTCTATCTGTTTGGTATGTGGTCACATGCGAACCAGAAGAGTCTAAACACATGGTAAATTGAATAAATATACATATACTCTAGTCTTACACACAAAAATTAGTTTATGATTCCTTGAACCACCCAGAATGCATCTCATTAACACAGTCACTTGAACTCAAACCCATGCTCTAACCTAGGGAACAATCTAAGGCTATCCATATTCATCTTATTCTGAGCTATTAATTTCTCAACTACTCCTTTCAAGTTGGGGAATACCATTAAATTACTTGGATAATAGAAAAGAAACAGAACAGCTTGTCACTTTGGTAGATATAATCAAATACCATATTTGTAACTATACACTGAAAAAAGTAAAGTACAAAACTGAAAGTTGGTACTAAAGCTAAACTTCCCCAACTTATTGCATTCCAGATGTATGTGCCCATACTGATTGGGAATTCCAGTACATCTGGAGAGGATGTATTGATATCCACGACTAAAACTCAGTATATCAAAAAACTAAAGTTTTAGATGACATTTATCAACCCGGGCAAGCATGGATCCAATTAACAAGATGCTTCCCAATTATCTCCAATAAAAAACATCAGAATTATCACTATTGTAAGAACTTATTTCATATTAATAATAATTCTCAAGCCAAAAACCTAAATATTTTCCCTTTTTTCTGAACAATATAGACAGTGTGAAGAATGTTGGTTCTTGACTAATTATAACTTTCCCAGCAAATAGTTTACAGACAGCAGTGTTTTATTTTAATTGGTAAAGCTTAGCCATAATCCAGTACTAAACTCTAGATAATCACCCACCCTCCTTGTGTGTCCTTGGTTTTAATATCTGATTTTAACTTTTTTTGTTTTAACTGTATATATAACTGTAAGCCACCCAGAGTTACCCTATGGTAAGATGAGCAGCCAATACATTTTATAAATAAATAAAAAAGATGCTATGAGAAGCCTTCTTGATATTTTAGATTCAATATACTATCTTGTGTAATAGATCAATAGAAATATTAGTATAATGTTCTGTAACCTTACCAATTCTTAACATTTCTTCAAGACAATTTGCCTTTAAAACTGTAGAAGGGATGTTAGAACTTTGGGGGGAGGGGAGTGAAAAGAGGGATCAGCCTAGGAACCCTACATAGTAGCCATGAGAGAATGAAGTCCAACCCCCTTGAGTGCTACTGACCTTTATCTAATTCTAAGCAGATGCTGATTGATTCCTGCGCCAACTGAAGCCTGTGCATAGGGTTTTAGCAATAAATTAGTTTAACTGAATCTTCACGTGTGAACCTGGTTTTCAGTTCCAGGGTGGCAACAAAAAAAAAAGTTCCTTAGTGTTTGACATAAGTAGGCAAAGCTGCAAAAAAAATAATAATATCCAATTTAATTTAGGAATTAAAGGGTCTCCTAGCACCTTGCTGCAGTCATTTAGAAGATTTTTTGAAAAGCTTTCCAAAATATTTGAGAACATTTTGGTAGGTAGCAATATACTAATGGAATTCCTATTTGGGGGGATCTTTCTCATTATAAACAAACATTGCATATCAGACACTTATGTTTTTAAGTCCAGGGCATTTCATGTTTCAATTGTGCTGCCACTCTACTGCCCCCAGTCTTGTCTGTCATTAGAGAGTTCTGTCTGGTAGCGTAGCATAGCATAGAAATACAAAAACTGGTCTGCAATAATCCAAACAACCACTAAACAGCAGCAAAGAGAGCAAGAAAAGTATTAACTCTTTGATGCTTGTTCAGATTTTTGCAGCCCAGAACTCTAAGCTTACTCTTTAATTTTGTAGTAAAACTTTTAACATTGTTTTCATTTTGTTCACTACTTGTCCTCGCACAAAAGAAAAATATATCACTATCCACTGTAATAATTAAGCACCATGAAGATTTTAAAAGGAACTAAAAGATATATCCTTAAAAATGATTTTTGTGCTCTCTCCTGTGTCTGCCACTTCCAACAGCTAACTCAATTAGTTGTTAATACTGCCTTTTCAACCCAAAATACATTTATCCTCTAAGATTTTAAAAAAAAACCTTAGACATTCAGCATGCCTATAGTTGGCTAAAAAGATAGTGTAATGGTGTGATACCTAAAGAATTAGAATATACAGTATCTTTTCTGTTACATTGCATCAAGATGCTCTCTCTTTTAACCATTCAATCTGGAAAATAGAAACCCTGTATTCAGTTTGTATTCACTCTATATTGACTTTCCCCAATTTGAAGTGATGTACAACGTGTGGGTCTCCTGGATACACAGCTCCTGCTCAATGAGCAGGTGACAGTTGTGCCACAAAAGCACTTGAACCGCTTCATCTAGCACACCCTCTGGATCATTTCCTAGATTCAGAGGCCCTTCAGATAGTCATTCATGACTTCGTCCTATCATACCTTGATGTGCAATGCATCTTTCATTTGGCTGCCATTTAAAAGCTCCTTGGAACCTTCAACTGGTGCAGGCAGTGATGGATATACCCTTGTGCCCATGTGGTACCTCTCTTTGCAAGCTGCACTGGTTTCCAATCTGCTTCTGAGTGCAATTCAAGATGGTGGTTAAGGCCTATAAAGATTTACTTGGTAGGAGGTTGGATTACTTGAGAAACTACCTCTCTCTGTGATATCAGCCTGGGCATTTCAACCTGACAGGGTTGGGGCATTCCAGATTCCTTTGATTAAGTAGTGCCATCAAACAGGACCCCAGAAGCATGCCTTCTTTGTTGCAGCACCTGTCTGCTAGAATAAGCCTTTCTCTGAGAGCAAGATGGAGCTCCCTCTGATGCTGTTCTGGATGGCCTTAAAAATCTAGCTTTTTTCCCCAGGTTCTGAGCTAGAGTCATTGAACCCCTTTGCTGAGCATATGCTTACTGCTGCTGATGGGATTTGCCATCTTTACTGTTTTTTTTTATATTAAGTTGAAATAAATAAATAAATTGAAATACCGTATTCTCCATTCCGAAAACTGTGAGGGTACTTTGTTCACCAACTGTGTGACCCAGAAAATCAACGATGAGCCAGTTGGATCTGGTAGTTAAAATGCTGGACTAGAAGCTGAGAAACCTGAATTCTATTCCTGGGGCCAATCACACTCTCAGTACTAGGTTGAAAGAAAAGGCAAACCATTCCTGAAAATGTTTCCTGGAAAACTGTAAGAACGTATCTTATCTGGTGACCACAAAACAAGGCTGACCCAAAGGCAAAAAAATAAAAATAAAAAATGAATACATACCATATAAGCCAGCTGAGTGACTTTGGGCCAGTCATTCTCTCAGCCCAACCCATCTCACAGGATTGTTATTGTGGGAAAAATGAAAGGAAGGAGTATTATGTATGTTCGCTGCCTTGAGTTACTTAAAAGGTAATAAAGGTGGGTTAAAAATCTAATAAATAGTTAAATAAACGGCAACCTCCGATTTATCTTCCAAACCACTTCAGATTATTCAGAAATGAAGATACCTTTATGACTAAAAATTATCTCAAGTATATAAAACATAATGGAAAGTAGAAACGAATATATACACAGCACACTGTCCAAAGTATCTTGATAAGTACCACTGAATGCTTTTTTACACCCAAAAGGTGACTGCCTTGATGTCTTCTATGCTCTGGCCTGTATGCCCTATTATTCTTTGAGTTAAAGTCCAATTATTACTGTCCTTAATAATCAAAGTTTGTCATCACCAGAACCTAGAAGCAGCAGGCATATCTAGCAGGTAGACTTAACACCAGGCTCCTGGGGACAGTAACTTAGTAAATAATGCACTTGAAAACACCAGGGATTTGCCTGAAATGTTCAACCTGTTCAAGAACCATGCACATTTAATTTAGGAATATAATCAAGGAATTTTCTTCTCTTCGTGTTTTTAATTTGATTCCGACCCCACCTGCCATACTAAATAGTGATTGGCTTTAAATGAACAGTTATGTATATTCTGTGCTCAAATCAAATGCAATTGTGTAAATCTACACACTGTTGCCTTTTCTTTCTTTCCTTTTTTTTTGCATAATTTATTCTGATTCACATAAGAAACTACCCAGAATAAATAATTCAATTCTACAACCATTGAAGATTGTGCATTTATTTATGCATTCTTCTCTTGCGAGTATTCCTATGCTCTCACTGCCATAACAGGTAGGCACTTTTCTCATATACCTTTCAAAAATGCTACCTGTGGGTAGGATTACAGCAATCCTCACTATGATGAATACTTTGTCATATATCAAATCCTATGTGCATATTTTCATTATGTGTGATAAACCTTTGCACATGATGCAACTTTAAACTGAAGATAATTCTCCAGTTAGATCCAAATTTAAATTATTTGACCAGAGTAAATGAAATCAATTTGATGCAAATTAATCAGGAATAAAGACCCACTGTTTTCTAAGGATTTTATCTAAATATGCTTAGGTCTGGAATAAAAATATTTGTAAAAATACTTTGTAAAGATGTAAAAAAAAATGCATAGGTATTCTTCAACTAAACTTGACTCCCAGTAACTGCAGTTTCTAGCAACCACATAGATATTATTATCTTCTGAGATGCTTTTTGAATTCCCAGTCTAACCTGAAGCGCCATTTCCCTTGCGATCGCCTGTTTAACTTCTGCCAATTAGCAGCCATAATTCCTGAACAATTAATTTTTATATGTTACATTCAGGAAGGCTTTTCCCCACCTCATCTAAGCATATCTGGGATAAAATAATGGAGGCAAATCTTAGCTGCATTGTTAAATTAGTGCAGAAAAAATAAACATCATTTGCCAGACTATGGACACGAAGTCAATCATTGCATGACATACACCAATCACAGTATCCCCGGACCTTTCCTTTTGCGTGAGTCCAAGAATGCTTGTGGAAACATTTAACTCTAGCTAACCAGAGCATCTCATTTTATATGAACTAGAGATTCTGGCTTAATATCAATTATAAATATTTCTGAAACAAGCCAATTCAAAACACAAGTTAATGTAGTATATAATTAATGTAAACATCAGAGCATTCTAAGTACAATCAAACTAAAAGCTATACAAACCTATTCTCCTAAAGAATGTAAATAAGCCCAAGGCTTCATAAAGTCATGCACATTACAATAAATCTTGGTTTATCATGACATTAAAAATAGTCTTCGTTATGTTGAAACATGAATTCTACAAGGACTTAATGCAAAGGTATTTTCCAAAATCTTCTTTAAGACTATACCTATTACGGTACACAAGTCAGAAGAACAAAGAGTTAGGTTTGTTATATTCAGCTAGAAAAAAGGAGAAATGTGAGGATTATGTACCATTGCAGAGGGGCAATATTTCATTTAGATTATTTACCTTTTTAATGAAATACTGTCTGAAATCGTAAAACTGTATAGCCCTAATATTTGAATTGGTGACTAAAAGCTGCCTTTAACTGTACAAGTTATGTACAGTATTGCCAAAGTTAATCATTTTTTCAATTTCATTGATTTTAGTGGGATAATTTTCTTTGCTGAAATTAGTAAGATTTTCCAAAATTAGTAATTAAATGCTGTTTAATATTAAAACTGCTATTTCAGCTTTTGTTTTACAATATATAATTTTAAGACAGTGCTCTAACGAAGTGCAGTTTCGTAAGTTTCTCAAGTCTGCTTTGAATGCTTACACGGCTAAGTCCATTTTATATTCTTATGTCATAGTCAAAGCCAACTTAAGCAGCATTTCATTCTTATGGAAAAAATACAGTTACCTTTCAGATAAAGATGTCCCTCTAATCAATCCAGAGGGGCTGACCAATCCTGTGAAAAAATAACTATTATGGAACAGCTATTAAAGCATTTCCCAGCACCAAATGCACTGCAGTTATATACTGGGTTGAACAATAAAAGGAAAATATATCAAATATTTTGATTTAATTATCTGAAGAATCTTCTTCAGTTTGCTAACTGTATCATTCCCTCATTAGAAACTCTTTTAAGATGCAATTCTGTAGAGAAATATATAACAGTAAATTCCATTTTATATGAATTACTTCTGAGTAGATAGGAGCAAGGCTATTCTGTTAGAAATACAAACTTTTTTGATTGCAATCATAGAGGATACTTAACCACACCTTCTCACCTATGTATTAAAATAAGCTGTTTTCTTCCAATAAAGGATGATACTTAATGGAACTTCTTACTTACCAATCTAGAAAAATTCTAAAGTTTAGAATTGTAACTATTTCTGCTAAGTAGCTTGTCTAGTGATATCCTCTAGCATTCCATATGCAAACTGATTGTATCTCTAGTCATATCTGAATCAACTAAATATTGAAAAAAAATCAATTATCTAAAAACTGACCTTTTCACATTCCACTATCTTTCACTGTACATAGGAAAGGGACCAATCATAACATAAATATGTTTTGTTTTGTTATGTATGTACCCAGAAATCCATATGCACCTTTTTTACATTACTTTTCTTACAAAGGATAGCCTGGACCTTGTTAGAGATTACTGTATTTGATACAAGCCTCTTAGATGCTTCAGTAATTTACTGAACAGAAATGTTACCATAAATGCTCAACTCTCACAACTACTTACATCATTTAAAAAGTTCAGGAATCAATATGAAAGTGGCATTAAATGATGTTCAAATTAATACTTAATTGTACTAAACCTCTTTGCATTGGGGGAGGGGTACTGTAAAAGTTAGTAAGAACCAATCATTTAAGAACTTGGAAGGCTACAATGAGCAAAGCCTAAAAGCAGTCAACCCAGTTCCTTATAATTACAATTCACTTTGACCTCTTAAAAACCCCTTACCTGTTTAAGAGTTTTATACAGCAGTTTGCCATGGGAACCCATAATCGTAGCATCCTTGGTTGATAAGCACCTGCTGCCTAGCAATCATCCTGCGTGAATACAGGACAGCGCTAGTGTTCTTTATCCACAATAGGTTAAGCATTTCAAGGCAACCAGAGCAAGCTTGCATTTCAAGGTGTCTTCCATCTGCATGCCAAATGGCAACTAGTTAATTCTAAGAGACTTGGGAAACAAATGCAGTTTCTGCAGCCACGATGCAGGTGCAGCACTGTTCGCTTCCTCTTGACCTCTGGTGATGTGTTGTCAACTGTGCCCCGAAGTCTCCTGCAGCAAAGAGTTGTACTCCTGCACAGTGGGAACAGCTTTCCAAAGCTCAAGATCCCCAAATGCAGGAAATATAGCACAATTTTTTTCAAAGTTTCACCACTTTTTTCCTCCTGATATCATCTGTACTACAAACTAAAAGTTTGCAGTGGTACCTACGAAACGATCAAGGTTGCATGCACGTCCAAGGTGTGTAGACCATTTGCTTCAAAACTGGTCAAGTAAGAGCACCAATAACAATCGTACAGGTTTTAAAATGACAGCACTCTAGCTCTCAGGAACTCTTCTTCCATTCAGAACTACACCCAGGACTGCATAACTCTGAAGAAAAGCCCCTGGTTGTGGAGGAGCTCTTCAATTGTGTCTGGAAACGCGCTATCATTTAATTTTTTTTATGAGTTACTTTTTCTTTTTGTTTTCAATTTGGTGAAAAGGTTATGAGCAAGATGCAAAGCAATTTCAAACTTTCTTCAAATTAAAACCAGAACTAAGGCCAAACAAGTTAGGTGAACAAAATAAATCAAGAACTTAAAATTCAGGAACTCCAGCTCTTCAAAATCAACAAAGTCCCAGATCTGTACACTGTTCTGAGACTTAAGATGCTTTCCCTGCTTCTTGCATGCCAGCAACAGCACCATTTCCTCGTAAAGATGAGGAGATAGCAGCCATTGATCCCCATTCACCGTACACAAGAGGACACAGCAACACAACAAACTAGATTTCTTCAGATCTGATATAAAGGATGGTCAATATCAAAGCGAAGGTTTCCCTGTTTGTTGTTTGAGACCCACAACTATCAGATCGAGGAGAAGGAGCAGCAGGAGCAGTTGTAAAGTACCCCCACAGCTGCAAACAAAGGGGTCAAAGGTTTGTCGTCAATTCATTTCCAGGCAGAAAAACCACTTTCCTCAAAAGAAACAATTTATTTAGAATGAAACAAAATCAGCTCGACTGTGAGCGCATGTTTTGAGTGACAGCTATTTTAAGCTGTGTGAGCCATAAAAAGGTTTTTTTTTCCTTTACTTTTGCAGAAATCTTGTGTACACAGCACAAAGCAAAGAGGTCAATTTTCCACTTAAAAACATGGGCATTGGCATCACAAATAGCAGATACACAACTTTTTAAGCTGGCATTTTAGTAAAATGCACAAATACTAAACAGATAAGCTTTCTTCCATGAGGCCCATGTAAATTCCACATAAGCCAACGCTTTTCTTCGCAAAGGTCCATTAGAGTTTGGAATCCGTTGTGGTCTTCAGCACTTCACTAGCCTTGCTTTCAGGAGGAAAGAAGAGGTTATTCAGTACAAAAGTTTACAAGAGATCTGTCTTCTTCCTACATTTACAGATAACTGTTCGAACTACAAGGCTATTCATGTTCTAGGTAATGTCTGAAAGCACCAATCACCCTTCACTGGCACAAAGCTTTTGAAATGAATTAACATCTGTATATAAATGCACAAATAGTAGTTCAGGGAGTTAAAATATAGGGTACAGATTGGGGAAAAAATCAGTTGTACTAGTAAAAAAAACATTACAGGAGAAAAATCAACTGAATTTTCACAATTCACACAATTTCTCTCTCTTTCAAAAAGTCAAACAAGAACATGAAATTTAGTGTTCTGTTTGTAAGTATATTTTTTTTCACATTGCTATGTTATCTCCAACTACAGACTCTTTACTTATTGGAGAAAACTAGCTAAAATATGCAATGGATTCTCTTCATCCCACATCTGTGAATTTTTCTAGTTGTTCCAAAATAATTTGGATAATGTAAAGAGAAATATTTATCTTCAATGACACATCTGGAGCAGCTAATATTGTTTACTCTATGGGAAAAAATCGAAGGCAAGGAAATTAACATACATCAAATTATTTTACAATAATTTCTTCATTTTCCAAGCCATTCAATCAGGCACCCTACAATCAGGATTATTCTTTTGTATGCTTAAGTGGCTACCCTTAACTTTTTCATTTTTATCCAATGACTTATCTTTCAGATGTATTCCTACATTTTTAAAAAACATAATCAACTATTTGCTTAAATTGCTAAGGAAGGTTTCTTCTTTTCCCCCTTATATAACTTGGGAAGAAAAGACTCACGCTAAATATATTGGTTTTAGAAATGCTAATCTTGCCTCCCAGTGTTTCAAATTTTGATAATCAAAATTGGGAGGCAATTGTAAAAACACAAAAGTGGATCCTGGTAAATGAGGTAGCCTTAAACTGATACTCCACTGACAGCCAACCACGTATGATGAACTGTCAAAATGCAAAACTCCTAGTTAACTTTAAGGGGGGGGGGGGAAACCAACCTCTTAAGTTTCCAATTATAGAATTTAAATCCTAAAGACAACATGTCAGTTAAGATTTTCCTATCCAGCTCCCCCAAAAGTGGTATTAAGTGACTCTCAGGAAAAGACACATTCTCCATCCTAATGTTGTACCTCTGGAAACAAATTTCTGGACATGTGCAGCATTCCAATATACATTGCTCTAAAGCTTCATAATACCATATACAAAAGATCACAATCCTCTTTTTTCCCATACAGATGTGTCACAAAACTTAATTTTTGCTATGCTGAAGTCTTGGAGGTTGGCTCAAATGAATAACTGCACTGCTATTATACTAATACAAAAAAAGCATATAATTCAATGCTATAGCATCTATAACTAAGTGCTGTGCCATCCAATGTTGGTTATCATTTTAGTCTAAATTGGACTCCTAACATTCTTTTTCTTTCTATAGCTACTAATGGACTATCTTCTTTCTTTTTTTTAAAAAAAAAAAAACTTAGATAAGGGTTTGGAAAACTGAATTGCCCATTTCACATATCCTTTACCTAGTTCAAATCATGACAAGCAGCATTGAACATAATTTTCAATTAAAATAGAAAAAGAAATCCATGGTGTAGGGTTTTCCAACACCAGTTCCCAAAAGTTGCCTAAAATGCTAGAATGTTTAAACAATTTACCTCAAATCCAAGTTCTGTAGGATTTTTTTTTAACAAGGAGAGCATGTATTGCCAACAAGTTTGACTTTCAAATCTGATTATTTTCAAAAAATACAAGGATGGCTTTTAAACATAGAGCAAATTCCGTCTTCAAATAAATACACTAAGAAAACTCTTTGTGTAGCCACCAGCATACTGCATTTACAAATGCAGTAATATGGACAATCCAATATGTTATGCAATACAGGCAACATAAAACTGTCTTAGTGACTCTGCCTATAATAGTGGCTAGATTTAATTTGGTTCACAGTTCCAAGTTTCATTTATTACAGAACAATTTATATTTTCAATTTGTATTTCAGAATTGTGGGATTTAGGTTACTATACCCACATTCTTAAAAAGTGAAAAGGTGTAAAGGTTTCAGAAGTGAGGCTCTACTTGAAAAAAATACTTTAAGAATAGCACATTTCCCAATATTATTTCACTGAGCAATGTTTCACTAAGCCAAATTTCAACTAATTGTACTTATTCAAACTTGAGAATTGGTTTACACATGAGAAACTTATTGTTACTGTACAGTGGCTTTACAAACGAACAAAAATATTGGACTAGAAAAGAGACCAAGCAAAAAGCCACACATTTAAACTGTTGATTCTTTCCTAAGTCTTATCACATATTTTTTTTTAAAATAAGAACTGCTTTTAAAGGCTTGCTTTCAAATGAATTATGTTCTTTTAGTAAACTGAATTGCTTCCCCAACATTTAGAAATATAAAGTGAATGCAAAAGTGTCAAGATTAAAACAGTGCAAACCAGACTATAAAACCTCGCATAATGTCTATATTTTACCTGAAAAATATTGAGCAGGTATTCTATTTTTCTATTTCCACAGGGATAGAATAACTGAAATGGTTTTATGGCAGAACTTTTTGCAACAGTTAAGTGCCATCTTTGAAAGTTGCATTTCCAAGTTACACTTCAGAATTCATTGTGCCTATTACAATTAGCAATGGGCAATAAGAACAATGATACCATAAACCACCTGCTTCTTGAATGCAGAAATTCATGATGTTCACGGGCTATAGTAAAGCTCTCATTAAAACTACAACCTTTAAATGCACACACGTTTTTAAAAAATCAACAAAGCAAAATACCATTTAGGAACATTCTTCAAGGGTATGCATTTCTCCAAATTTGGGAACAAAACTTGAAAACCCAATTGAAAAAAAATTACATTGCACCATGAAGGCTTAATGGCAGCTGTATCAGGGACTCAACCATGAGTTAATTCTATTTGATTTTACATTTTTAAACTAGGAATTATTTTGAAATTATATCTATAGTTTTATGGAAGCTGCAAGACTCAGAATGGGCATGAACTATGAATGTTTTAAGTATGGCAATTTAGAATTTAAGTTGTGAAATGAACAAGGACAAGTTAAAAGATAAAAAAAGAGGGAGGCAAGCTTGTTCAATGTTTCATATTTTAGTGAAAGCAGACCATCCCTTCTTACTATACTGTCACTAGCAAGACAGTTGAGGGTAGCCTAGTGAACAGTTAATATATTTGCTCTCTAGAGTTTATAGAAAATAAAGGGAAAATAACAGTAACTACAGATCTAAAATTATACTTAGGGTGTTGACTAAAGCTTAGCACCTGGCAGACACTGGAGGAGGGGGAGTTGTATGAAGCAGCAGAATAAGCACAGAAAGCATTAGGACTTTAAGATGCACCACGAACAATGATCATGACCAAATAGTCATCCTCCGATTTAGCCAGGGCCTTTGCTGTAGAATCCAGGAACTGCTGAGAAAAATCACAGGGGGGGAAAGCATGCAAGACCCCACTGTTTTCTTTGTCTTTGTTGCCTCCTACTGGGAGGCTTATCACTCCAGCTGCCTGTTTTTGTTTAAGATAGGACACCAGGTTTCTTAATGGTCGCTGGGTAGAGGTGGTATTAGCTTCACCAGCCCCGG
Source organism: Crotalus tigris (assembly GCF_016545835.1). Lineage (NCBI taxonomy): Eukaryota > Metazoa > Chordata > Lepidosauria > Squamata > Viperidae > Crotalus > Crotalus tigris. The sequence goes on along the minus strand of NW_024100417.1, from coordinate 3,206,112 downwards.
ATGAGGCACGGTTGTCTGTGGTACCAGGCACAGCAAGTAGAATAGCATATCCATTGGGTCCTGCTACTTTGATACGACGGGTAACTTCATCCAACTTGGGCTGGTCCAAACGAAGACGCTGTGTTATCTTTAGTTGGGCCACTTTGCCACCAGTTGTTCCTTCCACCAGCAGATTGCTAGCTACGCTGAGGTCACCCTGAAGCAGGTGCATGTTTGATGGAAAATTGCTGTTCTTTAACAGAAGCATTCCTTGCCAGGCTAGGCAGAGTTTGGTAGATGATCCTGATTTTGAAGTTCCATCCTGCTGTTGCTGCTTTTGGGGTGGCTTCAGCCGAGATCCACTGCTACTGTTCCCTTCAGAAGTATGCTCATCCTTTTTAGCTGGACTCTTGCACTCTTGGATGGCAGCTGATGCAAGTGTGCGATGTTTTCTTTCTTTTTCCACCAAACTTTTATGTTCCCGCTTCTCACTCTGGCCTCTCTCCAAACTCCCCTTACGTGGCTCTCTGACGGGTGAAGGACGATCCAACAAGAGTAAGCGAGAAGAGGGCCGATCAATATCAGTATTATAACGGTCTCTGATTAAATTTGTTTCAGGACTACGATCTTGAGGAGATGCTACAGCAGGGCAGTGACGCTTACGAGATGAAGATGAACGTTCACTATCTGGTGATCGGTCCAAATGTCGACCCCCATCCTCCACTAGCCTTCGCTTCCTAGGTGGGTCTCTACTACTGCTACCAAGCTCCCTTTCCCCACGAGTTCTTTCTAGAGACCAACCATCTCGACGCCGTTCCAGACTTTCAAGTGCATCATAAACAGTTGCTCGGTTACTTCGGTCCCGAACTGGAGGTGGAGGAGGCACCCATTCTGTTTCAGCATATAGGTCTCTGTCACGGTCACCATAGAGCAGTGGTGGTGTTCTATCCCGAGCACCTCGGAGTGGATCTGGTGGCGCTCCACGATGTGCTCCAAAAGCTGATGTTTCTGCTACTAGCTCATAATGAGTAGGGGGTGGAAGTGGCAATGGCTGCAAATAGGGCTGTTGATACCGATGCTCAGTGTCAGCAAAGTCCACACGCAGGCGACGGTCTGGCCCACCCAAAGGAAAGCCACGCATGTGGGTACAAGCAGCTTGTGCAGCATCCAAACTCTCATATTGGATATAGGCCCATGAGTCACCTTTACGATAATCAATGGTACGAATAGTACCAAAGCGATCAAACTCCCTGGCAAGAGCAGCCAATGGTACCCATGGTCCCAGGCCACCCACCCAGAGTCTCGTGGTGGGGGTTGCTTTACCATAGCCAATTTTAATAGGATTGCGCAAGAGCACTTTACCAGACATGGCAAGCTTAGCTCGGTGGGCCATATCCAAGTTCTCAAACTTAAGAAATCCATATGTGCTAGTTTGACCCCGGGTTGGCCTCTTAATATCCACTTCAGTGATAACCCCAAAGCGATCAAAAGCCCTATGAAGGTCTGACTCTGTAACCGATATATCCAAATTACCCAGAAACAGGGTGCGATTAGCTCTCTGGTCATCTTCAGGACTGATCTCTTTTTCAGTGGCTGTTCCTGTACCAACCCCACGAAATGCAGCAGCTGCCACTCCAGCAACTCGATCGAGACTGTATGTGGGCCTTACCCGATCATAGAAACCACTATAGTCTCGTTCTCTTTCCAGCTCCCGGGGCAGAGGCGGTGGGGGCAGACGACCAAGGGCAAGCTGTTGCAATCGGAAGTCTCTGTACCCTAAGCCCGCCCCTCCCCCAGCAGGAGAGAGGGCCCTCTGAGTCGCTCCAGTTGCAGGGTGCCTGATAGTTGCAGGAGATGCCGCCGCCACAACCACTGCTGAGGCCCCATAAGGAGACTCCTTGTCCAAAAGGGCTGGGGAACGACTGCTGCGTCGCCGGCTGCTTCCCCCTCCGCTGCTGCCCCCTACATAAACGGCCTCGATCTTCAGCGGCCGATGGTAGAGGACCAAGCGGCCGCGAGCATGCTTAGCAGCTCGGGCATCCTCAGGGCGGCGGAAATTAACAAAGGCCACCCGCTCGTCGCCAGACCCAGTCCCCGGCGGGAGGCGACTGATCTTGACACTGACGTCTCCGAAGCGCTTGAACTCGTGGAAGAGCCCGTCTTCGATCGCCTCGTCGCTCAGCGCCGAGCCCAGCTCGCTGATCTTGAGCGTCTTATACTCACTGCCGCTGCCGGAGTCAGAGGGGGGCGCGCGGGAATCGCCGCCACGGCTGCTGCTGCCACGCGAGGACGAGGAAGACTCCGCATTTTTGCTGCTGTTGTTGCTCCCGCTGTAGCCGTGGCGGCTGCTGCCGCTCCCAGAGACCCCCACCGCGGCCGATTCATATTCACGGCTACTGGCCCGACTCGCTTTTTCCAAATGAAGGCTCCGCCGACTACTGCCGCTGCCGCCACCGCCCTCACTCGAGCCGCCGCCCGCAGATTTCCCACCGCCGTTGCTGGGCTTCTTATTGCTCCGCTCGCTCCGCACCGAAGAAGAATCCTCGCCACCGCGGGACCGTTTGGCCTTGGCAGGCGAGCGCTCCTTGCCCTTCATGGCGGCAAGCGCCAGCAAGAGGGAATCGCGCGCGGAGTATCGCGCCTCACGCACCCGCCGCCATCTTGGAACCTCCGGCAGGCTGGAACTCCGCCCACTGGGTAGGCATTGGACAGTTTAATCGGAGCACATCGTGTTCATTGCACAAAGGACCTGTCGGTGAAGAAAAGCGTAGAATCTGAAGCGCTCAGAGCACCGGAAACGGAAATCCCGCCTTCCTACAAGACTTTCACTAGGCCGTTGGCTGAACCGCCAATCACTCATCGATTTCTTGAGCGGTAATGGTCCGAACTGGAAGAACTTCCATCCCATTGGTTGAAGCAGGAATCCCAATTCTTTGTTTCCCCCCCCACACTCCACGCTCTCATTGACGGTTTTTCTAGGTTAAGGCCCGAGTCTCCTTGCTGGCTTCAACCCGCGCAAAAGTGCTCAGACCACGTGGGAACTTTGGGTTTGACAGACCAAAGAGATGGCGGGGAACCGGGGGGGGGGGGAACAGTGGCCTCAGTTGGTTGTTTGGCGTCTGCATGCGACGCAGCTTCGACTTCTTTAACTTTAGGCGGGAAAAGATTTGTCGGGTGGATATCATTACTGTTTTCATCTCCTAGCGACCGCTGGCGTGCGTTCGTCTAGGCAGGAAGTGTTTCAGCTCGGCAATTTTAAGATGTGTAGACTTCAACTCCCAGAATTCCCCCGCCAGCCAGGTCAATTCTCCACCCAGTGCTAGCGAGGAAATTCTGGAAGTTGATGTTCACGCATCTTGGTTGTTGAGACTGAGAAACGCTGGCTTAGCGGATCTCGCGAAGAAGGAACGGAAAGGATCCGAGTCTGCCTTCTCTCATCTTGGAACCTCGTCCAAAAGCAATTCTTAACCCGGAGTCCTTTCAAATTAGTTTCCCAAGTCCCGTTTCTTCGCCAAACCAGTCTGGGCGACTTACAAAGGCTTAAAGCAGGAAGAATATAAAGCACATGGAAAACAGAAAGCGCCGGGGATAAAATCCAGTCACTCATCGATGGTTTCCTGGAAGAATTGGGTTTTCGAAGCCCTTCGGTTTGTTAAAATAGTTTTGTTGGTGTTCTCGGAAATCTCGTTCATTAAATCCATAAATCTCATTAAATGGCCGTAACAAGTAGAGCATTTGCAAATAATAATTTAATAAAACAGTCGACTGAAAAGGCTTACTGGAAAAAAATTACTACAACGCTAAAAAAAGAATGAACCGCAGGTACTATTCTTCCTATATCCTTTGGGGAACAGGATACCATGACCTAGAAATTATTAATTTATTTGTACAATTTCCATGCAAAAATTAAGTATGATTTTAGAACACTAGAACAACAAGTCTAAATCAGTGGTTCTTAACCTTTTTGAACAAATCACCCCCTCCCCCAACATAACCTCTCAATCACAACATAGGGAATAATTCTTCAATTTATGCAAACACTTTTTTTGTTTTCTTTAAAATTGTCATCAGGATATATCGATTCAAATAATTTATTTCCAGTCTTTTTCCCATATCTCAACTGTGTGAAAAAGTTTGGTGCCATCTGTCGCTTTATTCCCAAACTTCGTGATACATGTATTTTATTATCTTATTTATTCAAGACACTTAAATGTAATGACCACTGAAAACAAAATTCAATTGCAAGAAAGTGAAATACCCGAAAAGAAAAACAGTAACATTTAATGATTGAATTACAAGTGAAATGACAGTTCTTCCCTGATCTCTTCATTTCCGTTGATGAAACGGACATAAGCTAATAGCAAGGTTTCATTTTCACGAATCGTTGACTCATCAATCTGCATCACGAATTCTGTATTTTTCAAGGTGTCAATAAGCCTTTCTTCCGCATCAGCAGCCATTTCATCAATTCTTTTTGATATGGTGTCATTGCTCAAAGGAATTGATTGCATGATAGTGCTTGCGCTGGGCCCCAACATGGTAGCAACAATCTGTTTCACTGCTGGTAAAATCTGTTTCTCCGATAGTGTGGGGTTTGCCACATTTTGCTATCAACAAAGATACTTCATAGGAACAAATGAGCCCCTTGTCGGCGTTGAGTGACGATTTTCCAAATAATTCCCCAACAGTGCTGCGACCCTCAAACTTGGCCTTTAAGGATTGGAAAAACAATGCCAGTTTGTCGGCTTTATCTGAATGAATTCTTACCAAATGGTCTTTCAGTCAGGAAGGCTTCATCACTTCATTTGAAAATGTTTTCTCACAAAGAAGACAAAACGGAAGGTGTACGTTGGAAGGAGATGGAATGAATCCCAATTTTAGGTATTCCGTCAAATATTGGCGACACTTCCTCTTCTCAGCTATGTTGAGAGGTCTTCGAAATGAAAGGCACTACCTGCAAATTAAATTTTCGACTGCACTGGAACACTAGAAAAACACACGTGGACGTCGATAAACCTAGTTTCAACAGTTACGTTGACATTACAGCTGATGTCACGGGACAGCCACTCAGCATACAATGTTTCGAAAGAAGCGCTGCCCCCTCCATCACTGCCTATTTTGGCCAATGGCGTGCCACTGTATGGGTAGAGGCTGCTATGCAACGCACATGAAGATAAGTGATGCGTATTCATATATGTACGGCATTCTGTACTGAAGCTAGCTGGAGGAACATTTGAAAACAATTCAATCCACTAATAGCGAGTGATCTGATGTTTTTGTACGACATACAGTGATTCGCTGTACGAAAAAGTCTCAAAAGTGTCCCCAAAACTTCTTACTCCATCGTCCCCATATCGCCCCCTTTTCGTTCCTTTGCCCGTGTTGCCCCTTTTCGTTCCATTGCCCCCCTGAAAAATGAAATTGCCCCCTGGGGGGCAATATCGTCCAGGTTAAGAACCACTGGTCTAAATCACAGAACTGTCTTGACTTATTAGTTTGCTTACAAACAACAGTGATGGGGCTTATCTCCGAGGGGGATGAGTCTGCCTACTGGGATGAGGTGGAATGGTTGCTCTTGTGCAGAGACAATAATTTGGTTCTCAACACCACTAAGACCAAGGAGTTTATGGTAGATTATAGGAGGAATAGATCAGCCCCTGATCATCAGTTGAGACTATGTGGAGAGGGTGGCAAGCTTTAGGTTTCTGAGTGTTACCATAAAGGAGGACCTGAGCTGGAATGCTCATGTTATAGCACTGATTAAGAAGGCCCAGCAGAGATTATATTTCTTGAGACTTCTCAGGAAACAACTGAATGAAAAACTACTGGTGACCTTCTACCATTGCTCCATAGAGAGCATTCTAACCTATTGCATTTGTGAGTGGTTTGCCAACGGCACAGTAGCAGATAGGAAAGCACTCCAGAGGGTCATTGCCGTCACCCAGAGGATTATTGATTATTGCCCCCCCTCCATGAACTATAGAGATACGTATAGAACCAACCACCAATCTTCAAGGAGTATTGGGAAATGAATTACTCTTATGTTGCTATGCAAAGGAGCAATCTTCAAAGACTATCATTGGGAAGAAATGGTTTCTTTCCTACCTCCTAATTATTTTATCAATAGCACAAGAATATTTTTAAAGTGTGGATATTATTAAAGTATGGATATTATTTCAAACCTGCACTAAAAATGGAATCTCAGATAATGCTGCATCAATGAATTCATAAAAATTTAAAATGGCATAAAAAGATTTGAGATTATTCATCAAAAATGTATTTAGGGTGTACTGGTGTCCCCAACAAGAATATTTGAAAGTATGGATATCAGATTTTCTATGTTGTAGATATAAAATTGAGGGTTCATTGAGCATGATCATTTGATATCTTTTGGAATGCCATAGCTACTTAGTGTTCATAAGTAGATTTATGGGGAAATGTTTAATTGCTAAATATTTTAATGAATTATATGCCTTTGGAATCTGTTTATCAGGAATATACTGATCTACTGAAAAAAAGAGATTCTTCCAAATGTTAACAAATGGTTGTCACAAATGTTTGATCTATTTTGAAAAAAGTAATATTTTCTATTAATCAAAAGATGCAGTTTTAAAATCAGTTTTGGGAGACTCACTTTATACTATCAGTAGAAAATCTAAGATAAGCTAAACTAAGAGAAGTAAATTTTCTTAGTAATTGTATCAAGGCTTTGTCTCATTGTAGACATTTTCTTAATTTTTCTGTATTGTTTTTTATACACAGAAATAAAATAGCTTTATTCAAACAGGCATTTACTAATAAAGACTTCCAGGCTATATTTTAAAGTTTGTTGGGGGTGACAGGTGTTTTGTACATGTGTGTGCCTCAGTTTCTGACTCCTAGTGACTGCCCTACAGTTTTGCAAGATTTTTCAGAAGAAATTTGTCATTGCCTCCTTCCTAGGCCCAAGGTCACCCAACTGGCTTTTGTACCTAAGGTGGCAGTAGAAGTCGTGGTCTCCTGGTTTCTGTCTTGATGCATTAACCACTCCTGTACACCAAATTGCCTCTCTTAGTTTTATTAGTCTTTATTATTTTATTAATTATTATTTAATATGTGCCAGCTGTGTGCATCTCTTGTTTCAGTGATGTGAACAGAGTTAGCTGGAAAGATTTATTTCTAGGCACGGTTGATATGGTTGCCAAGCTAGGTTTCTTGTTGAGATAGCGTGGCTCTGCTTCTCTTTTGGAGGAAGTTTTTGCCTCTGCTGGCCACCCAGCTGAGTTAAACATTTTGTAAGTGAAATGCTAGTTGGCAGCTTTGCAGCTTCTCCTTAGTAGCTCAGCCAAGTAAAAAGAGTTTAAATTGTTAAGTACAGGTAACCCTCAGTTGGGACCAGAATTTCTGTCTCTAAGCAAAGCGATTATTAAATGAGTTACTTCTTTTTCGCCGTGATTCTTAAACAAATTCCTGCAATTAAATGAATCACACAGTCATTAAGTGAATCCTGTTTCCCCCATTGGGAAGGGCACAAATGGCAATCATGTGATCCTGGGATGCTGCAACCATTATAAATGAACACCAATTGCCAAGCACCTAAATTGTGATGAAAGTGCTCTGATGGTACTGGTCATAAATCACTTTTTGTGCCACTGTAATTTTGAATGATCATTAAACAAATGGTTGTAAGTTAAAGATTACCTGTATTTTGTTTATTTCCACCTTTTAGACCTGACAAGGTGCATGCTGTATTTCAAGTTAGTGGGTTTTCTCATATTTTGTATAACTTTTATAGGGAATTTGGTGGTGATCTGATTTTTGTTATTCTAACAACTGAGGTAAGGACTGGTTTTTGCTTTTTGATTTCAGTGTTTCAAGTCTGCAGAAATGAAGATAATCACAGATTTTCTTCATAGTGGTTCTGGAAGTTTGGAGAGTGAAAATAGTGATGGTATGGAAATGTGATCAGATTACTTGTGTGTAGTAGCAATGTTACATATTATCACTGGATTAGATTATGAAGTCTATATTGAAATCATTTGTTGATTTAACCTAAGAAGTATTAGGGTTAGAAATCAGTGCCAGATAATTTCACATTTCCATATAATTTGTTTTCATCCAAACAAAATACTAAGCGCCTGTGTGGGAGTCAGGCAGAAGAACATACTCAGACTGGGTGTCATAGAAACGAATTAATGGTTACCATGAATCTATTTTGAAATCACATTGACAGAACCTCCATTAATTTCTATTTTGAGCAGGTTTATGGGGTTTGGAGAAGGATGACATAGCAGAAGAACATACAAAGCTGACTTTGATCAAAGTAGAACTGAGACTGTATTCTTATATAAATGTATTTACAGTTCTTTTGAATGATATATAGCATTCTTATGATATATAGCATTCTTACTATTGCTTCCCTCCCACCCCCACATTTCTGACATTTAATAAGCAGAATGGAAAGATCTTTTCTGCCAAAAATAAAATACAAGATTACATTTCCGTCCAATATTTATTTATTGATTAAATTTATTGGCTGCCCACTTTACCACAATATGACAGAATATTGGACTTTTAATATGCAAGAAACCAATCCTAATGTAGTTATTCCCTCAGTGAAGAGAAATACAGGTAGGCCTCGACTTAACAACCACAACTGAGCCCAAAATGTATGAGAAATTTGTTGTGAGTTGTTCCCCGTTTTACAACTTTTTTTGCCACATTTCTTAAGTGAATCACTACAGTTTTTAAATTAGTAACATGGTTGTTAAGTGAATCTGGCTACCCCATTGACTTTGCTTGTCAGAAGGTGACCTCGGGACACTGCAACCATCGTATGTATGAACCAGTTGCCAAGCATTCAAATATAAATCACATGACCATGGGGATCCTGCCAGAATCATAAGTGAAAAATGGTAATAAAGTCATTTTTTTCAGTGCTATTGTAACTTCGAACAGTCACTAAATGAACTGTTGTAAATTGAGGAAAATCTTTAGCCAGGACATTAACACAGGCTTGGACAAAATAAATGAATATGGTTTACTTCAGAGAACAATACAGAAGGTCCCGCTATTTTAACCAAATAAATTCCATACTTATACTGGAATGGAAATATGTAATCAGAATAGTATCCTAACTGGTGGGTGCTCATCTGAGGCCAGGAGATGTTCCAGAAGTATAACCAGAAATTTTAAAAATAGTCCAAAGGAAAGCCACAATATAGAAGAGGCGCACACAAGGATTATCCTAGTAACAGGAGTTATAGATTTCCTGCAAATCAGACAAAGAACTCACAATAACATCCACATATCCTGCCATGAATTCTGAAGGTGAGATATTCCAGGACCCATCACCCAAAGCAGGTCGTCTTCCTTGGTTCATCATACATGTAAACATACAAAGCAACATAAAAGCTTCCCTATTAGCTACAGTGGAACATCCTGCAGGGATACTGTTGTATTAATTACCAGAAATCCTGCAGACACCCTTCAACTCCCCTTATTACCCATATAAGATGAATCTGCCTAGAAGGACTCTTAGAACTCATGCTGATATTCTCCTAACTGGAACAGCACAAACATGTCCCATCTTTATTAAGCATGTTTTCACGATTTTGCCTTCTCCAATGGATCACTGAAGCCATTTAAATCTAATTTTCTTCAACACATTTTTTTTTTTTTTGCTATTAGTTTGCTCTTGCATGCTGCACTGACAATTGCCATACAGATCCAAATATGATCTCCTTCCCTGAAATCACTGGGCACTAAGCTCCATGGATATTTTGGCCTGGGATGTAAAAAAGAGACTGGACACCAGGCTTCTGCAGAGAATCCTGCTCTAGAACTGCTGTATGATACCTGACCGGTACTTTCCAAAACAATTGTTAGGTCTTAGATATGCAAACCTAACACCTTTTCAAAGTCCAATTGACCCCTTCTTTAAACAAAGATTTAGCTTTGTTTATTTAGCATATGGCACTGTTACATTAACCAAGAGAGTACAGTACTATTACAAAGTAGTTGTTTGGCTGCTGACGATTGCCATTCCGTTCTGTTCATACTTGCACAATATCCAGATTGCACCCCAGGGGGCAGACCTCATTCTGCAGAGTTATCCTGGGCCTTTTCTCACCACCAATGTTATCTTGCAATCAGATGTCAAATCTGGGCAAGTCCAGCACTGGCAGGGGCCCGACTATCCACACAAAACGCCACCACATTTCCCACCAAAGTGATACCTATTTATCTACCCACATGTAGCATGCTGTCAAAGTGCTAAGTGGACAAAAGCTCAGGCAAGTGACAGGAGCTCACTCCGCCATGCATCACTGGGATTCTGCCATGGAGCAAAAAATATCTCTGAACCACTGTGCTTCTACAGATTTAGCTATTTTATATTCAGCTATAAACTAGGAAAGAGATAGATGTTCCATCAGTAATATGTTGCTAAGCTTTATTAGTTTTATACTCAGCTGACAAGTTTTGTGTGGCTGCATTTATCTGCTGTTTATACCACTTTTGTTATTTCTGAAAACTGACATACTGGATAAACCTGTCAACACATCCAGGATCAGTACTTTATAACTACTGTCTTCATAATGTTTTTATTTACCTATGCCATCCTTGTTGGGGAGAGGGGAATTTTCAATACTTTGTTCTAGTTTTGGTGGCAATAGTGCCTTGGTGAAAACTATGGGAAAATCACATTTGCATGATTTTGGAACTCTGGCATGTATGTTTTCCACTGTGGTCCACAGCTGCTTTGGGAACAGCCAAGTATAAGGACAGAGTTAGATACCTTGGTCCCTTCCTAAACTGCTGTGCAAAGGTAGTCGGGCAAACTGTCATTAGCAGGTAAAGATGGAGTTGCATAGAGCAAGGAGCATTAGGAGCGATCATTCCTGATTCATCTTGCACGCCTCAGCCACATCTGTGGCCTATCAGCTAGAGTTCCTTGGGTTTTGTTTCAGAAAAGTGCTGGACTCATATTCAGAAATAGCCTGATTGAAAGTGACATGCTCGAAACATCTTCATACCTGTTAGTCTGGGAACATGATGAATTAAATCTGTTATTTTAAGCATGGGAAGAACAAAGCAAAAGCCAAATCGATCACTTTCCTTAACTTTTGTCACCTTAATGATGTTCTCCTTTTTATGGCAGAATCAGAATTAGCAATGAGAGCATCCTAATTTATTCCGGCATACTTTTTTAAACTTTAGACTTTAACTTTCCCTTCAAGATAGGAGATTAGCACTTTAACGTAGCCACTTGTCTTTGCTCTTATTGTTTGTATTATCAAAATTGTTGATTGTTCTGCTACTAAGACTGGTGGATTAGAAAGTTATGGCATCATTTTGCATGGTGTGATTTAACATCAACAACATGGAAAATTATTCCTGTTATAAGTTTATTAAATTCCTTTGCGTTTGGGAAACATGTAGAAACTGCCACCAGTAGAATCCCTGAATCTTTTTCAGAGATATATACAATTTTTACATCATTTTCAGGGTGTTGTACTAACCAGTCTGGATTGGTATAAATTGTCATTCCGTTGTTGTAATGGCAACATAGTTTCCCCTCTTCACATCAGAGTATAGAATTCCTTCATAGAATGGGATGAAAACAGACACCACTTGTTTTATTTACCACTGATCAGCAGAGGGCAGAAACTGTATAGGAATTTTCCTGATTGTAGCAATTGTATCATTTGTCACTTATTGTATCTTAGCTATTGATAATGATAGCATTCAGAGTCTGAATTGTAACTTCTGCTGTAATATTTCATCTGGCTAAAATAATTCCTTCCTTGCTAAGTTTTTCACTCAAAAGGCTGATGGCAATGTTAAGTTTTAATAAATAATGAAAGAACTTTAAGATCCATTAAGGCAATCATTGATCTCTTTCTCCTAGAATTCTGAGAATGATGAGGTGCTTTCAAACGGGGTTCCTGGCACTATCTGTCATTGCTTTTCCACAATTAGCAGAAAGCTAAATTGCAACTGACTCCATAGATCAGAGGTCCTGTGACATCTTGAAATCCACATCTTCTTCTGTTCTCTATATAAAGTGGGAATAGAGTTGCAAGCAGGCGAGCTTTCAGCAATAATTATCACACAAAGTTCTCCTGAGGTCTTTAATGTCAGTAATTTCTTAACATCATTATAACACTGCTCTCTCACACACCTTTAATTGTTGCTATTATTGTTGTTGTTACAATTATTATTCTTATTGCCTACAGAATGGAGCTATAAAATTGGAAATATGCCTGTTTTAAGTATATAAACTGAACTATAAGTCCTGTGTATTTCATCTCTGAGCAAGATCTAATCAAACTGATCTTTCTATTTTCATATCTTGATGTAACTATTTTACCACCCAGTCAAACGATTTGACAGCTCATTTCCTTTCTCTTCAACACCACTTTTATTATCCTCTCTACAGAGAGAGTAATTGTTTGCAGAACAGAACTTTCTCTGTTCATCGCACTGGCGTCTTGTCAGCTTTGTGAGAGAGTTCAGATAGGAATCATTACCCAGATGAACTACTTCTACTTTATTGTAAGTTTACATTAACAGAATCTTGCAAGTCTGAAAATGCATTTCTCTCCCGTCACCTTTACAGTCCAAACAAACTATAGAAGGTCTCTTGAGACCTGTGCCATACATTTCTTCTGTTCTGGGGGCTAAGCTGACTCTTATGTGACCATTTCCCTGGCTTGACTCTTTCCCTGTCTCCTAAGGTCATGCCCACATGCCCACAAGTCTTTAAAAAACAGACAAATTAGATTTCCAAACTCTCCAGGAGTTTGCTTTGCTTTGAAGTAATCTTCTATCACTTAAAAGAGGAGAATAAAAATAGGGATTCCCATGGTAGCATGGTGAGCTAAATGACCTTGAAGGAGCAGGTATGGCATAATGGCAGAGATCAGCAACTGAACACTTTGGATAAATTCAAGGATAGTTAGAACAATGGACTTGAAAATTAAATTTAAGATTGTCTGCTATCATAGACAAACTGGATTCAAAAAAGATTATAGAACTGGAACAAGTTTTACTTGTCAAAGTTGAGGCTAATTTGAAGGTGAATTTAAAAATGACAAGTTGTAAGAATGATATAGAAAAAGATGATACACTGTATATACAAATGAAACCAAGTGATGATTTAATAATTAAAAGTGATATAAAAAGAAACTAGAAGAGTGACTTAGATAATTTTCTTATTTGGGATTTACAAAAGAGATTTCTTAAAGTTTCCAAGAATTTTCTGAGAAGACAAAGACAAATAAAATCAAATTCTGGTACATCATTTAAAGGGATTAAAGATCAAAGACAGTTAAAATAAAAAGAAAGGAATGTAAACTTGCTTTATTTGATCAAGGTTAAAAAAATATATGCTGTTGTTTCTGGTAACCCTTACAGGAGTTTTGCTGACCAGGAACGAATGACGAGGCTTTAAAGGTTTGGAAAAAGATACTTTTTTATTGTATTTTTAGGGAAAGTGATGAGACTTTATGAATTTGTTGATAGTTAAGAAATGATATATGAAAAGATGAAAAAAAATTGTTGCATTCTCAGAGAAAGTGATTAGTTATGGAAATTGTTTGTATTTGATATGATGAAGGGGAAAGTCATTTTATATCCAGCATTTCTTTTATTTTTCTTTACAATATTCTTTTCTATTTTTCTTTCTATTTTCTTTTCTGCAATTTCTATCACTCTTTGTTCATTTTTTTTATTTTTTTACTTTGTTATGTCTTTTAACTTTATTTGAAAATGTTATTAAAATTATTATTTAAAAAGAAGAGAATAATAAAAATGGTGTAGGAGGAGGGTCAAGTAAGCGTGCTTTGTCTTCTCCTAACCCCTTGGTGGCGAACCTATGGCACACTGGGTTTTATAAAACCTTTTCGCTTTAGGCTGCCGCCATGTGCAGAAAAAAAAGGTTCAATCAATCAATTTCTCGCACGAAAAAAAAAGATCTCGCAAAGTTACAATTGATTGATTGAATTTTTTAGTCCCACCAGTCTGCCATTACCACCGCAGCTACGCCCACCCAATGGGCCACACCCACCTATGGGCCATGCCCACATGGCACCCGACGATACATAAGTGCAGTTTGGGCACTCGGTCTCTAAAAGGTTCGTCATCACTGTCCTAACCAGTGAGGAATACAGAAGTGAACAATTAAATAGGATTAATTAACCTTACTTACACTGTATCCTAGTTACTTCAATAGATGGAAAATTCTCTTTCAAGACAAATGATCTTTTCAGGACTGACCCCCCACTCCACCACCATCAGCATAACCACCACCCCCCAAAAAATGAAACAGGAACAGTTTCTTTGTGTTCTGACTCATCCTCTGCTGGAGAAATGGATAATTTGATCTGCCTAGGACACAGGTCGGCAACCTGCGGCTCCGGAGCCGCATGCGGCTCTTTGAGCCTTCCCCTGTGGCTCCCAGCCTCCTCTGCCTTTTCAGACAGAGACAGAGACAGAGAGAGGCAATTGCACTTCCCTGCTTCTCTCTCTCTCTCTCTCTCTCTCTCTCTCTCTCTCTCTCTGTGTGTGTGTATGTGTGTGTGTGTGTGTGTGTAAAAGAGAGTGCACTCACAGTGTTCTCCGAGGAGCTGAAAAGCTTTCTGGGCGGAGCTCCTCCATTTGCTGCGTCTCTGAATGAAGCAGGAAGCAGGAAGGGCAGGAGAGAGCTAGCTAGCCCAGCTAGGCTGACTCAGGAATTCTGGGAGTTGAAGTCCATGAGTCATAAAAGAGACGAGGTTGCCTACCCCTGAGATTGTTGGACAACAGCTTGAAGCTTGCCAGGTGAGCAGCAGATAGGAAGGGGGGGAGAAAGAGAGAGAGAGAAAGAGAGAGAGAGGGAGAGAGAGAGAGTGGGGGAAGAGGAGTGGCAGACCAAGGGCAGATAGAGAGGGAGGGAGAGAGAGACCCTTTTGACATCTAAAATGAAAATAACACTGCATATATCCTTTTTTTACCTGTGTGTGTATGTAATTTTATTCTCTTAAAGCATTCTCTTGGTGATCATTGTTTTAATAGTATGGATATTCCCAAGAGTCATATTTTTACTTTTATTTTTAATGTGTATATGTGTGTGTGTGTGTCTCTCTCTCTCTCTGTGTGTGTGTGTATATATATATATATATACACATATACACATACACACACACACACATAACATACACACACCTATAATTAAAGTATTTTAAATAAAAAAAGATATATGCAGTGTTATCTTCATTTTAGATATCAAAAGGGTTTTGCGGCTCCCAGTGTTTTGTTTTTGGTGGGAAACGGGTCCAAGTGGCTCTTTGAGTGTTTTGGGTTGCCTACCCCTGGCCTAGGAACTATATAATTAAAAAAAAAACACAACAAACTACGGCCTAGCACTTTGGATGCTGGCTGGATCGCTGCTAGTGGGGAGAAGGGGTCTTTTTCTTCCAGCCACTTCAGAAAATAGCTCCTACTGCCTTACTGTTAGGCAGCTCTTGTCCATTTCACCCCTACTCATTTCGTTTAGCTACTACATTATATCACCCAAAGAACTGTGAGGACTGAAAGACAGCATGGGTCCCCATTCAGATTAGGCCAGATCACCTTGGGTCTCTTTTATACTGGAAACAAGTGATAGGAGAAGGAACAATTAATCTTCTGGAAGTCTCTTGATAAAACTAGAAGAAAAATTGAGAGCCAATTTGGGATAGTAGTTAAGACATCAGGCTAGAAACCTGGAGATAGTTCTAGTCCTGCCTTAGATGCAAAGTGTCTCTCAGCCTAGTCAATGAGAAAATACTTCTGAAGTCTTGCCAAGAAAATTGCAAGAACTAATCTAGGAAGATGCCAGAAGTCAATTCTGAAATGAAGGCACTGAAAAGGAGAAGAAAAGAACCAGATCTTCTATAATATTGTTAACATTATTAGCCACTTTGCTACTGAGGCTGTAACAGAAATAGCATACAGATAAAACAATACGATATAAGATACTCCTGCACTGACCTCTTTGTTGTACAATATTCAGCTTAAACAAAGTGTAATCTGTTACTCAAATTTCATTGCTGTTTCCCCACATTCAGACTTGATTCTCTTTGTGCAAATTTTTTAAGCAAGAGGTAAATTTATATTTTGTTCTTATATACAGTGGTGGGATTCAGCCAGTTCGCACCACTTCAGCAGAACCAGTAACTAATTTTTAGTTGCCCAGGCCCAGAATGGACTTCCAGAAGCGACATGCAGACAGCGAACCGGTTGTTCGCATATTTGAATCCCACCACTGCTTATATACATATATTAACCCATTTTTTTTAATTGAAAATTTTTTAAAATTTTACAAAAACAAAACAACCCTTCCCCAAACCTCCCCAACCCTCCCATTCCCTCCCCCGACCTTCCCAGAGCTGAATACAGGCTTAATTGAAATTTCTTCAAAAAATCTTAAAAAAGATATAAACCATGAATAAATCTAAATACATTAATTGAACAAATTATAAAATAATTAACAATAATATATATATAGAAAAACATAAATACCAAAAGAAAAATGCTTTAAAGAAAAAAGAATAAAAAAAAGAAAAAAGAAAAAAATAAAAGAAAATATAATAAAAATAAAAAAGAGCCCATATTTATATACATAATATGACTGGTTAAATTCTCATTGTGATAAAAAGTCTGGAAATTACGTGAATTAGAATTGAAAATGTAGATGAGCAAGCTTACATTGTTTAAGAACTTTGGTGAAGCCTTGAACAAAAGCACTGGGTTGTTTTTTTTCCAGAATAGGACAGATACTTTTAATTTCCCGAAAGCTAATATATAATAATATAAGCTAATAATCGTCAGTCGTAAAAAAACTCACCAGATATAAATATTAACAGATAAAATCATTAACACAAGATGGCAAAGGAGGGAGCCAAACAGATGGGGGGGAGAGGTGGAGTCGAGTTTTAATTAATCAACCACCTCCAGTATGAAGCTCCCCCATTGGGTCCCCAAGCCATCTGGCAGAGCCAGGTCTTAAGGCTCTTAGAAAATGTCAAGAGGATGGGAGCCAAGAATGTTCTGCTGCTTGTAAGTTTGTAAGAACATTGTCCCAAGTATCAGCAAACACATTCCTGGCTATATTACCCTCTCTATGTTTTTCTTTCTTTCTTTCTTTCTTTCTTTCTTTCTTTCTTTCTTTCTTTCTTTCTTTCTTTCTTTCTTTCCTTCCTTCCTTCTTTCCTTCCTTTCTTTTCTTTTATGAGGCAATATTAGAGAGGAAGACAGCTGGAGATTGGAGCTTCACTTTTCAGCTAGCTCACCTGATAAAGCTTTAAATTGCATAAGTGATGTTTGGGTAGGCAAGGACAGATGCTAAGAAAAGCAACTGAGAATGCCATGATAGTTTTGATTTGAGACTACAGTGGTAAAGTCTTCCCTCTTATAATTTTAACAACCATTTCTAAACTTTTGCATTTAAGGGCAGCCATTCTACAGAATCTGAAGCTGTTTCAGCAATTCGTAGGAGCTGAATTTCTACTGAATACAAGAATGGATAAGGCAAAGGATATGCCCAATGTCTAGATGCATGGAACAAGTAGCCAACAGGTTTCATACATAAGTGCTGCCACATTATTTTCTTTTTGTTTCTGTGCACTATTAGTCTTCATTCTACATAATAGAAGTTTCAATCACGAACATGTGCTATATCAGTCACTAAGCTGGTGCAGATTGTGAGGAAGCAACAGTGTAAACTCACAAATATTCTGAGGTTATACCACCATTGCTGTTTGAGAAGGTACTGTAATTTCAAATGCGCTTCCAATCATCCTAATGGAAGAAAGAATTGGGAACCTGAATAAATCTAGCAGGAGATACAGATAAGTTTCTAATTCTAATTATTTAGTATTTTGTTTTATTTTCTTATAGCTTCTGATTCTCTTTGGTTCTTGCGAGCCTTGCTGAAATGCTATTCTTGCTTGAGAAAATCTGCCCATTTCAGTTCTTGTCATCAGCTGACAACTTACCAAGACAAAGACTTTTTTGGTTGTCCACAGCTACTTAAACATCAATTTTTTCCAAATTTGAAAGCATTGGTACATTATATATAATAGTTCCACTTCCCCCCCCCCAAAGAATTATAGTGGATAAGCCATTCTCTGATATTTTTTACAAATGGCAGTTTGAATGGTATCACCATTGACTAGCTAGAATCCTGTGAGCAGTGGGCAGCCTTGTGATACCTAACAATTATTTTCTGTTGTTGTCCGGAAGGGATGATGGGCTAGGGAGAGATCAATGGAAGAACACTAAGTTCATTGCATTAAAAGCTTACAGCCTATCTGCCTTGCATATATAGGCTTGACTCACACTGTATACTAAACCAAACAAAACAAAACATGTAATCATTTAGCATGATGTGAGGAGGCAGACCTAACTTTTTTTTTTTTTTTTTATTAAAAGTTTTATAAATTTTACAAAAAAGAAAAAAGAATACAAAACAAGAGACAACATATACAAAAAAATAAAACTAAACAATACATATATATATAAAAAAAAAAACCCCACCCCTCCCAAAACCCCCCCCCTCCCTTCCCCCCCCCCTGAGCTTCCCAGAGCAGAATATAGGCTTAAAAAGTAAAAATAAAAATTAAATTAAGAACTTTATATTTATATATATAAAAAGATTATATATAATATATATGAAAATAAAACTTATGAAAAAACTATATAATATTTTTGTATACCCAATCTAAATTGTATAAATTTTATCCATTTATCCCAAACAGCAAAAAACTTCTCTTGCGTTTGTTGCTTTAAGAAAGCCGAGATCTGTGCCATTTCCGCCAGATAAGCTACTTTAAGAAACCATTCCTGCAATGTAGGCAAGGATTCCTTCTTCCAATATTGTCCTACTAACAGCCTAGCGGCTGTGATCAAATTTAACATCAATACAACCTCCTTTGTATCACAATTTGTAACAATACCTAACAAAAATAATTGCGGAGTAAATTTTACCCTCCTTCTAAAAATTCTCTGGATATTCCACCATACTTTGATCCAAAATGCTTTTATCTCTCTGCATGACCACCAAATATGATAATAGGAAGCCTCCTTATAAACACATCTCCAACATTTGGGTTGCACGTCAGGGTACATATAAGACATTTTTTGTGGATCAAGGTGCCATCTATAAAACATTTTATAAAAATTCTCCCTTAAATTCTGTGCTTGTGTAAATTTGACATTTCTCACCCAAATTTTTTCCCAGGTGTCCAATGGAACTGGCTCACCAAAATTCTGCGCCCATCTTATCATACAATCTTTAATTAGTTCCGTTTCTGAATCCAATTCAACTAAAACAGCATAAATTCTCTTAATGTGGGTTTGTCTTGAATCCTTCACTTGCTTAATAAGATTTTCATCTTCTCTAAGAAAACCCACCTTACAATCCATCTTCCATCTGTCTAGTAATTGCCTATATTGGAACCAAGAATAAATAAAGTTTTCTTGTGCTAACTCTTCCCGTGATTTTAATTGCCAGTTTTGTCCATCCCATTTAAGTAACTGTCTGTAAGACACCATATCCATTTTAACCCCTCTTTTTATTGCTTCTATCGCATGCCAAGGTATAGCCCATAATGGTACTTTGACATCACTTTTATAATATTTTCTCCAAATCCTAAGTAAAGAAATTCTTAAGATATGAGATTTAAAAGCCCAATCCATTTTTTTATTGAATATTAAATAGGCATGCCACCCATAAAGTAAGTCCCATCCCTCTAGATAAAGTATCTCAGAGTTTGTCAAATTTACCCAATCACTGATTAGTGTTAAAACCACCGCATCATAATATAATTTCAAATTTGGTACCTTAAGTCCACCCCTCTCACGGAAGTCTTGCATAATTTTAAACTTAACCCTTGGCTTTTTACCTGCCCAGATAAATTTATAGACCTAACTTTTCTAGTTCCTCATAACATAGTTAATTATTATTGGCTATAAGAGTTTGCTTTAAATCAACCAGTTAGTTGTCAAAATATCACAGGAGGTTTTGTATTCTAACTGTTATGATTTAACATGAGTCATTTTTTGAAATGTATTTGTTGTATGCATATATCTCCCTCAGAAGAGAAATATCATCATCTGTGATATTTCAGCTTTTGCCAAGGAAATTCAGCCAAGATCTTTTTAGTATGAATTTTAAAAACTTATGGAGCTGAAGAATCAAGACCATCCCAAGTTTCAAATGGCATATGTAATGAAGAAAGCACAAATATCCAATGTCCCATGAAGTGTTAAGTTGACAGAGTTAGGAACACAACACCTGCCAAGTATTCATTAGAGACGATCAAAGAGAAACAGGATAGGAAGCATGGTTGAGGAGAACCAGGAGGACAGGAAGAAAGTGAAGGAAGCCAACATGAGGGGTTCAAAAACCAAGATTACTTGAATTCATCCAATCAATATTCATTACACCAGAGAGCTAAGCAAGGAAAATATCCTCAGGGGAAGGGATTCTGGAGCGAGATTAGAAATGGAGGAGGCCCTCAACCAGGACCCACGGAAAAAAGTAGGAGAAAAGCTGTGGTTGCAGGAATACCAGCAGTCCCAAGAGTCAGTTAGGGCTTCCAGAGCATCCCCCAAGCCTTTGAGAGTGACAGAGATAAAAGAAATAAAATTACAGTGCCCAGACCACAGGAGAAGTCTACTTTAGGTTAAAGGTCTACCAAGGAGTTATTACTGCTTCTAAGTAAGATAGCAGTCTCAAAGGGGATAAATATTTCATCAGTTGAAAATGATTCACTACTAGAATAAATAGCTCTATGCTGCTGTGATCAGCTGTCAGAACTTTCTTTGATACCTAGATTTGAGCCCAAGATACTATGGCATCTTAGCATCTTATATTATCTTCCTATAGGGCATCTGAAAGATGTGAGGACAGATTAATTATAATTCAGATTAATAACCTGGATTATTAATGAATATATGTATGCTGTATAATGTAAAACTGGGGATAATCTCACTAAGGACATTTAATGTATTTATATAATTATATAATGCAACAAAAATTGCATGTAATAACCAGTGGAGGAGAAAGATTGAATTGCAAATTACCTATTATATGTCAATGATATCATTACACAAATGATGCAGATCACCATGAAAGACAAACAATTAAAAGAATTTAACTGACTCATCCAAAATCAGATGCAGAGAAATGTCCATTATTCCAAGGAGATGTCCAGACACAAATTTCAACTTTTACATTTGAAGTCTGCTAAACTGGAGTCCATTATATGATGGTTTCACTGTGTTATACAGGCTAGGCCAGTACATGTTGATCATGTGTTAACCTCAAAGGCACTTTATTTCTCAGATGTGATACAATTCATATTATTTGAGGAGCAATCGTGACATTCTATCTTTGAGGCTTTGGCATATCCAGGACCCTGAAGGCTTTTGTGCATCTTTTGTAAAACAACTTTGATGGCATCCATGTCTGCAGTAAACTGAACTTACGTGAAAATGAAGCTATTATTGTAAATGTGTGGCAAGATCAGGAGATAAATGCCACTTTGATGAACAAGATCCTGACATTTAATGCAATGTAGGTTTATCTTGTGATGTCCATTTTTTCACTCACATCCTCCCAGTTCTCCTAAAGACCTCCTTTTGAAGACTGTTGCAACTGCTTCATCACATCAATTGTTTCATCACTTTCAAAGTTTTGTACATCCTGGACATAAAATCAGTTTGGGCAGCAAATGTTTCTTGCATGTGGATACTCCAAAGCAATTTCAATTGATTTTTTAATGTATAGTTATACTGAACTCTTTTTAATTTTATTATTGATATCCTGCCTTTCTTGATAAAAGCCATTCCAAATATTTTGCAAGCAATATGAACAGGTGGGAATAAAAATACTGTACAATAGGATCTAGAATCCTTCCCACAGGGCAATTGTAAGTACAGCTTGAATCAGGTTGCAGAGGGAGAAAAGAGTCAAACTGAGCAAGCTTCTGTGCTTCTTTTCATCTGCCTTCCTTTCTCTCCTTCAGTGTTTATCTTTTCTTGAAACTTAATACAGTCTTATAAAAAAGAAAAGAAACTTTGTGGTCTTGCTCCTCAGAGAAGCTACAGGAGCAGTTCAATTCAACAGGCTCCTGGGACGGCTATCATCAACATCCCCTTTTTTCGGTCTCTTCTCCAAATTATTGGTTTCTATGGTTTGAACCTCTTAGCTTTAGGCTCACTAACACATCTTACAAACAAATACAATGATTTTGTTGTTGTTGTTCTTAATTGCGAAGTCGTGTCCGACCCATCGCGACCCCATGGACAACGTTCCTCCAGGTCTTCCTGTCCTCTACCATCTTCTGGAGTCCATTTAAATTCACACCTACTGCTTCAGTGATTCCATCCAGCCATCTCATTCTCTGTCGTCCCATTCTTCTATTGCCCTCAATCTTTCCCAACATTAGGCCCTTCTCCAATGAGTCCTTCCTTCTCATTAGGGGGCCAAAGTATTTGAGTTTCAACTTCAAATACAATGATTAATTATAATCAAATAGCTAGTGCTATACTATCGCACATTCCACACAAAAAAACCTCCAACTTGTTTATTTCAGTGAAAGCAGTCTCTCTCTGAAAGTCTATGGAGATTCTCAGTCATCCAAGTTATGGTTGTCCTGAAGGTGCTTTTTCAAAAGGCAACTGGACTTCGTTTATTTTTCCATGAAGACATTTCACTTCTCATCCAAGAATTCCAGTTGCCTTTTGAAAAAACACCTTTGGGACAGCACAAAATTATATATAGAGAGATCTAATATGTGCATATACCCATACAAAGTTTTGATAAAGAATGTTCACAATAATAGGCCATATATAATACTGTATACATCTAAAAGGAACTTGCTCATGAATTGCAAATAATATCCAGTTTACCAATTACTCAGTGGG
Organism: Crotalus tigris; assembly: GCF_016545835.1. NCBI lineage: Eukaryota > Metazoa > Chordata > Lepidosauria > Squamata > Viperidae > Crotalus > Crotalus tigris. The sequence goes on along the minus strand of NW_024100417.1, from coordinate 3,183,198 downwards.
TTGAAGATCTGATGAAAACAATCTTTTAAAATTGTTTTATTTGTGTGTGGGGGAGGGGGGTATCACTTGTTTCTCTTTTCAATCATAAAGTCATCCTAAAACATTTTTTTTTTTTTTGACATTGCATTCCTCTCCTTTAGAAGCAAGGGCAGTACTATGTAACTGTACTGAATTTTTCCCCCTGGATTTTTTTTAATATATATGTTTCTGTGTTATTTGTTTGTTTCTTGCAGTGAGATGAGGCAAATTGTTTCAAAGTTCTTTTGCTACGGAAACATTTTTAACGATGCACATCTCGCCACTCATGCTTAGGTATGAAGTCCTTACATCGGGTACATCTAAGATGAATGCACCCTGTTTTTTCAAACTAAAGGAGCTAAATTTAGTACCTGGCAGAGATAGCACAATGCAGGAAATGAAGCAGAGCAAGTATAAAGGAGTATAAAGGTTATACTCCTAAATATACTGGAAATCTGCACCTCTTTTCTTTAAAGCATGTTTGTTTATTTATTTATTCATTCATTTCCATATAAGAAGCACCATTGAAAGATCTCTGAATCTTTCTTATCTCTAGTCTTTTGTTTCTACTTTGGCCAATTAGGGAATGGGCTTGCCCCAATCTTGATGCTCTCCAGATATATTAAATTACAGGTCCGAACATATCTGATCAACATGCCCAATAATCCAGGGGAAAATGATTCGAATCCAACAAAGCATCCTGTTATAGAGGGGAAAATTGTAAAAAGCAGAAAAGAGTTTACAGGAAGCAACTGCAGAATATGATTTTAAGTAAGTCATAAATATCAGGTATTCTCTTGTTCATAAAAAAAAACCTCAGGAAATCTTGAACTGATCAGAAGGTTTTCCAACAAAGTTAATAGAAATGCAAAGCAAAATCAGACAAACGTAGGGAGGTGAACAAAGATTTGGGGATGCCAACATTTATAAAGGAAAGCGCAAAACCTAAGCAACATTCCAGTCAATAAAGGAGAAGGTAAAATGCAGTCAATAATTAAAAAAATAGAATATTGATAAGATTTGCATAGATTTAAAGCACAATCCAGTTAAAAATCCAAAAGGGTTAGAGTATCTCAGGATTATACTGATGCTTGTTCTGAGACTTCATTGAAAAAAAAAATATGATATGAGGAAATAAGAAAATGAGAAGCATAATTCTTGTATTTGGAAAAAAGGGCATTATACGAAATTTTAGGCTGATCTCTTTAACTTCATGCTAATGAAGTTAATTAAATGAAATGCTGATTTGTATTTCATGCATTTAGGAGTAGTTTGTCATTAATCATTATTAATAGAAAAAAATAGATTTGCTTATATACTGAAGTGTTATTTTTTTCAGGTTGCACTAAAAGTGTGAACTTTCTACCAGCTTGGAGAATCTGGTCAGTTCGGAAATTAGTTTTGATGCTTAGAAAAACAGGCTGAAATCATTAAAATGATTTATGCAGCCATATACAGTATGTATGTGCATATATGTAATGGAGGATAAATGGTGATTTCACAATGTTATTAGAACTAATGTGTTTTTTCAACACAATAGGAGTAATATGGGATGAGTGACAAGAACATTTGATAACTTACAAGTCATATCCTGGGGAGCAGAAAAGGAAGCTGCTTTTTTAGTGGTTTTGATATTCTAAATTTAACTTCAGGTTAGAACATAAGATTGAATATACCATAATCCAGTAATTCTTAATGTATTTCTCCCATTCTGTTGCTGAAATTCTTCTTATCTTTCAAATTCTTCATATCTTCCATTGTTCTTCCATCTTCTGTGTTAAGTTATTTCACTTTCTACTTTCTATATTTGATTTCTTTAAAGCACAGTTGTGGATTTTTCCTTTATGGAGCTTTGTGAGAAGCAGGCTTTGGAACTAAAAGGAAGAGCCTCACTCTCATGAAAAAAGAGCAGAAAAAAGGTTTTGGGATACAGTATGTAGCATTTTGATTATGCTTTTTACAAAACATGTTCTCCATGGAGATCATTAAACTAAGCGTCCTAAATTTAATAGAACTTATATCTCCCAGATAGTCTACGAATGAGATTGATTTTGTTAAGATGACCTATATGACATTTCAGATGCTCATGTTTCTATAGGACCATCTTTCTACCTGTGCAGCCACTTTCTAACATGAAGTTCTGTTGCCCTGGAACTGGGTCTCTATGGTTACGTTTGCTTTTCAGACACTCAATGGAAAATGCTGGTGTGGAAAGACTCATGCTGAAATACTGATTCCATCTAAGTGACTGCAACACAGAGTGAATTTTAATGCTATTTAACTTTACCTGTTGGCTAAAAATATACATCAGTTCTCTTACTAAGCTTTAATAAGGATCTTAAAATAATTCCTCTTGTCACATATAGCTTCACATTTCTATGAATTGACTAAACTACAGTTAAGCCCAACTAAGTATTTTAAGAAATATCCAAGTAAAACAATCATTCATCTGATTAGTAACTTGCAAAGATTCCCAAAGAAATGAAAAGAAAAAAAAACAGAAACAGGAAGCACTTTGTAGTAATTCAGAAAGAGAGAAAATTAGTGAGTCACAGTACAATAATATTGCAATACATAGAACAGAAGCAACTGGGACCTACAAACAAATAATTGTTGCAAGTTGTGGTTCTGGCTGCCAGCTTAGGCTGGCTTCAAGAAAGGATTGGACTAATTTGTGGAAGTCATGGGGATCAATAGCTATTAGCCTTGATTGCTCTGAGGCTGCTCTGAACTGGGAAACTAGTGGGCTTCTTTGTGCAGTTGGTTGCTCATTGTAGGAGAAGATTAGTAGATGGGAAGAAATCCACTCCAGAAAGGCATCACTTACATGCTTATGTTCTTAAAGAATCACAAAATACTTTTACTCACAGTGTATTCTGCTCCAATATAATCTCTCCCCATTAACATGGTTTTCATTCCCACCCACCATCCCATTACTGTATTCTGTGGCCATTCAGCATTTCTATTTTTCATTTTTCCTTGACAACTTGGGGAAGGGGGAGGAGGAAGGTATAAAAAGGTTTTGTACTTCTTTGAACTCTAAGGTTCCCTCAAGTAAGCCTCTCACTTGCAAAGAAGGTGTTAGTTTAGCTGCATAAGTGTCAGCACACATACTCAAACATTGGAAATGGAAGGAATTAATGAAAGGGGGGGATGAATGAATGAAAGTTGGAAATTATTTTCAAACATTTCTGTAGATGCCCTATTTTTTTCAAGCCCATTGATTTTCTTAACTTGTAGGCCAGAGATGTTCATGGCATAACTGGCAACTGAACAAAATGCATTCATGTGCTGGTTACCTTTCATTGCTGTAACAGATTTTCTAGGACTTTCATTGCCATAACAGATTCTATTGGAAGCAATGTGGCTTAAGCCAGCCAATTTAAGGGCAGCCAATCATCATTTTGACCAATCTCAAATAGTTGTGAGTAGCAATCATTTCAATGATTAGCTGGTTTCCATCTTCATGTGGTTACCATCTGGTTTCCATCTTCATATGCCAAGGTTCTGGTTTCCATCTTCATGTACCCAGGAGCACAAGGAAGATATGCAGAATGATATATGGTTATCTTAAAGGAGGTTAGCAGTGACTGTTGGAAAACTAAGGCTGTTAAACCTGATGACTTGCAGAAATTTATCTAATTTTACCTTCATGGATTACATTCAAATTCTTTCTATTGATCAGGTATAAATTCAAATGTTCATCATTCCTCAAGGATTTTTATTAGAATTTTTGGTAAGGAGTTGGGACTTATGGTGGACTGATATTTTCCAAAAGAACAGAAAGACATCACAGCTGAGAACAGTAGCTGGAAGGAGGATTTTGGCAGCAAAAATGTCTCTGGATCAAAGGGAGATTGTGAGATAATCCATGTGCACTCTGGATATCAATTTCCCTGAAAATTCCCTGAAAATTTTTGTAGTTAGGTTGAGAATTGAGTTGTCAGGAGCCCAGGATTCCATCTACACTCAGAACTATGGCATAGCCTACATCAGTGGTTCTCAACCTTTTTAATGCCGTGACCCCCAACCAGTCATAAGTCCAGGATTACTTAACTGGTGCAGCACCGTTTGCAGAATGGGACTTTTGGCGGACTCAGCAGGGCAGAGACAGCCTGGACAATTCCTATTGGCTTTTGAAAGCCAATAGAATTAGACTCTATTCAAGAGAGTCTATTCTATTGGCTTTCAAAAGCCAATAGAATAAAAGGGAGTAGCACAGCTAAGGAAAAGGGGGAAAAAATGGCGGACTGTGTTGTTTGGCGACTCCCGTGAAATGGTCGTTCGACCCCAAATGGGGTCCTGACCCACAGGTTGAGAACCACTGGCCTACATGGACATTAAGTTCTGCCTTCCTTATTTCTTAATCACTTTGGGAAGTTATTTATTTATTTAAATTTCTATACCACCATCTCCCTTACAAGGTGACTCTGGGTGGCTTACAATATGTGGAAACAAGTGAAAAATAGTTAAAAGATTAAAGGTTTAAAATGAACCGACATTAAAATATTATTAAAAACTGTGCTAAAATTAATTGATCTATAAACATAAAAAGATTTCTTTTGTGGCAAAGATAAGATTTCTTGGGGTGAATCAAACTTTCTTTTGGAATTATAAAAAAAAGAAAGATGTTAAGGATGGAAAGATCTAAGAATTTTCAGCAAAAGGTTTAACAAAGAGAAAATTTAAGAAAGCTTTAAAGTGGATAAAGGCTCAGTCATGGTGAAAAATATGATGTGCATTATGCCTTGAAGTTATAGTCATTAGACTGAAACTCTTAAAGCCACAGAAGATTAAAAAAGGAGGCTTGCTTTTTCCTTTGGCTTGTTTGAGATACTTTCACTTTTGGATTACAATATACAATGGCATCTCAGAAAAATAGCAAGAGAAGGCAGAACAGAGTTGCTAGAGCAATTGGCAGAAAAAGTTACATTAGTTTTGCTTCAGAAATTATTTGAACAAATGGGCAATAAATGGGAAGCTTTTGAAAAAGAAGAATGGATGAAACCTTTGTAAAGTTGAGAGAGGAGATGAAAGAAGATATTTGAAGGTGGAATGTTCTATAAAGCAAGTATCGGCAGAGGTAAAAGAAATGATGAAGTGGAAACGTTATACAGTAAGTTATGGACAGAGAAATGGAAACATAATTAGATAATCTGGTTTTACTGAAACTGAAAGAGAAAGAATTTTGTTTGAGATTCAGAGTTGTTTCACAGGTTTTAAATGAAGATATTAGAGAACAGTTTATTAAAATATTGATCAATTTTCTGGATTGGGAAAAAGAAGATATGGAGATTAAAAAATATATACAGATAAAGCCTATAGAATAAATTCTAGATTTGCCAGAAAAAGAAATGTCCCAAGAGATAATTTGGTTCATTTGGTTAGAAAGAAGACAAAGTCCTGCCCATCATTTTAATAAAATATTGAAAATGGACAATACAAATGAAATTATTTTGAAAGAGATTCCTATTAGAATTCTATGCAAGAAAACAAATATTCTTTCTTAGCTACTAAATAAAAATTAAAAAGAATCCATTCTGATTAGAAATGGGAATTGGAAGGTGTGGGGTTTTTTTGTTTTTGTTTTTTACTTTTACACGGCATGGATTCAGACTGAATTCTGTTCAGAAGGTGAGGGAATTTCTAGAAAGATTTAAAGGAAAATTGGAGGAGGTGCAAATGGAATTCTCAGAGACTCACAACAGATGCAACAGGAAAAAAAATGATACTGAATTAAATGTTACAGGTATTGACTTATCTAAATTTTCGTCCTGAGTATGAATTACAAATGTTTCACATGGAATATAAATAGAGCAAATGCTCCTAAAAGGAGAAAAAAAAATTTATATGAAAAAATTAGAACAAGATATTATTTGCCTATAAGAGACTCATATAAAAAAAGATATCAAATATTTGACTTACAAAGCTTTAGGTGAAGAATTTATTTCAATAGATACTAAAAAGAGAAATGGAATTGTTTTGTATATTAATCCTCAACTTTGACTGACGAACATCTATACCTACATTTGTTGAGGTAGAAATTAATCCTCATGGAGTTAACACTAAGGTCTTGGGAATCTACGTCCCAAATGAAAAAGTGATGTTTTACAAATAACTAACAGAGAGATCAATAGACTTTTCTTATGAAAGTTGGATATATCTAAATTTATATGGCAGAGGGGGGGAAACCCATAAGTTAAATATAAGGTATTACAAAAAGTAAAGGAAAGAGGAGTATTGGGTCTACCTGATTTGAAACTGTTTTACTGTCTGTTGCTTAGCTTGGATGAAAGAGTGGATGTTGCTGAGAAACAGAAGGCTATTGGAATCAGAAGGACAAGATTTCAGATTTGAGTGGCAGGAATATTTATAGAACAGTGAAAGTGAGGTTAGACTTTAAAAATCATTATGTGATATGCTATTTTGAAAATATGGAATTAATACAAATCTATGTTGTGTCCAAAAACCTTTGTGGCTCTGGTTCTATATGTTCTAGTCTTAAGGAATTAATTTTAATAAAATGATGTACTGTTCATGACACCAGATAAACTACATCGATTGTATAAAGGTAATTTGAATTTATTCTGGAAATGTAAACAATATTTTATCATGTTTGGTGGATTTGTAAAAAAAAAAAAACAGAAAATTTTGGACACAAATACAGGCCCAAATTGAGAAGATTTTAAAAACTAATGTACAATTGCAACCAAAAACTTTGATTTTTGGGACTAATGAATAAACAGCTGGAAAAAAGTCATGGAACTTTGATTTTATATATGATAACTGCAGTGAGATTATTTTATGCTCAAAAGTGGAAAGGCGCTCAGCATTATGCACAATGGAGGAATGGTTGGTAAAAATTATGGAACTTACAAAAATGGCTAAATTAACTTTCTTGATTAGAGAAAAGCAATATGTACATTTATGGTTGATTTGAAACCCCTTATAGATTTTTTTGCATGAAACATAAATAATGAACTTTTAATTTGTGGCTTTGATTATTAGAAAATAATAGAAAGAATGTCTATGGAGATTCTCAATCATCCAGATCATGGTTGTCCCAAAGGTGCTCTTTTATGAGGCAACTGGACTTTTTTTGTTTTTCTTTGAAGATGTTTGGCTTCTCATCCAAGAAGCATTTTCAGCTCTGACTGGATTGTGGGGAATGGAAGGATTCCATTCAAATGAAATCCTTCCATTCCCCACCCTATATTTTTCAGATCACTTGTATTTTTCATAATTTTCCTAGATCTTCGTACTATGTTTATTTATTTGCTTGTTTATATCCCACCATTTCACCCAAAGTGGACAATCTATATTGGATAATACAACAACAATACTGGGGAAAAAAATAATGGAATATTGTATGCCCAAACATGGAAATAACGGCATTATCTGTAGTGGAAGAATGGTTGGCGAAGGTGATGGAACTTACAGATATGGCTATACTGACTTTTTGATAAAAAAAATACAATATCTATATTTATTGCTAACTAGAAACCCTTACACACTTTTTGTACAAAACAAAAAAAATAAATTTATGGTTTTGATTAGGCAGGATAGACAATAGAAAGAAGATAATTATGTCGTAACTATAGAGTAAGAGATGAATTGATAATTGTATTTACAACTGCTGTAAAGAAGATTGGAGCTACTTATTTGAATTTTTGTCTTTTCTATTTTTTCTTTCCTTTCTTGCACTTTTCTTTCTTTTCTTTCCTTTTTCTCACTTTGCATTAATTTGTATTGGTTTTTATCTTCCCTTTTAAAAAAACATTAATAAAAATTATTAAATAAGTTTTAATTTTTAATATTTAATAAAATTATGTTTTAAAAAGACACAATAACAATAGAAAGAGCAAAATCATAGCAATTCAAACCATAATTACGTGCATAAACACAGAGATGTCCTTAAAACCATTCAAAAGGCCCAGCTGAAGTTCTGTATGCATGTTCTGAATTAATTTGAGAAACCTTGACTCTGAAACATTCAGGTTTTATCCCTTTTGCTTGTGGAGATGATGAGGCAAGAGAATAGAGATCAGAGCCCACTGCATGAACTTCCCTTAGAAAAATCCTTTACGTGCCAGATGCTGTGTTTTGCTTTCATGCTTATAGTGCACTTTAAAGTGTAAAGTTCTTGGGTTTCTGTCCTGATGCACACAAAGGAAGCCTTGCTGCTGTTTTTTTTCCCCCTCATTCTTTTGCACTTGAAAGACACTTGTACGCTAAAGAACATCCTTCTTTGTGCTGGCAGAAACAATTGCCTTTCCTTTGCAGAGGCTTTATGCCTTAACAGATGCCTGGCATATAAATGTTCAACAAATATGTTTTTCTCATTCCGTCATCTCCATGTTAGGGAAAGCTCACTGAAATTCTGTCAGGGAAATGTTGACTCTACATAATGGTTGGCATTTTTATTTCTGTTCCTCATTACTAATTTGTTTCCACTCAGTTGTGCTCTTGTGTATTCACTGTTCTGTTTTGGAAGTATATGCTTGAGCAACTGGGAATGTGTTTTGGGATTATACAGTCTCTCCTCTTGCATTGTCTTCAACAAATTAAGCATATTAACTATCATTTCTCTTTCCATTCAGAACTACAAAACTAAGGAGCAATAACTATTATAATTAGGATTTAAAATCACAAATCAGAGAAACCTGATGGCACAATTAAACCCAATAGTCTGGTGATATAACTGCTATATATTTATTTTGGATTCTTGTAGCAGCAGGGGAGGCTGTGCCCATAGAACTTTCAGTCTGCATACTCTAGCTCTGTCTCCTGCTTTCATATATTATTTGGAAGTTCTCATCACCTCATCTGGCATCTTCCTACTCCCCACCCTGGCATGTAAGAGAGAGGACTCCCAGATTCTATGGACTTTACTGGCAAAAACAGAGGGAAAAAAGGATTACATCTGAGATGAATGAATGCTGATCAAATTCATATGCATATGGCTTTCACTGGATGGGCAAGTAACTTGTTTGCTTATTACAGCAGTTCTCTTTCAAAGTTCTGGGTGGTTTAAGGAACTGAGAACTAGTAGTCATTTTAAGTATCATACCTTATAATTAAGGGCCACCAGTTCTTGATTGCAAAATATTTTAGCCTTCCATAGAATTCCCAATGTAATGTACTTTCTGTGTTAGGATCATGATAATTACTAGCTAGCATACATTAGCCTAAAAATCTAGGACACATTTGTTGGACAGCAGCCAGATTTGGGGAAGATTATATATGAGTTCATGCAATATATTAAGCAATATCAGTCTTTATAGGGGTTGTTCAACAAATGATAATTAATGAAGTCATGACTTAACATAATGTATGGACTTGGCCATTGTTAATATTTATGTAAAATGCAATTGAAGAATAAAAATGTGAGCGACAGACAGCAGGACCCTGGAACTCCATTTGGTTACCCAGCTGTAGTAGAACTCCTGTGCAGCTGCATTCAGGGCTGAAGAGCTATTTAGACCTACCTGCAATTATATCTTTGTCCCAGCCATCAAGGAATCTGGTCCCAGATGCAAAATGAATCTAATCTCTTCAAAATACAGACAACTTGAGCTGTTCTTATTGATCTGTAGCAAACTTAGAAATAGGCCCTGCAATATAATATTAGTGCCCAAGCAATGTAGTCAAAGCCATTACAGATTCAGCAGTGACACCATTTTCAGGACATCTTGATTACAAATGGCTGTTCCTCATCTCAGTGGAACTAGATAGTTTCTTTTTGTACTTCCCAGAGAAGTTTTATCTGTAATTGATTCTTGGCCAGCTTCCACAGTGCAATTGTTTAGGATTTGATGCTGGGTTTTTTTCCTCCCCAGATTGACGGCTGGGGTTTCAGATGAGAGAGCTTGGTGCCAAGAGTTGGGTTTTTAGGGCAATGGGATATAGAAAGAATTCATTTCAGCATACTTGCTGTTGCTAAAATATGAAGCTTAAATCAGAACTGAGAGACAAGTCAATTCTGCCCCTATCTTTTCCACTGAGAAGAATGTTACAGCAGGAGAATTGGAATAGAAGGTTTAGATTGCTCTCTTAGCCAAGAATTGGTGCTCTAGCTAGGATGAACCATTTCATATTGGACCCTTGTGAAGCTAACAGTTGTTTTTTTTTATCCCACCTGTAGGTCTATTGTCCTCCTGACTTTTTCCAGCGTTCTCGTCAGGCTACCAAGCATAACTGAAGCAGACGGAGGAACAACAGTGCCACTCAAAACATTTTCAATGGTAGCAGCCCAGACAGGAGGTGGCTATAGGGAAAATAATGCCTGCTATGGGAATGTATGTCTCTCAAGTCATAATATAAAAAGCAGTTAAGTAGGGAGTTGAAAAAGCAATGCTCCCCAGTGATTCAATCCCATTTCTTGGATGACTCTGCATTTAACATACATGCAAACAAGCAATCATCTTACTTAGCAATTTGGGTTAATGTTATTATGTAAAAGGACCTCCTGCTTGGCAGCCAGTGTGATATAATAGCTTTGGACGGTATATAAACTGCTCTAATAATATACCGATGCTGCAACATGCAGCTGGCAGTGCAGCTTGGTTTTGTTGCCTTTGATGAAGAACTGAAACCTAATATTTCACTAAATTAGCTTTTCTCAGTTTTGGTACTTTCCAGCAGTGTTGGACTATAGTTCCCGTCAATTGCCATGATGGCTTGGAATGACGAGCTCCCCAAGCTGGGAGGGAATCGGTTAGAGCAGTGTTTCTCAACCTTGACAATTTTAAGGCATGCTGGCTGTGGAATTCTGGGAGTTGAAGTCCACATGCCTTAAAATTGTCAAGGTTGAGAAACACTGGGTTAGAGAATGCTAGTTTAAAATGTTTTTGAAACATTTCATTTCACTTTTGTTTTGGCAAAGAGCAACAGAATCTTCTCCCTGATCCACAAAGGCGTATTTTTTTAATTTCGATTTTCATATTTGTTTTGTGTATATTCTGTAAGGATTTACAGACATTTATTTATATTCTACCTTGAATTATATTTTTATAAATAACTCAAGGTGACAAACATATCTAATATTCCTTTCTCCTCCTATTTTTCCCATAACAGCCACTCTGTGAGAGAAAGTGACTGACCCAAAGTCACCCAGCCAACTTTCATGCAGGACTAGAAATCACAGTCTCCTGGTTTCTAGCTTGGTATTTTTAATCATTGGACCAAATTTGTCTCTCATAACCTTCTATATCATTATTCTAGTCAATGGATATCACAGTGAACCCATCTAATGAAAACAATTTTTATATTTCTACATATAAAGTCAGTATTTATTCCTTAGAGGGGAATCCCTTCCTCTACCAGACTTTAGAGATGTGTGTGATCTTGCCTTTGCAGCCAAATAGGGTATCCACAGCATTGGGAGAACTGCAAGTTTTTCAGAATAATAACACATCTTTAAGAATAAAATTGAGAGGAAATTTTCCAAAAAAAAGCAAGTGAAGAATGAGCATGCTCCATGGCATCTGAATGCTGGGTCTGCAAGCAAGCAGAAAACCATGTCAGCAGAGAACAGAATCAAATATCTTAGAATACTAGATTCTGACTGGATGAAACAGGGTACCTATAGAGCAACATTTGCTGAAGATTTCAAAACAGGGTCAAAAAGTCAATGCAACATGTTTGATTAGAGCCAGAAATTCAGAAAAATCCCCACAAACATTGGGAACAAGCTGTTTCTCAGTCTAACCTACCTTTTTAGGTTACAGCTGTTTTGAGAATAATGAAGCAGGGAAGCTGTGACCGCCTTGAGATAAGACAAAATATAACTGAAAATTAATAAATACTGGGTGATCTTTGGTTAAGCAATGTGCTTAATCTTTTTTTCCCAATGGCCTTGTGAATAACAATAGAAGGCATTAAAAAGTTCTTTAAGTTCCTTGTAAAAAAATATAAATTTATTATTATTACTATTGCCAACATATGTGAACTGAAGATTATATATGTTTAGATGGACTAAATTAGATGTAATTTGGAAGATGCGTGCACTGTGTATCTACAGTAGTCTTTTTATATTAATTGTAGAAACAGCAGCCAAGTGTTAATTTTTCTGTAACAAGCTGTTTTTCTGGTTAAAATAATTCCTCACTGCTTCTTGTTCTAGTAGGGAAAATCTGCAGATAACCTTATATTACGTGTCCTCCTGCCTCCCCCTAAAGAAATTGTAGTTTCTGAAGGAAAATTGCCAGAGTGGGAAGGATTGGGATACGAGCTACAAAACCTGTGCAACTATGTTAACAATTTTTTTTAAAAAAAGTGGAGGTATCTTGCTCAGAGATTTATCAGAGACATTATACCTAAGAGATAGACACTGTCATTTCTGAGAGAGGAGAGTAATTCATAGGGCTCACTTCATCCAAAACATGAGGTTGCATGTTCTATCAGAAGGAAGAATGCACACGTGGCATTTAGAAAGCTTTTATTTAGGTAAGTGTGTGATATATAAACCATGCACAAAGCAGGATTCTCTATTATCCCCTGGCACAGCCACTTAATACAATTGGCCACACTGGGAGAAAATCAAAGTGAAATATTTTGCATTATGGAATGGGAAAGAGAGCTGTTTCCTGGGTGTCCCACTGGAACTGTTCATACTGAGGATCACATTTTTGAGAATCTTGGCTGAAGATCTAACTTCTGTTGGCAAAAAGAGCTAACATATAGTGGTTTACAAACACTTTCAATTAATGGGGCTATCGAGCAGTTATTGAGAAGATCAGTGTCCTGTTTATGCATCAAAAGGTTTCTGAGACTTGATTCCTCAGGCACTGTGCTGGAGAGTGTGAAAGGCTAAACATGAATGCAAGGGTCTTGTATAGATAATCAAGATTCATATCACTGTCATGACAATCCAATGAAACCTTATACTAGTTGTGGTGGTTCATCAAACAAGTTATTTTTAAAAAGGCAAGAGCAAAATACCCAAAGTTGTAATTCAGTTCCCAGGTCTTTTTATTAAGACTTTTGTTATAGTTTGACAAGAAGAGCCATGTGTACAACACAGAAGATAATAGTACTAAATACTGTCTGGGATGCAGTAACAGCACTAACAGCACTACAGTCTAATGGTTCTTCTTTTTCATTAAATACATCCACAAGCTAAATTCACCCTGCAACATCTTGCGGCTTCAAATTCCCAATAGTTCCATGAATATCATATATAGAAAGGGAATTTCCTACTGAAGAAGCCAGGAATACACACAGTAGAATCTAAAACAAAATACTATCTGCAGACAATGCTAGGTTGGCACTTACATGTTGAAGCATCTGCAGGAGCCTGCCAGAAGGTATCTAAGATTAGCAATGTCCATCTGTAATAAAGTCCAGGAACCATTCAAATTTCTACAGTGAAATAGCAGCAATGTTGGCCAACAAGTTGATCCACACAGTAAAAGGCTGATCATGAAACAGTTCAAATGCTTGTACTGGTTGTCAGCCCATCTTGACATTGATAGCATGGAGTAACCCTGGATGTCTCAGATACATTTTTATATATTGAATACACAGCAAGCAGGATTACAGCAAATAGATGGGTCCTTCCAGCTTACATTCTCCTTGTATACACTTTTACCAGGAAAATTGCTTGAGCCAATCCCAGCTTCTAGTGAAATTCATTGAGGGTTCAACAGTCCTGAAAAAACAAGGATTTTCAGATTCTTTCACAGTAAAAGATTACAAACAGGCAATAAAATAAAATCCAACCAATCCCCCTTTTGTCTCTGTCTCATGGCCAAAGTTAGGGTTAGTTCTTCCAGTTCTTTAGATTAAATAGATCTGGTTCTGGTGACACTATTAAATACTTTTTGCTTCCCATTGACTACTGGGACTTGAATGGATTTAAAATAAACTTATTTATAGCTACTTGAAATGAGAAAAATGGGAGTTTTCTTCTAGAAGTTCCAAAGCTGCTTCAAAGGGAAGAGCAGTGATGATTCATTCGGCTTTCTAAAGGCTTCAGAAAAACCCAGATGTGGCTTGGCTGACCCAGAAGGAGAAGACTGAGAGTATCATATCTGACCAACTACACACAGAGTATTTTTGTTATTAGCTCTAGGTACCTAATATCTAGAAACTTCTATCATACCACATTTCCATCTCCCACCAGTAGAAGGATCATCAGATCATTACAAGGTAGCATTGGCTCACAAAAAGAAAGGTGACCCCCCCCCCCGAAACACACACATTTTTGACTGTACGAATATTGTTCTGGAATATGGCACCTAATGTTTATAGAAATACCAAATACACAAACCTGCATCTGGAATGGTACATCTTCAGCTGTAATCTTTTATTTATTTTTATTTTATTTATATCCCTGCCTTTATTATTTTTACAAAATATCTCAAAGCAGCAAACATATCTAATACTGCTTCCTCCTCCTCTTCCTTTCTATAATCCCCACAAAAACAACCCTGTGAGGTGAGTTGGGCTGAAACAGAGTGAGTGGCCCAGCTGGCTTTCATGACTAAGGCAGCATTCGAACTCATATTCTTTCAATTTCTTGCCTGGTGCCTTAACCACTAGACCAAATTGGGTTGCATGGGCATCTCCAGGAAAAGGTAATTTCTAAATGGAATGCCATGAAAAGTGAAGAAATGTCACCATACTGCCACTGAAGACAGACGAAATTTCCCCTCCCTTATTGCTCCTCCTCATTACCCCGTGGAAAGAGCATTGCTTTCATAAAGGATTCAGAATTCTATTCTACTACAATTTCCTTTGGAAACACAACTTGACAACTGTGTGTAAGATAACCTTGAATAACCTGACTCCTTCCTGATATTCATATTTAGACAGAACAGTTAAATGGTCATGCTGATCACAGGTTATGAGAACTCCATGCAGACTAAATCATTTAGGAAACCCCAAGTGCAAAAAGATTGCTCACAGGCAATTTCTCATGTGGAACAGCAATAGCACTTAGACTTATATACTGCTTCATAATGCTTTATAACCCTCCCTAAGCGGTTTATAGAGTCAGCATATTGCCCCCCCCCCAACAATATGGCTCCTCATTTTACCGACCTCAGAAGGATGGAAGGCTGAGTCAACCTTGAACCGGTCAGGATCAAACTGCTGGCAGTGGGCAGAGTTAGCCTGCAGTACTGCATTCTAACCACTGCGCCACCACGGCTAAACAGAATTAGTCCCTGAAGATATCCTTTCCCTTTGGAGAAACTGTAACCCAAGCTACTCATGTATTTCTCAACTTATGATCACAATTGGGGCAAGAATTTCCATTACTAACCGAGGTCATTAAGTCAGTCACACCTGATTTTATGACCTTTTTTGCCATGGTTGTTAAGCAAATCACTGCACTTCTTAAGTGAATCATGCAGTTATTAAGCGTGTCTGGATTTCACCATTGATTTTACTTGTGAGAAGCTGTCTGAAAAGCTTGCAAATGATGTACCACCATGGGATACTACAACTGCAATAAATACATGCCAATTGTTAACTGCCTGAATTCTGAACAAGAGACCTATGAGGATGTGCGATTGTCTTAAGTGAGAAGACTTGTCATAAGTCATATTTTTCAGTGCTGTTGTAACTTCAATGAATCGTGGTTGTAATATGAGGACTACCTGTATAGGATATAGATTCATATTCAGTTTGGACAAGGAGAATTTATTATGCAGATTATTCTCATATTACCAGCTTAAAAAAATGGGTGTAGATAGATGGAGTAGTATGCCTAAGTTTGAGAACATCCAGCTGATAATTAAATGAGTGGATTTTTAATTCATAGCTTTAATTGGCAGGCCAGCCTTTTCTTTGAAGTTAAAAGGAACCCATTAACTGATAACTTGGTTCTCCCTTCCACTGCTGATCTTATAGCATTATCTTTTATGAGAAGGTAATGCTCTGAACATAAGTTTTTCCTGATGGAACAATATGCCTCAAGGGGCTGAACAAATCCTGTTCTCTCCAGAACTGGAGTTCCTTGCTGAGGAAAAGTTTATTGGTTAAATTTCATCCTGTTAAACAGCTGCTATTAGACTCGAAAAAAATAGCAAAGAAGGGGGACTAAACCTTCCAGAGTTTCATATTATTGGCACAATATCCTCTGTAGTTTTTATTATAGCCAAGTTATGATCAGAAATCGTTCCAGCTGATTCACATATGCATGTCAACATTGCATCACTCAACGATTAATCACTCTGGCTTGCAGCTGGCATTATGAAGTGCCTCAGTTAAAAAGCACATTAGTTCTAATGACAAGTGTTTAATCTCTAATAGTTGTTTCACTTATACAAGGCACAAGCTAAGTAGTCCGACAGCTGTATTGAGTTTGCTATAAGCAGACTGGAACATCTCCATGAAAGAAGAAATCTATGCAAATCTAATATTGCTTCTAAAATCTCACATAGCTAATAAAGGACAAATCTTAGAGGGGGGGAGGGGGGGAGATTAGGGAGGAAACAGGTATATCAGTTCCTTTCCCAGGAGTCTGAATTTGCAATTCTTGGCAATCAAAGGACTTACTTAGCATCTGTGATCTTAAAACGCCAAGTTAGTAGAGCAGCTTGTAATAGATAGATTGGAAGGGAGGGGGCGAGAGTACAAACCAAGAATAGTCAACCAGTTCAAAATACATAGAAGACCCTATCTTGCATAAAAATAATATAAATGTTATTTAGCCATAGCAGTACAGTGTATTTTTTATACACAACAGAGTACACAAATGCGTCATACATAACTACACACAGACAGACAAAGCAAGTGCTATAAAAGTGAACCAACCCTCAGTTCCTTTCATCATGCCCGTTTTACTGAAAGGAAACATCTAGGAACAATTAAATTCAAGTAATCTACAATGAGAATAAGAACCAAATGTAATTTTAATTACATTTGTCTTGATTTTAAAGTTTCACATAGAATTGCTGGAGGGTGAGCTTTGCAAAACTCCGGTGGCTGATAAATGGGGGTCACTGCACTCAGTAAACTGTTTCTATATTGAGTCAGATATTGGTCTACATTCGTTCATTATCTGTACAGACCATCAGCAGCAGTCTAGAATGCCAGGCTGGAGTTCTTTCCAATCTTAGCTGAGTCTGTTGGGATTTTTGATACATGTCAACCAGGTGCCTCTCTCTAAGCTATTGCTTTATTAGAGGGGCAGAAGAGGGAGTGAAGATTGCATGAATAAAGAATTTGCAACCTGAAGTTCTATATGTTCCCTCAAAAATATGTTCTGCAAGATATTCCCTAATAAACATACAGAAAATTATATTTTCAAATCCTACTCCCCAAACTGAACTGATTTCTATTTTAGTTCTGAACCTTTTTTCTACAGTACCTAATAACTCTTTATACAAAATTAATACATTTCAATCAAACCAAGACATTTGCACACATGATTGTGATCTTTTTTGCTGAAAGGGGTAAAACTGGATGAGCATTTGACAGACAACTCAGATTGACAGTTCTGTTTCCATAAATGCTGCAGGAATTAAAGGCTTGCTTTTTCTGCTAAGACTGTACTTGATCCAAATATCTATTTATTACAATAAGCAAACACTAACTAATGTCCTTTTTTAAACAGTAAGCACAAAAGGAATCTTACTGGCAAAGCAGAAAAAACACTAGTACAGATGATTTCTGGGCAGCTCAATTACTGCTATGACATTTAAGCCTACTGGCTAGCTAACACTCTCATATTTCCATTTTCTCCACTCTCCTTGTACTCCTCTAAGAAAACAAAGATATTTAAGAATTGAATATTCATATGCAAACTATTTCATATGTCCATTGTGCCTTTGGACAAAGTAACTTGACACAATAGTGTATATAATGGCTGCATTCTGTGTTTTAAAAGGATCAGGCTAATTTTCCAGGAGTCAGTCTCTGTCAACGTCACTCATGTCAAAGGCTGCTCCTTGATTAGAATCAATGCATTTCTGATTGATAGGTATGATGAAGACACAGAAGTCTAGTTATTTTAGCATGCCCAGTTGATATGTTTGTTGTAATATATATTATAGTTGAACAATTTGCTGGAAACATAATATTGCCCAGTATTAGAAATGCAAAAATATTGTCTATCAACATTCCCTCTGTGCACCCACCAAGAATGAGTAAGGCTGAAAATGTTGCATCTTTTTTGTATATTATAAAGTCATGGAGGGTTAAGGAACACTCACTTCTGAAGCAATAGCCTTCAACATGCCAGGCAAAGCATGCTGGGGCCTCAAATCAACAGATGTTCTGCACCTCTTACTAGATCAGCATGTCAATTCATATCTTCCTTGTATTCCTACTAGAGATCTACATAAAACAGTGTATGTATATGGGTACAGTTGATTTACACAGTGTCTTTGCACCATTCCAAAAATCAATTCTGTGCTTGTACAATCCCACACAGTCATCTGTGTCGCTGGCTCAGCTACAGCTAAAATTTCCATTTGTAATTGTTTTAATTCTATAGGTAGCCTATTTTTCTGTTGCTGGGAAGCCTTGCCTCACCTCATCTCAAAGCAGCCATTATTCCAATGCTCCTCCCTTGTGCAGCTTCTATATTCTGTTCCTGGTACTTCTCTGTAAGCATCCCAAACTATTACTCCCCCCCAACCCCACTCAAGTTACCCTAGTAAACTTGCAAGAATGCTTAGAAATAATGGAGAAAGCCCTGGTTGCAGGAGACTTTTCAGTGCAACCAAGGAAAGGCATCTTTGCAGCTAAGAATTTTTCCTTAAGGTCAAACCATTCAGCATTTATTAGTAAACAATTAAATGTACAGAACACCGACTGAAAATAACAGCTGGATATAGACACCATCAACATAACTCATTTCTCTTTTGTATGGACTAGAGATGGAAACATGTTTGTTGGTCCAGGACTGGTGATAGCTCAGGGAATGGGACACTGTTCATATTTTTGTACCGTCCTTTTGATTTCCTAGAGATGAACTCTGACTGACTCAAGGTGTTCTTTGCTTTCAGAATTTGAAGACAGCAGAAATTAAGATGATCACAAGTTGTCTTTGAATTGTTTTTGGAAAACTGAAGAACAAAAACAGTGGTAGTGTGGAAATATTTATTCATATATTTTTGTTCTCTTTCCTATTTAAGAATACCAGAATGAACAGAGATCTGAGTTCAAGAGTTTTAGGATTCAACAAGCATTAGCTTTTCAACAGTTCTTTTCTTATAACGATTCAAAGAACACTTCTGACAATTAGCAGAATCCATTTGATTAATACCTAACAGACCTTTCTTCACTTATCAGGGCTGGTCTTACCACTATTGAAAAGTTTCTGCTAAGCTTTCTGGTGCCTTACTCCCCAACTCTAGTTTTTGTTCTCAAAGCAGCAGGGATATTAGTCATGCTTTGTACACTAAGTTGCATAATGCCAAGTCTAAAAATTGCATAGTGGGGCTACATGTCACTTCTAATAAACACTGGCTCAAACAATATTATCCTTGCTGATTAAAAATACTTGGTGCACTAAAGATTCTTAATGTCAAAAGGGTAAAGGCTCATCCTTGCTTTAAGCAGAGATCAGATTCACACTCAACTTCTGTCTGGTGCCAGATTCCAAGCAAGTAACAACCTCTGTCTGCCTATGTGGAGCCTAATTATGTCCTCACCTGCTATCATGCGCCCCTCTTCAACCCACAATCCAAGTTGCTTTTTAAAAGATTGGCAAATCATTTAGCACAACAAAATCATTCCTGTTTGTTTTTACTTGCTTCCTTACAAGCTTCCTGCATTAGTATGAGGAAATTGTCAGTAAAACATATACATGGAATGGTGAAATCTCACTGAGGTAATTTGATTAAACTTCCTGTCTTACAAAAGGCCACAGCTGTCTAATCAGGAATGAGTTAGTCTGTGGCTGAATTCAATCCAGGTCTGTGCATACCTTTTATTTTACTGTTGACTGCTATAGAAATAAGTAATTGCTACTTGTCTATTGGAAGATAAGAAACTTGCTTTCAAATATTACAAGAAACAATTTTGTACAAAACACTGGACACCAACCAAGGAATAGCAAAAGCCCAAATCTATACAACTGCTGGCCATTAAACTATCACTACTCAGGTATACTAGCCCTCCAATAATTCATAAATCTCTCTTTCCTCACATCCCACCTATCTGCCTACCTGAACCTGCAAAAGCAAAGCTTCCAATGGAACAGAATATCTGTAGCCCAGAGTTGAACAATGGAGTCTTTGGAGTTTTCTAAGCTTTATTGTTGTTTACAGATGTTTCATTATCCAACTAGGTAACCTCAGTGCTAGCATCTGTGAGTTTTCATCCTGTTTATATGCAGCAGTCCTGCCAGAATTGGTGGGGGGTGTGGTTTTCTCCTTTATAGTTTCTGATAAAAATTGCCAAGGAAAAAAACTATACCTGGCAAGTCAAACTATTGTATATAAAAAGGGAGAAAACCTCACGCTCACTAGGAGTGATGATGAAATGTCTACAAGCAAACAACCACACTGGGAGACCACCAAAGACTCCAAAGCAAAAATCAGCGGAGCATTTAATGCACTATGACTCAAGACCAAAGGTCAGTGTCTAACATAGAAGAGGGAGGTATTCTGTAAAACAATCACCTTGTAGGAGAGATGGGCAGCATAAAAATTTAATCAACTGATCAATCAATCATAGGATTGCTTTAAAGTAAAGGCAGTTGACAACTGTTTTTACTGTTTTCTCTAACAGCTGAAATTTAAAATGCAGATTCCTGAAAGAACATGTTATGTATCAATAGGATGTAAAGATGTATAAAATAATATATAAGAAATCTACAGTACCCCAGGCTAAAATGTCATAAAACTAAAAACAGCAAATTTTCAAATCAGAATGCAACTTTAAGCTTGTACAAAACTGTTTTTTCAAAGCGCAGGAAAGTCAAAAATGTATCTTTGCATACGAATGAGAAAGATAGAAAGTCTTGCTCCCGCCTCCCTCAACTGCTCTCTGATATCCTGCAAAGTCAAAACATCCCAATTTGCAGGCACAAAAATATATTATCAGATATTATACAAGTCAGCTACTTGATCTCTAAATGGCACCTACTGTATTTTCTCTCTTCCATAGAATCCTGTTATCCTGGTCAGACATAAAGGTCTAAAGGGCACCGCTGGTTTGGATATTATTTCAGTGAAGCTGCACAAAGGAAAAGTGTGAACAAACAGGGTTCCTAAAATAACATTTCCTCAATCAGAAATAGCAGGAATTCCAGTAATGGTCCCATACATTATCAACAAAGAAACAATACAAGCAATCACTCTGATCACATGCACTGTACATAGATAGCCCTCAACTTACAACCATTTGTTTAGTGACTGTTCAAAGTTACAACAGCACTGAAAAAAGGGACCTTTTGTAGGTTTGTAGGTTTTTCACACCTACAACCATTGCAGTATCCCTGTGGTTACATGATCAAAATGTGTTTATGACGATTGCAGTGTCCCAGGGTCATGTGATCACCTTGTAAAATAAATCTTATGGCAAGCAAAATCAATGGGAAAGCCAGATTCACTTAACAACTGTGTTACCAACATAACAACTGCAATGATTTACTGCACAACTGTAGCAACAAAGGTTTCAAAATGGGGCAAAATTCACTTAGCAAATATCCCGCTTAGCAATGGAAATTTTGGGCTCAATTGTGGTCAAAAGTTGAGGACTACCTGTATCAAAAATTAGGCAAAGTAGAATGATCTCTTTTAGATTAGTGGGTGATCTTTACTTTACTTTACTTTTACATCAACAGTTTTTAAGGTTTCTGAGGTAAAGAAGTGCATGGCAGATATCAGAATTTATTTTAAAAAATCACTAGAAATTTAAAAATTTATTTTCAAAAGACAATTGTTATAAATTAAACAATTGTTTAATTTTATTTAAATATAATTGGGTGAAAAAGAATGCTGAGCACTCAAACCCTTCTAAAACTAAATTAAGGATGTTATGTCATCTCAAACCATTTTGCACCGTCATGCACAAGTGGACACTCTATTTAATAAATGGAATTTCAAGAAACATACTTTGATTTGAAGAGCCAAGAATAATTGTAGGTAAGGTACTGAAAAATCCTGTTCTCTTTTGTAGTCAGTCATTATTAGCATATTCTAGCTGCAGCCCCCTAATACTTTCATTAACATTTATTTTCCTTTTGAGTACTGTAGACATGAACGAGTAATCCTCATGAATTCTTTGGTTTTAGTCCTTTTGGCAGAATCACATTTGCAAAGAGGCTTGGAAGGAAACAGTAGACTTTGGCTGGAAAACTGATAGTGGAATGCTGAATTATAATTTTGAGAATTATAATCTTCATTCTTTGGATAAGATATATTAAATACATGACTGAATTATAAATAAAAGGGGAATTAGATTTTGTATTCCAGTTTTTGCTTTTATTTGCACTGACATTGCAAAGATGATTTCAGGAGGTAAAATTCTACCTTGGTGGTTAACGGTATTATCCTCTTGTTTTGAACAGAGTTCCCTGCACCTTGAATAACCAGACCGTTTGGGCTGGCTGAATCTAAAGCTAAAAGAAAGAATTCACTGCCTTTTTCAGATAAAGGAGAACCCTGAATCTACCCTTTGTGTTAAATTGGGCCACCTGTGTGTTTAACCTTGTATCTGCAGAAATGTTTATACATTGTGGTTCTACCAAAGGAAATGTTTTCAATCTACAGTGATGCTATTTTCAATCCTATTCAGTTTCATAAAGCTTGCACAGAAGGAACTTGCACATGCACACAAAACTGATGAAGCAATGAAATGCTGGCTATGTGGCTTTCAGATTGCAAAACAGTATCCCACACTGAGTCTGGTCCATAGTTGGGCCCATTACAAATAATGATATTTTCTTCTCAGATACCCCAATGAAAATAGGAGCCACGTACAGTATATCAGTGCCTTATCACTACACCGATTATCTGAAACTGTATTATTTCCCTCAGCTGAATAAAGTATACAGCATTCAGCATATTTCTTGCATGACTCATTACCTACCGAGAATTGAGAGCTTAATAAGCAAATGAATACACTTAATTAGTCAAATCACACAATGCCAAAACACACCGTTATGGAACAAATGCCTCACAAACCTGCTGGATTTAAACAGCATATTACTCACAGTACAAGGCAGAGGAATTCATTCACAGCTATCAAAACATATGGTTTATACACGTGGCTAAAATCTTGCATCTTTGTCTCCTTCCATTAGAATCTGGGGTACATAGGTCACCTTCAAAACAGAATACAGCAGGCAGGGAGCAGAATTTGAGAGATCCTCTACTCAAATCTCCTAGTAGCCTTTATTATTTTCAGCCTTTTCCCCCCCCTAGGATTGAAAGTCTCTGCCCAATGATAACTTTAAGGTGAAAATGCTATCTATGCTTCTTGACTTTAATAACAACCCTGACACAGCTTATGCTCTTCTTTAAAACAGTGGCTTTCTCAGTGAGAAGCCCTTTAACAATTGCATCCTAAAGCCAGATGAGGAAGAAGGTTGAGAGAGAATAGGAAAAGAGTGAATAGTGTTAGCAGACTTCACTGAGTTTGAAGAGAAAAGACAATTTGCTTTGTCTTTTTCAGGGTCTGTCCTGGGTCAAACTAACAGTACACAGCACAGTAAGGTGGGCAAGAAGAGCAGTAGAGGAACAAAATAAAACATTTTGTGCTCTGGTATCATGGACATCCAATTGAATTTTATATTTGTATTGTGGCTTTAGGTTTTATAAGGCAACCTACTAATGCAAGAAGCAAACGGATGGAATAAAGGCTTTGAAACAGCAGCTGTCCTGTTCTCATGGAATTATAGAAACAAACATGATCTTTATATCAAATCAACTGTATATTTACATATGTACAAACCCTGGGAATCAGCACATTCCAGATGCTGTGGAAATATACAGTAACTCTCAGCACTTCTAGGTACTGTGACCAATAATTCTAGGAGTTGTGTAATACAGCAAAATCCGGAGTGCCACAAGTTGCTTACCACCTCCAAAGTATGATTTATTTCAAAAAGGATGAGGACAAACAATGGGGTCTGGTAGCAAGCTACACTGACATACCTGTTGGGAAAATGGTAAATGGTTACGAAGAGTGCATTTTAATAATTTTTGTGCAGATTTTTAAGAGCACAAGTTAAATAAGCAACTTTCCCAGCAATATGTACAGATGCTAGTTAGAAGTCATTCTATGTGCATAAAAACGCATTTGTTCGTTGCCAAGTAACTGACCAGATGCATGAAGAGATCTGTGCCACCGTTAGTGCTTTTAGACACATCCTTTATTGTATAAGTGTACTGCCTCAAACATAGTTTGAGTAATTTCCTGTGTTTCCCTCCTATTTTTGCTATGTTTTTAACCATTGAAAGAAGTCTGTTAAACAGAAAGATATAAAGATGTGTCCTTTCATTAGTATTCCTGGGAATCCTCTGTTTGGATACATCATAGAAAGATAGGGGATGTATTTACTTTAAGTTTTCTAAGAGTATTTAGTTTTGATGGTATAACAAAGGTTTATATATTTATTTTTTTGTATTAGGATAAAGAAAGAGGGAGAAATTAGATTTTACATTATAGGTATAGATATTCAAAGAAAGTAATGTTTAAATTTGTGTTTTTGGAGGGAGTTTATATAGAATGATGATTGTATTTAAATTTGTTTAGGTTTTAAAAGTGTTTTAAGTTTTTTTCTCAATTAAGCCTGTACTCAGCTCTGGGAAGTCCAGGGGAGGGTTTGGGAGGTTGGGGAGGAGGGGGGTGAGGTAGGGTTGGGGGGGGTATGGGAAGGGGATTTGTTTTTGTAAAATTTAAAAATTTTCAATAATAAAAAAAAAAAGATAGGGGATATTATTCTCTCATATCCAACAGTTTTAGAAGTTCAGCATTCTCCATGTGCAGCTACCCATACTGCATATTTCCACAGTTACAAGTGGTAATATACAGTAGGACCCCATGCACATGGAATGAACTATATAGCCTTATGGTGAATTACTCATTTCAGTAACTGTTATGCAAACAGGCACATTCATTGTATATTTGACTACATATGATTCTCAGTTTGTTCACCTGCCCTTTAGAAATGATAATTATGTAAATTGCCAAAATCCATAAAATAATCTTTCCAAAGTGTAAGTTTTTAAAAGGCTATTACATGTAAAACCTCCCACCCCCATCTGCCATCCTCACCCCTCAAATTCCACTGCCATAAAGAGCCGTGGTGATGCAGTGGTTAGAATGCAGTACTGCAGGCTAACTCTGCTCTCATTGCCAGGAGTTTGATTCCTTTGATTCTAACCAAGTTGACTCAGCCTTCCATCCTTCCGAGGTCAGTAAAATGAGAAGCCTGATTGTTGGGGGGGGGGGGCGATATGCTGACTCTGTAAACTGCTTAGAGAGGTCTAAAAGCTATTGCTATTTAAAATAATATCCCCTAAATATGTCTTACTCTTTCATTTGTTAGTCCCAAACTACCCAATCCTATGAAAGTATGGATGGGCAAACTTTTGTCTCCTAAAAATCTAATTTATTTAGGGATAATTTGGGGAAGGGATAACATTGAAATAAACAGAATTAAGCAGTCCACCTATTCCTCTTCCAAGCAGCTAATTCTTAGTAGAGGTTTGACCTGACTATTTTCAACATTTTAAAGCTGAGGGCTACTTGAAGGATGAAATCTGAAATGTTTTCTGTTGTGTTCCACTCTGACTTGATAGCAACTTCCCTCACCCACCCACACCTGAATATTAATATATTCTACAAAGTTTCTTTACAAATTGTTTCCTTCAGGACATGCACAAATCTTCACTGTGAGTGGCCATCTCTGAAGGCTGCACAGACCATTCATGTCCCTGTTTGCTGCGTGAATCAGAAAGGTCCAGCATAGAGTGAGCTTCATATCTAGATGTTTCAGATATTAAAACAGGCTCTGCATTATTTATCTGGAACTCAGGAAGCCATTTCTTAACCAATCAGTTCATTTAGCCCAATAATATCTACAATGACCAGCAGAGACTTTCTAGGTTTTGGGACAGGAAATCTATCTCAGACCCATCTGGAGATGCCAAAATTAAGCTGGATTTTATAGAAATACATACTGTATATCTATGATGCTAGGCTGTTCATATCTGATTTCATAAAACTACACTACATTTCAAGAAAAAAAACATTTAAGTTTGTTTGTAAGATTAGATGTTAAGAACAGAAATAAAAAAAATGGTGAAAGAAAAGTAACATGATACCACTAAGACAAGCATATCTTTACTCTAAACTCCTTACATGACTTTGTACCAAATGCATTGCTAATTTCTTTTGCCTTCTATGTTTCATTCTGTGTGCTGGTTTGTTTAAGAATGCAATTTCAGATTTATTTTTAAATCAGAAAATGCTTTGTTAAGCAATTATTAATTTACTCCCATTCTTGTGAACATACAATGCAATGTTTTTACTCTATTATCCCATCTTCCAACCCTGGTATTTCTCCTCCACTACTCTGCTGGGTTTTACCACAGTCCCAGATGTGTCCTTAATCTAAATCACACCAAAGTACAATGCAAAATGACATTAAAGAATAACAAATGGAAATGGAAAAACAGATATCTGAAGAAAAAATGCATTTGGTATCTCATAATCAAAGATGTTATCTCCCAAGGTTTCATGAAGACTAAAGAAAGAAGTAGACAAAAATTATTCAATTCTATTAGAAGTCGTAAAGGCTTAAAGTCAGCCTTCTGCAACCAGGTACTTTATGAGGTGAAGGATAGCATACAACTTTCAGAATTCTCAATCAGCATGAAGTTGGGAATCATGAGGGTTATCTGAACTTCTGAAAGGCAAGCTAGATAGGATTTTGCTAACCCAACAGCTGAAGATGAAACAAAAGATTGTATATGTAAATGGTTTAGGAATGCCTTAACCATGGACTGGTTCTTCTTCTTTTGAATAAGATATAGGTTGGAGGAAAGTATCGTTCCCTTGAGCCCAGCCATCATGTGTGTTGGGGGGGCATGTGGGCATCACAAACCAAGGTCCTTACTCTATAATAATTAAATTGTAATAATTTAAACTTTACAATGCAGAACTTTCCCTTAGTTCTTACCTTCTTGCTTGCCAGAGCCAGTGCAAAAAGAAGTCAACCGACAGAACCAAGGCAAAAACAAAACGGGAGGGAAAAGCCATAGCTTTTAGGTTTACGATTGCTTATGAAAGGTTGTAGAAATATAGCTTGGGTCTCTACCGATCAACTCTATCACAAACCGAGATTGTGCAGAGAGGTCAACTGTTTTTCAAAAGTAGCATTGCCATTGTTTGTCAGTTACAGCCAACTGCAAAACATGCCCCATCTATATTATTTAATATTTCACAACCTTCCCTCCATTCACCAACACACATCTTGCAATCTCCTTCATACCTTTCCGGATGCTACCATCAGCAGCACAAGAGAAATCCCCAGTGCTCAGGAGAAAGCAGGTTGCTGCTTTCTTGTTTTTGTCCCTGGTACTTGAGCCTCTCATGAGGTGCTTTTCCTCTTGCGGTGACGAAAGAGGTTGATCTTCATCTGACAGAACCACATTGGCATCTCCATTCTGCTTGGTGTCTTAGAAGGAGAAAGAAAGAAAGAAAGAAAGAAAAAGAGAGAGAGAGAGAAAGAAAGAAAGAAAGAAAGAAAGAAAGAAAGAAAGAAAGAAAGAAAGAAAGAAAGATCAACTTTTGAAGCCAGAATTAGCCAAATCTGCACCTGCTTTGGCAACAGGAAAATGAATAATTTATATATACTGTATATAAAAGATTATATGACATAATCCAGAAGAGGCATTTTCATTTTTAGTGTCATTTCCAAAGTATATTGGAATCAATTTCTCACCTTCTTGACTGGAGTTTGGCGTTCAGTCCTTTCACCAATATATGATGGTGAATCCACTAATATTGAGGGGAGAAAGTATCAAAACATCAGTCCTATATATACCCCTATGTTTCAAGAGACACAGCTTACAGAAAATGTCTATAAACATGTACTGTGTATTAATGCTATGGTGACTGCAGTATGGTTTCCACAGAAACTGAAGTTTTCTAGAAACAGCATTCTGTTCATGAATGTATAGTCAGATATCAGTCATAATATAGTAAATGTAACACTCAAGTACTGATAAAGTTGTTCTAGGCTAAATCTTTACTTCTCATGAATATTCCTTATCTGAGACTGAAAAAAATGATACAAATGACCTGCTCACACCTCGTGTCTCAGTCTTCTTGGTTTTCTTGCTGGGAGATTCATCCAGAAACTCAGTCTTTGCAACTGATGAAAGTTGTACCATATCTGGTTTCCTTAAGTTATTAGTAACAGAGCAGCCTTCCTCAGCCTAATATATTAAATGTATTGAAATCCCAGACTGCTGTAATCCCAACACAACTGTAAAGCTATAAGATGAGGAAAGATTTTACAGCATTTGGATAATCATCAAACTTCTGTCAAGTGACAAGAGATGCAATCTGCCTATGATTTATGCAAAACACTAAATCCGGTTTATTGTTCCAACACACTGGGAAGACAATACTGTAGGTGGGGGGAAAGGTGTTACAGATTGGGTACACAATTTGAATTAAGCCCAAATGTGACTTATTTGGTTTTTACTTACATGCTGTGTGAAACCAGTCCTTGTGAGTGATAAATTATTGCTTGTAGTGTAGCGTAGTATGAGTCTAGCTAACTGGGGCTTATTCAGAAAACAATGATTAAATGTGACTTTTGAATTAGGCCGATGGCTTAGTCAACATGTTTATCCAGCAATGTTGCACAGTCTGTTAATCCAATTGCTGAAATTATTTCATTGGCTTTCAGTTACAAACTGGAAGAAACTGAAAACTTAAAATAATGAAAAGATTTGCTTTCTGTTACATATGTTGCACTAGGGGAAAACAAAGTGCTCCTCAGAGCTGAGATTTTCTTTTTAAGTTTTAATTTTGTTTGTTATTGAAATACAGAGACATGCCATTCAAGAAGCCAAGTCTATTCCAGCCTGGCCATATAATGAGGTATTTAAGCAGGGGTCTTCAAACTTGGCCCTTTTATGACTTGTGGACTGTCCTTGCCGCTGTCCAACTGATGGCCTGTCGTAACCCATCCCATCTCCGGGGCCAGAAAATCAGTCACTTTCTTCACAATTCTGCTAAGCTGCTGCTATATGCCATCAACACATATATGCAACTGGAGAGGTACCCTCAGCCATGGGAATCCCTCAAGCAGAAATGCTGCTAGTTCTTGGTCCAGACTCTAGAATGCTGAAGAAGAGTTGTCTTTTTCAATCTCTGCTCCTTGCTGTTTCCCACAATACATCAGATCAAACCAGTATAAACTAGTATAAAAAAAGTTTTGTCTTACTTTCTAGTCCTTCTGTCCTAAGATGCAAGCTGTCTAATAGGTTGGTAGTAGCAAAAAAGGCTCACAGGTCCTAAAGATTACAAAAACTTTCCTCCACTGACTTCTCTTTTTCTTCCACCAACTAAAGTACAATTTAACATTGAGTTCTCTAAAATAAGACCCTGTTATTCTCAGTATATATATATCATAGCCTATATCTACCATCTCACTAAAATATAGTAGAACAAACCATGGTGTTCAGGGGTCATAATAACTGGATTGAGACAATATACTAAGACAAAATCAAAAGAATGCCCATGGCCACATGACTAAATGGTGTTTGCATGACACACTGAACCAGAAAGGAGCCCAGTATTCAAATGTTGCACAAACTCAGTACACACGATTACTTCACGGTTTAGTGTATTGGGATGAGTAAGTACGTCAAGTGAACATACGCCTAGTGAAACATATGAACTCAGTCTTATTTTATTAATAAGTAGTTTTAATTAGAGAAAAATAAGCATGGGATTTTCTGTATTAAGTGTCAAAAGAGCAGCTTTTGGATAAGATATGTGAAAAAGGAGGAGCCATCTCCTCTTCCGTTTCACGTACGGAAATGCATTGAGCTGCTCTCTGCAGATTCCTCTGCACATCTGAGTTTGAGATGTACAACTATGTACGTACCAACCACATCCCATGCAGTCCATTCTGAAATCATTTACTGGAAGACTCTTAACTGCACACTCCAGACAACAGACCATTATGACTTGCCTGACTGACTTGGGACTCCAAAGACAATCCTCAGAGACTTATTGCTGTAGAAAAGGTCAGATGGTTAATCAATGCTTAAGAAGAATGGAGATCATTCAAACAGAGCAGGCATGATAGACCACTTAAATGCAACATTAGATTGCAAAGAGCATGACTTTACATATTAAAGGAAGTAGGCACCAAGCAATTTTTGACTCTGGAAATCTTATGAATGCCACTGTGTGAAATATGATAGCAGAATATAAACTATTGTTCAAAGTAGGATGGGAAATTATCCTTTTTAGACAGACTTGTATTTATTCATCTTCTAAAACGGACAAAACTCAGTCTGGCCTAGTGATCCCATTTCTCTCCCTGTGGTCACTATTGTAAGTATAGTTAAGATCAATAATTAGAGGAAAAATTTTCTGTGCTTTCCCCAAACAACATACCTTTATCCAAATGATACCCTACCCCAGAGGTCCCCAACCCCTGGTCCGTGGACCAGTACTGGGCTGTGACATGCCAGCAACCGGTCCACACAAACACGCAAAGGCCTATCCATGAGATGCAGGCAGCACACAAAACCACGCACTTTCCAGTCCGCAGAAAAACCTCTCTCCACAGAACCGGTCCCTGGTGCCCAAAAGGTTGGGGATCTCTGCCCTACACCATATGTATATATAATCTTACCTAACATATACTTCTTTTAGAGCCACTGCTTTACACATCCACAAATTTATGTCCAGAATCTTCTTACCACTTCTCTCTATTTATGGGTTTTGGTTAGTCTGAAATCTTACATCTCACCTGATCTTTTCCTCTCCATCACACCAGCTGCTGTTGCTGCCGCTATAGGACTGTTGTAACTCTGAATACTGTTGTGAGGTGAGTTGTCCTCTGATTTGCAGAACGTTGGAGAGTCAAGTGGTGCTGGACGGGGTATGTGCTTCTTCTTCTTCTTTGGGAGCTTTTGCTTTGCCATGGCCAATGAATAATACATTCCGAAATTGTTGACAATGACTGGAACAGGCATAGCAATGGTAAGAACACCAGCCAGGGCACAAAGAGCTCCCACCAACATGCCTGACCAAGTTTTTGGATACATGTCTCCATAACCCAAAGTTGTCATAGTTACCACTGCCCACCAAAATCCTATGGGAATATTCTTAAAGTGGGTATGGTCACTACCACTAGGATCAGATGGCTTGGCACCAATCCTTTCGGCATAATAGATCATGGTAGCAAAAATCAAAACTCCTAGAGCCAGGAAGATGATGAGAAGGAGGAATTCATTGGTACTGGCCCGGAGTGTATGGCCCAACACCCGAAGTCCCACAAAATGGCGGGTCAGCTTGAAAATTCGGAGGATTCTGACAAAACGAACTACCCTCAGGAAGCCCAGCACATCCCGTGCAGCTTTGGATGATAGGCCACTGAGTCCCACCTCTAAATAGAAGGGTAGGATGGCTACAAAGTCAATGATGTTAAGAAGGTTCTTAATGAAGATCAATTTATTCGGGCAGCAAACAATGCGCACCAGAAACTCTAGAGTGAACCACAGCACACAAACTCCTTCAATACAGGTGAGAATAGGCTCTGTCTCCATCTTTTTCATTACAACAATCTCAGTTGTGTTGCCCACTACTAGGGTCTCAGTCACATTGGTATCTATGATGAAGGCTTCATGTGTCTCCAGACAAAAAGTTGTGATGGATACTAGAATAAAAAAAAGTGAAGCAAAGGCAATGATCTGGAAAAGAAGAGAAAAATATGCTCAATGGTTAAAAGAACTATGGGTGAAGAAAAGCAATCTAAGAGACAAGATTACAAGTTTTAAAACTTTTATTCTCTACCTTTTTCATTTTAACCATTACAAAGAAAGCTTGGAATAAAGAAGCGTGCTTCATTTGAATCTAGGATGAGACCTAATCTCATCCTTATACAGTTTATAGAGCCCTCTTCTTCTCTTTCCTATGATCCATTGTAGACCATCAAAATTGAGGATCCCAGTTTTCAATCTTCCCATCTATTAGAACTACTCATAGAATATTCTTTATTAGCCAAGTGTGATCAGTGCATAAGCTCTCAGTGTACATACAAACAACAAAGTGATGCCATAGATCATAAATTATAGTTACAACCATAAATCATAAGGTAGAAACAAGTGATTCATGTTCCAATTCTATAGATTTTACTTTTAAGTTAGCCTCACTAAACTGTGCAATAGTAATAGGAATAATAATAATAAATATATTTGTACTCAGGTGTTAGACACAGACTGAGCAAATGAGATTCAGCTTCTCTTAATTCAGTTCAATTCTTTTGCAGCATGAAATTTGTCATCTCACAGACAACAGTAAAATTTATTGGCAGATTTGGTTTTACCTTCCATCCCAAAGACTAATCTAACACCTTCCCCTGATATTAACAATAAACAGAGAATTCAATTGCCCAGCTGCAACTGATTACATTTGCTTCTGCTCCAGCCTCATTTATGTTGATTTTCCTCTGCAGATTAGTTTGCCAACAAAGGAAGGAATTAACACTTATATGAATATGCAAGATAGCTACTTCTCTGCTTTATTTCATGAGCAGTGGTAGCAAAGCTCTGACGATTCAAAAGAATAAGGAGACTATTATTTAAAATCATGTTACTTATTTGTTAATCCAGGAAACTATTTGCTACCCTATACAATAGTTTTACTACTAATTGGAATTTTCATGTTACTTAGAAAAACAATCTAAGAGTCTTTTATAATCAAACCTACAACATGCCTTTTGGATGGAACTGATATATCACTTATAAAATGTGATTATTTATCACTTAATGTATTTCCATTTTGCTTTTTCTGTATATGTGCAAGCATATTTCGATATATAGTAAAACTAGTTAAATACCCAAGGGAGCTGCAGGTTTGCCTCTTCTGATCAACAATCATTCACATCACGTATCAAACAAGTTTAGAAAATGAGGAATTTCTAAAGGGAAACAATGGTTATTACTGAACAGAACTGTTTTATTCCATGTTATGGAAATAATTGCCAATTTTTATTATTATACAGTCACTGTTTTCTATCTTCTCTCCACAATGATTTCTCAAATGGTATCATAACCTGTGGCTTATGGTAACTAAGTCTCATTTCCAATTAAGCAATCAGTGATTGTGTAACAGAACAATCAAATGCAAACTCTATATCTAATCTGATTTTAAAACACCATTAAATACAGGATCTAGCAATATAATCAATTGCACTGAGACTTTAAGAAAATAAAACTTAAACACACTTAAAAAATCAGCTGTTTCGATTTACCTTGCTTAAATGTCATTTGACATTGAACCTACTCAGTGATACCCCCTTGATAGCATTTCCAGCCTGTTTTCTAAAGAGAAATTCTTGGCTGCAGCTCCTCAAAATGCAGGATATTTCAAAAACTGCGTAACTGGGACAAATGTAAAACGAGTACAAAAACATGCACACAAATATGCACCATTTTCATCAACCCTATCAAGCACTCTTACTGAATTAGTAACCAGCATGTTGCAAAAGTCAAGAGGTTTTCACTTCTCCTCTATGGCATTGATTAACCCAGGGGTCTTCAAACTTGGCCCTTTTATGACTTGTGGATTTCAACTCCCAGAATTCCTCAGCCAGGCACATGTGCCTGGCTGAGGAATTCTGGGAGTTGAAATCCACAAGTCATAAAAGGGCCAAGTTTGAAGACCCCTGGGTTAGCCTATAACCATTACAGTGGTATATTGTGAAAATTAACTCAAAAGGACACTAATATAACTCTGTTTTCTGGATGGAAATGGTAGTCTGAAGGTACAAATGAAGAAAGGAATGCCTGTAACTTTATTTATCTCCATGCTATCTTTTCCTCCAAGTCCCACAAAAGAGCCTATTAAAAAAATAACCATAAAACAACAACCCAATTCTTACTTGAGCATTCTTAAGCTCAGTTCTTAAATCTGGAAACATGCTACCCATTATGTTTATATGACATACGAAACTGGAATTTTTTCTCTCTCTCTCCTTTAGTAAATACACTTACCGTATATAAAAAGACAGGACAAAATAATTCTGCTAAGGTGTACACTTCCATGAAATTGTTTTTTACTTTAAAATTAATTTAAAATCAGCAGCCCAAAAATAAACAGAATGTTGGCAAAACATATGTTTTTAATACTAGTATAATATGTATCAGAAATAGTGGCAAAAAATTGCCTTCCTTAACATTGTGACTTCTCTGTGATCATTTCCAAGGAATTCTTCCCCTTTCAATAGGAAGAAAATAAGTTGGTATGAGATGAAGGCATATTACAGGTCCAATTTTCTTTCATTCTCTAACCTCGAAATAAATAGCATTTATAAATCAAAGCTCAATTCTTGAATCTGGAAACATGCTGCCCATTATATTTATATGACACACTAAATCAGAATTTTTCAAAATGAGCAATGTCAACTTGTTCCTCCTGAAACCAGTATAATTAACACACCTTGGACAATTCCATGTATCTGCAATTTAGTATGCTTCCTGATCTAGGGACTTTGATTTTCTATTGTCAAAACAAGCTACCAAAAGCCAAATGAATAAGCCAGAGCCAAAGAGAGCACTGTAAACAAATACTGGATAGAACTGTGATTTTTTTTAAAGCCATCCTTGCTTATAAGAGGAGGAGACATAGCATACAATCAGAGGAAAGTACAATGGACACTCCTTGTTAGCTGAAGAATTCTGATGTAAATTGATTCTATAAATTTAATAAATTTAGTTGTCCCCTTCTAAAGCAATGGGGGCTTGTGGGTAGCCTTCCTATTTAGCTCCAGAAGAGTGTAGTATTACAGTGCTCAATTTGGAATGTTATCAATTTAATTTAATTTAAAGGTTGAACAAAGTTTCAAAGGAGTGCTTTGCTGAAGGTTTCAAAGAGGCATTGTAAATGGTCCCCTCACTTCTAAGCATGACATGATGTGAAACAAAGTTGATTCCATCTCATTTTGTTTTAGAACCCACTTCTGCCTTCTCCTGTCGAAACTGCAATCCTCGGCATCATGATTCTAGGTGGTATCTTCAACAAAGACTATCTGTAGTGGCAGCTGAAGAAGACCAGCCTGGACTAACCCTCCTCCTCCAATATGTAGCAAAGCTCTTCCATTTGCCATTTGCCTCCTCTTTCAACAAAAACTACAAAGGACCCATCACTCATATACAAGCTGCTTATCAAAAACTTTGGCGAGTAATTCAGAGATGGCAAATGATACATCCTGCACAAATGAAGATATAATCGATCCAAAGCTACCTGATCTTTTGAACCATCTACTAAAAACTTTGTGTGCCAAAGGGCTAGTATAAGTGGCTTATGTGGTGGGTAGTTCCGAAGCCTGGAAGCAATAATAAATAAGCTTCATCCTACATCATGGTTCACAGTGGTTCCATGGACACCCAAACTGCTTGCACAAGGCAAATGAGACTACTTGCTTACTATTATAACATATTAACCCCATGGCATAAATTATCCAAGTCAATGCATGCAGGCTTTCTACCTTACAAATAAACAGTGAAACTACCACTGCCCATGGTGTGCTGGACATCTAGCAAATCAGTCTTGTAAAAAAAATGAATTCTGTTACAGAGGTGCTTTTGAACTAAAGAGAAAAGTTGGACAGAATTGATATAATAGCTCCCCCCTCTCTGTTATGAGCTTAGTTAGAAAGGGATGATTAGTGTAGTCAAACACTGTAATCACTTGAAATCATTGTGGAATGTTGTTAACTTTCTTGAAGAAATATAACTGTACATTTGTGTATACATTTAAAATATGTGGTATGCTGTGTATGAGTCTTAACTGTTTCTATTTAATCCAGCTATATGTTGTCTTTCTACTTCAGTGGCTAAGAAAAAGTAGGCTACAAAATATTAAAAAGTTTTAAAATCAAGACTAAAATTAAAGAATGATTAAAAGCCTAATAACAAAAAATAAATAAAGTCTTCAAGTCAAGCTTTACTCTTAAAAGGTATCAAAACTGTGCTAGAATACAAGAAACATTCCTACCTGTTGGGACTCACATAATCTAGGATTAGGAGCAAACTGTGCAAATTAGAAGTCATGTCCCCAAGCAGAATTGAGCCCGGGCACTTTCCTTACCAAAATGGTAACCATTGATAATTTGCTCTCAAATCATTTCATAATCAGTTTTTACTGAAATATAAGACTACAGTATGCTTATTCTCCCATTTCCTCAATCCATATGTTGAATAACCAGGTTTATCCAACCTACTAAGCCATAACATATTTGCTTTTGATGTTGTGTGAATTCACCCATGCAATTTTTGAACTATAATTCAAGATTTATTATGAACTGTGAACCCAGTCAGCTATGGTCCATTCAACAAAGTACAATTAAGCAAATCATGTGCGAAATAGAGGTGTACCAGTCTATTGCCATGATTCTCCATTATAGAACTTACCCTTGGAGTTCTGGCATCCCAGCCATCAAGGATACCAGTGGGGGGGGAGACGGCCACAGATGCCTCTCATGCTGAAACTCTGAAAACTTTCACACACTCACTCCTATATCTACACAAATAGTGAGGTTCCTAATAATAAGAGCTCTACTTGCATGTTGATACACATGATGGCAGAGTTAATAATTGCTGCTCTCTTTTCTGTGGTCTGCCTATCCTGGATGCTTGTCCTGGAAGTCAAAGATATGGCTTAAGTTCCTGTCCTTGGTCATTTTCCTCTACTAGGCTCCCATCAACTCCCTATGGGGCGCCTTGTGATGAAGGACAGCTGTTTCCTTCACTGATGCTTTTCCCCTCATGAAAGGGTTTGTTTTCCTTGCTAGGAGTGTTTTTCTCTCCATTGCCAGTTTGGGGAAACTACCGCACAATCAGGTTTATGAAGGAAACTTCTTGAGATTCTGTCTGGCAGGTTATATTATGCCCTTGGTGGTTCTACTGCAATGCTTTTCAAAGTTGGCAACATTAAGATCAACTATAATTGGGGAATTCTGGAAGTTGGAAGTCCAGTGTCTTAATGTTGCCAAGTTTGAAAAATAATGCCCTACAGGAAGATGAAGAGAGTGGGAGTCAACAAAATGGCTGTTGCATAATGAGAGATGGATGGAAGGCAGACGGCCATAGTGAGTTTATAAACAAATAGATATATTCTGACAGCCTCATGGCTGTCACAACAAGGTGTTCATATGCCTTTCCAATAGAACTTCTTAGGAAAAAGGGTTTTTCTGCACTAGTTAATTATAAAAGGACTTTGCAAGATATCCTATTCATGTTTTACTCACTGTTTAAACATTCTTTTTGAATCCAATGCTGATATTAGAATAGGTACTTGATAAATGTTGAGATACCTTTGCTGATTTTTTTCTAGATTTTTTAAAATCCTTATCATAGTTGGGAAGAAGCCTGGAAATGAAGAAGAATGGAACCTCAATTGCCAAATGTTGTCAATTCTTTTAGAGTGCAGTGAATTCAACCAGGACAGGTTGGCCAGAGGCTAATATATATTTTGTCTCCCTTAATTTAGGCAATGTTGGATGTTCTTATGTAATGGCTCTGTGCCCTTTCCAGATTCTCTATTTGACCTTGATATTGGATCACTTATTTTTATCTTCTCCAACAGGTTGAAATATTTTCCTCATTAATAACACTGATTCTTTCTTTTAAAAAAAAGAAAACGGAAGGTTTAAAAAGGTAGTTAGCTACTGAGGGAAAACTGAAATGAAATAACCATGTTTTTATGGATTCATAACAAGCTGGAAAGAGGCTGTCCTCACTCTCCATTTGCTTGATATTGATGATCCTTATTAGCAAAATTGTTCATTTCTCATCTATGATCAACTTTTCATCTCCCAGCCATGGAGAAAAATCACAATTTTTTTTTCCTAAGTAGGCAAGATTCAGCCAAAGGTGATGCAGAAAAATCTAGAAGATGGTTTTCAACAAATCTGTTTATATCTTCTGATCAACAGTAGAAATCTAAGGTCTTTGAGACTTATACATTATAAATAGGTTATAAATTCCATCTAAAATGAATCTTTTGGGGATATGAACCCCTAAATTGTCTGAATTTAGGTGACAGAAAATATTTTGGATAAATTTTATTGACACTTCCCAGTTAACCCTCCCTATGGAATATATATTTTGAAGAGAACTTTTTGAGAGGCAAAACTAGGTTCAGAGTTTACACTTTTAAATCTTACTATGTTCTTTATCCAAGTGTTATACACAAGATGGAAAGCTCAGAATATATATGGCAAAATGTATATATACCACATGATTAAGAAATTCATCAATGGAGGCTTTCAAGAAGAGATTGAGCAGGGGATTGGACTAAAAGATCTGCAAGGTCCCTTCCGATCCTGTTATTCTATGTTCTAAAGCAGATATATGGATATTTGTTTCTTGAATGTAAAATCAAGAGTTTGCCTGTATCGCAAAAATGAACTTATAAAAAAAATTATGAAGAGCAAAGAAAAGTGGACATTGCCCATTACTGATTTACATGGGCTTGACTGGGAATGAAACAAATATATTTCTATTAAAATGCACAAACAACGTGTTTATTAAAAAAAGAAAGGAAACAGAATCTCTATAGAAAACTAACACAGGGATTTCTATTAGACCTCAATTTCTACCATCCAGGTATTGCTGATTTGTTTGCATGTTATTGAAAATATTAAGGGTGAATTCATTCAGATATGGGGAAACTGTAGGAAAACATAGCACAATAGAAAGAAAAAGGTAGGACAAAATTAAGTCTAGTAAGTTTCTTTGATGTTTGTTGTGCAGGTGTATGTGGAGTTCTGTAAATGGGCAAACACAATAGAACTTTGTTTGCTAGAGATGAACAGATTTGGACAAATGAAATCTTTCTTGATGGAGCCCTGTTGGATGTCTCTCAGTTTAAGAGGAAATCTTCTGTACCGAATTAAACTCAGAGTACAGTTCTTTTATACAAAGGTCCACTCATGACTGCACAAAGCTTACTTGTATTTTAGCTACCTAATTTCAGCAGCAAAATCATTTTGCTCTTATTATTGTTTAACAATGGAGAATCAGAAATGTCTGACTAATACCAAGGGAACTACCAGTACTATCCTTGTTCTGATGTATACTAGATCTTATACCACTAGTAAATTCTGCCTGGCAATCCTGCAGCTATAAAAAAGAATATACAAAGAAAAAAAATCTTATTAGGCTTCTCCAAATTGTCGAATGTTGGATTCAATGGGAGGAAAAGGACATGCTGGTAAGCAGAGTTTTCCAAACCTCCAAAGAGACTCTTAAATATAAGCTCTGTTCTTCTCTGCAGAGAGTTGTGCAGTACTGATAAATAACTTGGGAATATAAAATAGCTAGGTATTCACCATGCACAATAAAAACACATACACAATGAAAGTGCAAGAGCAAGACAGGTTACCTGTATCAGAAAAGGCAAATAAAGGGGAAAATAAGAGAAGCAGCAGAGCAAGCAGGGATTACTCTCAGATGAAGAGCCCCACTGAAAACTTTGAAAGCTTGAAATGTAAAGCAACTATTAAATCCATAAAAAAAACCATGGAGGGGAGGGCCTCCCTTTTTGTTTTGCATGTCCCCAGTCCCAAGTGACTAATTCAATCTTCCTCAATCAGATATGCTACAACACAGTGCCTTTCACCCTAACTGGTCACTGGTAATGTTGCCTAGGAATGATGGGACTTGTAGTCCTCCATATCAGAAGGGCATCAAATTGTATTCTGAGCATTAGAAGTGAGGCACATGCCTAGCTACCCACCTATCCACCCTAGGAAACCGGGTCTCCAGTTTCCCTGTCCTCTCTTAGTGACTCACCCGGGCTGCCTTTGATGAATAGGGATCCTCAAACAGTGCCCACATCTTAGGCTGCCAGTTGCGGCAACAGCCACTTCCTCCTCCTCCTCCTGTGGCCCCAGGAGGCCTATCCTCCATGCCCAGGTGTTGAAGGGTCATCTCCCGGGCCCCTTCATCTTCAGTCTCTTCCCCAGCCAGCCCACTGCCAGGCTCAGGGCTCTCAAAGATATCCAGGGCTTCCTCAGCATCCCGGTGCTGCCGATAAGTCATCCAGCAGCAGGGCTCCACATCAGTCTCGTCAATGCCCCAGTAGGTCAGCTCCTCTTCAAAGAGGGGCCCACAGATGTCTGCTGGGCAGTGTAGTTTGCCCGTGCGGTAGTAATTCAACACGTAAGAGAAAATACCTGGATGGCGGTCAAAGAAAAACTCATTGCTTTGTCCGTCAAAGTCAAAATTGCTCTGGGCATCGGGATCTGCCAGCCAAGCCAGGCGGGTTCCAGGCAGGGTGCGCAAAGTGCTCTTGTAGGTCTCATGCCGGGTGCCCCCCACGTTGATCGTGATCTTGTCTGACTCTTCTCCTTTGCCCATCTCTTCCTTCAGGCATGTTTTGGAAGGTGGCTTGTTCCCTGATTTGCGCCCACGGTAAGATGAGACACACACGGAGCTGATCATAGATTAGGTTAGGTGGGCCAGAAGTGCTTCTATAATAACCCTTATTCCTTCTGGCCCAGAAACAGCGGGAAATAAGCAGAGAGAGGCCCTGCACCAGTTGCACCCTGAGGGGGCTGGTGGGATCGAGCTGGGCTGAACACCCGCCCTTATTTTGGAGGGAGGAAAGGAAGTCTTCTCAAGCCTCCCAAACCCCAGCGAGGAGCTGCAACAAGTGCCTCGGTAGCGCCGGGAGCAAAGCCCCGAGGTGGAAGGAAACGGCCCTTGTCTGGCCAACCAAGATAGCAGAAGGATTATATCTCCTTTTGGGCGGGCTGGAAGCAAATGGCCACAGAACTGAAGCGACGAGGCGGGGAATGCATCTATGGCCCGGGGCTCCCGGCCAAACGAAAAGGAACCGGAGAACCAATACCCCCCCCCCCAGAAGAGGTTCCGAGGAGTTGGAAGAAACGCCTCTTCTGCTTTCCGCCGCTGCCCGGGCTCAGCAGGTTGGTAAAGAGCCAGGTCTTGCAAAGTAGAGAAGAGAGCTCGACGTGACTTTCCAGACGATTTTAAACTTCGGAAGACCTCCTCGGATAAAAAAAACAAACACGCTTCTCTCCTTCACGCACACTCGAGATACGCAACCAATTCGCCGGGTCTCGCCTTGCCTCCCCCTCGTCCCAAAAGCCTGGCGCGATGGCAAAAGCCTGGCGCGATGGCCCGCCTTTCCCTTCCAGGCGATCGGAAGACAAAAACACCGACCTCGTCAGCACGGCAGAAAGCCCCCGTGCCGTTTCCTTGGCCGAGGCGAGGAGCCGGTAAGAAAAGCCGACGCCACAAGGCGCATCCTCGGCAGTTGACTCTTAGGTTGACTCTTAGGTTCCGCGCCGTAGCAATCCCAGAGAGCCGAGGGCAGGGAGGCTCCGAGCGGGGCTTGGCTCTCTCCGGCCAGCTGGCTTGGACAAAAAGATTCAGGCTTCCGACAGGATCCGCTTCCCGTCGGAGACCATCGGGTCTAAGCGGGAGAGCAACGGTCTTTCCACGGCCGAGGCGAAAGGGGGCGGGTGGGCTCGTCGGGCGTCAGGTGCGCTTGCGAGAAAGCCGGAGCAACCCGAGCCCGCTTGGTGCTGTGGCATTTTCAAACTGTGGAAGGGCGAGAGGGAGTGGAAGGGGCGCACCGCTAGGGCGACTTGGGCTCTTTCTCTCTCGCGCGCGCTTGCCTCTCTTCTTCCCCTCCTCCCGGACTGGGAGGGGCTGGAGGAGGGGGTAGGGCTGCCGGCGAGGGGCAGCTTGGCGCAATCCACAAGTTGCAGCGCGAGGAAAGCCGGAAGGAGGGAGTCTGCGGACAGTGCCGCCCGTAGCTCTTTTTGCCACAAAACATCCAGACGGCAAAGCGGAGCCAAATTGTTGAGCCGAAACGCCACAGGAGGCGCAAAGCCAGCAGAAGCGGGCGCGTTTCTCTTGAAGCCCTGAGAGGGCGCTCGCCTGCAGGGCGGCGGGAATTTGGTAGCCCCGCCGTTTTTCCTCTGAATGGTTTTGTGCTTGCCTGTTGCCCGGATACTCGGCTCGTGCATGCCCGGCCCTCCCCTGTCCTGCCCTACCCAGCCCGTCTTCCAAGTCGAGCAGGAGCTGGCAAGATGCTTTATGCCTTGGCACAGTCGGGGCGCGCGGACGATTATGGGCCAAGCTCGCCGCGTGTTTCCTTTTGCATTTTATCTAGCAAAACAAGCCCTCTTGGAGTGGAGAAAATGGAAAAACGTATCTCGCTGAGGCCTCCTAGGCTGAGTAGTAGAAATGCGCTAGTTCCAAAGGAGATCCTAATTCTCCCCCGATCAAATGCAGAAAATGAGAAATCTGAAATCTTGAATCATTTCAGGAGAAGAAGCAACAAAGAACACGAGAGATGGATTTGGAAGTCCATACTTTTGGCCCATCCAGCCAATCGCTGTCTGCGTTGCTTGGTAACGGCTGTCATTCCTTGTTGCGGCTGATGCCTTGTATTTCGTTTCTTTTTGACTTGTTAATATTCCTGCCCCAGACGGAATACTCCATGTTATAAAAACAGTGACTTGCAGACAACAAATGCTTATGGCACAGAGGAAATTACTTTACACACGAAGTCAGAGCATGAATCCAGTAGGCTTA
The DNA here is from genome assembly GCF_016545835.1 of Crotalus tigris. Classification (NCBI taxonomy): domain Eukaryota; kingdom Metazoa; phylum Chordata; class Lepidosauria; order Squamata; family Viperidae; genus Crotalus; species Crotalus tigris. The sequence continues at coordinate 3,140,440 of NW_024100417.1, read as the reverse complement.
AGTTCAAGGAGCAGATTTTGGATGCACAGTAGGAAAAATGCTGTAAGAGGTATTCTACAAATCAAGAGAGATGGGCTCTTCTTTCTGGCTGAGTGGGTGATAGGATACAGTGACTTTTCTATTAAGGAAGCAAAGTGTTTCACTACCCCCAAGTAATTGTTCCCCCACTTCAGAATTCCTGACATTATAATTCCAAGTTTTAGAATAATGTCCTACATATATAACTCTTGATATTTTAATAGATTGTATTTACATTTACTCATATTTTTTAAGAAAATCAAAAGTTACACAACAGGTTGAGAAATATAGATAATTAATTGGGTGATACAGCAACTTTGTCAGTAAAATACCAATAAGCTGACTGTTTAGTGACTATTGAAATTCTCAGAAGAGAAAATTCTTCACTATACAGTGGGGCAAAAAAGTATTTAGTCAGCCACCAATTGTGCAAGTTCTCCCACTTAAAAAGATGAGAGAGGCCTGTAATTGTCATCATAGGTAGACCTCAACTATGAGAGACAAAATGAAAAAACAAATCCAGACAATCACATTGTCTGATTTGGAAAGAATTTATTTGCAAATTATGGTGGAAAATAAGTATTTGGTCAATATCAAAAGTTCATCTCAATACTTTGTTATATATCCTTTGTTGGCAATGACAGAGGTCAAACGTTTTCTGTAAGTCTTCACAAGGTTGGCACACACTGTTGCTGGTATGTTGGCCCATTCCTCCGTGCAGATCTCTAGAGCAGTGATGCTTTGGGGCTGTCGCTGGGCAACATGGACTTTCAACTCCCTCCAAAGGTTTTCTACGGGGTTGAGATCTGGAGACTGGCTAGGCCACTCCAGGTCCTTGAAATGCTTCTTACGAAGCCACTCCTTTGTTTGGGATCATTGTCATGCTGAAAGACCCAGCCACATTTCATCTTCAGTGCCCTTGCTGATGGAAGGAGGTTTGCGCTCAAAATCTCATGATACATGGCCCCATTCATTCTTTCCTGTACATGGATCAGTCGTCCTGGTCCCTTTGCAGAGAAACAGCCCCAAAGAATGATGTTGCTTCATAGTAGGTATGGTGTTCTTTGGATGCAACTCAGCATTCTCTCTCCTCCAAACACGATGAGTTGTGTTTCTACCAAACAGTTCTACTTTGGTTTCATCTGACCATAGGACATTCTCCCAGTCGTCTTCTGGATCATCCAAATGCTCTCTAGCAAACTTCAGATGGGCCCAGACATGTACTGGCTTAAGCAGGGGGACACGTCTGGCACTGCAGGATCTGAGTCCCTGGTGGCATAGTGTGTTACTGATGGTTGCCTTTGTTACGTTGGTCCCAGCTCTCTGCAGGTCATTCACTAGGTCCCCCCGTGTGGTTCTGGGATTTTTGCTCACCGTTCTTGTGATCATGTTGACCCCACGGGGTGAGATCTTGCGTGGAGCCCCAGATCGAGGGAGATTATCAGTGGTCTTGTATGTCTTCCATTTTCTAATTATTGCTCCCACAGTTGATTTCTTCACACCAAGCTGCTTGCCTATTGCAGATTCAGTCTTCCCAGCCTGGTGCAGGTCTACAATTTTGTTTCTGGTGTCCTTCAACAGCTCTTTGATCTTCACCATAGTGGAGTTTGGAGTGTGACTGTTTGAGGTTGTGGACAGGTGTCTTTTATATTGATAACAAGTTCAAACAGGTGCCATTAATACAGGTAATGAGTGGAGGACAGAGGAGCCTCTTAAAGAAGAAGTTACAGGTCTGTGAGAGCCAGAAATCTTGCTTGTTTATAGGTGACCAAATACTTATTTTCCACCATAATTTGCAAATAAATTCTTTCCAAATCAGACAATGTGATTGTCTGGATTTGTTTTCTCATTTTGTCTCTCATAGTTGAGGTCTACCTATGATGACAATTACAGGCCTCTCTCATCTTTTTAAGTGGGAGAACTTGCACAATTGATGGCTGACTACATACTTTTTTGCCCCACTGTATATTAATTCTCAGCATAAGTCTTCCCTACCAAATTTCTTAGACTTTCCTAGGGAAGTAACCGTGGTAATACACTATTATTATCTATTCATTTTTGGGGGAGGGGGTTATTCAGAGTGCTCAGTTCTATTTATTTATAAGAACTTTGACTAATTCAAGGGCAAAGCCAATATTGTAGCCATGTCTAACTGCTCTTGAAGGAATAATCATATTTTATTAGGCAGTAATATGTACTGGGAGCATATCATCCTTGGTGTGAACCCATTTCATCCTTCCCCCTAAGAATTGATGTGTTGCTTAAAATGTGCTGGCCCATAAAGCTGGAACTATTTTTCCTTGTGGTGAGTTGCAAGTATGCAATAGTGCAGGATAGCTTGTATTATGAATAGGTGTTATAAAAGAATGTGTTATTTGGGCATTGAGCTTATCTGTCATAGATAGTTATTTTCCAGAACTAACTGGCTCAATGTATACCCAACTTTGTTTGATGTGTTTTTTTTAATGAGTCCCATCACATTAATATTTATTCTCCTGGACCTGTGAGTGCATGATTTGAGATAACCCATGCTTGGTATTAGAGAGGCCCAATTACTCAGTGATTTCTCTGGTTTGGGTAAAAAGCAATACGATATGGCAGTGTTTCTAAATCTTGGCAATTATAAGTTTAAGTCTAAGCATTTTGAACTTTCCAAATGCTGAGAAACACTGGAGTATGGTATTCCATGGTTGATGGTATATAGGCAAATTGAAAACTTTGAATTGGATGAACTGTGTCCAGAACAGTATCTTAAACTAGTTCATCATTTGGATTAACCCAAAGCAGCTCTGAAGTGCAGAGACCCAATGACTGATTCCTTTCTATATACTTTGAGCAACCACATAAGATGTAGCCACATAACATCTAGCATCACCTCCTGATTATATGGTGTCTGATTTGAGGTTGGCCATAGCTAGCTATCAGCTGCAACATTTCAGATCAATTAATTTAATTATTACAGGGAACTACCATAAGTTACTTTTTGTCGTTCTAAGTCAATGAATAATACTACATTTGATTATTTATTTTGAAAAGTAGAATGTTCAGCTTGTATACATATGCTAAATTTTAGATACAGAATTATATGAACTTTAGATTGATACTCACCTCAATAAGTATAGGTAGTCCTTGACTTACAACCACAATTGAGCCCAACATTTCTGTTGTTAAGTGAGACATTTGTTAAGTGAGTTTTGCCACTTTTTACGACCTTTCTTGCCACAGTTGTTAAGTGAATCCCTACAGTTGATAAGCTAGTAACCTGGTTGTTAAGTGAATCTGGCTTCCCCATTGACTTTGCTTATCAAAAGATGGCAAAAGGGGATCACATGACCTTGGGGCGCAGCAATGTTCATAAGTATGAATCAGTTGCCAAGCTATTGAATTTTGATCAAGTGATCGTGGAAATGCTACAAGGGTTGTAACTATGAAAAATGGTCATAAATCACTTTTTTCAGTGCCACTGTGACTTTGAACAGTCACTGAATGAACTGTTGTAAGCCGAGGACTACTTGTAATCTGTCTTTTGAAGTTTAATATTAATAAGGGGACATGAATTTCAAAAATTGAGATCAAATTGAGGAACTTTTCATCTTTTTAATCAACTTCACATCACTGACACTGGAGAATTTATTTGCCTCATGGGAGCAAGTAGGTTTATTTAAGGCTATAATTAAAAAAGTCAGTAAGAAATAGCCTAGGTATATGTAATGAGAAAAATTCTGTTGAGACATGCTGTGGCTGAAGAGGATTAATAAAATGAAAGGATTATTGGGGTAGAAAAGATTGGGATGATAGTGATTAAGCACAGATCCATCAAAAATACCATTATTGCTTGACTAATCTTCGGAAATATAAACAAATCCTGAAATGTTAAATATGTCCCACTTAGCCAGGAGAAAACAAGCTTTCTCTGTTGCTGCTGCCAGTCTGGTTATTTCTATGTAATTATTCTAAGATGTGACTGAGTGCCTAGACCAGAGTTTCTCAAACTTGGCAACTTTAAGATCTGTGGACCTCAGTTCCCAGATTTCTCCAGCCTGCTGTGGGGTGTTCTGCTGGCTGGAATATTCTGGGAGTTGAAGTCCACATGTGTTAGTGTTGCTGAGTCTGAGAAACACTGGCCTGGATAGAGTAGAATCCAGAGCTTTTTTGTCTCAAATTAGGCAGGAATATATCACTATGGGAGGCCAAGAGAACCATCCAAAGTCTTAGGTTCTTGCAGTCTCTCCCATTGGCTTGTTTTTCTCCCTGTTTCAATTGGCTCTGATATCATATTTGTCCTAACAGTAAAGATTTGCTACAATTGTTTACCTGCCCACCTGTCTCCTATTAGTTTATTTTGTGTCATAAAGGAGGTTGTTTGGAAGAGTCTCAGCAGGAGAGGACTTTGGGTACTTTAGCAGTATGTGAAATTGAACTCCCTGGGCTTTAGATTGTTATCTTGTAGAGCTGCACCTCAATCTTGATCTGAACAGGAAAAGGTTATTAGGAGGGTCCATGAGGATGCAAGTCACCCCTATTAGCAGCTCCATAAAAAACCTTAATCTTTTCCTGAAATCTCACAGGTGCATCCTCTTTCTTACACGTCAGATTGTATATACGGCATTTCTTGTCAAAGACTAAAGATTCTAGAACAACACCTCTTTTGTTTTCTGAGATAGGCTTCTGGAAGCAGAACAGCAGACAAACATATTAATCTGAGCAGGAAAGATTTTAATCGAAGCAAAATGTTGGTAGTCAGGGCCATCCCTCCTGATCAGCAAATCAATATAACTGCTTCAAGCAGCAGATGCTGAGGAACAACAGTAACAGTCCCAGATCTAATTCCTAAAAACTTCTGAGGTTCTCTTCTGCTGTAGAGGATATAAGTGATTATCAAACATCCTATCAACTAGGATCCTATCAATGCAAATTCCATGCACAAATGTAAGGTACCCCAGTTTTGCATCAATACAAAAAGTTTCTTTTTCTGTGTGTATGGGTGAAAAAAATGCCTTAGGGAGGAATTAACCCAACAAAAATTGCATATATTAATTAGTTACAAAATGTTGGCAAATAAGGAATGAAAAATACTAAAAGGGAAATAGACAGAATTATCCTTGAGAAGAACAAGGCTGGCTGGCTAAGTGGCTTTCCAATCTCTTCTTAAAAACTCCAGCGATTGAGCACCCACAACGCCTGAAGACAAGCCATTCCACTGGTTAATTGTTCTCACTGTCAGGAAATTTCTCCTTAGTTCTAGGTTGCTTCTTTCTTTGATTAGTTTCCATCCATTGCTTCTTGTCCTGCCTTCAGGTCTTTGGAGAATAGCTTCACCCCTCTTCTTTGTGGCAGCCCCTCAAATATTGGAATACTGTTATCATGTCACCCAGACCTTCTTTTCACTAGACCAGATATTGTTGCAACGTTGTTCATATATTTTAGTCTTTAGCACCCTAATAATCTTTGTTGCTAATTGTTGCTTTGTTGTTAATTGTCTTAAAGCTCTTCAACAGAACATTGGAATATCTTGGAGAAAATTTGCTCCTCTTCTGTTACAAAATACATGGTCTTTTTCATTTTTTATGCCAAAGACACAAAACTACAATTAGAAAAGAATAAAATCAACAAGCTTTGTTGGAGCTTTGATCAACATCCTGGGAGCAGAGAGACATCTTGTGGTTATTTACATCTCAGAATGGTATCACATTTTCCAGGCTGTGCAGTCTGAGCCTATACAACTTTATTTTAGGCAATTACCTAGCATTGCTACCTATATGAGGCACTCAGAACAAATCCTGCTCTCTATTCAAGATAGTAGTACAACATCCAGAGGGGAACAGAAGTAGACACATGGGGCAGCTGTCATCAAGGTTTATGTACATTGCTGCTATCCACCCCCTGGTAGGGTCTTTTCCCAGCCTCTCATACTTACTAGTTGCAGAATCTTAATCTACTCATCTCAGATGCCACTTATGAAGGAAATTGAATGAATAGTATCTTCCTTCTGATGTGGGAGGGCAAAATGGTTTTCTACCAACATAGAGGTCCATTAGTAAGGCACATGTGTACAACTAAATGCCCTCCATGGTTCCCAGCCACTGGGCCAACCACTGATTATTCTGGAAAGACACTTAGATGGAAAAGGCTTCTTTAGAGATATCTTTGAAACAGTCAGGTACATTCATGTAAGCCAAAGTGGATAGTATAATGTGGAAGCAAATGGGCTTCCTGAGATTGGGTTGATGAGTGGGTAACCAACTTTAATTTATACCTTGGATAGAAGAAACACACCACTGAAACTTTCTTGGCACTCCACACTATATCAAGAACCTGTGAATATTGTCCCTAAGCCTTTTGAAACAAGGGACACACAGGAAAAAAAAAAGCCCAGAAGACAATGCAAGGTAAAGAAGAAACTCTTTTAATTGCAGGCTGCTGTGGGTTGTTACAGTATTTCTCCCATACAACATAATTCTCCTGCTGACACAGGGTGCTTGGGATAATAGTTACACTGGCTATGGTGTATATGAGATAAGTCACTACAAATTGTGCTTCCCATTCACCCCCACCCCCAATCTAGTTTCATCAGCCATAGGCTTTCTCATTTTTTCTATGCAGGCAATTCAGAAAACTCAGCAGCCTCCCCCCACAAGTTCAGCATCCTCATTTCATGCACAGACCTTCTTAGCATGGATTCAAGAGGCAAATTTGGGAACCAGCTAATCCAGTACAGCAAGATAAATTTAAATCTACACCAGATTCCTGGCTCAGGAATTCTGGGAGTTAAAAGTCCACGATTCATAAAAGAGCCAAGGTTGACTATCCCTGATCTACACTATCCTCATCCTAACTCTTTCCCCACGAGATAGAGTTAGCATTAATATAGAGTTAATATAGCATTTAATTAATTCTTCCCCATCTTTCTGGATTACTGTAAAATCAGTGTATATTTATTCTGTCCCAAAGATATTTTGAATGACATCAGTCGATTTAGGCAATCAAAGTTTCTTCTGGCAGCAGTTTCAATAATATTGTAGTTTTTTTATTGTAAATGAAGATGACATATGTGAGACTTCCTTTGTTTAAAAAAAAGGTTTCCCCCCCCCTTAATTCTCTATGTCTGATATACTCTATGTTATAGTCTATATACTGTATGACACAAGGCTATGGACTATAGCGGGTTGATGGAAATTTCTTGGTGGGAGCCGAGAAATTATACCATAGAGTTAAATATTACTACAGGCTTATGGTAGGTACCACTTGTAGCTGCCTACAGAACCCAGTAGCACTTTAAAAAGCCTAACATTCAATACTATAAAAAGAATGCCTAGTAAAATTTGGTAGGTTAAAAATATTCTTCATAAAGCCACCTGAGCTGTATGGGAAGATTATGCAATAAGAATGTAGGTTCACCGTTTGACTTCCTGCTATATTGTTGAGTATTTTTTTCTTGCTAGATGTTTTGTAAAAACTGCAGAATGTTTCAGTAATCTGAAAGCAATGCTTAATTTCAAGATTACAGTCAGTGAGGCTGACTGGAATATTAGAACATTGAGGCAAAGCACAAAGGACCAACTGGTAAAAGAATATCCAGAATAGAATTATTGTAGAACTGATGAGCGCCAGACTCAGTTCTGAGGTTAAAATTTCAGACTGATAACATTTGGGTCTGAAAATACTAACCATCTTAAACTAACTCAGCTTACAGTGTGGTGGCTTGCAGAATCTAGTAGCTGCAGTCACATCTCATCTAAAGGGTACTATCAGGAGAAAGGCTGAGCTAATTTCAAAAGCTGCCATTAATGTTCAATGGTGCTGTCTTTAGAATAATCCCACTGTGTTTTTGTTTTACAGAATAATCTGATGCACATTTAAGATTAGAGCAACAAAATTTAGATGGTTTATAGATGGCAAGAAAAGTTTCTATGCTGCCATCTCATGGTCATATATGGTAACTAAGCATGCCTATATTTGCGTAGAATCAGACAGATAATATTGCCATCCCTTCCTTGCTATATTTTTTCATAATAATTCCATTTCACCTCATAATAATCTAACCACATATCATCATACTGGGATTCATCATATCTTCATTCATTGTTTACTTTATAAGTTTTTTTTAGAACCCAGAGTGAAGTATATCTTGGCAGCATTGACTCATTGACTAGAAGGATCAACTCATGTTGGCAGAAAGTTGGACTCAATTTATGATGTCATAGGTGAGCCAGGAGTAGTTATAGGATCCATTTTGACCTTAAGCATGAGTATGGTTCAAGCAACTCATGCTTCCAGATAGCAATAGCACTTAGACTTAAATACTATCCCATAATGCTTTACAGCATATTTTGGGTGGTTTACAATGTCCGCGTATTTTTGATAAGAAAACTACATCTTTCCAATGCTGGAAAGGCTGATCAAAGTGGAAGCCCGCAAAATTTAGAGACTACGACATGTAGTTATATGTCTTAGATAAGATTTGAGTTTGGACCAAGATATAAGAAATGTACTGTATAGCATACTGTTTCAGACAAGAGTTTTAAACTGTAAAGACCTTGCTTCATTCCTGGAATCTTATGGAGAACCTCCATGAAGTTGCCTGCCATTTCAATCTTCTCATGGTCTCCTTCTTTGGAAGCACATAAAATCAGTAGCAGTATTGGCGCTAAAAGCATTTTCTTAAGACTATTGGGCTCATTCTTTATCAGACATGTTCCAGATGAGTTATATTTCTCTTCTAGATACTAGTATTTACAAAAGCTGTAGTTTGTGCTATAAATTTTTTTGCCTATCCTAAGTGGCTAGATAAGATCTTAGCTAAGGGGTAGCCCAGTGATAAATGAAAGAAAATAGTCTGCTTTTGAGCCCTCTACTTGGATTAAATCTCCCTTTCCATAATTTCCAGCTTTGAGATTGGTTGGTTCAATGTTGGTTGAGATTACAGCAATTTAACTCTGATAAATCCAGAAGGCATCAAGCTGGAGAGGCTCATTCAATCAAGTGAGCAGGGATATAGCATATTTATTATCTTCTATTGGCTATTTGTTTTACAAAGATTGGGCATATATGATCCTACATCTGTTAAGCAACAGGCCCTACACATTATTCTACGCTGACAGAAGACGATGTCCCCACCCACCACTATCCTTTTCTGTGTTTTAGTTTAGCAGCATACAGTACATGACCATATTTTGGGCTCATTCTATTGGCAATATAGTTGTATACAGGACACAGATTAATGTAGTGCTTTGGTAATATTCCTGGTAAAATAAGCCAGACATCTACCTTGGTCCAAGTCCACAGACACAGAATATCCATACAAAAGCAACAGAATGGCCTTGAAACAGATTATATTATAGGAAGAAAACTAACTCTAGTAGAACAAAGATAAGCACAACAGCAGATATGAGTCTTAACACAGAGAGACTCAATGGATCAGTTGCTCAAGGCATCTAACACTTATTCCCATCACACCTCAGTTGCTGCTTAGCAAAATGCCACAATGAAATACTGTTACATATTTTCACAGAAATAATGACAGAAGTGCCCTTTTGTGCGCCACCCCCTCCCTCCCGCCCCACGGGCAGCTCAGCAGGATGTGGTCACTAATCAGACACTAAAAAATTATAAATATATCAAATGTACAATAAAATATATCTGTACAGCACTGAGAATGAAAATAGTTCACTGATCACTTTGGAATATGTTTCTCATTTAACAGAATTTACACCAATATTTACAGAATAAATATACAATAGAAATAGAATCTATAGATTATTTTCTTCTCTCTTTATATATATATATATTATGTACAAACAAACAATATATGTTTCTTTGCCTTCCCACTGCCACTATTCCTACCCCCCCTCCCCCCCCACACACACACAAAAGAAGGAAGGAATTGCCATGGATCCATTGTGGAAAATCTTTTCCTTGAGAAGCCAGTCAAGGGGCATTACATGGAATTAGCTCAGTTTGTCCAATGGCAGTTCAAACGTGTCCCAAGGTGCCCAGAACAAATCAAGAATTCTGGGAATCTTTGATAACTTCCTTCTGAGCAAAAGAAGAAGTCTTCAGGAGAGAACAATATGGACAGGAAGAGGAAACTCTGTATTCAGCAATTAGCTTCTTCAATGATTGCCTTTTCACATTTTGCATGATCTCTAGATCATAGGGGCTGGGCTATATATTTTTTTCCTTAAGGGAGTCCACAGGGGGAAAAAAGCTATCAAAAGATAAATAAAAAAAGAAATGGAACCTTCTAGCAGAGATTTTTTTTTTTATCCCTACTTGATTCATTCCTTTTTCATGACTCACAAATTGAAACCATCAAAAATCAAGTGGTATCTCCTTCGCTTTAAAATGTACCGTTTACAATCTCTTTATAAAAATGAAAACAGTCCATTTAATTGTTCATATCACAAGCTCACATGATCTCTGCTTATAGTCTTGTCAAGAATATCCAGAGAAGTCAGAAGAGGAATTAAAGAGCAGGAAACAAAAATCTGCTGAAACCAATTCATTATAACACTATTCTGAAAAGAACCTTTGTCCTAGAGCTGTCAGTGTCTGTAGTATAAGGAAGCAAAAGTAAGAAGGCTTAATGAAACCTACAAGCCCACTCTTGATTGTCTTTTACATCATAACCAACTAATACTCTTAATAATTTCTAAAACAGTCATCACAAAAAATGTTTCCAAGAGAAAATCCACTCTGAACTATCTTTAACTGCAGCATGCTTCTAATTAATTGATTCCAGCATAATTACTCTATCTTAACCAGTCTTTCTGAAGTGGTTTTCTTTGTATCCTGAAAATAAACTTCCCTAACTATATTTCTAATGTCTGTAGAGCTGTGCAGGCTTTAAAAAAATTGGATACAAGTGCTCTAAATCAGTACACTACTATAATTAAAGCAGCCCGGCTTTTTCAGCTCTCTGCATGAACCTGAAGAAAGATGCTGTTCTTTAAACTTATCTAGGGGCCTAAAAAAGCTGGGGCTGTTTTAAGAAATAGAATAAAGATATTCAGCTTTTACCTCTTTCTTGGCACTTCATTCAAATCTTTTTCAAAGCATGCAAAACTCTACAGCACATAGTCATGTGTAAAAATTAGTTAGGCCTGAAGTAACAACAAAAAAACCCCACCTGCTTTCTTAACATTCATTGTACAAGTGTCATAATCACCAAATCAGGGTATATGATCATCAAAAACATAAGCTGCCATAATTCTTATCCTTCTGATCATTAACCGCTTTGAATCAAGTTTTTCTGTTGTCTTCTCTTCTTTCAACTTTTCATGTTTTAGAATATAAAACTATGTAGGGAAATGTTAACATGATAATACCTGGAAGAGTAAAAAATGTTCCTGTAGTCTTAAAATGCTTCTGCATACTATTTTATTCATATTGTTGGCCTGTTGTAATATATCTGCATAACTGAGTGAAGGGATGTTGGCGTATATTGGCCAGCCTTGTAGTGGAAATGGAAAAACAGTGCCACACACTGGCACCCATTTGTTTCTTTAGCAAGTGGCTTACTTAAAGAAATGATCAAGAGATAACCACAACTTCAGATATTTCAAGGGCTGTCATACAGGTGGTAAACTAATGTGCTTTTTCCTCTTCTATATATTGGATCTAAATGAACAGATTGATTTTAAAAAAGAGGAAAGAGCAGATTAAGAATTAGAAAAGACCCATTGGCAGAGTAAGCCAATGCATGGCCTGGAAGGTGGTGGATTCTCTTATTAAAGATTTTTAAGAGAGACTTCATAGCAGATTACTGCTGGTGCTGAGATACTAGGTTTCCTATATATATATATAAAAAAATATGAATCTTCAGATATATGTGAACTCCAATTCCCATCATCAGAATGACCGATAGTAAGCATTGATCAGACTTGGTGCTCACCTTATCTCAAAGGCACGCACTCCTATTTATGAAGTCCATCCCAATTCTATAATCCTTTCATCTGTAGCAGTTGGACCATATTTCCAATAGCAGTAATTTAGTTTAATTGATTCCAGTGGAATTATATTGACTCACATCCAAAAGATTTATTTCTGACTAGGAAACATGTAGAACTATCACAGAAAATGGCTTCTTTTCTTTTTCTTTATGCAAAATTGCTGCTTTTACAGAACACAAATAAAATAACTTGTATAGTAATGTGATACTTCATCACTGGACTAAAAAAGGTCAGAAACTGACTGAAATAAGAACTTAGCTACCTCCATTGTTTATTCAGATTATAATATATCATAAGAAGGCTTAGTTAAATAATGTAGCATGTGGAAAGGGAGACATCAAAGTATAATTATGCATATTTCTCCAGGTTACCTGAGTAGTCTGAAGTCAAATCTGAACCCTAAGAACAAAAAGAGAATCCATTGTCTGCTGAAATGGAATGCAGAGGTACTGGCAAACCAAATCATCAGAAAACATTGTAGAAAGACTGTAAAAATGCTAAGTCTCTGGAAAGTAGGGCATTCTTTATCATTTTATTGACATCTTGACATTTCCTCACTGACACTTCCTTGCCTCTATGGGAATAAACTAGTTGTTTTTCACTATTGCATAATGAATACATCCTGGATAATTGGGATTCCTGACATTAATTTAATGCATTGTGATATACTGTTCAGTGTTGGGCTACGTTGTGTTCTGGAAACCCAATGAACAGAATTAAGTGGAGTTAGGACACTAGATCTTGGCTTCTGTTTAATTGTTGATTTATGCCAAACACAAATTCAAACCCTATTTCTCTATTCCACCACTTTGTAAAGTTATATTGTATATTTAAAGCAGAATAAAAATCAGCCTCAACTAATAGTGGCAGGCAGCAATATTCTGAAAATATAAGTACTATCCATTGACCAATCACCTTTTTAATTTCCCATAATGCCCTGGACACAACTTTAAAAGTATTATTGGTGATTAATATTCCAGCAGATTCAGGCTCTCAACAATGTTCAAAGCATAAGATTTTCTTTTTCTTTTTTGTTGTTGTTTACTGCTAAAAAATTATGCATAATATTAGTCTCAGAAACTAATAAACAGCTGGCCATAGAGAGGCAATCCCAGTAAACACATTTAAAGTAGCTTCTATAAATCTTTTGTACCATTGCAGACATCTAGTCAAGATCTAGCCACTCAACTCTCTACATATGAACTCTTAAAGCATCTTCTGCAAATGATTTACAGCTACTACTATTCCTATCAATATGTATTATTTACTATTTAAAAAAAACAGACTTGGTGGTACTTCAGTCCACAAGTTGCAAGTAAGGGAATATTTAAATACCAAAACTAGAGAAGGATGAAATGAAAGGGGGAGAGGGAAGCCATTTAAAATGTTCATTAATTATATGGTTTACCTGAACAACTTCATAAACTCTCACAGATAAATTGTACAATTTTGGAGGAGGAGGAAGAGAATATTTTAAAATTGGTTTTAAAAATTGGCACTGCTTGTTTGAATCACCAACTGAATGTGACTGAGTGGGAGGCAAGAACTCTGCCACTAGACTTTAGTAATCTTATCAATTCTATCAATATCTGATACTGTGATATATGTGCAGTTATCTTCCTCACTGCAGTTAAAGAAAATAGAGGCAACAGTCTGAAGAAAACATCTAAATTATCTTAGATATAAAATATAAAACGTTGTTTAGAAAGTTTGATAATCCCGCTACACTAATCCCGGCTGGAGGACATAATTCACATGTGCTATGTTGAAGGAAATGTGCTATCAATGTTTTTTTAATGTGCTTGTCACTCCTTTCAAAATTATAATATAGGAAATTCCTTCCTTATATTTAGTGGCCCCATATAACAGGAGTAGAGAACCTGAAGCCCTGCAGATGTTGCACTGCAGTTCCCTGCATTCCTTATCATTAGCCTTCCTAGCTGATGCCAATGAAATCTAACAACAGCCTGGGGAGCTACTTATTCTCTCCATCTCTATTATAGAAAAGAGCGGCTACTGGAATAGTTCTTACTATGTCCTATATGTCAACATTTAATTACTGTTGTGTAAATAATGTCAGGAACAACATCCTGAATTCTGGAAAACTACACTGATAGAGCTAAGTTTTGGTTCTGACTGACACACATGGCACAAACATGAATTTGTGATAGAGGAACACTGTGAGTCTCAGCAGCATGCATACCATGGCCAACTTCACTGAAACAAAACACCCTTCAGTTTTTGATCCATCTTCAGAAATAATATCACCAATCTCACATAATGCAACGGCAAGCATTCTAATGTGCTGTCTACATAAAATGTATCTTAGTCAAGAGTTGTAAGACCTCTTCACTAAGACTGTGCAAATTGGATACGGTCAAAGTGTAAAACCAGAAACGTCCTCGTAGAATCCATATTGGGCTATTAGTCTTTTTAAATCTTGTGCTATGAATAGTGGTAGTTATTCAGCAAATGGGACAAAAGCCTCTTCTCCTAATTAAAAGTAAGGGACAGAGAAAGAGAGAGAGAGAGTCAAGGAACTAGCTGCTTCTTGTTTTTGTTTTGGCTGTTTCCTTATTCCATCTCTCTCCCCCAATCTTAGATTTCTTGAAACAGGTTATCTGTGTTTTTCAATACCAATTAGCTAAAATTTCCCTTTTGACCATAAGATTTATTGCAATGTCCTATGACTACTATTATTCACTGAGGAAAATTCTGGTATTTCATTTGGAGAGCACCAGAAGGAAAGCAACTTTCCTTCTCACCTTTTACACTTGGTATCATCTACCTCTGGTTGCTATGCATGACAGGAAGGGGTTTTTTTTTTTTAAAGCATAGATGTCCTCCTGAAGGACTATCTTCTCTTTTACCCAGAAAGTAGGGGAAGGCTACTGGTCGATGGTCACAGTTCAGATTCAGGAGTGGTATCCATGAGGTACCCACTGCTGTAGCGTCCATTAGCAACATTGCTCATTTCCATTGGGGACGTGCTCCCAGGGCCCAGATAAGAGCGATGTACAGGCATTGGAGAAGGGGTTTCACTAGGAACTTTGCTCAAGATGAAACGGGTCTCATCATTGTCTTCCAAGTTGGATATGTCCTTCATCATGCGCCCCTTTTTGTATGTGACAGACAGAACATTAGAACCATCTGACACCAGGTGGAATTGGCGGAGGATAAAGACCACTGGCAGAGGAAGGATGGCCAAGATGATCAGAGACACAAGTATGCCCATTGCCCATTTAGGGTAAAAGAGAAATTTCTCTGCCGCCTGGAAAACGAAACGGGAACAGTGAGATTTAGCATATATTTTTGGTATTATACACACATTTCTCAAATTAATTAGCTTAGCAGTTCTTTGAAACTGAGGCAAACATAAAACCATTCCTTATCCATCACCTTTTAGGGAAGGAACACACTTTGAAAGGAGATGTTTAGAAGAATTAAACTGCTACCACTAAACAATTTCCCTTTCTCTTTATTTCATATAAGTAATTTCTTCCTTTTCTGTGTCAACAATTTGTCTGCTTCTTATTCACTATTCACTTTAGGCAGCTTACACCTGAGAGAATATAAAAATACAATTCTAGTAGTCTAAAGTCAGCTATGACTGGCAGGATAAAAGCCTTTATTCTATATGTACAATCCTTGCCTATTGTTGATGAGTGGGAATTTATTTATTTATTTGATTACAATTGCCACCCAACTCAACCAAGTCGCTTTTGTTTGAAAAATGATATGAAACAAATGGCTGTTTTCACTACTTTCATAATCTAGGAATTTCCTGCAAAAGGAATAAATGCTTAAATCATTTTTCAGTCAGAATCTTCGTAGTCCCCTGTCAAAACATAATTCTGGATTACTTTATTTTAAAGCATATGAGACTGTGATATATAAAAATTGTGTCATCTTGAAGGATTAAATGAAGCAGGAAGAAAATATCACAGTTCTTTGGACCTCTAATGTACAATCAGCATACTGCTTTTAGAACAAGAGTTCCCTTTGGCTTAATGTATATGGGCCTGATCTAGTATTTACATAACTTCATCTGCACTGAAGAATCGGTGGCTTTATTACATATTGTCATGCAGATATCAGTCATGCTGCTGATATACAGCAGCCTATGCAAATAAAATGGATCACTTTCACGCTGATGCCCAGTTTATGGATTTGAAAATCTTGAGGTGTAATTTATGCAGACTCACCTCTTCTCTTATCCAGGCACTATAACCTGGTGGATTGACTGCTAGCTGAATTATACTGGCTGTCATCAGGCCAGCCATACAGATGGGTGAAATGTACTTCCATGTATAAAAATAATAGCTGGAAGGCCGGAAACCCAGCATTTCTGTTAATTCTTGCATGAATCTAAAAAGGGAGAAGGAAGAAAGCAAACAGGTGAAGCACAAATGCCAGATTCTGTCTTTTTATTTCACACTGGATGGAGAAATTCAATTGTGAAATTTTGCTGGCACTAAAAAAAATAAAGAAAAATCAAGAAATCTGAGGTTTTCACAATCAAGTAAAGTCATCGTATAAAAAGTGGTTTTAGAAGCAAAGGAGTAAAAGAAGGAAGAAATATAAGAACATCAGTTCCACTGATTCCTTTTGAAAGAACGCTTACTTCTTGGTACCGTAAATCCAAGCCACAGTAATGTTCTCCAGGATTACCACAAGAGTGAGTGGCAGTGTTGCAGAGTAATCATCAAACATGGTGACGAAATAGTTGCCTGAGCGTTGCACAAAGATCAGACCCACGAAGAAAGCAAAAATGCAACAGCCAACTGTAAGGAGCAGATGACAATGGTTAACACATATAACTTTCTCTTAGATGCAACGGCTGTTATGTTGGTCTGGTTAACATATACAGTACTGTTATGTTTGTCCTATGAATATAATTATACTGCTTAAAAAAATAGCACACAAAATAAAAAGTCCTAAATAGAAATTCACAAATCATGAATATACTCCATACTGTGGAATAAAATAGTGCACTTCTACTGTATGTTTAGGCATGACAGAATTGGCATGTGCATTCAGTGGCAAAACAGGCAAATGTGTGCAACAGACCAAATGTAGGATCCAGCAGATCTTCTTATATGTACAGTAAAAACTATCCTCTTATGCTAAGCAGGGAAGCTAACTGAAGGCAGAACAGAGCATAGCATTTAGTCTTCCTGTGTTTAAAAACATGATTTCAGCACGCATGCTTCTCTGAAAGTAAATAGCCGTTGCAGAAAATGGGGATTATTTCCATAGGAATTGCTTCCAAGTAAACATGCAAAAGTCTGCAAAGCATCATGGGGCAAACAGTATAACTTATCTTTAGAGAAAGGTAAAACAAATTTTACTATAAGTAAGTCTGGGAGATACTTGACTTAATAGTATGATGTATTGCAGAGAAAGCTCTTTAATTTTATCTGAGCAATCAGCAGAAATGACACAGTTCACAACACTTAAGGATTAGAGATGCCTCCAGCTAAGAATGTGTGGGCTGGTGAACTCAAGGTCAACTTTAGCCCATAGAGAAGCCTCTCATTTATATGCTACATTTGGGCTGTGGTTACATATTTTATCACAGTACATTTCACTGAAAACAGGAAGATTTACGTCCAAGTAACAATACATAAAATATGATGTAGAGTGACAAAACCATTTTCCAAACCACAACTCAAACCTACTCATCACAAACTATTCTATAAACCAATACTTTGGTCCATTTGTTTCCAAATAACATTAGCTATCACCTCATTATCATAAGATTAACTTCCCAGAGGCTGAAAGGAAAAGGCTATTCCTTCTTTTTAAAGTAACAATGTTGGTGGCAACATTGATTAAGGGTCTGGATTAGGATGTTGGAGGAAGAGAAAGGATACCTGCAGCTTAATGGGCCCAGAGTGGTCCGCCTCTAATATATCTATAGTGTTGTCCATGTGACTCTTTGCATTTCCCTGAAAATCACCTTACCTGTTAATGCTTCTTTGCGCACTTTGAACATGTCAATGATGGGGGTGGTGATGCCAGCCATGGTCCCAATCATGCTTCCCAAACCCAGGTTTATCAGCATCAGGAAGAACATCACTGACCAGAAAGGAGAAGCTGGGAAGTGAGTCATTGCTTCTGTGAAAGCTATGAATGCGAGGCCAGTTCCCTGCACTGACTGTATACAGCCAAAAGAAGATGCTTGTGTTATTCTTGACAAGAGAAAGAGCGTTATAAAAGCAGATGTGTGTGTATTCTTGTCAATAGGTTTTTGTCTGTAAAACTACAAGCTTTCAGAGCCAAACAGCCAGTCACGTATTAGCCTTTGGTCCAATGAGGGGAATTTCCTATATGGATAAGTAGAGGGAGAAGCATGCATGTACTAAGGGTTGCACAAGCATCTGCTGTTTTCTATATATACATGCCCTGGAAGAGAGAAAATAAAACTCTGGCTTTATATTGCATGTATATCATAGATATGATGGGATGAGTATTTATTCCTCAAGTTTTCCCAACATCAGTAACTGCCTATGACCCAAGCAGATTTATTCACTTATGGTCCATAAGTCCTGAACCTCTTTCTTTTCAATAGCTGTGGAGAAAGGCTACTTACCTACCACTTCAATAAATTATTACCCACACATTTGGAAAAACTACTTCACTGTGAGAAAATTCATGAACTTTCTTTCACATCAGGTTTAACATCCAATAGTATTTTCTTATCATAGATGTTTCCACTCAGTACTCCTGAAATGAGTGCTAACTGGCCATAGATTTCAGAAACCTCAGAACATTAAAAACCAGTGACATAATTGTGGGCTGAAGCATTTGCGGTTGCAATTCTGCTACAATAAATTACATTAAAAACAAAAGATGCCTGAGCCATTCCTCTGGATCTAAATATCATGTCTCTTATGATAAACCAGCAAGAGGATTGATCCATGCTCTACTATGCTGTATACCCAAGCAATAGTTTTCAAGACCACCTGTGGGCTGATAGACATTTTTTTTGGCATCTCCAAGGTTCTTTGCCCCACTTGACTTTATTTTAAATCTTTCAATTAAAATAATTATGTGGGAATGCCCCCCCCCATTTCAAAACAAAATATAAGAGGGTTATATCACCTTTCTTTAGAAAGATGCCTCTGTTCCCTATGCATCTGAAACTTTAGTCACTGCTAGGAATCAGATGCTGCTATGAGGAATATTCTAGACATCTGCCAGATAAAATTTCTCAGATCAGGTCTAAGTTGGACTCTGAGTAAGTGCAGTTCAGTGATGGGATTCAAATATGTGAATAACCGGTTCTCTGTGTGGATGCCGCTTCCAGAAGTCCATTCTGGGCCTGGGCAACAAAAAAAAATAGCTACTGGTTCTGCTGAAGTAATGCAAACTGGTTGGATCCCACCACTGGTGCAGTTGAGTTGATCAGTGCATAGACTGCCCATGGAATGGGTTTGTGCCAATTGACCCCAATGAAATGGACAGTAGTAAGACTACAGCTTCAGAGAGTCCCGGAGGAAGAAGATTAATCTAGAACTTTTTCAGTTAGGATCAGACCTGGATATAGTACTGAAACAGCATTGGTTGATTACCTGCGGAGGGACTTGGGAAGGTGGATCTGCATCTATTCTAACTCTCAGTCTCTTAGCAGCCTTCAGTATCATTGACTATGCAAACTTCTAGTTGAGCTTAGGGGGCTAGGAGTGGGAAACAGGATGTTGCAGTAGTTTTTTCTCCTTTGGGGTCAGTTCTAATCATTATTGAGCAGGGGGGAAAGTCTAGCCCTAAACCCCTAATGTGTAGGTTGTCAATCCTTCTACTTTCCTACATGAGACCACTAGGTAAGGTTATCCAATGACAGAGGTTTATGTATCATTAGTACATGGTTTTATTTTGTTTAAATCACTTAATAAATGCAGAAAACTATGCCATGGACTATGCACTTTTTACTCCATCTATTAAAGTAGGCATTCTGAAGTTAAAAACCATAATGAACTGAATCCAGCAACTTATGTTTCTTTCCTCGAAAAGCCTTATTTTACAGTATCTTGGGGTTTTTTTAAATATAATTTAATGAACAAAGTTCTTAACTTTAAATAAATTCAGTATGAAGACTTTGCTCATGCAAAATTCTAAATCAGATTTTTTTAAAAAAAAGAGTTGTTGAACAATCCATGATTTATTGTTGAACAATCCATGATTTATTCTTGATGCCTTTGAGCTTCATGCCTTTATGCACAGACTCCAACTGTCCAGTCGAAGATACAGTACTCATGGGCTTTCTGGCCCAGTTTTCTCCAATTATTGTGCAAACACTTAGAATGAAATAGGTAGATCACTAAACAAACATTTGAATAAGTTAAGATCTAGGATTAGATGTGTTAACAAACCTGGAATTGGAATTTGTAAATCAATAAATCATGGTTGCACATTGTGGCTTATTGCTTTTACATCATGATTTCTGTCTTGGGATGACCATGTCATTAGGAACTTATCATTATTTACAAACCAAACCAATACCTACAGTCATTTTATGTAAGGGATTTGACATTGGGGCAGTATTTGATCAAGTCTTCGTTCCAGAAGAGATATTGCTTCAGAAGAACTATAATGTGTTCTTTTTCCTGTAATTTATCTCTTTGTTTTCAAAGGAATTAAGATGGCACCAAATGTCAGTCCTTAAACATACCTTGTTAAGCTCATCTTCCAGCAGGCAGGGATCCAATCCCAGATTCTCAAATTGATCCTTTTTCACTGTCTTTATGACAGCATACATTTCAGTGTAATCCTTGGCTGTCAGATGGGAGAAGTTCACTTGGGGTGGTATCAGGGCATGGCTGAGGATATTTGTGTTCAGATAACCCAGGATCTTCTCAGCATTTCTACAAAAGGAAATATATATATATATATACTTACAAAGACATTCTCTAAATCCCAGAGAATACAATGAATTCCATCTACTCTCAGCAAAATAAGCTATCATTTTTTTAGACTGATGTAGAAGAATTAATTTTATTATTCTCAGGAGTTTCTTCAGAAACTATATGATGAAAAGATCTCATCTCTATTTGTTGTAAGCAAAAGATCTCTATTTGCTAGGAGCCATGGTGGCACAGTATTTAGAATGCAGTTTTGCAGGCTAATTAACAGCTGACTGCCAGGAGTTTGATTCTGACAGGCTCAAGGTTGAGTCAGCCTTCTATCCTTCCAAGGTCGGTAAAATGAGCAACCAGATTGTTGGGGGCAATATGCTCTCTGTAAACCACTTAGAGAGGGCTGTAAAGCACTATGAAGTGGTATATAAGTCTAAGTGCTATTGCTGTACACTTGAGATATCAATCCATTTGGAGGAGAATGATAGCTTATTGAAATTGTAAATTAGAATAAAGCTGTACTTCAGAAATGATAACTGTATGTGCTAGAGTTCCCTACCCAAATCACCTGGTACTTACTCAATCACACACTTTTCATTCATGACATTGGCTTTGAAGCCTAGCACAGCAAAAACAACCAATGTGGCCAAGATGGAAGTGAAGAAATTGATAAAGGAGACAAGGGCTGCATCAAAGTGGCAGTTATTATCCTGTTTGTTATAACTGGAAAAGGCAATAACTCCACCAAAACCCAGTCCAAGGGCAAAGAAGACCTGAGTGGCAGCTTCTCGCCATACTTGGAGATCCAACATTTTATCAAGCTGCAAAAAACAGAGATGGACAGAAAGGTCAATTCATCCCTGCATCTTTGTTGGTGAGCAGGGAAACACCTCTTACAGTATATTATAAACAAAGAGGAAGATTGTAGGTATACTTTATATATATGCTGGCAAGGGCCCAATAACTTTCTCTTCTGCCAATGGAATTATGGATAATAATAGGCAAATCCAAAGAAGGTGGGGCATTTTTAAGATCTATTAAAATCAGACTATTTGTTTGGAGTGCTCATATATTAATGTTACCCAATAAATTATAATCTCTGGGCAGTTTACAGTTATAAAACATATATAGTTTTTATGCGATTTTTACTTGATGAATTACAGTTTGATCAGTATTTTGGTGTTATTCATTGGAACACTATTTAACTATAAATAGCCATCAGATTACAAACTGTAAAATAAATTTGTCGGTGGACCAGCATCACAACTAAGTGTTACACATAGAATACTGCAGTGAGTAAGTTAAAGATAATGTAGGAAGACTGACTTCAGATTCAATTCGCCAAAGATGCTCAATTTCAAAATTCTACTCAGGGGTGCAAGTTCGTCCTTTCTCAAAACTGCCTCTTTGCCAAGATCATGCAGCTGTCCTCCACAGCTGGCACATAGTTCCAGAGAAGGATGATATCTGCTTTGGGAGTTGCAGATGTCATCTGCCTGACAATCCAGGCATTCCAAAGCACTTTTGAAAACATCCCCAAGCGATATAAAAAAACTCACCCAATGCTGCAGAAATTTCCATAAGGAAGATGCTAACGTTCTGGGATAATATCCAACAACTAAATTATTATTCCTATATATCTGACGTGTACCAAAATGGGAAAAAGGTGCCTTAAGGCACAACGAAGAGTAGAGACAGAAAAACTCTCTTAAGTTTTAAGTACGGGTAGTCCTCAACTTACAACCACAATTGAGACCAAAATTTCTGTTGCTAAGTGAGACAGTTGTTAAGTGAATTTTGCCCCATTTTATGACCTTTCTTGTCACTGCAGTCGTTAAATTAGTAACAGGGTTGTTGACTGAATCTGGTTTCTCCATTGATTTTGTCAGAAGATCACAAAAGGTGATCACATGATCTTGGGACACCGCAACCATCATAAATATGAACGAATTGCCCAACATCCAAATTTTAATCACATGACTATGGAGATGCCTCAGTGGTTGTAAGTGTGAAAAGTCATGTCACTTTTTTCAGTGACTTTGAATGGTCACTAAATGAACTGGTGTAAGTCGAGGACTATCTGTACACTTAGTGAGCCTGTGAAGGCTCTTCTCTCTCAACCTAATCTACCTCTCAGGGTGAATGTAGAGTGGAGAAACCTGGAGACCCACCTTAATAGTTAGGCACAAAACCAACTGGGTGACTCTCAGCTTCTAGGAACTAACAATAATGTAAAGGTATTGTAAAAAGTCTTACCTTAGGAGTGAACATATGTAGAATCCCATCTACTGCCCCTCTCAAAAGCAAACCCCTGACCAGGAAGCAGATCAATACCACATATGGAAAGAGAGAGCTGAAATACATCACCTAAGTGAGGGAGAAGATGTGATGTAAATCAGCAGTAGCACTGATAGGCACCTAATCAGTTTTTTAATGCGTCATAGTTTTCTATAAAAATGTTGGGAATTTCAATTTGAGGAGATTAGATAAATTATCTTCTGGTTATTCCTAACCTTCCTTATAAACAGAACTATGATTTCCAGAAGGGTAGTCCACTAGACTGAGAAACTGAAAAACAAGAAGATGATGGCAACCATTTCCACACATGGCCAAAAAATACATTCACCAATAATCAAGTTTGTGAGCTCTGTTGAAATAAGAGTTATGGTGTCTTGTGGCATTTTAAATATGAGTAAATGTATCAGATCCATACATTGGTGAAGTAACCATGGTCCATAAAAATTGTTACAATAAATTTGTTCGTTCATCTTGTAATATATTTATAACATTCAAGACCTCTAGTACTTTAAATCGAGCCATCTAATCAGAGTAGCTGGTCCCGAAAGAGCTGGATAATGGTGAATATAACCCATTGTTGCCATGGGCCTGTTCACATGCTTATCTTTTAAATAATTACCAAGAAGCACAGGACCATGGAACATGGAACAGGCATACCTACACTTGGCAAGTGTTTAGACAAAATCTGCATGTTTTCAGAATTCGCTTGAACACTCTGGCTGTGTAGAAGTGACTACTGATTTATACTCTTAAAAAAATCAATCAATTCTAAAGATCCTGCTATTCTTTATTTCAACCCATCACCATGATATTTACCTTTCCTGAGGATTGGATTCCTTTGATCATAGCTAAGCCTACAATGCTCCAAGCCATCAGTAGACATAAGGTCATTCTCCAGTTAAGTCCACCACTCTCTGAAATGGAGCTGGAAATATCCAGGGCATCACGATACCAGAAGAAAGTAGTTGCAGAGCTTTTGTCACATTCTGGTTCTACAACTGTATAGGATAAGAACTTGGGTTGAATACAAATCTTTCATTTGGCAATTTACAGTGGCATGCCTAAGGTGTAGCTAAGTGAGATAGAATTTATTTAGAACTATTGCATAGGACACATTAGGAAATATGCCTAGAGGTCTTTTTCAGAAATGGAAGTGGGGAGACTGTTGCTATCCAAAATTGGATTAAATAAATGGGGTGATTTATACTCACTATAAAAGATTCATCTATGTGCTGGGAGATGTTCAAAGTCTATTAAATGCTCCATTAGCTTCCAAAGTATCTCAGTTGCATCCTTTGGAAACTATTTCTTACCAGCTCATGCAATCTCTTATTCTAGAAGGATGAAACAGACCTGAGCTATTGTCATTTTTGGAATGGAAGCCTCTGTTCTGCTACACTCTTAACATCACAGAAAAAGAGATATCGAATGAATACTTTGTGTTTCTCACAGAAGGAAGAAAAAAAGTGAATGCATCCCACCCTTCCAAGTGGCATTAACAGGAAGCAGCATTAAGTACTATTTCAACAATTACCTTTATTGCTTTATTATCCTAATAAAAAGTAGACAATTAGAATCGAAATTTGCCTCATCTTCTTTCCCCTATACAGATAGTTGCAAAAAATGGCTACTCACTTGTCACTGAGCCATTTTTCAAAATAGGACATTCACTCCAAGGTAAAGGATATTGGAAGGATTTGAAAAAGTAGAAGATGCTCCATCCAATGATCACATTATAATAGAGTCCAACAAACAAGCAGACCTGGCAAAAGGAAACTGAAATCATGTCTAGAACCTAGATAACAATATTTCATTCAAACACAGGAAGAGGACCTTCCAAAGTGAACCCCAGAAAATGGCCATTTATTTATTTAGCATATGGCATATCACACATGGACTTTCATCATGAATAGTTTAGTGAACATATTTAATCTCCAAGTTGCCATGGGTCTGGGAATATTTATACACCAACAGGGTGCTCATGAAGAACCAGTCTAATTTGGGGGCTGTAAATCATGTTTTCACTCAATTGATGGCATAGATCTACTTCACCCATTGAAATGAATAGAGCAGTGCTCGTGGGCAAGAAATGTGAGTGTACCTTAAGTGTAGAAGCAGAAGCCTATCTGGGTGTTTATGATTACCCTTCACTATGGCCATTCTCCTAATGAGCTAGGTTCCCATTATTAACTCTGAATTATATAATATTGCAAAATCCAATAGGAGAATTTGCAAAATGATCTCAAAGATTATTCTCTGTTTCATCATAATTTCTCTAGTTTTCAGTATTATTTATTGCTTTTTAGATCTTTTTTTCTTTTGCCTCCATTAAGCTGCTAGACATTTTAGGCATTTAGGCATTTCACTTAGAAATAAATACTTTTCAGGATGACTCGTAATATTTCTCCAATATTGAACGAAATTTTCTGCAATGATAATGTACTGTTACACAGTTGTTTAGAAGTCAGAAGTCAGCACATTTTATAAAATGTCCCCAATCTAAATGGCTTATTTTCTTTTCTTATGCTAATAGCCTGATTGTTTCCTAAATTCCTAATTAGGAAAAAAACGACTCTTAGGAGAAGGCTATGAATGTTGATACATGCAAGTAGAACATATAGCACTTTTAAAATTAGAATAGTATAGAACTGGAAGGGACCTTGGAGGTCTTCTAGTCCAGCTCCCTGCTCAAGCAGGAGAAGCTATACTATTTCAGACAAGTGACTGTCTAGTCTCTTCTTAAAAACTTCCAGTGATGGAGCACCCACGATTTCTGAAGGCAAGCTGTTCCACTGGTTAATTGTCCTCACTGTTAGGAAGTTTCTCCTTAATTCCAGGTTGCTTCTCTCTGGTCAGTTTCCAACTTTGATGCCATTCCCTTTAAGACATTGTGCAGCTTTTTGTTTGTTTTCTTTAAAAAAGCTGTCCTAAACATGAATGTCAGATCCCTAATTGATTCCACATATCAACATATTTTTATTCCATTATTCATAATTAATCACCCTTAGCTATAGGTAATGACTTTATTTAACATATCTGCTAGATTATTAATGGCCAGACATTGTCTTCTTTTTTCCTGTTAGAACTTTGACATGCATCAACATGCAGATCTTTATATTGTACACAACAACTTTATTTTATGAACCAGCATAAAATGGCGTTGCAAAAAGAAAACCCTATCCAGGTAACCCCAAACTTCTTAAATTTTAGAAGTAGAATTTACCGAGCTAGTCATCCCCTTCTTTTCCTTTCCTTTTTGGCTGTTTCTGTTAGATACCTCGGAGTTAGGAATTTTGGTCCACCTACTGTAAATTTTGCATAAATTTAATAATAGGCCCAGACTTCCTTTTTTGGCAAAACCACCTACATATTATGCACCCATTTACAGCCCTGAGTAAGACATATGAATTCATCCAATCACTCACTAAGAGGCTGGCAAATCCAATGCCACCTAATCGAGGGCAAATGTAATTCCACACTCCTATGCTGCCCCGGCGGATTCTCTGCCCTACGGCCAGTTCCAGGAAAAAGAGGGGGACTCCAATAAGGATGAGCAGGATCAGATAGGGAACTAGATAAGCACCTGAAAGGGAAAAGAAAGTTTCATTAGAGACAGTTCTTTTTCTGCTACAGATCACAAGAAAAATCATCTGACCCTGAACACTTGTATGCAGACCGAACAGCATGCATGGGGCAAAGGTTTAAAAACTTATTTGGGGTTTCAGACAGCAAGTGGCTTTGATTGGCACTTCAGAATGAGGCCACATTTTTATTCAGCTCTGAAGCAAAAGCCTTACTTTATTACATTGCTTCATGGCTTTTTATGTTTCCCCCAATGGGAAATGGAAAAATAAACAAATGGCCACTATATCTTTGCTTCTGTTTTAAAATGGCAGAGTTGAATCATTAAACTCTCTAATAAAGGAATGACATCTAACCACACTTCAGATAAAAACAGGCAGGAAGACATAGATTTTTTGTAAAGAGAAGGAACTTCCATCAAGACTAAAAAGGAAAAGGAAAAGGGGTTTCTGGGTGAGGTGAGGTGACTGGTTAGTTGTCTCCACCAGGGGCTCCACAAGCAGGAACAGCACTGCACATCAGGAGACAAAAAAAATTTCTTTGGAGGAAGGAAAAATCAGGTGACCACCTCTGCTTGTGTTCTGGAAGAGCTGTTCCCCATGAGAGGAGCACAAGAATTGAGTTACTTGTGGCCAATTGCAAGTTGAGCAACTTGGGAGCCAAAGGATTTACAATGTGCCCTTAACTGCTATGAAGCTTTACAAACATAAGAGAGATAACCTAAGAGAGATATCCGAATGGCAGTGAAGATTTTGGCAAATGGCTTACTTTTCAAGACTTGAAAAGTGTGGGGTGTGTGGGGGGGAGATGCTATTTTAAAGCATTTCCATTTAAAAGTAAACAGTTTAAGAAAATTGTGATCTAAGAAAGTTTCAAATGGACAAAGCGGACAGTTTTTTTTTCTGACAAAAGTGCCTTTGAAAATAGTAAAGTTAATTAGATCATACCTTTCTGGAAATGTTGATTGTTTATTTTTAAGGACAGTAGTAGAGAATTTTACAAAACAAGAAGAAAAGGATAATATGAGCTACGTTGTGGGACTGTAACTCTCTAGAGAGATCATTGGGACTAAAGTGTTAAGGATAGAAGCAAAACAGAAAAAAAGGAGAAGGCTGCCTTTTACTTTCACCATAGTAATTGACACACTTTCATTTTTTCACCATGGCAACTACAAATAAAGTTGGGAGAAGGATGCAGGAGTTCACAAGAAAAAAATACAGATAAGGGCATTTCACCAGATTTATTGCAGAAAATATAACATTAATACCTTAAGAGGGACAAGATTTGATTTGAACAAGAAACTATTGGCCAATATCTTTATTGAAGAAAATTACAAATGGTTTGCCATAATTTTGGCTGAAAGGTTGAAAATAACTTTATAGGAATTTGTTAATGAAGACCAATATGGGTTTTTACCTAAAAGACAACAATGAGATAATATTAGAAATGTTTTGAATATTCTAGAATACTTGGAGCAATATAATGAAAACAAGCTGCATTGATATTCATAGATGCAAAGAAGGCCTTTAACAATTTGAATTGGAATTTTTTGTTTAGAATTCTGGAACATATGAACCTGTTTCCACTTTTGTCCATTTTGGTTCTTGAAGTACTAAATAGAGACATAAGATCAGAGACTTATGGGAGTTAATGTTATTTGTTAAGTTAATAGTTAAGGGCATTTGCAGATGGTGTTAGTTTCAGAAACATGGGAACATTAAATAAGCTTTGTATATTAGCAGGAAGTTTTACAAACATAGAAACTGATGGCTGAAAAAGACCTAGTAGTCTATCGAATCAATCCTTTGAGTTTATTTGTTTTTTTATTTTCTTTTTAATTAATTAATTTTAATTATTATTTTTACATTTAATTAGTTTCATTTTTTAATTTTTGTCAGATGAGTTTTTAATGTTAGAAGTAGATATTGGATACATAAACCACTCAAGATCTGCAGTGATTTCAGCAGCATATAAATTGATGGGTGGATGGATGAGTAAGCTTTTTACAATAAATGTGCATGCGTGTTTGTAAGGTTATCTTCCATTATCATTTTCAGACAGACATTCAACACTGGAAGTTTTTAAGAAGAGACTGGACAGCCATTTTTCTGAAATTGCCTGAGCAGGGGGTTGGACTAGATGACCTCCAAAGCCCCTTCCATCATCATCATTATCATCATCAATAATAATAATAATAATAATAATAATATGCTTTGTCTCGTTCTGATTCAGCACAATGTACATTTTAACATATTTTCTAGCTCAGCATGTGATGTGAGCTCAGCCAGATGTGATTTATTTAATAAATAATGGTTAAGCAAAATATTGCTCAGCAATCTATCTGAGCCAATCAATGTCCTCATCAACCTCATATCTACCATAATTATATGCTGCCTTTTGCATTTATTGTTCCCACAGCAGTTCTGTGCTGAAAAAGAATAATTCCTGGAAATGCTAGATGAAACTTCTCCATAAAAGATTCTTAAAACAGCAGCACTATAATTCTTAGGTTAAATGGACAGAAAGGAATCAACTGGGTAGATTAAGAAATTTAAATAGCTGATCAGAAAGTCTAAAAATATGAACGCTGGAAGTTGCCCACTAACATAAATTGAGCCCTCCCGCCTATTAATATTCCAAGCACATTCAGCATCAGCAGGATTTAAAAACCTCCCTCGCATTCAGAATAGCCAGATAAGGGGAAAAAAATAAATAAGGCATCCGCACAAATACTATTGGGACAATGCTTGCCACAGCTCTGAGGAAGCTAACCCCCCCAACCCCAATTTTTCTCACACCTGTGAAAGCTCTGATGAAAAGCCCCACTGACCCAACAAATAACAGTATGTTTTTCCTCCATGGTGACAGGAAAACAATATAACTCTGAAATACCTTTAATGCATAAACCTTTACATAGCTATCTTAAATGAATCTCCATAAAATTCCCCACAGCAATAAAACCACCATTCATTGCTAAGCTGCTTCATACTTTGATCAATACTGAATGAAAAGGTCAGTCAAATTGCTATGCAGGTGTGCACACACACATATATAAAATATATAAATCCTCTTTCCCAAAACTGCTTGGAAAACAAATATGTGGCAAGGTTCCTTCTTAATACAACAGCACTCTCTGGTGGTCCACCAGTGAGTAGACAAGTAGAAATGTGGACAACAGTGAGGAAAGGCTGTGGCCAAGGTGAGCTTCATAAGTGGTTGCTTAGGACTGCACATAACCAGAGACCTGTATAAGCTGAGAACGCCTGCATAAACGTATTTTAAAAATGATTTCATAGATGAAGCTTTCGGATGAGTTGATATTCAGTACAAAAGGCTGAAGCACAATATTCAAGATAATGGCAGTACAATTTTATTGAGTTATAATCAATAAAAGTGTTCTCAGATAAAGGCAGGTATGTTTGCACTTTGTATTACTTATGTAGAGACTGGATTCTCAGCTTTTAAATATTAAAGAAAATCTTAGGGTGGTTAATAATAAATATGGTTTAAAATCAAAATGCTTGAAAATAGAACCAGAAACAAATGATTCACAGCAAACTAACAATATAATTCCATGAATCTTCTGTTATCAGTAGTCTGCTGGACTGCAATCCAAAAGAATAAAATGAGCATCAGAAGTGCAGGTGATTGAGTGCAAATTTTTAAAAAGGAAAGGAAACTGCAGATATTTTTCAGCATACAAACACAACATAATCATTCATTTAAAAAATCTGATGTTAAAAAAGAAGTCTGTATCTGAGTTTAAAGGTTAATAAGGAAGATGCCAGGTGAACTCACCTGGGGAGTAGATTTCATAAAATTTCAAATACACATAACACAGTAACCTAATGAAAACTCTGAACATGCTCAGGGATCAGATGGCAAACTACCCTATATCTATCTTCTTCAAGTCCATGATGGAAAAAAAGATATAAAGGCAGGAATAATTTTCCAAAAAACAGGAATTCTCTAGTCAATAACATTCCAGCGGCCCAATATACTAAGATGGTCAGAATTTCAAACAAATTCTAAGAAATCAGTAAGCTGATAAACTCTAGAATCAGATGCAAGAACCAAAGTACATACCAAAGAGGTAGAGGATCAGCAGCTACAACTAGCAGATATAAACTTGGCTTGCACATTTAGCTGAACAACTGAGGTGCTTTATTTCATTAAAATGTTCAACCAATGCAGCATCATTTTGTCAGCTCCTGAGCACACAGTGTTCTAAAAAAATAAAAAAACTGGCCCAGAGCCACATACTTTCAGCAGAAAACTGTTCTCTCTATGCAGCATATGTATATTGGATTATGCATGAAAACAATTTGAATGTTTTAGCAGAAAAAAGATGACACTGTCTGCCAAAATTAAATGTG
The DNA here is from genome assembly GCF_016545835.1 of Crotalus tigris. Taxonomy (NCBI): domain Eukaryota; kingdom Metazoa; phylum Chordata; class Lepidosauria; order Squamata; family Viperidae; genus Crotalus; species Crotalus tigris. The sequence continues at coordinate 3,109,357 of NW_024100417.1, read as the reverse complement.
TTAATTACAAAAATAACATTATTTTTATAATGTAAATTGCAAAATATAATGCACCAACATTTTTTGATAAAGAGAATTTTGTTCTACATTATTCTCCAGCTAACAAAATGCATTTGCTCTAGAATTATTTATTTATTTATTTGTTTGTTTGTTTGTTTGTTTGTTTATCCAATGTATATAGCTGCCCATTTCAGCCAAATGACTCTGGGCAGCTTATAGTTCATATGTTTGAACTCCCCCCAACCACCCAATTTTTAGGAGATCTGTGAATTTGCAAGGTTCTTTTAAAAAAATTTTTTAAAAAAAATATGGCTAATCTAATATGTATGTATGTATGCATGCATGTTTTTTATTTATTTGTTTGTTTATTATTTATTTATTTATTTATTTATTTATTTATTTGATGTGTTTGTTGCCATCTCACACAAGGTGACTATGGGAAGCTTACAATAGTCACCGCAATAAAGCCATATAGATGCATATATCGAACTGCAGTAAAAGATGCAAATTACAAATTATGACTAGAAGATGGGGCAGGAAGCTGTACGATGAGCCCAGAGGGGGATAGTAGAATCTGCTATTGGTCGATCAACCATCTCCAGTGTGATGCATTAACATGTGTTAATCATGTTACTTATAATACTAACCACTCTGGGTATTCAACCAGAGAAGAAAGGAAGGTTACAATTCAAAGAAATGAAGTCACACACACAAACCCAATTCAAATGATTCCCACTGTCACAAGTTCCGACTAATGAAGCACTTCAAAGAACTTTCAGGCATGTTTCCTAAAGTCTTTATTTGCAGAGCTACAAATTATGCCGGTCACCATTGGACTAATTGATGCCAGAATCTGAACTTCCGGTCGCTGGCATCAAGCTTTCCTTGCTCAACCCCTCCCTTCTCATGCAGTCACAGGTCACATTATCCAATTAGTGAGAAGGTCAAACGTTTACTTCCTCTTTCTTTCCCGGGCTTTTTTCCCCCGCCCAGTCTAAGCTAAGTATTAACCCAATAAATGCCAGACAGTTTTGCATATTGTCAAAGCAAGAATATACAGTATTTGCAGCATTGACATTAGCATTTTGAGAAGCCCTTTTTGCCCATGCCACTAGCAATGCAACCAATGCCCCTTTCTTCCTTTTTGTTACTCTCCAAGTTTGTTTTCTTTGCCATCATTTTTTTCTGGTGCTGTTTTTGTAAGGTTTTTTTTATTGTTTCTCATTTTTAACTTTTTTATCAATTGTAAACTTCCCAGAGTTGTTGGGAGTGGGGGGGGCATATAAATTTAATAATGATTATAATTGGTCACACAGCCAGATATTTAGACTGTATTTGACATTTTAGCCACCTATTGAGTCCTTCCAAAGAATCTGGGATAGGCAGATGTTGTTGTTTGAAGTTGTTAAAGGTATCATTGTGGGATGTAAGCTGTTCCAAGTTGAGTTGCCTTTTGTAATTGATTGATGGTGAATTTGTCAATGCAGATGATATTCAAATGGTTCCCCAGATGTTTTGGGATTGCACCCAAGGCATCTATTACTATTGGTACTATATCTGGCTGGTTGGTTTCCCAGTCAGCCAGATATTTAGACTGGGTTTGGCATTTTTATCCACCTATCAAGTACTTCTCAAGAACCTGTTCACAACAATGAGAAGTCACAGCTGCCAGTTCTTTAACTGGTGTTGGCCTTCATACACACTGAATTCTATCCAAGAACCTAGGATGTCATAAGGAATTGGCATAGTTAGTATATATGCCGATCCAAGCAGTGTGAGCTTTTACAATTGACTGATGAAAATTTTGTCAATGTGCAGATTTTCTCAATACTGTCCAAGATTTCTGGGTATGGCATCCAATGTGCCCCTAACAAACAAGCCTTCAGTTTATTTTTTTTAATGTTTCAGTTGTAAGTCATTGCCAGATTTTATTTTTATCCACTTTTCCACAATCTTTTGTAGAAATTGACCATGTAATGCTTTTCCTTGATAGCATTCTGTTCATATTTTTATTACATTATTGTGATAGTCACTTTTAACTTCCTGTACATTAGGCAAGTTCCAGTTTTGAACTTGCATCAATGCTTGTTCTTGATTGTCTTTTACATAATCAGCCAATGCACACTTTTCTTCTTCTTGTTTGACTTGAAGTAAACCTCTGCTTCTAATTCTGCAGGGCAAATATAATCTATCAACATCACCACAGGGATGTAATGTATATGGAATAGTCATCAGTTTTCTTGGTTTTTTTTTTATCCAAGCTGTCCAGTTTAGTTTGTGTCCCATTAATAATTCTACAGTTTAGTATATCACAAGTATGGCCCAGTTACTGATGATTTTGATGGTGGTTCCACCATTCAATTTTGTCTTTACTAAACACATTTTTAGCTTGTCCATATTTGATGTTATCCAACTATAAAATGCCCAACCTAACTTTTGGGGCACCAGGGACCCCTCCCTTGGAAAAAAAGCATGTGACATCACACATCTTGATACACTATACAAATGATGTATTTATATGTCATTTGCATAATGATACATGATATAATAAACTTGTGTCATTTGTGGGGTGGCATGATGTGTGTGACATCTTTGGGGATTCTGGTGGGTGCCTGTTTATTTAACTCTTGTTAACCTACTAGCTTTAACTAGACTGTAAAATACACCAAAACAAAGGAAAAATGTCAAAATTGAAAGTAATGTTCATCTTTCTATTTCTGGTGAAGTGTAGCATGAAAATATAAGCAATCACCATTTTTTTCTTTCTGCTCCTCTGTTGGAAAATTAATCTTTTTTTGCTCTCAGACATACATTAATAATCATACAATATTAGGGGGACATCCCCCCCCAAAAGGTAGCAACAGAGTGCTAAGCATGAGTTCTTAAATTTTTCCCCATATAGGAAGAACCTATATTTTCTTTGTGTGCAGTCTATGGATCGTAGTAATAGGATGCAGCCCATTTTCAAACTTGATCTTTCTTTTGCTAGCTTTTCCCACCAAATTAATTTCCCTGCTAGTTTTGGAGTTTCAGAGTCCTGAGCCACAATTCATTTCCAACTATCCAGTGGGTTGGAGAGAATAAAAAAGAATCACATTATAAAAAACACATTAATTAAAAGTTGATAAATCATAAATTATTGTATACCTGAAATATAAATTAAACAATTAATATTGTATATCACAACTAACTTGACAAATTTAAATCATAGAAGGCTCAGCTGGATTAATCTATCTAAAATTATTACTAGTTTAGAAGAGTTTTTAATAAATAAATATTTAATATTTCTAAGATAATCATGCTGGTTTTTTTATCAAAACATGAGACTTGATGGAATTACAAAATAATCTAGGGAAATAATCTGTATTAACACATGAAAAGTTTGATTTAGGATAACAGCTTCTATTTGTCTGTGAGCCCTTTTGATTCTACAAGGATATCAGATATGAAGATACCTGAAGCTGGTTGTGGAGCATCCCAAGGGAATGACTGAGATGCCAGGTTTTTGTTTTTTATTTTTATTGTTATGGTTTACAGTTTTATAGATATTGGTTTTATTATTGTGAGCCAAACCAGATTTGTGGATTTCTTTCTTTCTTTCTTTCTTTCTTTCTTTCTTTCTTTCTTTCTTTCTTTCTTTCTTTCTTTCTTTCTTTCTTTCTTTCTTTCTTTCTCTTTCTTTCTTTCTTTCTTTCTTTCTTTTTATTTATTGCATTTCTATGCCACCCATCACCCTTACAAAGTGATTCTGGGTGTTTATGATGGGGGGCAATAAACAGACTAAATACAAACTAAATACAAGAAAAATTATTTGGGCATACACTTAAAGTAATGTGCTTTACCATACAGTCAAGGAAACAGTTGTCGCTCAATAGTGGATTATAAATTTTACCTGCCTTTACAGAGAAAATTGGAAAAGATGCTCCTCTAAAATTGAAGAGTCCCTCTGGGTTAGCTAAGGATGGAGAACCCCTGGCTTTCAAACTAGAAAATCTGGTCAGCCCAGCTAATAATGGAGGATGAAGGGTGTATACATGTAGTTACCATAACATGCGAATCAAGGCAAAATAGCCTCCTTTCCTCTACATTAGAGCAGAGAAGCAGAGCAGAGGCCTTGTCTGTTGAGCACTGTTTCTTCTTTCTTGGTCACTTACCTCCACCATTCTTTTGGCACAAGTATGGAAACCGCCATACATTCCCCAGGCCCACAGAGTAGCCTATTTGAGCCAAAATGTACTGTAGCTTGTTGTTCCACGCTGGTCTGTCATCCTCTGCTTCCTCCCCAACCTGCTGTTTGTTCCAGTTTTCTGAAGCCACATTTAAGACACTGTGTCTGTAGTCCACAGGTTCCTCCAGAGCCAGCAGATCAGCCACTGATTCTGTGACAGGCTCATTGCTCTGTTCTCGCTGAGTTACTTTGCTGGTCTTAGGCATTGAGATGATCTGGTGTAGTCACTTATAGATTTATTTCAAGGCCAGATGAAATAAAACTTTAAAAGGGCAAGTGCTGGCTTTAGGGATAACACATCAGATCTGAGTCATTTGTGTGAGACCTGCAAAATAGTACAAAAAGGAAACCAAATTAAAATATGGTAGGGTGTATTACCACTTTCTCCACTGCTGACTTACCCATGTGTGCTTCACCATTCTTTAATCATATAGTGCAGATTAGCTACAAGAATCAATTGTCCATCAGTTTTAGTTTTTCATTCTTAAAGAACAATTTCCTAGTCCATAATGCTTGAAAAGATGCTGGCAATTCTTGGTGGACATAAAAGATAGGGCTGGATAGATGATATAGGAGACAGAATTTATACATAGAATTTTTTGGTAGAAACCATTCCATTATATACAATATGATAATGTATTTGCACAATGAGGACAGGTAGTAGCTTTTCTTGGTACCAATATTGGGATAATTGGTTATTCCAATATCAATATCAAGTATTTAATTAATTTTAAGAACATTCACTGTCTTGGGAATATTAAGCAAAAAGCATATGAAAATTTCATTTCATTTCAAGCCTAAAGGAAGATCATGCACTTGTTTTTCATTATTTCCAACAAAACTTTGGATAGTTATTTCAATTTCTTATTGGTTTGCTACTGAAATTCAATACATGTGGGGTGGAGGGGTTACCAAAAAGAGGGTTTAAGGTCATAGTGATCCATAGTTCCCCCTCTAAGCTATAAAGCAACTTCATAACTAGCCACCATTCATTTTGATGTCTCCTTCTCCAATCACTGAAAATCTGAGGATTTACAAAAGTTTTTTAATCTAACATTTTTTCCCAAGTGTATGCAATGCCAACAATGTGTCAGAAGCTATTTAGGTTAAAATATTGCGGCAGTAAAGAGCAGACCAAGCTTTGGCAGTTCTCACATAAGAGCAGCCAACATTAAAGTTATCTTTTTGTTGCTGACATTATCAGAGTAACTAGAATGGCCAGAAATCTTCTGTTAAATTGCCCGTGACACTTGTACAACAGATAGTATCTGTGAAGTGTTTGGCATTGCATGCGAAGCCATTGATTATTTGGCTTTGCCATTCAAGAAGAATTATCATCTTTCAATAGAAAACCCTCCCCAACTGAACAGGGAGCAGTCCCCCACCTTTCAATGTATGCACCCGAGTTCCTGATCCTGAACTATTTCAAGATGGATGCAGTTTCATTTCCCTGAAAACATATTTTAAAATGAGATTATTAAAAAGCTGTTTTCACTAGCACTTTCCTGCTTGCATATAGTTTGGAGCAACTGAGGTTGCTCCTCAATATAACATTCACTTTATTCTACAAAACCATAACCAATAGGTCCCCATGAGTGTCAGTAAGCCCACCATCAACTTATTTGGTGCCCAACAAGGCTTTCTGCTCCATCTGATATTCTACATATTATTTTTAAAAATATTTTAAACTAGAAAATTAACATCTTATATACAAATGAAGATGGTTATAGTACACGAAGGAGGGTATGACATAGTTGGCACAACAGAAACCTGGTGGGACGAAACCCATGAATGGAATGGACTGATGGATGGATACAAATTGTTCAAAAGAAACAGGTCTACAAAAAGAGCAGGGGGAGTTGCACTAAATGTAAGAGAACACTACATATCTGCGGAAATTCACGTGATCAAAGATAAAATCTGTCCAAAATGTATATGGGTCAATCTAAAAGAGAAAAAAAAGTGACATTGCCATAGGTGTATATTACAGGCCACCCAACCAATCAGAAGAAATAGATGAACTCTTTGCCAACCAGTTAACAAACGTATGTAGGAAACATACCACAGTAATAATAGGAAACTTCAACCAGTGGTGGGATTCAGCCGATTTGCACCAGTAGCTAATTTTGTGTTGCCAAGGCCCAGAATGGACTTCCAGAAGGGGCATCCACACAGAGAACTGGTAGTTCACATATTTGAATCCCACCACTGACTTCAACTATCCAGATATCAACTGGGAGACAAACTCTGCAGTGAGTGGGAGATGAAATAGATTTCTAACGTCATACTGGAATTTAGTATAATACAAACACTAGCAATAGAAAACAATCCAACCAGTATCTTAAACTTCAAAAGAGCTGACTTTAACAAACTCAGAGAGAACCTAGGAAAGATCCCATGGATGAAAATGCTAAAGGGGAAAACAACCCAAGAAGCGTGGGAAACCCTGAAAAATGCAATCATAAACACCCAGACCAGCACAATACCATTGAGAAAGAAAAACAAGAAATTCAAGAAGAAACCAGTATGGCTGCACAAAGATCTTTCTGACAAACTGAAAGATGAAATAAACTAAATTTTAGTTTATTGGCTTGTCATTATATTAAGTGCTTATTCAACACATAAGATAATTTGATCAATGATCAATATATTGTTTATACACACACAAACATAATTGTTAGTGTATATAAACTAGTTTATATTAAGCTAACTGAAAGTAATATATGTAAGCTAACTGAATCTAAATCTTGCCCAGAAAGTAAATGGAGGTGCTCAAGACTGATTTATTATAGAATAGGTCCTGCTCATTCTAATGACTTAGCCATTAGATAAAAGTTTTCACATTATTAAGGATGCAAAGCTAGTAATCTTATGTTATTTAGGTTAATTGAGCACATACAAAAAGATGGATTTTCATGGTAGAATTCCAATTAGGCTAATCTTAAACAGGATTATTCTTGTGGATTTATCTTCCTTTAATAATTTACCTGTAATAGCAGTGACAATAATGATCCAATTTAATATTTTCCCTGTAATGTGTTTTTGTGCTTTGTAGATGGGAAGGTGACTGTTCAGTTGTTCTCAACCCTGTGAAATAAGAAAAGGGAAAGTGCTACTATATATGGCAAAACATTCTTCTTACTGAGTGTGTGATATGGAAGCATCAATATTGTGTAATATTTTAAATCAATATCAGCATTCAGAAAGAAGAGGAGAGAGTTTTCTATCTGTTCCAGGGATTAATGTTCATAAATATCATAGCTATGGAGAATCCTTAATTCTTCAGTTGTTCTGCTTTAAAGACTGAATGGCTTAAAGATTACATTGCACTAAGCAAAGGCTGTGCACCCCTGCAATGAATGACATAAGCACTGAGAGAACCTAAACTTTTACCAAATTAAATTCTAGTACAAACATTCAATTTCAATTTAATTTGGGGAAATTACTGCAATTGACTGTATATATCAGTCCCAGGTACTACCAATACAGCAAGTTCAAAGACTTGTTAATGTATCTTAGCAACCAGCAGCCTAAAATAGCATGGACCTGGATGGGAAAATGAGAGTTCTTAAAAGGAATGAAATAATGAGGTGAGGAAGCAAAACAGTCCTAAATATTTTATTGCTAAGCATTTCTATTCCCTTGTGAGACCACAGAAATCCATTGGCACTTCACTTCTGGAAGTCATTGTTATTTGAACTGGTTTTCACAAATATTACCAATCAAAATTGGTGCTAGACTTCTGTTTCAATAGACTCTTATATTTTTGAACCACTCACATAAAACTATGTAACAGTTATAGACTATGCATTTGGAGATCCCAAGAATTTTGATCTGATTTCTGAAAATTCTGAATGAATATGTTCACTTCCCTGTTCATTGTCCCAACAACATACCATGTTTTTTTCTCCTCTTATTACATACATTCATATTTACTCCATAGTTTATCTGAGTACATCATTTTAAAATTTCCTTTTTTGCTGTCAATCAGTTAAACAATCCTGCAGATATCTGCTTTAAAAAAATGTTCTCTCCCTGAATATTTGGGAGGTTGTTTATACCCTCTCTTCAAAATATTCCAAGGTTCTGTGAAAAAGTCATTATAAAATTTAGGTTTACATCTCTCTTGGTCTGAATATCTCAAGAATCATCTCAATGCATAGAGCAGTTAGGAAGACATAAAACAACTTATGAGTAGAATGGTAATTTTATTATTAATGCATATTCTTTGTGTACTGATATTCAGGAAATGCACAGTGTTTAGCATTCTCTTTTACATTCAGATGCTGGGTCCTTGGTCAATGAGCTCAGCTGGAGGGCAAGGGTTGCTTAAATTGTTTCCTAGAGTTGGGCTGTCAAATGTTAAATAAATTTACTATTATAATAAATATCTGATAATATCTGATATTCATATAAGTAGTTGGTTATTGTCCCATCTAATGAAAACCATAAAAAATGTGATATATTTTATTGAGTGGCAGTACAGACTACTATAACTTAACTGACAAAGTCTTAAGAACCAGTCCTTCATAGGCAGAGTGAAAGGTTTTTATAATTCAATCGTTCGCTACTCAGAGTCACATTCACGAGATTGGCGACTATGTAAAATAAATAAAATCGATTCTTTCAGCCACATAGAAAATGCATTTGACACTTGAAGCTTGAGACAAGAAAAATATAGTAGATTGGCCCTAATGCTAATCAATAATTTTTTGTAAACAGAATGTTGCTATCCTTGGTACTGATTCTTCTAGCAAAAGCTATTACTACAATAACAAAACAACTGTAATAAAAAGAATAAACAATAGTGTGGCAATTAAAAGAATAACAAATGTATTATTGTAGCTTGAGTCTTTGAGTGAGTCTTTGAGCATACTTTACCTCCACTGAGCTTCAATTATTGCTTTTCTCAAGTATCACTAGAAACCTCTATTTTCCCTTAACTCTATAAAACTATTCCCATACCATCATGCAAATTACAGCAGTGTTATTACATATAAAAATGACAGCTTTTCTTGGCAAGAATAAGACTTTTTCTATCCAAACTGGAATGTAAGACCTTCTAAGCATGTTATTATAATTAATAGGTATTGTTAGTATGACTAAGGCAATCTAATTTTCCCCTTTCCCTCATGAGTTTATCTATGCTGTGTGTAGATTTGCATGTAGCTAATTTCTTCTGAATCAAGCAGAGTAAATATACACGAGGAACCTCTTTCTATATGCTCTGTACCTACTTATATATCCTTGCATATACAGTAGTATCATTTCAAATTGCTGCAGGAATACAACTTTGAGGACTAGTTTGTAATTCTGAGATCATTGCACTGATAATTCCTCTTAATGTTTAATACAGCTTTTATCAAGTTTATACTCTCCCACTGTGCTGGATTTCAACTTGCAGTCAAAACATGTTTTGCAGTCAAACAGCTCATGGTCCTGTTTGATTGGAGATTGAGGTAGGGGTGGGGATGAAGCCAACATATTTTAAAGCCACCTAGTTAGAGAAAACTATTAAGTGAATGTTTGCTAGTGCTATTGACTGTGAAACAGCCACAGTAATATTAATATGTCTGCCAGGAGTGGAACAAAAAAACAAAAGTATTGACATAATAAACAAAGCTGAACAGTGAAGGAAAAGTAGGCTGCTTTCCAATTTATTTATTTCAAGCACAATCCAGTTGGAGATCTATAATCAGATTTAAATAAGCAAGAGCTGTTCAAGAAAACAACCCATATAGCACTGTCATTAAGTCCTTTTATAGATGCCGAGATCATAAACTTATCATTCTAGCTAATTTTGCACATTAAAGTGTACTAGTTTGTATAGCACTTTTGATTCACATGTTCATGCTTTAGGGAGTATTGCCCGTAAAACGTCTGTTTTACAGCAAACATACACAAGCCTCTTTATTTATTGAATGAATGTAGTACCTGCAGTTCTTAAATGCATGAGTAGAAATTGGCATGGAATTTGGCATAGTAATACATTTCAGCTGTTAGTGGAGGAAAGGTTTTGCTAGCCCTTTAAGATTAAAAAGATAACTTTAAAAAAAAATCCTGGATCAAATATCCAGGAGCAAGTTTCACAGGAGTGAGTGATGTTTTTTTAATTATGTGGTTTGTTTTGGCCTCTTCCGCATCATTAAATAGATTAGAATAAATTATACAGTTATAAAAATACAGGGTGTATCAAAAGTCAGGCCCTATAAACAATTTATTACATAATGTCAGTTAAGGATAGGGAAAGTCTGGTTAAAGCTACAGGTTTTCAGATGGTAAAAAAGGTTAAATACTTGGGAGTATATTTAACTGCTTCAAATGGAAAATTGTGTAAGAACAATTATGAACCATTATGGGCAAAAGTACAAAAGGATTTAAAGGATTGGAAAAAATTGCAATTGTCATTGTTGGGGAGAATTTCAGCTGTAAAAATGAACGTTCTACCAAAGTTTCTTTTCTTGTTCCAGATGATACCTATTTTTTTAAAAAAGGGAAACTTGGAGGAATGGCAGAAGGGTATTAACAATTTTATTTGGGCTGGGAAAAAACCAAGGGTTAAGTTTAAGATTTTGCAAGATGCCCGAGAAAGAGGAGGACTTAAGGCACCTAATTTGAAATTATATTATGATGCAGCTGCTTTAACTTGGATAAGTGATTGGCTTAATTTAACAAATAAGGATATTCTTTTTTTGGAAGGCTGGGATTTAATGTACGGTTGGCATGCATACTTAATTTTTAATAAGAAAGTCGACCGGATTTTTAAATCACATATTCTGAGGAATGCCTTACTTCGTGTTTGGAAAAAGTATTATTATAGGTTAAATTATAAAATACCTATCTGGGGGATTCCCAGACATGCAATTGAGGGAACCTCCAAGGGGATGAACTTTGATAGAATTTCGTATAAAGAATTATTAATTTGGTCAGGTTTGGATTGGCATTTAAAATCGCTAGATGTATTAAGGCAAGAAAATGGCACCTAGATCCTAAAAAATTATCTTGTATGTATTCTAATATACAGCCCAAATGTTGGAGATGTGGCAATAAGGATGCGACATATTTTCACATTTGGTGGAATTGCAAAAAGGTAAAGGCTTTTTGGATTATGATTTGGTGGAACATTCAAAAGATTTTTAGAAGGAAGATAAAGTTTACTCCTCAATTATTTTTATTGGGTATTTTTGTGGATCTAAATGATAAAGAAACTACTTTAATGTTGAATTTATTAACCGCGGCAAGGTTACTAGTAGGTTCATATTGGAAGAAAGATTCCTTGCCTACCTTAGAAGAATGGATATTTAAAGTTTCTAGTTTTGCAGAAATGGCAAAAATTTCTGCTTATTTGAAGGATCATACACAAGAAAGATATATTATTGTATGGAGAAGATGGATAGATTATATTCAGAAAAAGTATGGAACTATAAAGTTTCATTTATTTTACGAGTGAATTTTATAGTAAATGTTATAGAGATTTGTTTATGATGTTATTGGAGTTAAAGGTTAAGTTTGATATTTTTTTCTCTTTTTTTCTTTTTTTCTTTTTCTTTTTCTTTTTTATTGTCAACTTTGTCATTAATAACCCTGTATTCTGCTCTGGGAACTGAGGGGAGGGGGGTTGGGGGTGGGTGGGTGGAAGAGTGGGTGGGTAAGGATCATATAGATATGGTAGTTTATAAGAAAGGTGCGGCCTGGGCATTTCCCCTATGCTGCGTTCATGTGTTTGAGAGGGATGAGATGAGAAGAAGGTGTAGGGAGGAAGTAGGATGGTAAGAGGAGAAGGGGAGGGGAAGAGAGTAGGAGGGGAGGAGAGAAAGAGGAGGAAAGTAGGGAAGGTTTTAGAGCGGGTGGACGTGGCCTGGGGGGAATGGACAGGCGGTACCAATGGTTATGAATTTATTTTATTCCAAAATTGTATTTTGTATGATGTACAAATGGAAAAAAAAATAAAAACTTTTTTAAAAAAAAAAACAAAACAATTTATTACATAAATTAATTAAATGTACTAATTGGTTGTGTTTTCTTCTAAACTCTTCCTTACTTGTTCACCACATGACCTTGGAATATTCCTAAGTACTGTAATATTTTCTCTGAAAAATAATAATTAAAAAAATGCATTGTGATTGACATATGGGACTCACTTTTATTATCCATATACATTAAATCTGTCTGCTTTGCAAGCTTAAATGGATTGTGATGTACAGGTCTTTCTCATAATGTATTTAATTAATGCAATTTTTAAAAGCATAGTATCTACCCAGTTCCTTGATTTCACTAGCAGTTTCACAGAATAACTTTCAAAGGAGGAACAATAATATCCTTCCCCTTACTGATGGTGGGAATATCATCTTCAGAATTCCCAGCTAGCATGGTTCACAATGATGTTGATTTCGAACTGGAGTGATGTAGTCTTGGCATATCTGGTGGGCACCAGTTTGGGGAAATTTGTTAATAATCTAGAACCCTGAAGATCAGAGGAAAAGTCCTTGCTTAGTCATTAATTCATTGGGTATCCCTGAGAACATAATTTCCCAATCCTACTTCTCTATGTAAAACATTAATAGTAATTACCTATCCTGCAAGTTTGTTATAAGTATAAATACAATTTTAAAAAGTACTCATTTACGTGCTAAAATATAATGCACATTTATTATTAACCATTGTACTACTGAAAATAGAAAGTAGCACCATTTACACAACCCCACTGCTACTCTATTTTATTGATTACAGCCAATGCCTATTTAACAATGTAAAATGTGAAGGTTCAGCAGGGAAACAATGAGTTAAACGAATTGGAAAAATATATTTGAATGCTTTCAATCCCCACTCAGAAGCTTTTATAAAAGTCTTTCCTTCCTCTCTCATTTAAAAGGAGAAGGGAGAAAATTCCACAGGAACATCAGTGGTCTAAAAAAAAAAAAAAATGAGACAATTCATCTAACACAATCTATATTTATTTCTTGTTGGTATTATAGAAAGCATTCATGAGCACCAACAATATGACCCTGTTATATGAAGGCAGCGAAAGCCACTAATCATATGACTTACTAAATGCTATGATTATATTTACAAAATGATATTTTTGACTTGGAGCCAAAGAACAGGCATTCTAATGTATAAAACTATGTGAGTCTTTCTATGGAAAACTGTCGCAAGGATTAAGTGTTAAAATCAGGGCATTTAACAAGAAAAGAGCATCATCATTATTATAGTAAATTTAGAAATACCAGTGCTTTAGATCTATTAGCTATTACTTCCCAACTGTGCTAACAATGTTTCATATTTAAAATTAAGTACCATCTTTGTGATATTAAAAATTAGCATTGTATTTTATTGTCCTTCTATAACAAGTAATTTGTGAATTTTATTTAAGGCTGAAAACAGAATTAGATACTGTAATTTTAGGATTATATATTTTTGGATAGAAGCAATTAACTTATCTGATGTGTATTATTTTCCCTAAAGGTATAACCTGCATAGTACCTGGGAAGGTATAATCCAACTAAGTCTATATCCTTTCTCTAGGGTCATCCTAAATCTCGCACCATCATTGATTTTATATCTTTATGACAAAGACACCTTCCCCTTTACCCTCACCTCTAGCCCTTGAAGAGCTGTGGAGAATTTGTAAGTTTGTCTGTTAGTGACATTTCGATTGGTCCTGAAAGAAAGACAATTCCACCGCAGACTTTATAAATTATGTTATATAAAAGAAAGATTGTGCATGTGCTAATATTCCCAGGATTAGCAATTTTTTCCATATGCCCCAACTCATATTTCAAAATCAGCACTACCCTGAGATCTAGGATTCCTGAAGGCCAAAATCTTCTGCTGCAGATACAAGACATGGAGTCACCAAAAAGAAAAAGGGCACTTCTGTGGAAGGACAAGATGAGAGAGGCAGATGGAGAGATGGTTCTGCTGAATTATGTGATGATTCTCACAGGCTCCCAGCAATGCTTCTGTATGTTTAATAATGCATTAGGCACTTTTAACTAAGCAAAGTGCTGTGCTGTTTTTAGCTCACCCTCATCCCACTCTTGCCAGCAAAGAACCTTGTGTGGTCCATCACCATGGATCATTTTAGAAATGGGATCAAAACAGGATCAGTCCAAGCATACTGAGTGAATTGCTGAACCAGTCCCAGAATTCTTAGACCTTGTATATATTGACTCTCACATTAAAGAATGGGGTTTTTGGAAGATATGCTGACCCAGTCACATGAAAGCTCTAATATTTCCTTGAGGGTATCAAATTGGACAGAGAAATCTTTTAAAAAAAGTATTTATCAACAGCTAAAATAGATTTCAGGATAGTAAGATGTTTTGACTATGCAACAAAACAGATCTAACTGAATAATTAGAGGAAAGTTTATCTAACTTTATAATTTGCAACACAAGTATGTAAATCATCAGGACACAAAGTGTTAATTTATAGTAATACGTTGCCCTGAAATTCATTTGTTCAGAGAGCTGCACAGCCTGAATGCCCTTATCATTAAATAGAGGACAGGACTACACTTTTCTAAAATAGCCTTTCCAAACTCAGTACCCTCTTCCTAGGTTAGGAAAGATTGTTTTCTGAATGAGAAAGAGGCATTTGGTATTCCTGATACATGAGTCTTCAACTGTCCAGGCAAATCAAGGCATGAATAATAGATAGAATTTCTAATGTGAGGAATGGGAAATGTTGGTGTGAAAGATATATCATTGAGTAGCCACAAGGAAACCAGAATTTGACAAACATTCAGGGAGGAATGGAAGCCAAAATGTCCATATATCATTGGAAGAGGAGGAATATATAAAGAACATTTGGTAGCCTAAAGACACCTGGGTTTCAGAAGATACCATTTAAATAAGTCATCCAGATCATACAAAAACTAGTCCACTTCAACATTTGATTCCAGCTCTGAGCCAATTCTGTTTAGACACAATGAAACAATTGCCTCAGACAGCATATACTGGAGTATGGCATGCAACAATAAATAGTTCGAGGATGGAAGTGTAGATGCTACATGGCCTACTATATTTTCCCCAACCTAGCTTGATATTTTGAAATGCAGGTGAAGTGCTACCTCATCATCAATACTGAAGTTGTATTTAGTTGCCCATCTGTCTTATCTTGCACAGGGAATAGCAAGGAAGTACAGAAGCTTTCCAGATTAATTTCAGACAAACATATGATAGGACTTCACCTACAGTACACCATTCCAACTGAATGTTTGTGTTCACATGATTCACAAGACAAACAGAATCATAAACTAATCCCAGAAGTTACATTTCCACACATTACGCTTACATATAATTGGCTAGATTGTAGTTAAGTCTGCAGTGTTGTATGACAATAGCCTATAGGAGAATTAAAAGCAGTGACCTATATATATTAGAAAAATATTGAACATTCAGAACAAGTCTCTATTTTTAACTCAGTTTCTAAAAAGAAAAGACATTGAGGCCTGTAATTCCTAAGGCCTTAGTATGTTTCATTAGAATTCATAGAATTTTAACTTTCAGCCTCTTAAATTATTCTGCATCAGATTAATGTAAAATACATGCCTGTCTCTTTTCCTTCCATAGCTTCAGAACTGGATGCAACAAATCATTTTACAAATGCACACTAAAAAAAGTAAGCCAAATCTGTGTTTATATTCCCCCTCCCCCCTGCATTTCTTATTTCAGTCCATATTTAAGCACCTCAATTGACTGGACTTGTGCTATAAATCACCAACCGGGAGGAAGGCAGAACTTGAGGCACAGGATTTGAGCTCTGTCCAGTTGCAATTCACGAGGGTGGACTGATTTCTCCTTTCCTTCTCAATGTTAAGATCAAGGTCAAATACACCTCCGACAGCAGAGGCGATCTTTGCACTTTTTCCTTCCTCCGTTTTTCAAATCTGGGTTTCATCACAGGGACGGAGCGCTTCCAAGGAAGCTGGAGACCTACTCGGGCTTCAAGGAAGGGCCATTTGCTCTCCCCTCCCTCCTGTTTACTCACGCGACGCAAGGGTGCGCGCGAAGGCCTGGGTCCTTGGGTTCCGCATCACTTGTTATTTTTAGGCTTCAGGTGATGCGCACCTCCCCCTCCCCGAGGGACTTGTGCCATTTTCCACCGTCAACCCCTCGGTTCTTCCCGAGATCTTCTCTTGCGTTCTCGCCTAGCAACTAAGAGTTCGTCGTCTATTTCCCGGGAGAAGCGTGGGGGGGGAGGGGTTGGGTGGTGAGGAATAAGCTGGAGGGTCCTGCTTACGCTGGGAAGAGAATCTGAGGAAGACGAAAGAGGAAAGAAGCGAGGAAGCGCGGAGCAGAAATCTGCCCGTACCTACCTGGGGGAAAAGGCTGAGGCACAAGATGCCCGTTTCCCTTAGAGGCGGCCAGCTGCTTTCCTGGGTTGGCCGCGGATCCCTCCGTCGCCCACCCTGTGCCACAGCGAACTTCTCCGCGACGAAAAAAATAAACGCCTGGAGGGAGGGAGGGAGGGCGGGAGCTGAGGGACTCCGCCAGGCACCTGCTTAGCGACTTGTCCAGGAACGGAGCGGAGTTGGTGCTTAGAAAGCGAGCGGCTTCAATGCTCCGGGCTCTGACGCGCGCATCAGCTGCTCAGGTCTGCGCACCGCGCCGCGTTTGCCCGACCCCCTTGTCTTCCTCTTGCAGCTCCCCGCTCGCGTCCTTCTGGCCGCTTGGGAGGACTCGGCTCGTGCGGTTCGCGGAGGTCCACCCAAACCCTTTCTGATAGCGATGGACGGCGTAGCAGCCGCCCCGGATCCGCCTCTCCGGCTGGCTCGGTGGCTGTCTAGTCCTGGAAACCGAAGCCTCGAGTGCCTAGGTCGTGAGGAGGGAGCGCTTCAGAGACGCTTTCTTCACCCGGGGAGGGCGCACGTCTTTTGCCTGGGCGGGGGTGACGTAGGTTTGAGTCACTCAGCGATGCGCGTCAGTGGGCACAGAGCGGGGTTTTTCTTGGCAACATCAGCCAGGCGCCCTTACGGGGACGGAGCGCCAAACAAAGGGCGGGAGCGCTGAGGCGCTATTCCCCAAACCCACAGCGAAGCCCCAAATCGGCTGGCTGAGCAGGCGGCCGCTCGCACTAGTGAGACCGTCGGCGTCTCCACACCTGATGCTTTCGGGAAAAGGCGGGATTTTCCCAGAATGCCTTGGACTGCTTTGACACACTGCGGGAAAGGGTCCCCAATAGCAATTAGCCTGAGAGCTAAGGTTGTCTCCTTAGCGCGTGCGGGACTTTTGATGGCCGTTGGTATACTCGTTTCTGCCCGACTGAAAATAAAGAGGACCTTTTCGACAATCCAACTTGGCGAGGCAGGAATTTGAATCTGAGGTGAACCGCATCCTATCAAGGCTTTGCTGCTTGGGGTAGATGAGAGTTGTAACCGAAGCCATTGGGAAGGCTGGCATGAAGCCGCCGCCGCCGCCAGTTGCACACCGTCGGCATCTCTACTTTGGTCAAGGAAAACGATCTGAGGGAAGACCTCCCAGAGGAGAAGGAACAATACCGATGTAATCAATTCATTCTATCATCCCTTATTTATGAATTGGCCCATTCCCATTTGGTTTCATCCCTAGTCTGCTTCTCTGTTCCATGGTTTCATAGTTGGATTTTCAGGTTCTGCCAGACCACACTTTTGGAATCAGAAGGGAATGGCTCTGTGTTCCTTTGTTCACAAAAAAAATGTGTTGTGTGATGTATAATGCAAATTTAAAACTTAACATTGACTAGACTTTTCACTTGAGAAACATACCCCCCTCTCTTTGCCTCTTGTAAATAGGTATCACATTCCAGGCTAAAGTTGAACTGTCAAGTTCATTTATTTACAAGAGTAAAGGCAGTTTTAAGAGCTCTGGGTTAAAAAAAAGGGGGGGGAGGTGGGACAAGATATTTTATTAGAGATAAAAGTGGCATATTATACTGAAAAGGGGGAAATGCCAAGAATATGCACAAATTACTGAACCATTGCATAAATCATTTAGCTAAAATCAAATAAATCTTATTACTGGTAGTCCTCAACTTACCACCACAACGGGAACCAGAATTTCCATTGCTAAGCAAGGTGGTTGTTAAGTCAGTGGTGCCCAATTTTACAACCTTTTTTGCCATGCTACTGCAATTGCTTGTCGGAAGCTAGATGGGAAGATCACAAATGGTGATCGCATGACCCTGGGACACTGCAGCTTTTGTAAATACATGCTGGTTGCCAAGCACCAGAATTTTAATCACATGACCGTAGAGATGGTGTAATGGACGTAAACACAAGGACTAGTTAATCAATTTTTTCAATGCCATTGTAACTTTGAAAGGTTGCTAAATGAATGGTTGTAAGTCTAGGAATATCTGAATAGCCTAGTATCTTGCCAAAATCTCTTACTATAATAGCATCACCAGACAATTTCTCAATTCCCCAATGCCTGGAGGAAGAGCCAACTCTTTAAAGTACTCCTATTTAACCTTTAATTCCACTAAAAGGTTAAGGCTGCCAGATCTTAGGCTTTCCAGCCTTCCTTCCTTCAGTTATTCAGTTTACATGCCCCCCTCCCCATTTCTAAAGACAGGAAGAAAATAGATTGTCATGTAGCTTCTCCTTCCTGTATTAATATGGTAGTCCACAGTTCTGCAAATGGTGCTTTGGGCCATCTGATTTGAAGAATATTAAATGCTGGTCAACTATAATGAGGCAGGCATTTGCATGGGATATGGGAGCTTGGGTCCCACTGATTCCCATATCAGGTCTGCAAACTTTCTTCCCATAACTCTCCTGCAGCTCTGGGGAGAGGCAGCCAAGTAACTTGCCAACATCCACCCTGTTCCAGAGAACATCTCTTTTCCAGCTGATTTACCAAGAAGGAAGTAAATTGCAACTCCTTGCTTTTAGAATGGGGAGCATGTGCTAAATTAGCAACTTCATAGACCAAGAAAAACGTTGAAAAGGAAAAAAAAAAAAAAGAATGAACAAATACTTTCTAATCAGGTTGATTCAGTCCCTATTGACCCAAGACCTGGATGTCCTTTTAGTCCTAGTGTCCATCCAGCCTGCACACACCAGAACATGTGCCCAGCTATCAATCTACAAATAAGCCTATACTATACCTTATCTACCATACCATTGCTGACCCTAATTGCTGTGCAAATCCCCTTAGTCCACACCTGGTGTGGCTGGCTGGGGACTTTCTTCTGATATGACTTTTAGCCTGCCTCTGAGGCAAAAGACAATTCCCCAAAGAAAAAAAGAAAGCTTGCTCTTGTTTCCTTTGAAAAGCCCCCTGAGGGAGAAATCTCATCCTCCAGATTTGGTCTCTGGCATTTAGTTTTCTTAGTCCTCAGTTGCTTCTGCCTGTTACTTGATGGACAGATAACATCTTTTTCCTTTAACCCTTTGCATTTGAACCTGTTGAAGTGGATTTTCCACTAATCAGTGCATCATGCAATGCATGATGGTTGTTTGCAGGCAGCCTTGAATACACCGGATGGAAATTTTTACTAAAAATAGTAAAATATCTTCAAGCAATCTTCTTCCACTAGTTTGAGCCTAAAATGTATGTCTACAGGATTCTAAGAAGTTGGGTTGAAGAGAAAGGACATTGTGGTGAATTACAACACTGCCTGATTTAGGCATATATTATAATCACTTTCCTGGCCCTGTATTACTGCATATCTTTGAGGATTTGTACAACATTTGTAAAAATAATCCTATGCCTCAATCCACCTAAGGCAAGGTGACAATTAAACAAGGCACTCCGATGCAGATTCATAAATTTACAAAGAGCAGCTTATAAATAATTTGCAGGATATGTGGCCGTCCTCTTGTCATCCTGGTTCTTGAATCTTGCAGCTGCCATTTGTCTCCATGGCAATAGGATCATATGACCATCCACCACTCATTCATTGCCATTTCTTACTGAAAGGAGGGGAAGGAGCTGGGGAACAAATAACATCGAAAACATTTCAAAATTGTCGAGAAGAACTTTCAAAACACAAAGAGAAAAGGACTGATCCTTTAATGTTCTCTATACATACCACTAAAGAAGAAGTGCTCTGTGTTTTTACCTTCATGTAAGAGAAGGAGTGAGCAGTAATATCACTCCTTGGAGCAAGGGCTGCCAGATCTTAATCCCAAGAGCCCCTTAATTGTAAATGCCAAGAAGAGTGGAGCTTCTCCAGTTTCCTTGCCTGTACCAATCTGAAGCTTTTTAATTATAGAGAGAAGTCGAAGGCAATCACTTCTACTATTTGATGACTTTTAATCTTCACTAGTTCTTGCTTACAAGACAACCAAGTTACTACATACGTTAAAGATACACATGAAGGTCTTTTCTAAGGGGGAGTCCACGTGATCCAATTATTTTGATGAGATATTATCAGTAGTGTGAAGGGCCACTTCCATCCCTGCCTCCAAATTCTTACCAATGCTCTACTTATCTTGCCTGATATTGCTATAATGTGAGCCTTTCCTAGTGCCTTCATGTTGCTGCAGCTGCTGCAAGGTGACAGGAGATGAGGAAATGCAGAAAGAAAGGAGAGCAACGCTATCTCTCTCAATGGGAACTGCAGAAGCCAAATAAAAACATCCTGATAAATGCCTGGATAACTATAACTGGTGAGATAAATGCAGATGGATATGTAATAAATAAGATCTAATTGGTTGATACATAAAGGAAAATGGGAAATCACTTTGCCAAGTATGTTACTGGCCTTGGACATCATTATAAAAGTGACAACCAACATTTAAACCCCATTCCAACTCTGATCGGGTTGCTGGAACGTGCTACATTCCACCAGCTGCTGCTTAAACTGTAAGTTTTGGGAGAATCCACCAGGAAAGTAGCGAGGCCCTGATTGGATCTCCATTATATTTATAGGGTATTATACTCTATTTAAACCCCATTCCAACTCTGATCGGGTTGCTGGAACGTGCTACATTCCACCAGCTGCTGCTTAAACTGTAAGTTTTGGGAGAATCCACCAGGAAAGTAGCAAGGCCCTGATTGGATCTCCATTATATTTATAGGGTATTATACTCTATTTAAACCCCATTCCAACTCTGATCGGGTTTCTGGAACGTGCTACATTCCACCAGGTGCTGCTTAAACTGTAAGTTTTGGGAGAATCCACCAGGAAAGTAGCGGCCCGCGCGCCTAATGGCGCGCAAATTATATAACTATATAACTAAAAATCACAAACAGTAGCAGTACATTCAGGGCAAGTGTGTCTAACATCCCCTGTATCTAAGATGTCCGGCTTAGTTCAATGCAACACCTGCTTTGCAACAGTCTTTCGCAGTACCCTTTTCAAACTTGGAAACTGTCCTATCTGTAAACAAATCACTAGCCTACAAGGACAGATCATTTACCTAGGGTCTGTAATCCGTGCTCTTTGGGCAGAAATTAGGTGTCCAGCTCAGCCCCTCTACTCTAGTAAGCCTCCCTGCTATCAGCCCCCTTTACCACAAAGATCCTGCAGGAAAAGGGCAGTGTGGACAACCGTGGGATCTGTCAGGGTGAGAGCTGTGAACCATAAACACAAAGCTTTCTCTGTGTCCCTGCACAACAGCTACAGTGCCCTTGCTGACCTTAATAGGGACATTAAGGAGACTGGTAAAGGTATTTGTGAAGATAACTCAAATAAGCAGGGGATTGTGGTCCGAGATGAAGAACTAGATTTTGACAGGGAGAAGTGTGAATCAGGTATTGCACATCAGTCATGCAAGAATAGAAAGGCTCCCAAAAAGAGAAGCTACCTTCTGGTAGGTGATTCAATTATAAGGGATGTAAATTTAGGAAAGGACACAGAGGCTTTGAAAGAGGTCAGGTGTCTTCCAGGTGCTACTGCCAGCAGGGACAAGAAACGTATTTCTAAAATAATCAAGAATGGCAGCAAGGACTGTGATGTGGAGGCTATCGTACATCTTGGCACTAATGATCTGTCCCAAAAAGATGTACTCTCTGTGCAGAATGATTTCCAGAGCTTGGGGAAGGAACTTAGCAGAATAAGCTGTAGGCTTACTTTCTCAGAGGTTTTACCAGTGTATAAGGAGCAAAACGGAAAAGGCCAGCGCATAGCACAATTCAATATGTGGCTAAAGGAGTGGTGTAAAGGGGAAGGCTTTGGATATATTAGTCACGATGTCAGTAGCTGGTCCAATCAAAAGATGTACAAAAGAGATGGTTTGCATCCATCAAAAAAAGGGACTGAGTTACTCGGCTATAAATTCACAGATTTTCTGGAGGGAAATTTAAACTAAACAGCGGGGACAGGGAGTTAATTGATACGGAACAACCCTGTCCCCGGCAATTTAAAAACTATAGGGCTATCAGTGCATGTAGCATAGATGTGTGTGTGGACAAGAATACCAACCTTGCTATCAATCAAAATGAAGCCTCTAATAGCGAGTGCCACATAAAGTGCACTAACCAAATAGGTGGTAAGACAATAGGGGAACTCAGGCACCACACAGGCTATGTAGAAAGGAAACACAGGGCCACCCACAAAGGACTCAAATGTTTATACACCAATGCACAGAGTATGAACAGCAAACAGGGTGAACTAGAAATTCAGGTTAATGAGGGCAGATACGATATTGTTGCCATTACGGAAACATGGTGGGATGAAACTCACACATGGAACACACAGCTAGAGGGATTTAAATTATTTAAAAGAAACAGACCAAATAAAAGAGGAGGTGGAGTTGCTCTCTATATAAGAAATAACTACATCTCCACAGAAATAGAGTACAACAATGATAAAAACTGTCTTGAATGCATTTGGGTCAATATAAAGGGGGGGGGGAAATGACATTGCCATAGGTGTATACTACAGACCACCCAACCAAACAGAGGAAATAGATGAACTTTTTGCTAGTCAGCTAACTAAGGTATGTAGGAAGCACATCACAATAGTAATGGGGGACTTTAACTACCCTGACATCAACTGGGAGACAAACTCCGCACCAAGTGGAAGATCAAACAGGTTCCTGGCAAACCTAGCAGACAACTTTGTCTCCCAAAAAGTAGAGAAGGGAACTAGGGGATTAGCCATCTTGGATCTAATTCTCACTAACAGAGATGAAATGATAGACGGTGTTGAAGCCATAGGAACCCTGGGAGGAAGTGATCATGCAATATTAGAATTCAACATTATAGAAGCACAACCAATAGAACACAGTCAAACTAGAGTCTTGGACTTCAAGAGAGCTAATTTCAATAAACTTAGAGAGGGCTTGGGAAGGATTCCATGGATGAGAATCCTCAAGGGGAAAACAACTCAAGAAGCTTGGGAAATTTTGAAAAATGAGATAATAAAAGCACAGTCTAGCACAATACCAACAAAGAGGAAAAACAACAGCTCTCAAAAGAAACCAGCATGGCTGCATAAAGAACTCTCTGACAAATTGAAAGATAAAAAGGACAAGTATAGAAAGTGGAAAGAGGGGAACATAACTAAGTCAGAATATCAGCAAATAGCCCGAGCCTGCAAAGATGAAGTGAAGAAAGCCAAGGCTCAAAATGAACTAAGGCTTGCGACCAAAGTCAAAAATAACAAAAAAAGCTTCTTTCAACATGTAAAAAACAAGAAAAAAGTGAAGGAAACGATTGGTCCATTAGTGGGTGGAAGTGGCAAGAAGGTGACAAGCAACAGGGAGAAAGCAGAACTATTTAACTCGTTTTTTGCATCTGTCTTTACACAAAGGGAAAAAACAGACCAACCTATCAAAAATAGTGCCATAAAAAACAAAACAGAAACACAAGTTAAGATAGGCAAGAAAATGGTTAGGGAGCACCTGTCCAGCCTAGATGAGTTCAAATCGCCAGGACCAGATGGATTACACCCCAGAGTTCTCAAGGAACTGGCAGATGTAATATCGGAGCCACTGAACTATATTTTTCAAAGATCCTGGAACACAGGGGAACTACCAGAGGACTGGAAAAGAGCTGATGTAGTTCCCATCCTCAAAAAAGGAAAAAAAATGGATCCAGGAAATTACAGACCTATCAGCCTGACCTCAATACCTGGGAAGATCCTGGAAAAGATAATCAAACAACGAATCAACGAACACCTAGAGGCAAACAAAGTCATTACTAAAAGCCAACATGGGTTTGTCAAAAATAGATCATGCCAGACAAATCTTATTGCATTCTTTGACCAAGTGACAAAATTAGTGGATCAGAGGAATGCTGTGGACATAATTTACTTGGACTTCAGTAAGGCATTTGATAAAGTAGATCACAACCTACTACTTGACAAGATAGAAAAATGTGGGGTAGACAGAACCACCACCAGATGGATCCGTAGCTGGCTGACCGGCCGTACTCAGCGAGTGGTCCTCAATGGAACTGCATCTATATGGAGGGAAGTGTGTAGTGGGGTGCCCCAGGGCTCTGTTCTGGGCCCAGTACTCTTCAACATCTTCATCAACGATTTGGATGAAGGGATAGATGGGGAACTCATCAAATTTGCAGACGACACCAAGCTGGCAGGAATAGCCAACACTCCAGAAGACAGGCTTCAGATACAGAAGGATCTGGACAGACTTGAACACTGGGCACTAACTAACAAAATGAAATTCAATGGTGAAAAAAGCAAGGTTCTACATTTAGGCAAGAAAAACCAAATGCACAAGTACAGCATAGGTGGCACCATGCTCAATAGTAGTAACTGTGAGAGGGACCTCGGAGTCCTAGTAGACAATCACTTAAATATGAGCCAGCAGTGTGCTGCAGCTGCCAAAAAGGCCAACACAGTGCTAGGCTGCATTAACAGAGGGATAGAATCAAGATCACGTGAAGTATTAATACCACTCTTCAATGCCTTGGTAAGGCCACACTTGGAATACTGCATCCAGTTTTGGTCACCACGATGTAAAAAAGATGTTGAGACTCTAGAAAGAGTACAGAGAAGAGCAACAAAGATGATTAGGGGACTGGAGGCTAAAACATATAAGGAACGGTTGCTAGAATTGGGTATGTCTAGTTTAACGAAGAGAAGGACAAGGGGGGACATGATAGCAGTGTTCCAATATCTCAGGGGCTGCCATAAAGAAGAGGGAATTAAGCTATTCTCCAAAGCACCTGAAGGCAGGACAAGAAGCAACGGGTGGAAACTAATCAAGGAGAGAAGCAACCTAGAACTAAGGAGAAACTTCCTGACAGTGAGAACAATTAATCAGTGGAACAACCTGCCTCCAGAAGCAGTAAATGCTCCAACACTGGAAGTTTTTAAGAAGAGACTGGACAGCCATTTGTCCGAAATGGTGTAGGGTTTCCTGCCCGAGCAGGGGGTTGGACTAGATGACCTCCAAGGTCCCTTCCAACTTTACTATTATTATTATTATTATATGAATATGGCTGCTTGTCCAAATTCCAGTCATTATAATTACACCATCAAAGGAAATACATTAAATTACAATTTTGTTTGAGAATTGCCAAGATTGGAAAGTCATAGTATATTACTATTTTATTCTGATTATATCTGTAATTAGTACTAGTCTTTCACTGATTGAAGAATATAGCTGGAGTTGGGTTCATCCTATGGACATATCAGAAAATAAATATTCTGTCTTTTCTTTATGAAACTGCTTCAAACTGTGCACATCCTAAATGTTTTCAGGTTGGTTTGGGAATCCATTTGCTATCCTTGCTTTTAGAGTAGAATCAATTTCAAATTAAACATTTTGGCAGATAAAAGAATATTTAGTGAATGCTCTTATACATAATCTTATCTAAAGCCTCACACTGAGGTTCAACCCACTTTTTACAGACTTTGCAACACATAAGAAGCTGTGGCTGTGGCATGTATAATAGGAAATATCTCAGTAACAATTACAGGGAACTACATGTAAAAATGATGCTATTATCCTCCTTTCTGCCTTTTTGTACTTCTGTTAGATGCCTGGTTGCTGAACTAGATGGGCTTTAGATCTAACCTCATGCAGCACAGGACTAAAGACTTAGTTTTTCAGTTCAGATATCAAAGCATTTACAGGTCTAATTCCAGTAATTTAATCCTGCAAAAGAATCGTATCACTTCACCATATACTGTATGCTGCATTCACTTAACCTACTAAACTCTAAAACTGAGTTAAGAAAATATGATTCTTGTGTCCACATAAACAAGAAATATTATTTCATGTCATGTTCATACAACATGCTAAGACAATGACATATTGTCTTCCTACAATATGCTGGACCACAAACTATCCAACCCTCCAGAATATGATTGCGGGAATAGGCATCAGGAAGTGCAGCAAGCTACCTGTAAATGCTGTCTTGGAACAGGCCAAAGTTCTGTTTAAATCACGTTTGGTCCCTGACAATCACGAAGAGCTGTCCCAAAGAAGAGGGGCTCAACCTATTTTCCAAAGCACCAGAAGGCAAGACAAGAAACAATGGATGGAAACTAATCAAAGAGAGAAGTAACCTAGAACTGAGGAGAAAATGTCCTAACAATGAGAACAATTAACTAGTGGAATGGCTTGCCATCAGAAGTTGTAGGTGCCCCATCACTGAAGGTTTTTAAGAAGAGACTGAACAGCCACTTGTCTGAAATGGTATAGGGTCTCCTGCTTGAGCAAGGGGTTGGACTAGAAGACCTCCAAGGTCACTTCCAACTCTGTTATCCTGTTCTGTTCAAACCTATGTCACTAAAGGTCATGTGAGGCTATGAGGAATAATTTAGCAGTGATGATGATAATTTGGTTGAAAGGAAAAGCCCAGAATTAATTCATACCTAATAAAGAAAGAAGAGAGCTGAAGGTCATTTTAAACTCCAATCGTTAACAAGTAAAGGCAATGAAATGTGAACCAGCTTTGTGGTTACTGTTTTATTTTCCAAAAACAGCTCATGGCTTTTTTGTATGTGTTTCTTTCCCTGCTTTGCTAACTAACTGGCACATTAAGCAAAGCAGATGGGAACTAATGTAGTACTTGTACAGGAGGTCCATACTGAATAAATTATTTCATTCTGGTGATCTAGATACTGCCAACGTCCTTGGAAAAGGACAAGAAGATGGAGAGCAATCAAGATTTTTCCTGTCTGAAAATCTGCAGTTCCCTTTGCCTTCTTTCATCCTGTTTCTTGCTTAGATTATGCTTCAAAAAGGCAGCTCGTGTTTCACACAATCATCATGTGATTTCTTCTTTCACTCCCCCTTCAGTATATTTTAAGCCTCTCCCTGACGTCACACTTTTCTCCATCTCAACAGGATTTATTTTGTGTCTAGGGATTAGATTGCAACCTTTGAGCTTGCTCTTTCTATTATTCTCATTTCAAGACACTAACGATGGTGACGATAAACTACAACATAGGCAAAGAGAGAAGTTAACATTTGTCTTCCATTTTGTCCTCGCAGCAGGAAAAGACTTTTCCTTCCTTGATCAGACCCCTTTGTATTCTGAAGGACATCACCAAACTTTCTTATTCTTAGTATGTGGACAGAGTAGAAGGCTGAAAGATGCTTGAAATAAGATGTATGCTTAATAAAATAAGCTAAATCTTAATCATTTACCAAGCATAAAACAGATTTGTTTTTAATTATTGGGAGATTTCAATCAAACTATTTCTGAAGCAAGGTTCTACAGAACATTCTTAAAAAAAGAAAGATTGGGAATCTGTGTCCCTCCAGATCTTGCTGCCCTGAATACTATGAGCAACAATAGGTGGAACTTGGAGTTGAAGTAGAACAATCTCACCCCGTTGCACGATACTCTTGAACCCAGGCTGTCAGCTTTCAAGCTGACAAACTCAACATCTTTAACTGCTGAGTCATCGTGCCCCCCTTCTGATATACTAATGAACAGTAATCTCCAGTGCATAAAATACTTACAAAACAATTCTTTACTTACAACTAAGCTAGGAGGACATTCTTGCAGCTAATCCCAACTCAAGCCAGAATTCTTATTTGAGGCAAAAATAACTAGACTCAAATATCCCACTTTGGACATATTATGTAAAGACCCAACTCTCTGAAGAAAGTTTTAATGCTGGGTAAGATGGTAGGAAAGAGTTGAGGATGAGCAGCAGCAAAATGGATGGACTCAGTTACAATGGTAATAGCTGCACCATTGGAAGACTGGAAAGTCCAGGCTAGGGACAGATTGTCATGAAGAATATCTATCATCAGATTGAGGAAGAATAGTTACCTGAAATCTAATCAGTCAGGTTAGCCCTCAGTCACCTCTACTAGATCTTCATCATGTGTGCAAAGCTAGGTAAAATTTTCCTCCAAGTTTCTCCAGCTAATAATCTGAATAATCAGTGGCCAAAATTCTTTCATGAGTTGCACTTCCAAGTGGGCCCTCCTCATTGCACTGTCACTACCATACTTGCTTCCCTCTAGATTTAGTTCACAGTAGACTATTGCCCAACAGGAGAGAGAAGTGAGTCAAGAAGAGGCTGATCCTTCTTTATCAAGCATTTTTCATTTTCTTGTATTCAGTCCAGTCAAAATCTTGGAGAAGGTAAGCTAAAGGTCAGCAGTGGTAAAGTGGAAAGGTACTGCCAAGATGTTTTGGAAATCACAACTAAAGGTCTGAGATCTATCTATCTATCTATCTATCTATCTATCTATCTATCTATCTATCTATCTATCTATCTATCTATCTATCTATCTATCTATCTATCCACCCACCCACCCACCCATCCATCCATCTGATTTATTGGCTGTCTATCTTACCACAAGGTAACTCTGAGTGGATTACAATGTTAAAAAGATAAAGCTACGTAAGTAAATACTACAAACATATAAAAATACAAAATACAATAGCTAAAAGGCCTTGGATGGTAATCACTGATGCCTGACCTTGTTTCATCCCAGCTCCAGTTAAATGTGGATAAATGTTGGGAGAAGAAAAGCAAAGAAAAATGTGGGTGGTGAGAGCTGGGATGACAGATTTCTCAGTTTGTATTTCATCCAAGTGCCCATCTTTCTTCTTGGAGCTCTTCCTAACTGACAGCTTGATTCTATAAACATCGAGTGTTTATAGATGGAGTGTTTTTCAGGTATCAGGCACCCAGCTCCAGTACCCACGTCACTTCATAAGTCAACAAGGAAGATTGGATTGATCCGGTTTTATTCAAGTGGCTGGCCTTCAGCTAGTACAATCAACAGTAAAATGAAACATTTCAAAGAACAGCGTCTATTGTGAAAGAAAGCCAATTTGTTTTTTTGGTATCGCTTTTGTTATTTGTACTCCCTCCAACCCACTAGAGTGTAAGTAGCAAGCTATAGTAAGAAAGGGAGAGCTGCCCGCCCTCCTAAGCTAGTCTGCTTGCCAGAACTGCAATAAGAGTTGCCTGCCAGTCCACACAATCTCTGAAGGAAGTAAGAGGGAAGTATGATTGTCAGTGCCAAATGTCTCAGACCAGTCCCTTTTGTGATTGGTATCCTTGGAATTAAATAGAATAATTGTGTCGGGATTGGGATTGTATTTTTTTGAGTAGGTGGCTGATCATATTCCTAGAAATTGAGCTGCCTCTGAAATAGAGCCTAACAACTATTAATGAATCTGAAAATTTGGGCTTATTACGGTACACATCAACTGGGTATCTATCCATGATATGTAGCTTCTAAGACAAAGCCAAGGATGCTTGCCATGCTGTGGCTTGCATTTAGGTTTTCTTCTCTTGTGTCATTTTGATGCATGGATTATGATACTACAGAAATAGACTAGCTGCCTCAGAACCTGATTAAGTTATTGACAACCCCCACCATCATTTTTTTTTTCAAATACATTTGGATCATTTTAAATAGTTTCGGTTTCTATGGTGGCATGTACTCCACTGGATTTGGTGTTTACAAACAGAATTAATGCTGCATGCTAATTACTCAGTTGCTGCCAATTTAATTCTATTCCTAGGGAAAATTGCATAGTTGGATGGTGCTAAGGAAGGTAGAATACTATTACCGATGTCTGCAGCTCTGTTCCCTTGATACCTTAAATCAGTATGCATCCCTTTTAGTGTGTAAAATTGAACCTGAGTTGCTTCTTATAGGTTCTTTAGGTTATATGAAAATTAAATTCTACAGAGGTGAGGAGCCCTTGATCCTGCAGATATAGCTGAACCATTACTTCCATTCTAACTACCGTATATAGCTGAGCCATTAATTCTCACTATGTTCACCTGCACTATCAGCCAGGCTGGTCAAGACTGCAAGAGCATCATTGTAGCACAGCTGCCTATAGAGCTATGTTTTTCAACCTCAGCATCTTTAAGATGTGTGGATTTCACCTCCCAGGATTCTCCAGCCAGCCGGCTCCTTTATAGTATTACAAAGTATATCAATCTTTATGGCGTTTATCTTACAAAAACAAACAGGGTTCAGTCATGTGGAGGCAAAATGCTATTTGTAAATGAAAGTTTACAACTGGCAAAGAGCCAGATAATTTGCAGGACCCCCTTTGCTTGCAGGTAACAACTTATCCCACTAGGTTAGATAGGGTGGATGTGCTTCGAATCCCTTCCCTTAAATGTTGCCATGTGATAGGACCCCAGAGGAGTGCCTTCTTGATAGCCAGCTTTTTTGAATAGATTCCCACAAAAGATTCAAGGAATTGCTACCTTTTACCCTTTCAGAAGGCTGTGTAGACCTTTCCGGCAAGTGTTGGGTATGGTGTTTTTTATCAATTGTTGTGAACTCCCCAGGATCATCATGAAATAGGCAGCCATATAAGTTGAATGAATGAATGAATGCCCTCCCAAAGAGATTTTTAAGTACGGTAATCAAGGAGAAACTTTAGACAAGGGGCTCCTAAACTTTTATATTTTAGTGTAATCTTAATATAGATACCTCCCCTAAAAATCCAAGCATCAAAATAAACACAAATAAACATTGAGAACAATATGATGAATCTATTTTTAACTAGCTGTACCCAGCCACGTGTTGCTGTGGCTCAGTCTGGTTAAATGGAAAAGAAAGAAAAGAGAAAGCGCATGTTTGTAATATGTTTAATTTCACAATGCTTGTGGGTATACAATATTTTTTGTTGTTCCATTGTCTGTGCAGATATAGAGATTGTCTGGTTTGCCGGCGCTGTTTTTCAAAAAAAGCATGTTTTTACCTGTCACAGGTGTGACATCTATATAATAGTAGGTATATAAAAACACGTGCATATTTGAATGCAACGTTGTGTCAAAATTGCAAAGCAATCCGTGAAGAACTTTCAGAAATTTAACATTTTGAACAAACGAACATTTACATTTTTATTTATATAGATAAAGATGTACAAAATAAAAAAGCAAAGATGGTTCACACTTCTGCTGGACTTCATCTTCTCCTCTCCAAGGGAGGCACCCCCGTTTTGGAAACCCTGGTTTAGACTATTTACTGTTCTAACATTATTAAGGTACTTAACAGGGTCTTTGACTCCTCCAAAGCACTGACCTATAGTGCACATAGAGTCATTAAGTTATACTTTCATTTGTAAGCAGAATTGTTGATATAGGTAGAGGATGAGAACTCTTACCTTCTTTTCTCCCTACTGTCCTGCTCAGGTTCCCAAGCTTCCCCTACCATTAGCAGAAAGGAGTTTGCAAACTAATCAACTTGGTTGACAAAGAGAGTCCCAGAGGTTTATGAGCTGCATTTGGTATCAGTGAGGACCAGCTGGGACATCAAGCAAAGGAAGTAACTGAAAATTGGATGCACTTGAGTTGAGTGTGATACTGCCAGTTAACCAGCCAGTCTTACACAAGGTTGTGTTTTGTGTGCTTTTTAAAAAGTGACAGACTGCAATTATACAAATATGCTGATATACAGAATCAACTCAGAGAAATGATGATGATTCATTTCATATGGTGTTGTCAGACTTATTATTATTGTAATAATATTACAATAATGTATTGTAGCTGACGACTTTTATAGACTCTGGGCAGTTTATAAATACAACACAATGAAAACTGTTAAAAACAAACAGGCATCCTGGACTAACACAATCAGATAACAAATCAAACCAAATGAGGAGATCCATATACATATGAAATATAGGACTTAGACCAAAGCCAGATCTTAAGCGTGTTTTGGAACAGAGAGAGGGCACTGATGAAATCTCTCTCTCTCTCTCTTTCTCTCCCCCTCTCCCTCTCCCTCTCCCCTCCCCCCTCTCTCTTGCTGTTTCAGAGGATGTAGGCCACAATAGAGAAGGCAATTTCTTTAGTCCTATCAGATGACAATATCCAATAGCAGGGACCTGGAGTACACCCACTCTTCCAGAATTATTTCTGGAAAGCTTTAATATTGGTATTAGTGTACTAATAATGTAGTATTCAAGATACTTATTTTTTATTGCAGTGTTAAAAAAGAAACCAAGAATTGATCATATGCCAAGTACGAGCTGAATCAGATCTGACGCACACCCTGGGAGAAAGGACTTAAATGGAGCACTTTTATTGACTTTTGCAATATTATCAGAGCAGAATTGAAAAGAAGAACCTTATATTTACGTGCATCTTTGCAACTCTCTCAAATTGACTTTTATAATCTTTTTAGGATGTGTTTGTGTAGTGGCACAGCTGAGATGCAAGTTGAAAAGTAAGAATTCTTGTATGTGTATGTGTATATGTGTTATCTCCATCTACTTTGGGAGGGGGTACTCCACATGGTATCCTTTCCCTAATCCTGGAATGTGAATGATATACAGTTCCCAGACCTTACCTTACTTTTCTAGCCAATTAAAAGGAGAAAGAATGAGAAAAAAAAATAATTTTCTAGCTACCTCTTGACCCTGTATGATTAAGGGGTGAACCTAAGGGAATCTGTCCTTCTTTGCTTTCCTCTTGGGAAATTGAATAATCGCATGATAGCTAAATAAATTACAGTTTTATTTTTAAAAAGGAAAACAGAGAAGGGAAATATTCCTCTTTAATTTTATATACGGTAATTATATAAAACATTAAATAAATAAATTTAGAAATAAAAATACAGAGCTGCTCGGATCAGAGAAAGTATCTTACAAGCATTTTTAGTAGAAAAATGTAAAGGAAAGCATACTGATGGTTAACTTCTAATGAACAAAACCTCCAATGTAAAGAAATTTCAAGAGATAAAATAGAGTTAAATTCTTAAATGTAATTAATTTTTGAGAAAATCTTAACCAGTAAGAATATCTAGAATTTGGTGGGAGAAACAAATTAAAATAAGGACTGTAATAGAATCCATGATAAGGCAATCAGAATGATTGGATAGAAAAGAAATAGTATATTGATGTCATTATTATTTTTAGGACTATTGGGAAAAAATTATATATTTAATTGTTATCTGTCAAAACATTAAGAATTGTATTAACTCAATGTTTGCAAAAGAGGATATTTTGGGAAAAGACGAAATCAACTAAAACTATTATGTGGATTATGGATTATAGAAATCAATTGTTAGTGATTGTTTTACAAATGTAACCCAGACAACACACTGTTCACCAATTGTTAAGTGATTTATGTTTTTTAAAAAATCAATAAAATATATTACAAAAAAAAGAAATTTCAAGAGATAACAAATACATATACAGTGAGCTTGTATAGAGGAAATCAGTGAGAGACAAAACAGACTTCAGCACACAGAACAAAAAATAAACCTAATACACAATTACTAGACTGAGTTCATATTCCTCATATTTCATATTTCTTAGGATGACCTGATGGCCGAAGCCAGAATCTCCTGCTTCCTTTCATGTTTTTCAACCTTGTGTACATTTTTCTTTTATTGATTGAAGAAATTTGTCTCCTTTCCTCCATCATCTTCTATTTCATTCCCAGAAATACTGTTTTCAAAGAACAAAATCTTTATCTCTTGAGGGAGGGAAGGGTGGGGAGGGCAATCTCTCTTCTTCTAAGATGATAGATGTTATACCTAGATATGTAAGTTGTATATATACTGTGCATATGAGCCTCAGAGTAATAGGAAGGCTGAGAGAGCAAGAAGCAGCAGCCTGTACATTTTCTATGGCAATCATATAAGATGTTCAATGGAAACAGAGAACAAATATTGCGTTTTGTAAAAAAAAAAAAAAAAAGGTGGATCTTCTTCACTTGTGCATTATATATAGAAGAATTAAACTGACATTATAGAATGGTGTCATACAGCTAACCAATTCTTTTGTGTTCTTCATTTAATATGACAAGATTTATTGGCATATGTTCAGGGCTGGTTAGTTACATATGATGAGCTCACCATAATAGCTGATCCCTGTTTAGTTGGCATCACCTCACAAGAGGATAAGCTTGGAAGAATTGACTTTGAAATATATATTGACAAGGGAAACTGAAGAAACATACTTGAGGAAAAGTATTCAAAGGACACACTGCTTCCTCCAGACAGCTCCCTTTTATTCCAAGGCAATTTACCTATGCAGGTAAATATGGCTCTGTTCTTCATGCTATCAATAGTTCTGGCTCTGGCCTTCTCCATGCAGTATGTTGATTGCCTTTACTTGCTAGACTTCTTGTATCTCTTTTATTTTGAAGATCCTAACCCAGTTTCTTCTAGCAAGACTCCCCACAGCAATTCCAGCACCATCTTCCTTATAGATGTTCCAAAGTATTTCACTAGAACTTGAAAGAGCTCATATTACAGAGTGGGTTGGGTTGTGATCAGATTTGCTGGTTCTGTGAGACAATGTACTGTTTTTAAAGTGGAATGGAATGGAATGGAATAGAATAGAAATCTGAAAGAGACTTTGGAGGTCTTCTAGTCCAGCCCCCTGCTCAAGCAGGAGAACCTATAATATCTCAGACATGTGAATGTCTAGTTTCTTCTTAAAAATCTGGATGGAGTGCCCACGATTTCTGAAAGCAAGTTGTTCCACTGGTTGATTGTCCTCACTATCAGGAAGTTTCTCCTTAATTCCAGGTTGCTTCTCTCTTTGATCAGTTTCCAACCATTGTTTCTCATCCTTCCCTCTGGTGCTTTGGTGAACAACCTGCCCCCCTCTGCCTTGTGGAAGCCCCTCAGATACTGGAACACTGCTATCATGTTCCCCTATTTCTTCTTTTCTTTAGACTAGCCAAACCCAAGTCCCGTAGCTGTTCTTTGTTTGTTTTAGTCTCCAGGCCTTTGATCATCTCCCCCCCCCCCAAACTCTCAACATCTTTTTTGTGATATGGTGACCAAAATTGGTTGCAGTATTCCAGGTGTGGCCTTACTAGGGTTTTATAAAGTGGTACTAATACTTCATGTGATCTTGATTCTATGCCTCTGTTTATACAACCCAGGATTTTATCAGCTTTTTTGGCTGCTGCTCACTCTGCTGGCTCATAGTCAAATGATCGTCCACTAGGACTCCAGGGTTCCTCTCACAGTTACGGTTTTTTAAGCCAGGTCTTACCTAATCTGTATTTGTACCTTTGATTTTTCCTGCCTAGAGACTGCTTTTTTCCACACTGAAACTCATTTTGTTGGATAGGGCCCATTGTTCATGTTTGTCAAGATCTTTTTGGATCCCAAGTTTGTCTTCTGGGGTGTTGGCTACTCCTGCCAGTTTGGTGTCATCTGCAAATTTAATGAGTTCCCCTTCAATTCCCTCATCTAAGTCATTTATGAAGATATTGAAGAGTGCTGGCCTAAAACGGAACCTTGTGGTACCCCATTGCTTACTTCTCTCCATGTGGATGTAGTACCATTGAGAACTACTCGTTTGTTAACCAGCTACAGATCCATCTGGTGGTGATGTTGTCTATTCCACCTTTTCCTAGCTTACCAAGAAGTAGGTTGTGGTCTACTTTATCAAATGCCTTACTGAAATCTAAGTATACTATGTCCACAGCATTTTGCTGATCTACTAGTTTAGTCACTTTATCAGCAAAGTTTGTGTTCAGCTGAGAGCAGGATTCCCAACTTCTTTTGAGCTGTTACATAATTTGGGGTGCATAACAAATAAAAACCTATTACATTGACTTGGATTTTGAGTGATAGAATAGGGCCGTGGTGGCGAACCTATGGCACGCGTGCCACAGGTGGCACGCAGAGCCCTCTCTGTGGGCACACGCGCCATCGCTCCAGTCCTAGGTGTTCAGCTGGATATTATAAAACCTTTTCACTTTAGGCCTCCGCTGCTGTTTGCAAAAAAAAAAAAAAAAGTTTCAATCAATTTCAACTTCTTACATCTCGCAAAATTGGAATTGATTGAACTTTTTAGTCCCACCCAGTCTGCTGTTACCACCGCAGCCACGCCCACCCAATGGGCCACACCCTGTCCAGTGGGCCACACCCACCCGGCATCCGATGATACATAAGTGGATTTTGGGTTGCAGTTTGGGCCATCACTGGGATAAGGTTATGCACCAAAAACTGAGGGATGCAAGACCAAGCAGTATGTGCAGCCAGGACAAATTCTGATTTCATTTACATTTAACTGAAATTACAATTAGCATGTTTATGTATATTTAACAATTTTCCAATTATGTCATAAACATTTACAATTTAGTAGCAATTTTAATGGAATTTAATGGGATTCCAAGGAACCCTAAGATTTTAGATCATGCACCTCTATCTAAACACAATAAATGAATGTGCATATAATATGTTAGTTATATTATATGAACACCAAGCCCTTGTTCAGAAGAAGCCCTGGTTTAGCCCTGTATATGAATGTCATTTAGAGGGATTCCAGATGGCCAAACCCCAACAGCCATAAAAAGGAAATTCTGGATTGTTTCTTCTTGTTTGATTTGTATTTATTGATTTTTTTTAGAACATAAAACTGTGTACATAATGGTCCGAAAGTCACCCAGTCAATTTCATGCATAAAGGAATAGAATTCGCATTCTCATCATTTCTAGTCTGGCCAGTTCTTAATAGAATGTATTCAGTAGAGAAAAAGATGGGAGGGAAGCCCACAGAAAAATATGAATTACCAACAGAAGAAAAAGTTATTTGTACCATCCATAAAATATTGTGAATAAAACAGGGAAACTGTACACAACCCCCCCCCCAAAGAGCCTGATATTGCTACATTCTTTTCATACCCTTGTAAACTGTGTAATTCAGGGATGTTCAGGGATAATGCAGATGTAAATTGCAATACTTAACCCAAGTGAACACAATGCTGATTTTTTTTTTCATTTTATTTCTCAACACCAGTTATAAAAGAAATCCTGTTTAGGGTTATCTTTTTTAAGTTTGGCCAATGGTAATTGGTGGCGTAAATTCCTAGAAATTTACTACTCAATTGTTTCTCTCAATTGGATTGAAAATAAGCGAGAGTGTAATTACAGAATCAAAGCAGAAGTGGCACCATGATTGCTATAATTAGGAAGCCAAATTGCCTAGTGAAGTGTCTCTTGAAACCTGAGCCTGTGGCTGAGGAAGAGGAGGAAAAGGAGAAAATAAGATAAGAAAATAAGGCAGCAGAAAGAGAGGCTTTTTCTCAGGCAAAATGGCATACCCATTCCATACACTCTTTAAATGTAAAAAAATGACAAATTATGCCTTGGCTAAAGTTAAGTTTTCAAGGAAGGAAGACATGGGAAAATAAGGGATTTCCAAAATATATTAAACCCATACATAATTTACTATAACTATATATATGAAAAATAAAAGAGCAAAAGAATTAAAGAAAATATTTGGAGATTTTAAGTAGCCGCATCCAAAATGCTGGTAGGCTTAAACACAATGAAAGAAAATGTCTTTTCACACACTGCTCAAGTCTTACCTTACAAAATGTATCACCTTTTATGCAGTATTCCCTCATCTCAAGAGATAAGGGTAGAGCTATCTGGCCATTCTCCATGAACTGACACCTTTGTTAATTTAATCTATTTAAATGGATTCTCTGAAGAAAGGGACAAAGGATTCTCCAAACAGCTCTCCCACACTAGCATAAATCTACTGTTTTACCCTGAAGAAGCACGAACCAGTTCCCTCCCCCAGTTCCTTCCCCGTCCA
Organism: Crotalus tigris; assembly: GCF_016545835.1. NCBI lineage: Eukaryota > Metazoa > Chordata > Lepidosauria > Squamata > Viperidae > Crotalus > Crotalus tigris. The sequence goes on along the minus strand of NW_024100417.1, from coordinate 3,071,258 downwards.
GATTTAGAAGACTGGACATTGTCTTTCGCTCTTGTACCAAAATGTACATTGAACAGTCTGTGGAATCTGTCTCTTCCACAGGAACTCCTTCAAAATTCTAGCCTTAAGAACAATGATTCTGCAGGCCTTCTCATGATTGATATTTACACTACACACAATAACAACATGCAGAAAGAACAGCTCAGATAATTCTCACTCTAACCAATTCCACCCCACTAAAACGCTTACAAGTTCCACTCTAGTTCACTGGATATAGATCTCATCTTCACATAGAAGAAAGGCCCAATTCCACATATCTGCATGATTAATGAATGACAAAGAGTTATGAAAGAATGTCCCCAAACTTGAGTGGGTGAAAAAGAATGGTAACATATATAATATAGATATTGTAAATTCTAGCTTTGAAGTCAACTCATTCCCTTTACCCAGTAATCATTCCTGCATTTACTGGCATACTGTGTTCTTGTGTGGGACAATTAAGTCTTGCTTGACTTGTAGAGATAAGTTGCTTTAAGTTAGGACTGCACAAACTGGCCTGCCAGAGAACTGCTCTACGGGCCAAGAAAAAAAACTGATAATTTTAGTTCTGCCTATTCCCCCAAATCAGGGGTAGGCACCCTCGGTTCTTTTATGACTCATGGACTTCAACTCCCAGAATTCCTGAGCCAGCCTGCCTACCCCTGCCCCAAATGGACATTACAATTTGGTAATAATTTTTAATTAGCTCTTAAGCTACTTGCAAAGCCAGAACTTCAGATTGTGAATCTCTGGCTAAGTTAAGGAAAGACTGCACTTAGTGGGACTAGATAAATTTTTATCGTAAGAGTTTTTCTTTTGTCTGACAGACCAGCATTCTCAGGCCAAAATTACATCCTGAATTCCAATTATAATAAGATAAACTTATTTGTGTGTCAAAAAGTCATCACTACCAAGAATCTGAAGAAAAAAAGAACATGTAGGAAGTGTGAACCATTTGAAGTGGCCTTTCCTGAATTTTATCCAGATTATCACATTTGGCTTTTTATAGAAAGCTACCAATACATCTTGCTCAGTAAAACTGACTCACTTCCAACATGAAGTGTTTGTCCTTATAGTTATGAAGATAACCCTTGTTTCAAGTAAAAACAAAACTTTGTGTGCAAATGTAATACAGGTTGTTAAAACACATTTTCTAAACAATGTAAGTCATCCAGAGAGACTTCTGTACTATTAGAACAACTATCCTGGGGAGTGCTAATCCACCATTTCAGGTAAGAGATTCCCTCAAAATGTATTATGATTTATTAAGCATGTTCAGCTTTTAACAGAAAGATGGAAAAGAATAAATAAACTGAAATGCACAATTCCTTCTATACTTGGATGAAAAACCTCTTTCAAAATCATCAGTAGTTATGATCTACTGAGGATAATGCAGAGATCCCTCAACCACTTCTGGTTTGGTACCACATCAATCAGATTTCTCAAAATGTGTTTTGAGAAAGACAGGTTATCTCCCACTTCACCCCACTCTATTAGTTATCCTGGCTGTAACTTGCTTATTTTCCAATTGGCCCCATTAACTACGAGGACTAGTCAACAATAAATAAGTACTGACAAAAGAAACAGACAAAAACAACCCCTAAGATCAGGACTGAAAGAATTTAAAGTATTATCTGCTTGAGTATCATCAAGAATTTAAAGTATCATCATCAGAAATGAGACAAAACTATTTTTTACAGTTAAACCAAATACATTAGAATGTCAAAGAACTGTTCGTTTCCCAAACTTTCTGTAGCAAAATGTTTGAATCAAGCACAATTGAAACCGTATTAAAATATGCATTTAACTTCCATCTATTTACATTATACACTGGAAAAATAAACAATCCCTCACCCTAACTCTACCTACCTGTAAAAAAATGTAATTAGGTGGAAAGCAAGCGAAGTCAACAGCATGAACTGTCAAGATGCAACAGCCTCCCAGCTGTTCATCTCACTTCCTAACTTCATGAAACCAATGGCCATCAAGGCAAAGCAAGAAATGACACATATCTCTTTCTGGCAAAACCTGTAGGATTTTAGGCATACACGAAGACACCACAGGGGAATATTATCCCAGAGGCAGAGAAACAAGAATATGTAGAAGCTGGATTACTAACCGGCAAGAAACATAGGGCAATCAATTTTAGCCCACCTCAGATGGGTAGCAAACTAGTGCTATCTACAACTAAGCAGGGAAAAATATCCTATTTTATGCTAACAGACTACATCAGTGTTTCCCAAACTTGACAATTTTAAGGCATGTGGACTTCAACTCCCAGAATTCCACAGCCAGCAACGCTGGCTGTGGAATTCTAGGAGTTGAAGTCCTCATGCCTTAAAATTGTCAAGTTTGGGAAACACTGGACTACATGGTAGGTCCATCCTTCTTACGATGACTTAGGAAAGAGATAGAGCTCTGGTTCTACCAAACACATTTATTTGCCATCTCAGCTGAAGAACTGCCAGTGACAAGCATGACCTTTATGAGTAGCAGATCTTTGCAAATGCAGATACAAGAAAATGGTTATCATCACATTTATATTTTTCATCAGATGGCTATGGAAGGATTGCCTATTGATGTTCTAAAGATTTCAGTGCAGCAGCAAAAAGAGATGACATTTGAAATAACAATTCCTATATTAATTTGTTCCTCTATTAGAGGGTTATTATCCACTTTCTCCAGCCCAGTTTTCATTCTGTAGAAAAATTCAGGAAATATTAATAAGCCTCTAATATAAGCAAGCATTGATCATAAAATAAGAGGTATTTTGCTGTTTTAATGTTTGTTGCTTTTTCATGTAACTGTATATCACCGTTATACTATTCACAATGTTGAGGTAAGCAAAAGGATATTTTAATTGAAAAAAAGTTAGAAATCTCCAGCTACTGTTATAACACAACCCTGACATTAGCTTCCTGCATGATTTTGTTTGAAGTTCCCTAAAGATTTGCTAAACTTAATTCTTACTCTTAAATAGATAAAATATCACCTGGTTCCTATTATTCTTTCTACGACATCCTACAATTTCAATCACACCTCAGTTAACCATACAGGAAAGTCTGGATATATGTAAACCAGGATAACTGGAAAGCACTTCTGGTTTTGTAGTAGACTTTTAATGCAACTCCAGTCCTAAACATATTTATTTGGAAGTCATATTAATTTTGTTGGGCCTTATTTCCAAGTAAATCATTTTAGGATTGCAATCCAAGCTTATTACCAGGTTATAAAACGATCTAGAAAACCAACATGCCATACAGAGAGCAGTATTTTGCTTGTTCCTGTTCATAAATATAACCACACACTCACAAATATAACTAAATCCAACTGAAGCTATAGCTGTTTAGTCTATTAGCACGGGAAATATTATTTCCTAGGAAACAGGTGTCACCCACCCAATTAACACCTTCTTTGAGTAGATGCCTTTTCTTCCATAGCTAGCAGGGACTCAGAACCTGCACCATATAATACAGTAATGGAAATAACACATCTACTTCTCTTTGCTAGAATTAGATTGAAGTAGAGCATCCACAGAGGATAGAGCTGTCTGGCTCTGCAAGATTAGATTGAGTAAACTGAGAATGAATATATCATGCATAGCCAAATTGAGGAAGCTGCATAGGCATCTGCACCTGTGCTGAAAACTCATTTGAAAATCTTTCAGATTTCAGACAATTACAACAGGAAAAAAGATGTTTAGGAAACATAAAAGCAGTATTTTTTTTCTCTCTCAAAATGGAACAAAATAGATATTACTATTCAATAATATTTATCAATCTCAATAATGCCGAGTGTGACTCATCTAAAGTTTGATTCAATCTGAGGCACAAGTTGGGAAAACATCCATGTTCAAAATAGTTTTTCTCTTTTCCTGCTTTTTCTCTTCTTTCAAAACTGAGATAAACCTGGAATAGTGCTTACACACTATAGACTTTCACACCCAGCTTTGTCCCAGAAGCTGAGAATTTTGTGGCACTACTATATACACACCTTATTTCCAGTTTCTATTCCTGTTAATCAAACTGTATCCTTATGCAGTAGATAGCTTTCTGTCCTTTTCTCTTCCCATCTACACAACTAGGAACTCACTTTTTCCTCTTAGAAGCTAGTAAGAAAATGATGTTACTTTGCCATTCTGGGACAAGGATAGCGGACATAGCTTAAAAAGCTGCCATTTTAATTTTGGAACAGAGTAGTTGGCCATGACTAATGAACAGCAGTATTGGCACTGATAGTGATATTTTGCCACAAGAGGCCCAGATCAAGCTGTGCTGCCACTCTATTTAGCAATCAATAACCAAAGCAGCCCCAAAGATGTAGGAAAGCCATTGTCAGTTACATGCTGCCACCTGGAGGAAAAAGGAAAAACTGCTGGTTATAAGTTACAAAACAATTTTATCTCTATGCCTGGTTGACTGAAGATCAGGAACATTATCTTTGGGCACATGTATTAGCTCTGTGTCTTGAAAGGTTTTCCTTTTATAAATCATCATTGCAACAACTCCTCCCAGCAGATCGGTCTAGAAAAAACTTCCCTTTCTAGCCACAAGTCATAATTCATTTGGAAATCTTCAGGCAGTTCTACCCGCTGGCCCAACACACTTTGCAAACAGTTGTCAACAGGTAGAAAATCAGGGTTGCTATGTGCCCGGTCATAGCGTCGAGAGTTGAAGCGTTCTATACTGGCCCGCAGAGCACACTCTTCAGCTTGGAAGTCCCATGGACGTGCATCCAGATCTGTGGAGGTCATGAGGCAGACAATCAATGAATGCAGTTCACTGAAAACAGCTACTCTGCCACTTTAGAAATGTTCAGATAGCTCAACAAGAAAACTCAGGCATTCAGTGAATAAGAGTGACACAATCACATAAAACTCAAATTGTCCCTAAACAGCTAAGCTGAGATGCAGCAATAGGTTACAAGCCTGTCAAAGGTGGCTTATGTGAGTGATAGAAGAGGAAAAGTCCAGAAAAACTGGAATGAAAGCTACTGCAATTATTCCTTTCTCCTTTTGGATCTTCAACTGAAAAAAGGCCAGGAATAAGCACACTAACTTTCAAACACCAGGAATAAGTATACTAACTTTCAAACACAATGTAACTGAAAAAGATTGACATGACAGAGTACTGTAGGATTTCTCTCAAAATAATTTGTAAAAGACAGGTTTTCTCAGAGCTGAATCTTTTCATTCCGTACAGGTAGTCCTTGACTTATGAACAAAATTAAGCACCGAATTTCCATTGCTAAGCAAGACAGTTAAGGCAGCTGCACCCCCATTTTATGACCTTTTTGCCAGTCAAATGAATAACTGCAGTTATTAAGTGAATTTGACCTCCCTCCCCATTGACTTTGTCAGAAGTCAGCTGGGAAGGTTACATATGGTGATCCTATGACCGTAGGGCATAGTGCATCTGTCATAAATACATGCCGGTTGCCAAACGCCCATATTTTGATCATGTGACTATGGGAATGCTGCAATTGTCTAAGTGTGAAAACGAGTCATAAGTCACTTTTTTCAGTGCTATTGTAACTTTGTATGGTCACTAAATGAATGGTTTTAAGTTGAAGACTGAGTATCGTGGAATGATAAATTACAACTTTAATCATGTTCATTTTTTTTACAGTGTGTGCTATGTGGCTCCCTGTAATTAAATACTATTCTATGGGGAAGAGGTATATCAATCGCCGATATGCTGCATAGTGAAAGTAGAGCTCTCCCAGAATATGATCCTTTGGAATAACATTTTGTCCCAGTTCCTCTACTAGTTAACCTAGTTGTAGTAGTCTATGCTTCTGAATTTGAAGCTCCAGCTTTTTGTCCATTTCCATGAAGAATACATTTATTAAGCGTTAGATATTTTCAGTCCTGCACACCAGTCATCAAAGCATCAACAGTATTTACAACATAGACACATAGCCTAAATGCACATAGCCCTCGACTTACAACCATTTAACAAGAGTTCAAAGTTACAACAACCTCAGAAAAAGTGGCTTACAACCTGTATTTGCATTTGGAAGTGACCATTGCATCACTTCCACAATGATGTGATCGCAATTTGGTGCGTGGCAATTGCTTTGCATTTATGACTGGTTGCAGCTTCCTGTGATCACATATGATCATAATTTGCAACCTTTTTTTGCCAATTTCTGGCAAAAATGCCCATTAGGGAAACTGGATTCACTTAATGACCACATGATTCATTTAATGGCCATGTGATTTGCTTAACCATTGTAGTGATTGCTTAATGACCGCTGTAAAAATTGTTGTAAAATTGGGTCTAACTCAGTTTATGATGGTAATAATTTTAGATGAAATTCCAGTCCCAATTGTGGTTATAAATTGAGAATTACCTGTAGAGGTTCTTTCATTTCTTGCTGATCACAACTAAATATTATTGATAGAAGAGTTCCAAAATGCTATCATATAGGCTCCCAATATTATTTATTTAAAAGACTTCCAACACTAAAGATACTAACGAAATATTATTACTAGGGATAAAATGCATGTTTCCTTATTTATGACATCTCATATGTAGCATGTCACCATTTTTCAACAACAATAATAATTGCTGCTGCAAGAAGATCACATAGACCGACTACAAAAAATGGCATGACAAAGTAGCACTGGGATATCTGCAAGCAACAACTGGTGGGACCACTAGACAATAGACAAAGTAATAGCAAATGAAAATGCTAAAGTGCTCTGGGACTTAAGAATTCAAACAGACAAGCATCTGCCACATAACACCTCAGATTTAACAATTGTTAATAAAAAAGACAAAAAAGTCTGGTTAATGAACATGAAAATATCTAGAGACAGCAGAACTGAAAAGAAAGAACTGGAGAAAATGGCAAAATACAAGTAAAATAACAATGGCAAAAGAAAGCAAAGATAAATCCAATCCCAAAACATCTGTAGCACCACTGGAACACCATAGGGATTGATAAAAATTACTTGAAATGACTTACATCTTGCAACAGTATCTTCAATACCATCAAATGATAACATTTATCTATCCCGGGTCCTTGGGAAAGACTTGATAGGTGGGTAAAAGTGCCAAATCCAATCTAAACATCTGGCTCCCTGGCAACCAACTATATGACCTACATGGGCTTTTAAATTTTGCTCTTCACAACTAACTTAACTGCAAAATTGATTTTCATTGATTAATAGCACCTTACCCAAAGCTGTGATGATCTGAACATAAAGTTATTGACAAAACTATACAAAGTATGGCATATGGCAAAGTATGTCCATTCAGAAAACAATATATCATTACACCTCATTTAGAAGAAAAGTCTTCTAAAGGAGGGACATGGACTGCTATCAACAAATCAGCATTCCTAAAAGGTTTACAGTGAGGCTGGGAGGGTAGAGGAAATGAGAGGAGACAGAAACAAGATATATACCATTGCCATAAGCCCAGTCATCATTGAGCCGATGTCGCACTTTTTGGTAGATTGCGGACATAGTTTTCATGTTGCTTTTCCTCCACTGACGTCCCAGGTACTTTGTCTGCACTTTGAGAAGTTTCAGTACATACAGTTGCATCATGGCTTGCTTCACTTTCAGGGCTCTCTTTAGAATGGGAGCAGACTTGAAAACTACTAGCATCTGGAAAGGTAAAGTAGCAGATCAGTTACCTAAGGTTACATTGTTGCCTCTGTCATCAACTATATGCGTTGTGGTAAACACCTAATAGTGTCCAGAACATCACACACATCAAATCTATACAGTGATATATAAACATATGGAAATATTTCAGCTTACCATGGTTCTAGAGTGTTTCCACTTTGTTAACTTATTTAGTATCCTAAGAAGATTAATGCAAGAAAACAGGTTCCGCCAGCAAAACTGATTATTGTCTCCAGCTTCCTGTAAGGGAAAGCAAAAATTAGTAGTATTACCAAACAGAAGACTTAGCAAGAGCCAGCAATGATAATGGTATTTCTGTCCCTTGTTTTTGGCATGTGACCATCGAAGTAAAATTATAGGCAGTTTTGCTTACCAAACTTTCTGCAGTCAACTCTGGTAGTTCATGTACCACACAATATGGATAATCCAAAACAGAAATGCTGAAACATAAGAATGCCGGAGTGAACTGCTAGTGAAGTAAGATGAGGAAAATTAACAAGTTAAGGACCGTGTGATCCAATGCTTGCAGAATCAGAACATATCAACTGGTGTGCAACAAAGTAAAGAAAAATATCAATTTTATGGTTAAAGAAAATTAGTATGTTCTACTGATATTAAATTGGCTTTGTATACGGTAATACCTGCTAGAATACTCTGCAGTTCTTATTGAAAAGCAGAAATAATTTCTCCTGTAGAGGATTGGGAAAGTAGGCATCATTCATAACTTCTGGACAATTATGAAGAGTATTTGTGGAGATTAATAATGTTAATTTCCATTTCTCTCTCATAGTTTGATTTTTTTTTTGTTCAACACATCTCTAAGCTATTTACTACTGGAATTTCTTCAGCAGGTCTTTCTCAATAGTATATTATTTATTTAATTTATCTGCCACCCATCTCTCCACAGGAGTCTCTATTCTATGTTCCTGCCTGAAAGCAAAAACCTGGTGGATGACCTATTATTTTAAGGGCTATATATTTAGTACCATACACATACTCTTTTTTCATATGCAGCGCTCGTCATTCCCACCTACCTATTCTTTGCTGTGATGTATGACATAATGTTCTGATTGAAGAATTTCAATATAAGTGGAATGCAGTTGGCAAACACTAGATGTTGAGCCATGTATTCAAACTAGCAAAGAAAAATAGTACAGAGTATGTTAGAGAAGCAAATTCTTCCACTACCTCATCCCATTTCCAGTGATGCTAGCTCACACCAGTACATACTTACTTGATATACATGATTCAGTTTAAAATGCTTGAGCAGCAGCAGCAGAACAGCAGAAATAGCTTTAACAATTATCTCTTTATGCCTATTCACATCAACGCCCAGCTTCATACTCTGTAACACAGTTGTTCTGGAAACCAGAGCAGCAGTATTAACTATGTTAAATGTAATAGTACATATTAAATGTAATAGAACATATATCATAGGCAGACTTTGTTAAATGTAATAGTATGTATGTGTATGTGTCTCTCTCTCTCTATATATATATATATATGTCATAGGCAGACTTTAATTTGCTATGTTAAATGTAATAGTACATATATCATAGGCAGAATTTAATTTTAATTATGGTTCAGCTATTATTTGTTTCTAGGTACTGCAAAGCCTTTTTTTGACAACAGGTTAAATGAAAATCCAGTCTATGATTCTACCAGCCCGATGCATTTCACAATAGAAATCTGCTATGTATCCTACCACTTTCCGAACACAGTTGGTCAGATTGTAAGACAACACCAGAACTCCCATTCAAGGAAAGAACACTTGGTGTCTCTATTTTTAGCTTCAAACATGCTTCCTCTTTAACTCAGCTTCTAGTTTTATTTAATATGTTCACCTCCCTCCTTTGAATCTTTCTAAAATCTGGTTGGTTTTTTTTTTTTTTTTGGACAGCAATGTAATAGCACTAACTATAGTATTACTATGTAATCCTGACTAATTTGGCAAGCCATTTTGAACTTACACATGAAGTGACACCAAAATTCTAAATCAGTAAAACTCTAAATCAGAAATAATGACATCGCTATCTGTTTGGGATCTTCTATCTTCATCCATTACATGCACTGCTTGCTTCTGGCTTAGGGCTAAGACTTACGGCATCTCCTCTGGCAAAACATCGGCAAGGATGTTGATGGAATCAGTCTTGGCTTTGGAGGTGGGTGCTGCAGCAAGCAGAATCTTCAGCAAGGCAATCTAAAAATCATAGTTAAATGTTGTAGCAAAGACTTTCTGAAGTATACATGGATAAGAAGGGAGTTCCTAGATACCAGTAATGGCAGGAAATTAACCTGAAGTGTCAGAAAATAAAAAATGTATCACAAAGATACGTTTTATCAAGACAGGAATCTATACAATGCTAAAGGAAGGAGCTAATTTCTCCCACATGAAAATGATGGAGACAGAGTGCAACATAATTAAGAAACAGAGACAGAAACTCTTTAAAAGAGAATATGCATCCAAACAGACTTCAACTCACCATGTACTGAGGCAGGCTAGGAAGAAGACCCTGGTATAAGATTTCAGCTGGAACTTGCTCAACCTCCTCTTCTCCCTGTTACACAAGCAGACGATTGCAACATGTTCACTCATAATTCAAAGTCAACCAGCATATTTTGAACATTTCATTTTATGTCAGAACAAAGACAAAGCATCACTTTACCCCAAAAGTGTTTTCCAAGGCAGACAACAACAACAGAGCATCTTGACATACAAACAACAGCTACTTGTGTTCATGGGAGATACTGAGTTCTGTGGAAATTCTTGTTTGATGACGGGAAGAAATGCCTTTTAATCTGTCATTTTCAGATTATAGCACTAGCAATAGCACTTAGACTTATATACCGCTTCACAGTATTTTACAGCCCTCTCTAAGCATTTTACAGAGTCAGACCCCAACGATCTGGTTCCTCATTTTACTGACCTTGGAAAGAAGGAAGGCTGAGTCAACCTTGAGCCGGTGAGGATCGAATTGCTAGCAGTCAGCAGAATTAGCCTGCAATACTGCATTCTAATCACTGTGCCACCACGGCTCTTATCTTGCATGAGTGCAAGGGGGAGGAGGAATAAATGATAAAACACATAAAAAATGATAAAACACATAAAAAAACGAAGGGCCTAGGTCACACAAAGCATCTGCAGACAACAGAATCAATGACAAGTCCAATTCTACAACAGATATATTTTCTTCCCCGCCATTCTTTTTTCCATACAGATGCCTTTCTTCAATACTAGGCATTCTTCCCAGGACACTTACCCCTGACAAGGGAGAACGCAGATATTCCTCTTCCATCTGAACTTGAATTTCTGCAATAGATGTATACTTGTGCTACAAAGTAACAAGACACAGGAAATTTACTTCACAAGCCTGAATTGACTGAACTGCCAAACATTGTCTCAGAAAGCAGCAACAGCAGCAGATGGGATAAAACTGAAAATCAGTTCTCTGTGAGATGTTGTCTAAAGCTCAAAATGAAAAACATGGGCAATGGGAAACTCACCAATTTTAAAGTTTTGATGCTCTCATGAATTGGTCTTGGCAATCCCACTATGGTATTGGTATCGCTAAAGAGAAAAAGAAAATTTGAAAAAATCAGCTGATAATGTAAAAAATATATATGGTTATTTTGGTAACTTTGCAAATAGGAATCTTAAAATCAATGGCTCTGCAGAAAGACATGCGTTCAACCCAGTATATTATGTAAGAAAAAAAATATAACATTCTGATAAATTTCAGACCTAAATAAAATGGGAAAACTATAAAGGGGCTACACAAACACACATATAACCATATTTTATTATTTAAATCTCTCTTAACAGAATTATGAGAGTCAGTTTGATACAACTGTTAAAAACACAAGCCTAGAAATCAGGAGACTGGGATCTAGTTCCACTTTAGGCACAAAGCTAAGTGCACGACTATGGACCAGTCACACTCTTCCAGCCCTAGTAAAAACAACTAGTTTAGTTTAATGGCCAACATACAAATGAAGCTGCTTTAACTCACCTCCCCAAGGTATAGCCAATAAATTTGCTTCGACTAGATTCCAGAAACATCTCAATATCTTTTTCCCTACAGAAAAGAAACCAAATCAACATTCAATCAAACCTTTAGAGCAGGGGTTCCCAGCTCCCAGTCCAAGGACTGGCACCGGTCTGTGGCATGCCAGAAACCGGCGAAGCCCCACCTGTGGAATGCAGGCAGTATATGAAACCATGCCCCTTCTGGTCTGTGGAAAAAACTCTCTACATGGAACCGGTCCCTGGTGCTTTAGAGACTTGTCTGAGCAGGAATCCATTGTGGGGGACTAGCCAATGCTGGCTTTAGATATAATATTTCCAACTCCATATCCAAGAGCAATTGTACATAACACATATATCCTTCTTACTATAATTACCCGTCCCTTTAATTCATTGAAAGCAACAGACACCGCATATATCGCAATAGCGCTATTGTTTATAGTACTTTCAAGTATCTTTAAACAGCCTTTGGTGCTATTTGTTTTCTTGACTGAAGATTGTGATTGAGATATCCTACAGCGATCTTTCATGCTCCTAAAATCTGTAAAATTGCTGGTATGTTTTGTTCACCATGTAGCCATGCATCTAGATTATGCTAATCAAGTCTTCTGGAAGCACAATAGGAAATGAATAAAGTACTGCACAATTCAAGCATCCCCCAAATCACCAACTATAAAGACTGGCACTGTAATACACAGTTTATTCTCATCATCTAAAGCTCAAGAAGCTGATCTTTAAACTTAAAAAGGTTTTTCTTCACTTAACAATCCTGGCTAGGCACTGACCTGACTTTGGGTGCCCAAGGCAAACCTTTTGGACATGTTAGTCGGTCAGTTGGAGGGTGCTGCACAGGAGGAGGCATCACTTCGTCTCTTTCAAGAGGAAACGTCTCCCCCTCGAGACTATTGTCCTCATCGTTCTCCTCTTCATCTTCTCGGGAATCATCAGCTTTGTAAGGATCCCGTTCATTGAACGCATCTAGATTATCCTGTTTAATAAGAGCCTGGAAGAACAAACATTCAATGAGAGGCTGGTTAGCTCACCTGTGCCTCAACGCTATTTGTTTCTACTACTGAACCCTCTGGTTCTTTTTTAATATAATTTTATTAAGAATTATAATTACAACAATAAAAATTAACATAAACTAAATTAGAGAAGAAGAGATAGAAAGAATTAAAAGTGCAGGAAAAAAAGGAAAAAATAAAGAAATACATAAAGAAGTGAATTCCATCCTTCATAACAAGTCTAAATAAACTTAATAACTCTTTATCTCCTGTAAGGTTAAACAGATATTTATCCCATATCAAGTCCCTTATCTATAATCCATAAAACATCAAATTTTCAATCCCAGTGTCAGCAAAAAAAACCCATAAAAGATTGCCAAGACATTTTTTTTAAAAAGTCTTATTTTTAACCTTGATCAAATAAACCAACTTTATATTCCTTCCTTTTACTTCTAACAGTCTTAATCTTTAATTCAATCAAATACTATTGCAGGACTTTGTTTCTTTTCAAGTCTTCTTTATCCCATTGCAGTTTTCTTCAGGGCTTCAACATGCCTAGTTTCCTTTGCATATCTAGGAAAGCGTCCTTTTCCAAATTGTTCTCTTGGTCTGTCATTTGTAGTTCCACATTCTGTCCTTTTTGTAGTTTGCTAAGATAAAATTTGTTCTACATCTGTCATACCTTCATTATCTTTTGTAATGTAAGCAGACATTATTACTTACAGCGTTGATATTGTAGTTATTAATCTCTGGCTCCATTCTTCAAAATATGTCCTTTAATACTTTTGATGTTATAATGTTTTGTATCATTTTGTAAGTCCCATTATTAAATTGACACAAGCCTTGTGTGTGTGTTTTTCTGCTTAAATTTTTAGTCCCCTCTACTATCCAGTTTCTAAAATCATCACTATATTTTGTGATGACATGCAATTGCCAAGAGAGTCAAATCAGTCATTAAGAAACTGTTTATTTTTTATATTTAATTCTAAAATCTTATAGTAAAAATAAATATTCCATATTTACATGGACTCTCAGTTCATGTATAACTTTCTTAATTTGATAAAAAAAAATATTTAGCTTTTTGCTATTTATTTCAAATTGTTTCAGTTCTTAAGTTTGTAATTAATATTTCTTTTGTTCAGAGTGGAAGATAAACTCATATGATGAAGACTTCAATCCTGTTATTCTGAAGAACTCTAACAGCTTTAAGATAGTTTACAGATAATTTCAGAGATTATCTATTAAGATAGTCAGATTTCAGTGTTATCTAAAAGGTTCTACTGCATTTATGAGCAAGATGACTGATCCTGACATCTCTAGGCACAAAACCACTATCCTGTGGTCTCCTCATGAGAAGCAGCCATCTGGAGCATAAGTGGATGATCTCCCATCCTCTTCTTATCCATAGGGAGCTTCTTGGTCTTTGCTGTGGTTGTTGGCCCTGCAAAAGCTTGCCAGACCTCCCCCAGAAGTCTTTCAGTTCACCATATCTCCCACAGAAGTTACTAAATCCTACAGTTCTAAAGTTCACCTTGTGTTCCCGTCGACCCCGTTTCTGCTGCTGCTCAATCAAATCTGAAGCCGATGCTGGAGGTGATGCAGCTCTCATGTTGCGGATCACTTTTATGCTATCCTCAGGAAGTGGGGGAAGACCCAGCATCTCTCGTTTCTCTGTTTTCATATCCTGAAGCTCCTCAAACCCTCCAAGGGTACACTGTAAAGGATAGTAAACATACTGAACTTGTGGTCTTGTAATTTACTCCTCAGATGCCAGTCAGCTAGTGAAGTGTCAAGACCTTTGTATTTTTTGTGTAATTCTAAAATACTTTTATGATGTGTAGTCTTGTTCAGTTATGTATTGTAGTAATTCACTTAAAATTAATTTATTGTCCCCAGTGTTCTATTTTTCTAGACAATTTTAGAAATAACTATGTGTTCTTAAATATGAAGACATTAAAAATCTGAAATAATGGAATGGCTGATCTTTTCAGAATTGGTTCCAGAACAACCTACTTCTCTATCTAAAGAGCTGTAGCTAATTCTCAATCTGCTTCCAATTAACTTTTAAAGAATCTTGTATGGGAAGAACCTCCCACCCAAGGATTTAGATTACAGTGTATGTTTTCTGTCTGTTAATGAGCAGAATTCCTGGAAAGGCAGGCAGCCGCTGAAATAAAATATTTAGCAATAATGAAGGAATGAGGCTTTCCCTCTGCCCTTAACAGCTCAGCTACAATATGGAAAAGAGCTCTCCAGCAGTCTGTCAAAAATATATATTATTGCTTGGAAAATAAAAACTATTACATGGGTAAGTTTTTTGCAACAGTGTGATAGTATTCTCCAGCAGACGGCTGAACTGCAAATTGCCAAGAGATCAGAGGTGCCAGCATGGTGGCTATGGAGAGCTAAGAAGGAAGGTGGTTTTTTTTTTCTTCCATTCAAATATGTTAGATTCCCAGAGACTGCATGAACAAATCACTGCAATTTCTTTGGCAATGTTTTCCAGAAATGGTTTGCCCTTCCATCCTTTCTACAGTTGAGAGAAAGTGACTGCTAGTTTTGTGCTCATGGTGGGGACTAGAATTTCAGACCTAAGTATGTTCCTTAACTTTAAAGTACAATATTGCCATCAGTTTAGCATTGTATCGATCACCATTCTAAAGCTATTAACAAATTAGTTGTTTTTGTCATTATAATTTTGTTTTTATTATTGCATGCCATTTAAGAATCACATTTTTGAGAGTTGGGTGGCCCCAAAAAATCCTTTATGTAAACAATAAACAACAGCAAACCAATCTGTGTGATCCAGTTTAGAGTCTGTATTAGAAGCAACCTGTTAAAGCATCACATTATTTGGTAACAGGAGTCTCTTACCAGGACAGTCTTCCAGAGCAGCAGCAAAACTTTCTTCATAGGAAAGTGTGGAGCATGGCCACTGCAGAATTTGGTCACCATGCCAAAAAGCATCACAGAAAATGGCTCGTTGTTATATAGAGGGGCCCCTGAAAAGCAATGTGTTGGTAACAAACATGTTACATGAAATCCCTGAATTTTTTCATTACGTATTTGAACATCATTTTCTACTATCAACCCAATAAAGCTTCCAGTTGATTTGCCGTATTTTTTCATAATAATTTTCTGCTCATTCTGTGTTCTTGAACATGGTTTAGTCCAGTTAAATAATAAATTCATATTTGCAATGATGGCATTCATTTAACTCCAATAATGTAATTAATGTAATCATTCTTCATGCATTAGGGTTCATCCTGCTATCCTTATTCTTGATTTATGAGAGCATGCAGCAGCAGCTATATGTGGGAGATGGTTTTGCATATAGAAAAGAGAGGGACTTGCATCATCACTATACTACTTTCCCCATCTTGCCCACTACAGTGGACACAATAATTCTGGGGACTGGAATGAATCAAGGCCTCATGGAAAAACATGTCTCCTTATATGCTTTCTTCACTTTGTTCTCAAATGTGTGAAATATTATTCCACAGGAAGATAGATGCTAACATCAAAACTCAGAATTGGATGTTTCTATGCTACATATGCAAATCTGGATTTCAGCTCCCCATAAGAAAAATTAGGATTAATAGCAAGCCAGATTTTTTAAAAAGCATATGGATTGGCTTCACACATTGTGCAAAGCTATGATGGTTCGATTCTGGTTCAGTGCATTATAGCTATAATGCTATAGTTTATTCAACAAATAACAGTTAATTTATTTATTAAATAAATAATTGAGTTAGCAAATAACGGTTTAGTTTGATATGAGAAATAGGCTATGGTGTTTAGCTAAATTTCCTTAGATAATTGTTCAAGAAGGTTAAAGCCCAGGTTTTGCTGCACATTAAACATGCTTACCTGTAGTAAATCTCCCCTAACTCAATAACACTGATCTGTGAGAAGGCATATGTAAGACTACGCTGTATATTGGGCAGCCTTTAAAGGTGTTCTGGATATACTAATAGTATAGTAATAGTAGTAACGCAGCCTCAGTATTGAAGCTTCAATGATGTCTGAAGGGGGATCAAAATTTCCTGGGACTTTCCTCCTGAAAACTACCAATTAAATTTTGTACATCACTCTCCTGAAATCCCATCAGGGAGGAGGAGGGAGAGAAGCTTTGAGGTAATAAATGGCTTTTTCTCTGCACACCGTCCAAATGAGAAGAATGCCCGGTGGAGGGAGGAGGAGGCTGAGACAAGCAGGGTAGGCAACAATGATAGTGACTGTGAAGGGCAATGAAAAAGGAGAGATGTATTAGAAGCAATCATCTGCTGAGATCTTAGGAATAAAGACCTGTCGTATTAACAATATGAGGGTGCTGACTCTAACTATCTGGCAGCACCGATTAGCACAAAAGAAAAAAAAAGTTATTTCTCATATTAGCATGTTTTTTTCTTACAGTAAAATAATCCTATCTTTTTGAGCAAATGCTACTTAATTAGCTAAATTCTGAATCATGAACAAGAGAAGACATACCTAGCTCAGCTCTGAAGGTCTGTCTCATTGTCTTCCATTCAGGCTTATCTCCTTCACAGTCCTGACGGACAGTCTCCAGAATAAGGTACATAATGTTCAGAAGCACCCTGCAATCAAAGACTGAACAGGTTAGAACAGGGTAGTCAACCTTGGCTCTTTTCTGACTCGTGGACTTCAGCTCCCAGAATTCCTGAGCCAGCTTAGCTGGCTCAGGAATTCTGGGAGCTGAAGTCCACGAGTCAGAAAAGAGCCAAGGTTGACTACCCCTGGGTTAGAAGGAGAAATTCCTGACATCACTGTTTGCTTCACTGAAAACTACTTTACCAAACAATAAGTAAATGAGCCATCCCTTATAATGTTTCCAAGGATGATACTGAGGCAAAAAGATGTTGCATTTGAAATAACCAATTTGATGGTAATAGCTAAACATTTTATTTTTGGTCATGTCATTATTTTGAGGATTGCTGTTGCTTAGCAACCTATGCTTTTCTAAGAAAAAAAACACTCTTTACAGAAAAGGCTCCTATGCAAAACTAGTGGTAGGATTTGTTTAAAAAAAAAACCAGATTGCCTTTTTAAATGGGCAGTGGCTGACAGATGGCTACAATGGATGTAACAATGTCTCTGAAGAAGTCACAACTTGAATTTGACCCATTCTTTTCATCTAAATAGTGGCAAAAATTTTAACATTAAGTGTGTGAGCTATATAAAGAATGTTGGAGGGTTAAACACAACTATTTCTGTTGGTTTCCCACCAAGAATGCTAGGAAAATACACCACTTATATTTGGTGGTTTGGGGAGATTCTATGCCTATAAAAATGGGGCTCAGGAGTAGAATTCACTAAGCTGTGTGATTTAAAGTGATTTGCAGTATCTTCTGGGAGACTGAACTATTATAAATTCATAGTGAATCCACAGATGAGGAGGGAGATATTGACGTATCATAGTATACAATATTCACCTTAAGCATGTTCTAGCAGCATCTGACCTTATTCTATTTCTCTTCTTCACTGCCCCAATAAAGGCATGCTGTTATATCAATTTGAAAATCAGCTTTTATTAATAAGAATATATCAATCCAACATGGAGCAAAAAAGGTAAAATATTTTTACCAATACAAGTTATTATAACAAAAAAATCTCAGTTTAATGATAGCGCATACTGATATGCAATTACTCACCTCAAATCTGTGCTGTCAGCCAGGGAGATAGCAGGCTTCCTCACTGCACTGCTACAGGCAGCACTGTTGCTAGAAAAAGAGAAAGAAATTTCTGCTTTCTAGATCACACCACCTTCTGAAACTAACATCACATTGGATATTAGACAAACAATGGCATGGGTACCGTGGGCATTCACCCTCTTCTAATTCCCTCTCTTATCCAACAGCAGTTACCCAATGTAATTGTTAATTTGATTACCTAAAAGGGATCCACTGAGAAAAAACTCATTTACTCCATAGTATGAAACTACTATAAATTCAGGAGCAACTTCTAGTTACTTTTTGAATAATCAGTTAGGAACATGTTTAGTCCTACTAATGCAAAAACAAGGCTTTGAGTAACTGTATTAAAACTGTTCACATGTCCTCATTCTGTAGTAAACTATCAGCTCAGTTCCAGACATGTATATGATAGAACCCACAGACTATCTCTTCCAGAAATTAAATAAGACCGCATACCGTTCAAAACTATACAGGAAATCTCTGGATTATTATGGCAATTGGGACCAGAATTGCCACTGCTAAGCGAAGTAATGGTTGTAAAGCACAAGGATCCCTCATTCAGCAATATCATAACTATGATCAGTGAATAAGTGATTGTAACCTGAGGACTACCTGTATGTTTTTGTGTCTGTTTTTAGCCTTTACTTTCTCTCAAAAGACATGCACACACATTTATTTCAACAGAATTTATTTTTAATTAGTCCAGATTAGTTTCTAGCTGGCGAGGCAGATGATCCGGATGCACTGCGCACTTTTTGCGCAGAGCAGTGTTTCCCAAACTTGACAATTTTAAGGCATGAGGACTTCAACTCCCAGAATTCCACAGCCAGCAACGCTGGCTGTGGAATTCTGGGAGTTGAAGTCCACATGCCTTAAAATTGTCAAGTTTGGGAAACACTGGCCCAGAGGGAGACTGGAAGCTTTGAGTGCTTGCAAATGTGGCGCTTGGAAACTGAGGCAATCGCTCCATTTCCAACCATCCCATTTGCAAGCAGACGAAGCTTCCTGTCTCCGTCATTTCTCCTTCCAGGCAAAAAGTGTTTGAGCGCCCCATAGGAGCCCAAACATTTTTCGCCCAGAGGGCCTCGGTTTCCAACTGCTCCATTTGCAAACAGATGAAGGTTCCAGTCTCCCTCTGGGCAAAAAGTGTTTGGGTGCTTATAGGGTGCTTGGGGCAGCTCTCCCTCCCCGCCTTGCCTCATGGCGGTGGCACGGTATGGCAAGCTATGCAGTCACAGAAGTGGGCCAGTGGCCACGCGGGCTCCTGCAGGACAGGGCTGTCGATGCCGCCACAAGGTGAGGCAACTGTCAGGAAAAAAATAAGACATCCCTGAAAGTAAGACCTACTGCCTCTTTTGGAGGCAAAAAATATATAAGATCGGGTCTTATTTTCAGGGAAATATGGAACATTTTTTAAAATTATACTCTGAATATTGTTTCAAATAAGTCATTTTTTATGAAATAGATAAAACTGGATGAATAGATAACAGGTTAGGTTTGGCATCTGTTTCCTTCATAAGCTGTAAAAATATATATCATGAGGAGGCAGAACATAATTATCTAAAGAGCCTGCACTCTTTTCAGAGGCCCCAGTGTCATAACATGAAACTCACTCAATTTCCATGTTCAAAAGCTCCACCAAAGCGTTAAATGTCCCAACTTCAAGCAGAAGAAAAATGTTGTATCGCATCCAAAACTGAACCTCAGCTTCTGAACTACACTCATCAAATGTGCCTGAAATAAAAATATGATTCATTTTATGAAAGATTGCCCTTGTTAAATCACACTAAAGAGCAGAGAAACTACAACATTCAAATAATAAAAGAAATGTAAAATAATATTAACACAGAAGTTATGGTATCAATTTTCCAAAAGTGGAATCCCAGCCATTTCAAACCATTTCTAGGACCAAACTGGAAATTGGTTATAGAATTAGGTAATAAAACATGGACAATATACAGATGAACTTATGTTGAGATTAAAGCAAGATAATGCATCTAGGTTAATTATTATATAACTAACTAGAAATCACATAGAGTTTTACATAAAAAAATTGAAGGGTCTTTTTGCACACAAACTTGAGGCACAAAGATCAATTTTCACTACTTTAGGCTTATGACTGTATTTCTAGAATCCAGTTCTAACATCTGTGAATAAAAATGAAATTGGTCCAGTAATTCTGTTATTATGCTGAATGGTAGTATAAATTCTTTTATATTTAGGGTAAATACCAGTAAAAAAAGTTTTGCTGATTTTTGCTAGCATTTCTTTATTATTATTGAAAGGAAATATTGGTGTGAAAAAAATTCTTCTAAAATATCATAATTGGTAGGTATTTAAGACTAAGCAGTTCCCCTGAAAGATACAAGCATACCTTGTGCAACATAGAGGATGGCTCGAGCCACCCTGAGCCTTTTCTCCCGAGCTGTGACCTCAAGGCCATCAAGAAGTCTCATAGCATGAGTACGATGTTGCTTAGTGTCCAGTTCTGTCCACTTTTTATCCAACACTAGAAATGCAAGGTATTTGAAATGACAACACAGCTTTGACCCCTTTCTTCAAAAAAGTAACTATTTGCAGCAATAAAAAATATAATGTTGTGCAATAGCCTTTAAAAAGTGGTTGTAATCCTACATGCTTTCAGCTATTTCCTCCAAGATCTCAAATGCTTATGTAACATTAATGAAATGTTGCAACATTTTATTTATGAAATTTTGTGACCTTACAAGATTCTGGCCAACTGTAATTAATAAAATTAGATTTTTAATTTTGGACAACTTCAGATTTTATTTTATGGTATTACAGGATCTTATGTTGCTAAACTTTGGGCTAGATTATTTTTAGTGCTATCAACAAAATTTATAATGTGTCTAATTTTACATTATCAAGCTAATGAATATGCCATTCATATTATTGCAAAGTTTTAACATCAAATCAAAACAAACAAGAAACTTCTATTCCACCCTAAACATTACAGATCACAAAAATCTGTAGTAGTTGATAGTTCAGCTTCAGAAATGCCAGTCCTTTTCACACACGCACACAAATCACAATAAGCATTCCATGCTGGTACAGCCATTTTATTTATCTATTTATTTATCTCACTGAATTCTCCAAATTTTGGAGCTTGTTATGATTTATTTAAAACACAAATGTATTAAGATTTTGTTAAAATAAAGTGAAAGATTCATGAAAATGAAAAAAAACATACCTGGTACTAAAATAATCAACCTTCTGTTATTTCATCCCATTTCAAATACAGCATATATAGACTAAGCCCACAGGACATTTCAAGGAGGGAAAAGTAATTAGTCTTACCATGCAGCCTAAAATCTTCCTCAAAGCATTTTCTATTGAGTTGGAATTCAGGACCTTCAGTATAACTGTACAGTTCTGCAAAGAGGGAACAAAAGCTCATTACTTTATAACACTAGACATTTACTGTATTTCAAATAGAAGGGAGTCTTGGCAGTTCATTTTATATCAAGTCTATCCATTTTAAGAGTTTAGCATTGAAAGATAACTTGCCATCTTGAACTGCTGTCAAAGTTCAGTTTTACCAAGCTTAATTAGGCTCAGGTAGGGTCCATCATCCCAGACAACTCCCAGACAACTCAACACCCAACAAGCAAGCAGGAAAAGAAGATTATTCTTTTCAAAGATTATTTGAAAACAGATTTTAAATAAGGTCTTCACATGTTGGTTAACAGCCAAACTTTAATAACAGTTTAGCTATTCAGAACTAATTCTTAACTGTGTACTGTTTATATTTCTCTTTTATGGAAGTACTATAAAATAAGGCTAGATTGAAAATAGTATGATAGAAATCTTTTCTTTTACTGAGAAGACAATCTTAATGAAGTTATGGGGATTCCTCAAACAGCATGGGGTTAAAGAGGAACCCGTTCAGATATCTCCCACCAGCAATTCACAAGGTATCACAAAATATTGACAAACTGACCACTATTTAGAAAGTTGACTAATATTGAGAAGCAGAAACATTTAGCAGTAGTGATTAAGACCCTTTGCTGAAGTTGAAAAACAAAGAAGATAAGGGACTTGAACTACAACTTAAACCACACAGGTAGTCCTTGACTTACAATCACAAAGAAGCCCAGAATTAGGCTGTGGCTGCTACAGTTATACGTCAAGGCATCAGACTCAGTATTACAACTGGTTTTCCAACAATTGTAAAGCAATTGATCTTTAAGTAAATTACATAGTTGTTAAAGGAATCATGTGGTCATTATGCAAATCCAGCATATTCAATGGGCTTTTGCTGGAAATTGGCAAAAAAATCATGCAGATCACATCATATGACCACGGGATGCTGCAATCAGTCATAAATACAAGCAGATTGCTAAGTGCCCAAAGTGTGATTATGTGACCATGGAGATTGTAGCAGCCATAACTTTGAGGATGGGTTGTAAGTAACTTTTTTAAAAGTCTGTCGTAACTTTGGTGGTGATTAAGCAACCAGTTGTAAGTTGAGGATTACCTGTACAAAAGAAATGAAAAATGAAAACTTTCAGGTGAATGCTACTTCTTCACCAAAACTTTATAAAGCTGTCCTCATTAAAAAATTATGCAAAATTAACTAGTAACATGAAACTGGCAGTGGAAATTAATAGGCTACATTGCATTTCAGGTTCAAAGGAGTGAACAGCACATTTCTGCTGCACCTGTCAGTCACTCTGAGCTGCACCATGATTCAGGAAATAATGCTTGGTTTACTCAGTTGCTGACAGCTGCTTACAAGCATGCCTACCCTTGTTCACTTTGAATCTGAAGCCTACTGAGCACTACAAATTACAGCAACTGGTTTAACTTTTGTGTTGTATAGATATAAGCAAAGGAACTCAAGCAATTCCTGCTTTACCTGAGAGCTCAGCGGTCCACTTGTCAGCATCTGCATATTCAAACTCAAAATCTGGTGATTCTGAATAGCCCTGGAAGAAGAAGCTTAACTCAATTGTTTTCTACAGCTGGTTTTTTTTTTTAAATTAAAGAAAACTAAAGCTTCCACATATAGCTTCACTGTTACCATGGTAACTCATATGTACAAAATGAGTACTTTCACTAGGAGTGGAGCACAGCTCAAAACCAAAAACCTCCAGTCTTTATTTTTTACTCTCCCCCATGGTACTTTGCTATTCTGCTCAGTCTCTTATGCCCCATTTAGGCTTGCCAGAACAAACATCCTCTGTAGGCTCTACGGTACTACTCTATCTTCAAAACCAAACCCACTAATTTTAATAGGCTCTTTCCAGATGAAGACTTTCATTCTTCACCCTCTCTCCCCTTGTAAATAATTATTCGTACCCAGAGACTGAGGGCAGAGCTATTTTTTCATTGTATTTCCCCCCTTTTTATTGTGTTGTTATGCATCTTGATAAACAATATTGTACTGAAATGACAATGTATGATTATAACCACAAATTCTTGACATTCTGTTATTTAATTAGGATAGAGCTTTTTTTTTTTTTTTTTTTTTTTTAAAGGAAGAGCTCTGTACTGTATTGAAGCAGGTCAGACTGACAAACAAAACTCTAGTGCGGTGTTTTCCAACCTTGGCATTCTGGGAATTGGAAGTCCGCTCATCTTAAAGTTGCCCGGCTTGAGGAACCCTGTTCTAGGGGTTACCTGGTCAAGCCTTTCGTCTGAGCGAAGAAAGGCAAAACTCGTGCGGAGGCGGCTGAAGGGCCTTTGAAAGAGAGGCGGAGACCTGATGATAAAAACCCACGCCCGCGAACAGAACGAGGACTCTCAAACCGACCCTGTTCGCCCTTCGCAGCCCCTTAGCGACTCAGAGGCCACCGCCAAATCAAGTCACTCCGGCGGCAGGGAGGGCAGCTACCGGCTCCCTGAAGGCGCCCTAGCATCATCCCCAAAAGGCGGGGGGCAAGTCCGTGCCGCCTCCCCACCCGCCCGCTCGCTCTGCCTAACCTCCGAGTCTTTACGTTGGTTACGATTAGGCTCCCGGCCCTTCCCTCCCGCCAGTGGCGGGGGCGTCGTCGTGGTCAGTCCAAGTCCTCCGCTCCGTTGTTTGTTATTGACAATCAGCAAGCCCGGACCACCGCCGCCGCCGCCGCCGCCCGGCTCCATCACGACGGGCCGGCAGCTCTCGCGTCAATTGAGAGGCGCGGCTCGGGAATCTCAGAGGAAACGTCACCATCTTAAGCGTGGCGGTTGAGGGGCGGCTTTGTCAAGGTGCCATCTTGAGCGTTGCTGCAATCTGTTAAGGTACTGTAGTAGAGAACGCGGAACGAATGCGGAAGTCATCTTGGTTGCCTCGCGTCTAACGCTGACCTGTTTAGACCTACCCTTTTGTGGTTCGCAGAGCTTTTTAAGTGAAGTTGTTGCGGGTATCCCGCATTAGCTTATGAGTGTAGTCAACTAAATTTTTAAACCTGCATGTCCTGCCGAAATTAAGTCGAATTACAAAATCTGGGTTGCAAGAATCCGAATGACCGTTGGAAGTTAACCCTTGCAATCTCGTGGCCGTGTTGATTTTTGCAATGGAGGCAGACGTGCAGATTTACCTTAAAGCGTTAGTATGCAACAGAAATATAGTAAGGTTGGTCCATGTAGCGTTTTTAATTTTTTTTACCGTTTATTGTGTTGCTCAAAAATATCTTGTTATAATGACATTTGCCAGGGGAACGAAGCCTTAGGTCCTGTATAAATTGGGACGGCCACTATCTGGAGTAAATAAAATCCAAGCCTTCAAATACTTTGGCCACCTAATGAGAAGGAAGGACTCACTGGAGAAGAGCCTGATGCTGGGAAAGATTGAGGGCAACAGAAGAATGGGAGGACAGAATGAGGTGGCTGGATGGAGTCACTGAAGCAGTAGGAATCAGCTTAAATGGACTCCAGAAGATGGTAGAGGACAGGAAGGCCTGGAGGAACGTTGTCCGTGGGTCGCGATTGGTCCGACACGCCTTTGCAACTAACAACAACAAATGTTTATCTGGGTTTAATACAGTAGCCCTATTAAAATTTAACAAGCCGAACACAATTGGTTTTCTAAGTAGGTGAGTATTCAGCGTGAACATGGTATTTGAAATTGGGCTGATACACACCAAGAGAAATATACATATTAGTAGAAAAAGAACTTTCTGATTAAATGTAAAAATGTAAGCCTTTAACGGAGCTCAAAATTTTGTGCCTTTTATTTTGCAGCTATGAAGAGTTAATTCATCTGTTAACACCCAATTCAAAATTAAGTGATAAGACATTTTATTAACACTAAGCATTTATAATATTTCTAGGCAGACGGAAACTTACTGGAAGCTGAACTTTAGGTATACCAGATGATGTAAGTTTTTATTTATTCATGTGTGCTTCTTAAAGGCTACATTATCAAATTTCAAATTCCCAAATATGTAGCAGCGCCATAAAATATGACTATACAGCGACCTGGATTTGAAAGGTGAAATGTGATTTGTGGGCATCTTTGGGAGAAGATACATTGCTTTACAGTGTTCCTTAACAGTTTTGGAATGTTGCCTGCCAAATCACATTTTGCTCTTCAAATCTATATTACGGTACTTCATCATCCTGCTGAATAATCTGTTTGGCTGGCAGAAAAAGAAGCTTGTTTGAAATATAATTTGGAATAATGTGGCTGATTTATCTCTTAAAATTTGTCTTCGCCTCCAGCTTTGTCAATAAACTGGTACATATTTTTAACTACCATGTTCAAATGTACACTGGAAAAATTCTCTTATAAAATGTACAAAGTGCTACTGGCTGCTACAATATGACTACATCCTGGCTACTGTTTCCTTTTGATAGTTTGTTTTCCAATCTTGTTGTTTTCCAATCTGGACAAGTTCCAGATGTATTAATTTACAGTCCCAGAATTCTTTGCAATAAAATGCCAAATGTAGAATTCTGCGAGTTAAAAGTTTTACACATCTGGAAATTGCTTACATACAGGAACACTATTCTGTGTGAACATATTACCACCACTGCTATAATAATATATGTGTAGCAACAAACAAAGGGGTGGTAAATGAAAGCACCAGAGGTTGAATAAAGTCAGCATGCTGAAGGAATATTTAGAGAAAGAGGACTTCAGTCAACTGAGATTTATTTCACTATGGTTACAAAAATACTGCAATTTAAGGAAAATGTTTTTGCAATCTTTGTGCTTCCTAATTCTTAAGATGTTCACACACAGTGGAATAAAAAATGAAGTTGAATACAAGTTACTTCTGCTCAGGTCATGTTTTTTTGTATAGGAGAAAACAACATTCCAAAACATCCACGTATTACAATATGCATTATATTGGCTTGTGGAATAGGAACAGCATTTAGAACATTATACTGAATTTTGAAGCAATACAAAGTATTTCTAATGACATTATATTCAGCCACAGATAGTGGAGACACGTTTGCAATATATAGCAAAATCCCCAATTTGAATTGGTACTGCCAGAATGCTAATCAAAACCAAGCCCATATCTTATCATAGACAAGCTATTGCTACACTGGCCAGAATCATCCTTGGTTTTATGGCTGCAGTTTTTAAACTTCCTAGTATCAAGTCCTACTCTATTCATCCTTTTTTAGATTTCCAAGTCATTTCTATTTCTAATTGTTCTGTACCTCTTTTCTTTTCTTTTTCCCATTAAAGGATTTCCAAAATGTTCATTTATAATTTTGATCTCCATATTCTTTTAGGAATTCATGTAGTCTTGCAAAAAATTTCAAAATCTAATTTGTAACTCTCAAATACAAAGATCTTCTAGATTTGACTTTTTATCAAATTTTTGTACCACCCATCACTCTTGCATGCCTCTGAAGGCTTTTACAGGTCTTTACAGTTTAGAAACCAAAAGCTGGTTATTAACTTTTCTGGGCCCTAAAATCATCAGGGGCCTGGTGAAAGAACCATTTTAAGAGTAGACTTGTAGTAACAGAATGTTTGCTTCAGATGAATTTGTACGAGGCATTTTACTTTTCCCAGAACTTTCAGATCTTGTTGCATCCTTTAAAATCTGTTAGCCCCCATTTTCATTCTCTGTTTCTTTATTAAGATGAAGCAAATTTGTATGCTGTATCACATTTTCTGTATTGTTTATTTCTATAGTTTTTATAAGATAAACTATGTTAACAAATTTTATAACTGAAAGCCGGAGAGTTGAAAGCTAGAGTGGGAAGTTGAAAAAAAAATACCACAGGACTTCAGAAGCTAACAGTGGGAACCACCTCTATACTGGTGCCAAGAAAACTGGTGCATGTCTTTTTCCATGACATCACCAAGAGCTAAGTTCAACTTAAGGAGATTTCATTTTTATTTCTGCTCAGCCAGGTGGCAGCATCTAGCTAACCCAACTGATCTAGAAGATCTAAGCAGGTTAATACTTGGTTAGTATTTGGATGGGAAGGTAGGATGAAATCTAGAGCTGGTAGGTTAAGTTGAGAAGGTAAAATCTTAGGCCATGGCAAGCCGCTTCACTGATAGGGCTGTTAAGTCATCAGCTCAATTGAAAGGCCACTTTAAAAAAACAACAACAATGCAACAAACCTGGAAACTTCTCAACAATATCTCAACCTGTACATAGATGATATGGCAAACCTACCCTTTTATCTGAAAAAGCATGACCAGAGGATGATTCAAATCAATTTTAAGTTTATATTCTTTGTTTTGAACAGCATACTTTTATAGAAGTGAATATTCAAGCAGTATCCAATCTATAAATCTATCTTAGATGAACTTTAATAATTTTAATTAGTTTAAGTTATTGGATCAAGTTATACACTGTATAATAAGACTACTGGCAATAACAAAAAGAACCATGCTGATTAATGAGAATTAGCTTAGATCTACTGCATATGTTTTCTAGATAGATTTAAGTACTGATATTTTCCTTGATGTTTTGTAGTTTCTGAGGTTAGCACAACACAAGTTATTTTTTTCCCCACAAAACTTGCTAGGGGAGGAAAGGATAGGTATGCCTCAAGGCAGAAAAATATAGTATATATTCCTCAATCCATACTTCTTTTACTCTGTTCAAAAAAGGATGAATAGGTTGCCAGTTATAAAGAGGTAACGGTAATATGGCATTACTTAAGCAGAAGAAAAGAGTACTGAAGTCAAAGATAGCTTTCTAATCATTTATTCAGACTTTGCGTAATGATTATTGCTCATTTGCAAGGATTATTAATATTGCATTCATTAAAAATCATTCATATACAAAATAAACCTATCCCCATCTGGACTAATGCTATAACATGCTCCCTCTGATTGAACTGAGGTGTTGCTAGGTATGAGAATTTATTTCATGGCTTATACAGAGATGGAGCCCTTAGCTAAGATATTTATCGACATTGCAACATAGAGGCAGAGAAATGGAATGAAAAAGTCCTCCTAAACTTCTGGAGGTCTTTCTGGAATACACTCTGCTAGATTTACCTAATTCAGTTAGAAGAAATTGTAAGAGTGCTGTGAAAAGTAAAAAAATAAAATTCAAGATATCATCCCAATGAAATATTTGAAAAAAAAAGTATGTTTGTTCAAGCTGGCATTATTGTATGATCAAGAAAACAATAATTTGGCCTGGACATACTTAAAGTCAGATTCTGAAACGGAGGGGACTATGAACATCTCGAGGCAGAGTAAGCTTCTCTACAAAAAGTCAACGTCCAGCATTATTCTGCAAGACTAGTAGATGTCACTATGTTACTGCCAAAAAGAAATACTTATTTGGATACTTATTGAGAGAGTCATTTAGAAATAGAGAGCAAGCATGATGAATGTGCAAATGTTTGGTATCTCAGGGTTGTCGTCAAATTATAAGTGCTTTACTCTCTTCAGTGAAGGACTAACTACCAAAAGGCCTTTATCATACAATAGTGGGGCAAAACCTATGAAGGAGCTAATAATATCTTCAATATTTACATCTAGTTTTCCACAAAGATTACATAAAAAGGCAAGGGAAAAAAAATCAAAGTTGGTCATTATGTTCACAAAATCTCTGGCTCACTGATGCTATCCCTTGATACTTCAGCAGATCAGACCCCAGCTTGACTCACTATCTTTCACCTAACTTTTGCTTTTCCTAATCCTGAAGCTCCTCTTCCCCTCCTCCTCTCCCTCTCCATTTCATGGCACTATAATAGGAAACCTGGGTTGTACTATAATCTCACAGGAGAGATACCAGTGCATCATATTAACTGGACAGAATATACTAATTACTAGGATAAAAAAGTTAAAGCAGTAGAGCACTTGAAATAGTAGTGCCAATGGAAAGGGATCCACCTTCACTGTTCATTTGGTACAAATGGAGCCTGAAGATGGAGAGAAGTGCCTTACATAATGAGTAACTCTCTCTAGGATCTTAAAACCTACCATAAATGATCATTCAAATGTTTCCTGTGCTATGTGAATGAAGGAATGGAGAACACGAGATGACATCTCAGTTCCAAGAGGGCTGATCTGATTGGTGGTGGTCCCAAAATTCTGCTAAGTATGAACTAAAATAGTCTCTAGTTTTTCAAACCAGAAGCAAATTAATTATTTTAAACTACAGCCTTTAAGAATATGATATGGGTACATCTTGATTTAAAGCAGCATAAAATAAAATAATTGAAAATTGAAATGCTAGACAATGGATAGCCGTATCCATTTCAATTCAGTTTAGCACCCTAGCAACTTAAAAAGAGAAGTTAAAACTGCCTACATTTAGTATAACCAGGCATGCAGTTATACCTGAAGTAGGAAAAAATATCTTAATTGATCATAAATAATAGGTGATATTGTCCTACTGAAATCAAGAGGACATTTTTCCACATAAAGAATGAAGATTAGGCATTTGTGGAATATACACCTATAACCCAACTGGCCACAAGGTGTCAAGTCTGTTCCCGTGGAGGAGAAGGAACACTGATGTAGCAGCTAATAAATAGGGGCTCATTAAGGCAATTTAGAATTTGCAATTTTCACACAGAAAAAATAGTACTCTTAATATTCTGCAGTTCTGCCAGCTACAACTAAGGTGCTCTGAAATTTTTAAATTAAAAAAATAAAATCACATGAAAAGAATGCCCCACGTAACCATTGGAAATCCTCTCCCCAGTACCAGAGGAAGAGAATTAAAACCACATTACTTCTGTGGTGGTGTAGCAAGGAATCCCAAATTGTTTGCAGGGTCAGTACTGTGACAGGGAAATATTAAAAAGAATTGGACAGGATAATATAATCACATGAATAAAACAAAAGTCTTCCAAAGTGACACACAAAAAGTTATTTAAAAATATTTCTGCTAAAGCTCTTGTGTATATTATGTGGTCTGGTTCTTCAGCATTATGGTCCATCAGTACCTACAGCAAAAAAAAAAAAAAAAAAAAAAACAGGAAAAAAAAGACAGTTAAGCAAGGTGCAAGGCCAAGTACCTTTTGGGCATCAAATTTATTGCCCCTACCAAATGTAATCTTTCTTTGTTTAATGCAAAAAAAAAAAAAAATAGCACTATAGACAATTAAGCCAATTTGTTTTACATTTTATCTATGTTTAAATAAAATACAGCCTTTTTTTTCAGCATTTATAACCACATTATCAGGCTGGGAATGATAAAAAGCCAACAATAATAGCTTATCACTGAGAAATGATAACACTCTTCTATTCATTCTGTTGTAATAAAGCACAGCCATTAAGTCTCTTTCTCATTTTATCTCATGGAGATCTTACCTATAATAGTTTGGTTTGAAGGGCCCATTTTTATTGAGTCCCAAATATTTTGCTTGATCATCTGTTAGTTCTGTCAGATGAGCGTCAAATGATGGCAGATGCAAGCTGGCAACATATTCATCTAGGAAAATAAATAGCTATTAGTTTAAGCTTTTTTTAAAAAAAAATTGTTTATACCACCTCAAAGCTTTTAAGAAGCTAATCTGGAAAATAGTCCCTCCAACATTAGTCTCTAGATGAGGCCCTCTGCAAGGTCTAGCAGAGCCATTATTACAGATTGCATAAATACTGAGGCAGAAGGATAATACACTGAGTATTTTCTTGACTTTTACTCCCTCATCATTCTAATATGGATCTTTTTATTCTTTCATATTTTGATTTTGAAATGGACATTATAATTTAAGAGGTAAAAAGATCTTGACATTCTAAACTCAATATTGAATAAAAATATTTTTTAATTCTAGAAAAGGATAGCAGTTGCTTCTTTGTATTTTTCAAAGTGAAGATGTTTCATTAGTGTACTAATCAACAACTTTATTAGTACCCCATGAAAACATTTATGCAATTTCCTCAGATTTTATGCAATTTCCTTTTTTCAAATTTCTTATTTTAGTGCTGGCAATGCGTTTAAACACATCCTATTATCTGATAGTTTTAACTGCATGCCAAGTTTATGTCTATGGAGATTTTCAGTTATCCAGGTCATAGTTATCCCAAAGGTGCTTTTTCATGAGGCAACTAGACTTTCTTTTTCTTTGAAGCTGTTTCGCTTCTCATCCCAAAAGCTTCTTCAGCTTTGACTGGATGGTGGGGAATGGAAGGATTTATACTCCTTGCAGACAGCTGGTCATTTGCATTCTTTCTGAGAGTCATTGAGGCCACCTGGAGGTTATCTGTGTCATCAGGGTTGCTACTACTCAGGTGACCCTGACAACACAGATAAACCTCCAGGTGGCCTCAATGACTCTCTAAAAGAATGCAAATGACCAGCTTTTTGCAAGGAGTGTAAATCCTTCCATTCCCCACCATACAGTCAGAGCTGAAGAAGCTTCCTGGATGAGAAGTGAAACGTCTTCAAAGAAAAACAAGAAAGTCTAGTTGCCTCATGAAAAAGCACCTTTGGGATGCCAAGTTTATATTAAATTCAAAAATCTAAATAATAAAATAAAATGCACTAGATAAAAAGTAATTAAATAATTTCAATTAAAAAAGCTATTTATAAAAACATTAGAATTAAAGTGGCTTAAGACTCATATGAAATGAGTAGATAACACAAATCAAAAGTATATCAAACTACAGATAGATAAATAGACAGACAGACAGACATGGCTTACATTTCAAGGGGTCTTTAAATACAATTCAATAATCAATGAATTGCAGCTAAGAAATCAATGATTATTTACTTACCCATCTTCTTAGGCAACAGATATACATCTTGTTTGTATCTTCCCTCAGGGGCATTGTAAAGCTCAATCAGAGCCAGAGCCTATTAAAATTAGAGAGATGCTGAAATTAACAATAACTGCAGAGTTTATATTTATGCCCAATGATAAAGACATTTAATTAGAAATAGTAAATATACTTTAAATGCTGCATTGTGGGACTCCTAGCATTTATGGATAACTGAAGAAAGTGCTAAAGTACTATTATATATGTAGATTATCAAACAGAATATATTTTTTATTGTAGACACAATACAATCTAAATGAAAGGGAAGTGACTGATAACTCTATATTTTGCCCAAAATGGAGAAGCAGCAATTTGGGAAAAAATGAGAACATGTTATTAAGTTAACTGTAGTAAACTGAGACGTGTAACTGAAGCTATTTAACAGAAAAGCCCCTCCCCCTTACATGTATAATTTTTACACAATTATGTTTTCAAAGGCACACATACCAAAATAATGGGCAATTAACTGCCTTTAAAGATGACAATTAGAGCAATGGAATAAGATAGTAGCTTTAATATATTATCTAGGGATTCATTATGCAAGGATGAGGTTTCACATCTCAAGGAACTTAAACTTTTCTTATAATAAAACACTTGATACACATGTGGGCAGGGACAGGGGAAAATTCAGAAAGAAATACATGACATTTAATAAATAAATAAAAAGAAAGCTGCACCCTTTTCAAATAATGGGTGGGGTTTTCAACAACCAGCAAATTCTGCTTCCTGCAGTTACTCACTTGCTTTTCAGTCACCTTACTTATTTTTCATGCTTTCATTGCATCTAAACATTTATATCCAAAGCCTGAATTATAGGAAATTTATTCTTTGGTGACTGCTGCAGAATGTATATGTTTCATATGTATGCTAATACAGATAATCTATATTATGTATAAATTTCTTCTATTTTCTTTCTTCACAATCAATACATTGCAAATGTAGAATAAGGCAAAGAGTCTAAGTTAAGTATTGGCAACTGAATACCTGAGTGGTAGCCGTGATGGACAGGACAAAAGTAGGAACAGTTGAACAGCTTAGATTCAGAAGTCGCCCCTATGTTAAAAACAAAACAAAATACCTCTGAGATAACTGCAAAGGGTAAACATGGATTAGAGCCATTAAAACTGAGGACAATACTTTAGTTTCAATTTACTTTATCAAATGCCTACTGACAAGAAATGTGAAGCTGATCTGAACTTATTAGATAATATCTTAAATCTTTTAAATCCTGAAAAACTAATATCTCTGTATAGTTTAGATGTGAGGAAATTAACTCATTGGGAAAATAATCAGTTTCAGATATTAAGATTAGCTGAACCCAAAAGAGCCGCACAATCTAGGAATAAGGGTGACGTTCATATTCACATTAATCTTGTTGGCTTTGCATTTCTGCATAACCGAAATATCCTGAATTGTACCGAAAAAAACAGCTTTTTGTTTTAGTTCCATAACTGTTTGCCAGAACTATTTATTCTTATGTATAATGATTTATAGCTAGGTAACACACCATGCTATTTTTCACTATCTTGAATCTTGAGAAGCAGTTTAAGACATACCTGAATCTTTCTACACATACCTCAGCTAGTAGAACAACTCGCTTGCCATCAGGCCAGATTACATGATCCACCTGAGAACGTACCCGCTCCCATGTAAGTTCTGGGGTACGAAGACTAGCCTGAGAAAGGAAACATTCAGAGAGGTTCATCTACAATATTTCATTGGGAGAAGAGAAAAGGGAAATCAAGGATAATAAATACTCACCACATCAATTTCAGTGTTGGAATGTCCCATGTTGCATACAATGCAACTATTCTTCATTCGATCCAAATGTTCTCTTGTCACCACATTCTTATTCCCTACATTGAAAAAAGGCATCTAAAGCAAGCTGGTGATTTACTTTAGCTATCCTATTTTTCCTTTCATGTCCCTAAATTTTTAATTCTAATCTTACATATAGAACAAAACAGCAAGTTATATAATCAATATGTTCCAACACTTTGAAGATTCTTACATTATTTTAACATTGAGCTTTGAGGAGGGAAGTCTAATCTTTAACCATCCAAAAATAGAAAATCAGAATTTTAAAATTTCACTGCTGGGAAATAACGTGAACTTAAAACAGGCACATTACTTGTCTTTCTCAGAATGCTTTACCTGTGCAGGTTATGACTACATCCATCTGCCGAATTACTTCATTGAGTTTCACTACTCGAAATCCATCCATGCTACCACCCAGAAATGAAAAAATAAAGGAACATTGGTCAAAGCACTGCAAAACAATAGGATGAACAATCTGTCCATCTAACCAACTTTTCAAAATTGAATAAATTAAAAACTCATTGTCAATATTGCAAAATAACTGAATATTTATCTATTCTTAAATTGTTGCTTAGATCACTAACTTATTTCATAAGTAAGTTGATACAAAGACATTTTCAGAGAGATCGATAAAAATAATTTCACCATTATTGAAATGTAAAGGAATTCTTCAGGTACATTTGTAATACAGGACCAGTATTAATAAGAACTAGGCGTGTTCTTATTAATACAGTCAAAGAATCAGATCATATTATCATACCTTATCAGATCATAACTAATGATAACTAATTGATATCTGAAGTTTGAGTAATGAATTGAAAGGAATTAAGGTTTAACATTGTTTTTTTTTAATTAAGTTAGTTATCATTGGAAGAAGAAATGAATGAAATTGGTGATAAGAGGGTTGAGAGAGATTAAAAACTTCAATATACATAGTAGAGATACTTGAAGTGATAATTTGTTGATGTAAAACAATATTTGATTATGATAATTTTAAATTGATAAAGCTTTAAAACAGGTGGAGCAGTAACAGAAATTTAAGCTAGAAATGGAATATATTAAATCTATTATGTTATTTGTGAGAAATAGAGAGATGATAGTGAATGTATTAATTTGAGCTGTTTATGCATGTTTTTTTACCTTGAATTGTTTGTTTACCCAAACACCACGGTGTGTCTAAAGTACTCTTTGTTTAAATTAAAAAAACCAATAAAATATATTTTAAAAAATACAGTCAAAGAATCCAAACCAATTTGTATTGCTATGTTTTAAAGAGCAAAAGATGACAAATATTCATGAGGCACACAGATTCCCACATGCCCAACGGTGAATTACTTCCAATTCTCAGTGACCTGTTTTCCTTTTCACAATTTGGTAATCCATTTGATAGATTTCATTGACTGACATTGTCTGAAACAGTAGCAATAGAATAAATAAACCAAAGTAGCCCAGAACAGCTAATATCAGATTAAGTTTGATATTACTTGATTGCTTTTGTGTACACTAGATATGCAATACTCAAACACTGTTTGCATAAAAGAGTATTTTGCCAGCTGTGAAAAAAGAGCAAATAAAGTATAAGACATTCCTAAAAGCATAGTATGCAAGTCAGGGGTTCGATACTCAGCATGATCTGAGTACTTTCTAGAAGCCAAGTTACATTCCATTCCATTCTATTAAAAAATAACTGCAGAAAAGTTAAATAGCCACACCTATTAAACAGTTATTGTACTACGAAGTACCTTTGTAACTGGAAGATGGATCCAACAGAAAGGATAACCCACCTCCACTAGCTGGAAAGTAGGGCCTAACACTTCTTCCTATTCTATGGAAGAAACCCCCTCCCTCCAGTTGCATGCCTTGACTTCAAATGAGTACATTTCTACTTCTATTTCATGAAATATTTCACAGTACTAAGACTTGCCACAGGCAGAGAATACATGGGAAACAGAAGAACAATGTAAAACCATTAATAATAGCACAGCAGTACAATGTGTATTTTGAACCTGGATGTTTGGATTTCTCTAACTTTATTCACCTCCAGTACAGTGGGACTGTTGAGTCCATCTTTTCTGATAGCTAGAAAAATATTTCATGATAAAGCCTAACTACTTTTCTTAGTTACCCAAGATGAAGCTGACAGTAAAGGACATTTTACCTAGCACTACTCCCAGCACAAGTCAGTATAATTGTTATAACCATTTTTGTAACACTGGATACCCCAAAGCTGCATCTGTACAGATGGACTTATTTATTTTATAATATATAAGAAAGGTGGTTAGTTATTCCTAGACTGCCTCCCTATAAAATGTCTAGTACTGTTGTTAAAGCTGTTGATGTAACTGCCTCTTATCAAATCAACTATAGTGCTGGAAGGGCACTTCTACTTCTTGCTGGCTGGATATGCTAAATCATCTAAATCTAAATACATCTTCTAACCCTGACATGTCAAATTCGCGACGTCACTTGACATTGCGCGACATATTGGAACTTTTTCCCCATTGCCTGCAATGGGGTGGGCGTGGTTTCCTCGTGACGCATTCGGCCCATGGGCCGGCAGTTTGACACCCCTATTCTAACTGATCTGCAAACAGTGGATCATGTACTCTTCCTTGATCTTCTCTTTTGAAGGAGACAAATTACCAGCCCTTCATAGACTTGAGTTATTTATAAAAATAATAAAGGTGAGATTAAAAAAAAATATAACATAAACATTAAAAAATCCTTCTAAAACATATCTGAAGTAGCTTCTTAAGAGTCTTGTATATGCTGCATCCATTATTGGGGAGGGGGGAGGAGAGAGAGAATCGAGGTAGAAATAGACTTGACTTTGGTTATGCAGCAGGAATCTGGTTGTACCACCAATTTCTTGCTGGTAGATTGGTTGCTGGTGCTGTCATTTGCCTTTGCTTTGCATCAGGAGGCTGTCATTTTTTTTAGCTTGGCCCAGCCTTTCTGGCTAACAGACTGCGCTGGCTCTGACAGCATTACTTTTCCCCCATGTTTTAAAATTCAGCTGCCAAATAGCATCTTGTGTTTGCCTACTGCCCCACTGATCAACTTGAAGATGGTTGGTCAGAATGGCTTTGGTATCCTATGGGGCAGGAAGAACTCTTATGAGCGCCCTTCTATTTAGAAGAGATGGATTTAACCCTTTCCTTAGGATCCATCTTCAGTGATGAAGAATTTTATTACATTTATATTACATTAATGGGCTGCATTTAATTTTACTCCTTTGTTTACAGGATGGAAAAGCCACAATTCAATCCTAAGTTGTAGCTGTCCTCTTGTTCCAAATGGTGACCAAGGCCTCCGTCAAGCTGTGCATCAGTTCTTCAGGAACAATATTAATCACAAAGCCCTTAAAAAGTTAATAAAGAAGCGCATATCTACTGCAGGATAGCTTTGATTTCAAGTTTTAGATAGAAGAACTTTTAATAATTGGTTTCACTTCAACCTTCAGAAGTGGTCACCAGAAGAACAACCAAAAGTGATAAAGAATGCTGTCAGAGAATAATGCTTGTAACAGCTCATCTCTTACCAAGCTTGAAGGGCACAGATGGGATCAATCTCTGTGATATAAACAATTCCTCCCAGAGCCTTCAGAGCTGCACAGCATCCCTTTCCAACCTGCGGTATCCAAAAATAAACACAAAATCAGAAGCTGGAAAACAATGTCT
Organism: Crotalus tigris; assembly: GCF_016545835.1. NCBI lineage: Eukaryota > Metazoa > Chordata > Lepidosauria > Squamata > Viperidae > Crotalus > Crotalus tigris. The sequence continues at coordinate 3,033,212 of NW_024100417.1, read as the reverse complement.
TGTCTACCTGAAAAGCAACAGTAGGTAACTATGATTTGAAATTTCTACACTAAAATTCAAATGTGTATAATTGGTGTATTAACTAATGAACATTGATGGACTGGTAGCAAAAATACTCAGGAGTAACTTGTAGCCTCCCCCTTAATAGTATTCTTCCTGTTAGTATGGCATGAATATGTTACTTCTATCCATTCTTTTACTCATGGCTGCACTACTATTATTCATTAGCTAAATGTATGATTGATGCAATTATAACAGGAATTGATAACGTTTGCACTTGATGCCAAATATGATTTTTTTTAAAAAAAATATTGTTTATTTTAAAGGGATTAGCCACTGTGTGCATACCTGGGGAATGTGCATACCTTTATATTCTCATTTTACAAACCTTAAATACCTTGGATATCACCATACTTCTCAATTAAAAAAAAGCTTCCTTATTGTCAACTTTGAAAAAAAAAATAATTAAAATATTTAAAGCAGATTTATTTTCTGAGTTGGGAAATATTATACCACAACACAGAGAGGAAACAGGAGAGAAAATAAAATGTGGCCAAGAAATTATCACATATGAAAATGCTTCCTCTGCTCAGTTTATTACTAAGGCCTATCTCATGACAATTATCAGTTTAATCATGTAACGAAGACTCACACTTTGAGGAAAAATACACACTATTTTCTGCTGTATAAGGAAAGGGGAAAGGAAGGAAAGGAACCATTTTAATACTGATTTTGAACAACTAGAAAGAATTCCAGATTCCTCTTGCTGCTAAGTCTCTTGCATAAACAATCACTTGCACTACTGCCATAAATTATTATATAGGCTGCTGTTGTAAAATTTTAAAAATGTGCAGAATTCCACATTGCCATTCATATGGAACCATGTTGAAATAATACATTCCATTCACATGTTAAGATTATCTTGAATATAATTGATGTGTTTTGCATACATTATTAATTGTAGTAGTGTAAAAATACTCACTGATAGCACTTGCAATTATTCTGAGTGGCTTACAATTAGATACATCATTTTCTGTTACAACACAATTGCTTGCTAATTGTGCTTTTATTTAAGCAAGAAAGTATTACTAGTAAAAGGCAGATAATGAATACAAGAAATAATGAAGGCTACACAAAGCTAGCTATTTGCTTGTACTCATGAGAGCTCATAAAAGGACATTAAGATTATGGATCACTTCTAATACTCACCTCACCATAGCCACACACTACTACTTGCTTGCCTCCAAACATAACATCCGTTGTCCTCTTTAGACTACAGAAAACAAAGCAACACATTTTGAAAACACAATTCTCTTAGATTCTTCAATAAAGTAAAATTTTCAGTCACTGTGTATCACAGCAGTGTAATAATGATTTAAACCTCTGGCATAAAACTGAACATAAGTATGTGACACAAAAGCTGAATTTTCAATTTTTTTCCCCCTCAGTCCAAACTCACCCATCCAAGATGGACTCTCTGCAACAATACAAGTTATCAAATTTCTGTTTGGTGACAGAATCATTTACATTCATAGCAGGAACACAGAGTTTTCCAGCTTTTGATAACTGGTACAATCTGAAAAAAGAAGTGGGGAGGGGATGGAATTTTTCCAAATTAAAGTACGATGATCTTGGCTGCAAATATTTGGATAACCATTAGTCAGCAGCCAACAGTTACGTTTTTCTACACCATTCTGCTGCTAACTAGAGGTCATTTGAATTTCTGCAGCCCAGATATGGGCTCTCTAATTAAAAATCAGTTGAGAAATGCAATGATCAGAAAGAGACATTATTACACTTTTTGGTTAGAAGCAAAGCTTTAAGTAGCAGCAATAGATCGGCTCCTTAACAAATTCTCATTTAGATATGCACAGAGTTCTTACTTTTAAAAGATCAGAATAGGGAAGAATTATGTAACTTTCAAGATTTATTTAGTCCCATATACGTAAAGCTTCAATGAACATAGTGATATGTGTAATAGTGATAGTAATAGCAAATATCTAAAGAAAATCTTTGTTAATGCCAATTATATCGAGTTTATGAAAGAATAGCTGCATTACCTTAAGGGAAGCAAACACAGCCATCACCCAAGGAAACATACTCTTTATCCATTAATTCAATTTTGAGTAACAGCTCAGTGATAACACAATTATTTAGTCTTTTGTATTTGTAGATACTGCTGTAGATATTCTTCCTTGGCTAAAGTCCAGTGTAGATGATACTGAACTAACTGACACTATTGTCAGATGTGGTATAAAACAATGTCTTATGCTTGTCAATTCATCCCTGAGTTACTACTGGAAACTTAGAACAGGTTGCATTTCCCACATACATTTAGTACTAAAACTGTAAGAGAAAGAAAACAGGAGTAAAAAAGAATTAAATGTGAACATAGTAGAGTACCTCCAACCATTTCTAAGTTAAGAGAATATTAAATTGAACATGCTAACTACTTTTCTTCTTCATAAACCCAAAATGTGATATAAGTAATTAAAAGGAAGAGCTTCTTCATTTTTATCTTAAAGATAAAAGAACTATAATGTTCCATGTATTAATAGGGAAATAAGTAAGAAGAAAATGTGCATATTGTCTTAACATCATTCTACCACAGCTTTATTTCACCTGTTGCTCACTCCTGTCATGAGCTATTAGTTTATAAGACTTTGTGATAGTGAGCTTTACTGAATTTTGTGCTTACAAAACAGAAATAAATAGGCCCCAACATAGCTAAAACATCATATTTAAAGAACAGAGATAAAGTTCTTCTTTGTTACCTGTGCACACCCGTCACACTCTCTTCCACAATGCCTCTGATCTTCTTAAATACATTGGGATATTTCTTATAAACCCAATGAGTCAGATCTCCCCCATCATCCAAGATCTACAAATATGGGAAATATAATAGGTTCATATATTCTATTATTGATAGAATATTGAACTTTATCTTACTGAACGCAGGACAAGAAGCAACGGATGGAAACTAATCAAGGAGAGAAGCAACCTAGAATTAAGGAGAAACTTCCTGACAGTTAGAACAATTAACCAGTGGAACAACCTGCCCCCAGAAGCGGTGAATGCTCCAATACTGGAAGTTTTTAAGAAGAGACTGGACAGCCATTTGTCTGAAATGGTATAGGGTTTCCTGCCTGAGCAGGGAGTTGGATTAGATGACCTCCAAGGTCCCTTCCAACATCATCATCATTATTATTATTATTATTATATGGTTTTTTTAAATTAAGTCAAATATTCATTAGGAGATTAGGCTTGGTATCCTAGCTACTTATTTAGGTGAGGTTTCTAATACAAAAAATGAAATATTTTCCCTGCTATGAAATCTGACATAAGGTGAAAATCAGCAGTACTAATTACTGTGCAAATGCTTGTACAACATTTGTGTAATATGCACAGCCAAAACAGGAGAGTAATCATCAGCTTCTGTTCTAACTAACGTAGAATACAGTAGTCAACATGGAAATATTTTTGCTATATTAATCATCATAAAGTTTATCAGCAAAAGAAGACAGTGAAGACACAAAAAATACAGGAGGGTGTTGCTACTTAAAAATTGCAGATTTTTTTTTAAAAAAACTGATATTAGTTTATTCATTTATTTAGATTATTTATTTATTTAGAAAATTTATATGGTTGTCCACTCACTTTCAGGGTGACTTACAAACAATAACAATAATTACAATAGTTACAAAGATAATATTCCAAGGCAAAAAAAAAAAAGGCCAGATGTTTTCCCTAATAGACCAATCCTTAACAGACTACACACAACAATTCTATATATATAGAAAAAGGATATCTCAATAAAAGCTGGTAAATGAAGAGAGTGGAGAGTAATGAGAGCCCCTTATGCAACATTCCAGAGCAGTGGTTCTCAACCTTTCTAATGCCGTGACCCCATAAAACAGTTTCCCATGTTGTGGTGACCCCCAAGTGGGTGTGGCCACCAATAAGAAGGAGTAGGACAGCTAGGGAAAAGGGAAAAAAATGGCAGACTGTGTTGTTTGGCGACCCCCGTGAAATGGTCGTTTGACCCCAAATGGGGTCCCGACCCACAGGTTGAGAACCACTGTTCCAGAGCAACACTTTTCCATGAATTGAACTGGTTCTCTTGAAATGATGCCTTTTATAAAATATTCTCTAGATGTGCTCCAACAGCCTAAATCCAGAGAATGAGGGAATTAGATTTGTCTGAACAGGAGTGACTAGATTTAAATATTCTGCCTGTTAAATATTCACCATCTGAGATCACTGTATCATATTGTTTTCTGTGGGTTAAAGAAAAAAGCATTATTTCACTTAGCATACCAAAAACCTAGGCATTACTGAAGTAGCATTTGGATCCTCTGGGAGAAGACAACAAAAATGAGAACAGTGGAATTTAAGTGGAGAGATTTATTACCATATTGGGCTGCCAGGTATCCATATTTACACAGCGATCAATGCACCACCAAAAATCATCTTCAGATTCTCCTTTCCAGGCAAACACAGCAACACCTAAGAAAACAACAAAAAAGCCCCCAGCTGATTTTTAAAAGCAAGGTTTCTTGCATTTTGCCCTAGCTAAGCATACTACTAGCACGAAGCAAATGTAACATGCTGTTACTTCCACATATTTTAGTTATATGAATGTTGAAAATACTTTTCATGTTTTTCAAGAGCTACATAGTTAAGGCAGTAGATTTGCCTACTTTAATTAGGCTAATGGCTTTTTTGCTTTGAGAAAATGTAAATAAACAAGTTATTATTATATTTATATATAACACTAAGCCAAAATTCATTAACTATTGTTTCTAATAGTAAGCCAGAGACAAACTATACAGATAGTCCTCAACTTACAACAATTTGTTTAATGACCGTTTAAAGTTACAATGGCACTAAAAAGTGATTTATGATTGTTTTTCATACTTATGACCATTGCAGCATTCCCATGGGGTCATGATCAAAATTCAGACACTCATATTTTGCAGTGCAGTGTCCTAGGGTCATATGATCCCCTTTTGCAATCTTTTGCCAATGAGGAAGCCGGATTTACTTAACAACTTTTTTTTACTAACTTAACAACTGCAGTGATTCATTTAACAACTATGGCAAGACAGGTTGTAAAATGGGGCAAAACTCACTTAACAAATGTCTCACTTAGTAGCAAAAATCTTGGGCTCAATTGTGGTCGTTAAGTCAAGGACTACCCGTATTATGGTTTACTTTTATATGTGAACAGGCTTTAATCACCAGCAAACATATAAAAAAGTAATCTATCATTAGAGGTCATGCTAAGCCATTGGCTGATTTGTTTGCTTGTCATATGTTTAAACGGCCATTTGTTTATGTGAATCAGATCCCAATCATTATGGTGACCACTGTGATTAAAAACAGAACTGTGCACCATGTGTTTTTTCCTTTGGGGAAAAAAGGTTATATTAAAGCAATCCATCAGAAATGTTTACTTGGCTTTAGGTTTTCTTAGAATTATACCAGTAATAATGGTCAGAGAACAAATTACTTGTTTTTCAAAAAAAATCCATCAGAGCAGATTCTTGGCAGAATGTGCAGGAAGTGGAATGGTATAAAACATTTTGTGGCACCCAAAGACCAAAATATTAATTGTGACAGGAATGTTCATAGGAAAAAAATGTATGCAGAACAGAGTAAATAATTTAAAGCTAACAAGCGCTCTTTACTGTTACCTATTCTCTTATAACAAATCCAAGGGAGTCTACCTAACTTTGCAATGTTTCTCCGAAAAGATCTGGCAGCTTGGGCATATAGAGAGAACTTATAAAAATGTTAGGAAAAGGATATTAGCAAAGTACTCTGACACTATTTTTTTCTACTGTCTTAAAAACAAAGTAAGGAATACAATTGTATATCTTTCAATATAGCTAATGAAGTAGAGAAAATATTTTTGAATTACTTTCAAAGAAAATTATCTGAAAAGCCTACATTTACCATCATTTTTGTATCATATTTTTGTTTCCTTGCAATGACATATTTAATTAATGCCATAATGTTGCAAACAACATCTTCCTAATTAGAAAGCAAGTATTGTGACAGATAGTATTAACTATTGTAACTATATCTCAAGATCTAATTTTGATCTAGTATTAATCACTTAGCATCGATCCATTATTTTAATCACAGATTAAAGGCTTTTTTTTCTATACAGCTTCTATAACATACCTATGCTCAATCTTTTACAATGATAAATAAGAAGTTTGGCATTAATGAAGTCCTCTTTCAAAATAATTATTTTTTTCATCTGAATGAAATCCATTTATTTTTCCTGAAAATATGAAGCTTATTAGTGACAAGCTTCAGAAAACAGTTTTAATACATGAAAAAGTTAAGTATCTTCTTATATAACCAAATATCTTGATAAACTATGTATTCTTAAGTGCTGAGATCATAATGAGTAAATATTGCAAAAACGTATACATAAATAATTTCTAACATGAATTAGCACAAATTATTTGTACAGTTAGTTGATACTCACCAACCTCAGCCAAGGCAGCAGCCACTTCATTTTGAGTAGAATAAATATTACAAGCAGACCATCGGCATTGAGCTCCTAATGCACAAAGAGTCTCAATCAAGACCTGAAAGATAAAGCAAGCGTCAAATTAAAAAGCTTCAGTAATTACTAATTGGATTGGGGTAACAAAAACTCAGAATGAAAAAGCTCACAAACCAGTAGATTCCAGAAGTTTAATTTATACATTAACTGATTCTAGAGGTTTAATTAGGCTATATTTGTTAATTAATGCCACAATCTTTTGCTCTTTTAAAACATAAGAAAAGGATTATCTAAGATCCAAACCATTTATTTCCAGTTCTTTGAACTATTCAAGATTGCAGTTCCAATTCAAACAATTGTAGTAATCAGTTAAAACCAACATTAAATCATCAACTACTTTAGATCCAGCAGGTTCCCTAAGGCCAATTGTCTTTGCAGAGTAGAAATATTTATCAAGATGACTTAGTAATTAAATTACACCCTTTATAGAACTGAGTTCCCTTGTCACCTGGAGGTGATAAATAGAATCCAGAAAATAGTAAAGATGAAAGAAGACTAAGGTACAAATGGCAAAACAGGTGTACTCACTGCAGTCTGTGCTGTGATATGCGTACATCCCACTATTTTAGCTCCAGCCAAAGGTTTTTCCCCTTGAGCTCGTTTTCTTAGTGAAATCAGTGCAGACATATCTAAAAAAAAAAAGTACCTTTAACAAACCCCCATGCCATTTACTGAGCAAACAATTATCTTCAATTCCTAGAATTATATGTATGTAAAAAGCTCTTAACGTGTTTCCCCAAAAGTAAAGCCTACCCCCAAAAATAAACCCTAGCTTGATTTTTGGGAATGAGCCTAATATAAGCCCTACCCCCAAAATAAGTAAGGTGACCAACTGTCCTCCTTTTGTAAGGTTTGTCCTCCCTCGAAAAGTGTCCTCCTACATGTCCTCCTTTTTGATATTTGAAGACTAATCTGCAGGGCTTTTTTTCCCTCACAGAACGCTCAGAACGGCGTTCGGCATCTTTTTTGATGGGTTTTTTTTCAACTTTTGCATGAGCTGTGCTACTCCCCCTATTGGCTTTCAAAAGCCAATAGGAATTGCTGCTGAGCGCGCCAAAACACCCAGCCGGCAAATTTTGCACATGCAAGTTGTCTGCAGTGAAGACGAATTGGCAGGAACTTTGCACCCCTCCCTGCTACCCAACTACACCATCTCCTAGTTCAGTGATGGCAAACCTTTTAGAGACTGAGTGCCCAAACTGCAACCCAAAACCCACTTATGCATTGTTGAGTGCCGGGTGGGTGTGGCCCATTGGCTGGGTGTGGGCCAGTTGGGTGGGCGTGGCTGTGGTGATAATGGCAGACTGGGTGGGACTAAAAAGTTCAATCAATCAATTTCAACTTTGCAAGATCCTTTTTTCCCGTGAGAAGTTGAAATTGACTGATTGAACCTTTTTTTTTTTTTGCACATGGCGGCAGAGGCCAAAAGCAAAAAGGTTTTATAAAACCCAGTTGAAGGCCTAGGACTGGGGCGATGGCGGGCGTGCCCACAGAGAGGGCTCTGAGTGCCGCCTCTGGCACCCGTGCCATAAGTTCGCCACCACTGTCCTAGTTAGTTCCAAAGGTACCTGGAGGAGACTGGAGCGGTAAGTTTCTCTTGATCTTCAGCTCTGCTAGGGCAATAATGGGTGTGGGCGCAAGAGGCAGGGGCGGCGGGGGTGCGGTGGGTGGGGGTGTGAGGGGCGGCAGCGGCTGGCTGCCCCTGTGTTGTGGGAGCCACGGGCCCTCTCTACACAGGGCTGCGCAGGGTGAGTGGTGCTGGCAGGGCGGCTGCAGGCAGGGTGTGTCGACAGCGGGCTGCCCCCCGGGCTGGAGCCGGCGCGGCTGGTGCTTTGGGAGCCGCGGGGCCCGCTCTACACGGCGGGGCAGTGGTGCTGGTGGGGCAGCTGTGGGCGGGGGCATGGCAGGTGGTTGACCTTCCATGGGCCGGGCCAACTTTTACAATATTTTTTTCTTCAATTTATTTGTGTCCTCCTTTTCATTGTAAAAAAGTTGGTCACCTTAAAATAAGCCCTAGTTTTAGGGCAAGGCACACACCTAAAAATCTAGCTAGGGTGGGAGTGAGGGAGTGGAGCTTCCCCACGCACCCCGGACCCACTTACCTTGCAGCCAGGCCTCTCCTCGCTGGCTCACTTCTTCTGCAGCTAGGCCTGCATTTCTCAGTCAAAGGCCTTTCCGGAGGCCCACTGCAGCCAAGAACCGAGCTATGGATTCAAGACCTCTACAGCCGAGAACTGAGCTATGGGTTCAAGAGGCTTTCCAGAAAGGCCTAACTGCAAAATGCAGGCTGGAATGCAGCTGCAGAAAGAAGCTGCTCCTTCGGCCGCAGAAGTAGACTGGCTGGGCAGTGCTGTCGGTGAGTATAAAAGACATTCCCCCAAAATAAGACCTGGTGCCTCTTTTGGAGGCAAAAAAAAAAATTAAAAATAAGACCCAGTCTTATTTTGGGGGAAACATGGTAGAAAACAATTGCCCTGGAAAGAGAAATAAACAATTTGCCCCACTGAGAAAGACCTTGCATCCTGTCACCTACAGCATCCTTCAGCATATCTTCAAGGGAGTTTCTGTAGCATCTTGTTGAATAGTGTGGATTTCTGTGCAGTGCCAGTCAAAGGAAAGCTATTGTTTATTAAGTCCTCCACTGTACTATTTATGAGATTAGGCTCATATTATTGATGATAGGTGAATTCAAGGAGTCAGACATCAAACATTTGAATTATCTTGTAGATATGCTTCCCACTGTTAGTAGCAAGGCTGCCACTTTTGTTTGTTGTCATTTAATCTCAGAACCTTAAGAACTTTTAAGTCCTTAATCTTAGCCCTGGCTTTATCTTCTTTTGCCCTCTTAGTATTTAGTACTCTTTTTTTATTACATAACTGTATTGTTATTTTGTTTTACTGTATTTTATGCTATGTTATTTCATTATGGCCCATGGTTCCAACAATAAACCATATTTACTTACTATCAACTACTTGGAATCCAAAATGTAGCATATAATAAGGCTGTACAGCAATTTGAAGGAAAAAAAAGTGATTTGGGACATTTATGAAAGCACATGTGTTTAGTAGCTTTTCCTTAAACCAAACATGTCTTTTCTTGGAATTGCCCGGCAGCAGCTATATGAACTCAAAAAAAGAGCACTTTCTTTAAAAGGTTGTCAACAAGATACTCCAAATCACTTTTTCATTTGTGAATCTAGATATCTGAACAGCCCTAGTATATATCTGAAGAATGCCAGCAACCTGAACTGAACACTGCCAAGGAGTGCTTAATTGCTGAAAATGGAACTATGTGAATAAGATCCTATTAATTTGTTAAACAAATAACTAAAAAAACCCCACACTGATCACTTCATAAGGATTGTGCAATACAGCTTAATTAAACTTTTGGCCTTGTTTATAGATTTACATCATTTGTGGACATTTGAAAGAGTTTACTTGCTACCAAGGTGTTTGCTGACTAATGGAATAAAATGTAAGACACCCAGAGAGAAGCTTTAGCAAATTGAGCTTTACCTTGCTCAGCAATCTCTATCTCTCTGCGCCCAAACTCTGCTTGCTTAATGTTCTTAACACAGAAATTACTATTGCCTTTGGAATTTGTTTGCTGCTTTTCTCTTGGAGAAACTTCATCATCAGAGCTATCAGTGTAGGATGCCGCTATAAAAAAAAAAATAAAGTTTTCAGTGAGAAGAGATATATAGATAAAAGAAACTAAGTCAATGATTATATCTTAGTAGAGGAAGTAACCAAGTCAAGACTCTTTTCTGCATTATGGATAGCTACTATCTACTGAGTCCCATTATTAGTGATATTACAATGAACCACTTCACACTTCCTTCTATATGAATAAGTGTAGAGATAACAAGAAGTTTGAGGTGAAGGGTAGGAACTTTTATTTTTTAAACCAATCAGCCTCTGGGAGCTGCAGGGGATCTGGCAGGGATATGCTAACATGTCTACGAATTTTTTTAATACCTTTTCTTTCAATAACTTTGAATAACATTATTCTTTGAATAATAATCACATTAATAAATTCAGCAGCATGACTCTCACTCACTCACTCACACTCTCTCTCTCTCACTCTCTCCAAAGACTACAAAGAAGACTGTTGAGAGGCCAGTTGTGCTTCTTGAGCTAACTATTTCTGTATCAGCAGAAGATAAATCAAAAGGAAAATAAATATTATTAAAAGGGAGACACTTACCAGAACTATAGCTGTCTGTGGAAGACTGTGAAATGGAACGAGACAGGGATCTGCGACCAGTCTTTGTGGGAAATTTACTGAACTCCTGCATATCATCTGCAAACTGGATCTGCTATACACAAAAATTAAAAAGTTACTATTGTTTTTTTTTTAAGTCAACAAGCTTAATTCTCTATTAAAACATAAGCAATGTAAGATTCCATTCTACAGTATTCAACACAAGTCATATTCCAAAGAAGAATACTTCCTGTATAGATATAAGATAGCATTTTGATGCTACCAGTAAATATAAATAGATGACATATTAAGATTTGTGCTATTCAATTAATGTAAATGAAAATTCATTGCAGAATAAAGCTACATTGTAACAAGCTTTCTCTATTAGCAGACAATGTATCATGTATGTCCAAAAAGAAAGTAAATATAATTATAACATTTAGGCAGCCACTTCAATTTGCATCTATAAATACAATTTGTCTCATACAAAAAAATACCACATTCTTAAGCTTATTCAGTTATATTATTCAACAATGAACTTGGCACTATTCATGTAATATATTACTATATAATATTAGGATATAAATATTATAACATTAATACATACATTGGTTTATAATATAAAAATAATCATCAAATAGATTTACATTTTGAATGGAATATCTGATAAATATTTTTTCTGTAGCTATTATTTAATGAGAGTATTTAGCCAGAAGACATTTAAGTAAGAACTTATGAAATCATCTAATTTCATTCTAGATTTTAAAGAAACTGAGAAATAAATTCCAATCTCCATAATACAACAACGCATTTATATATTGTATGTTCTCATTAAAACCTTAGGGTGAAACTGTGATATCATAACAATAGCATCTGGCTGTGATTAACTCACAATCAAAAGTATGAGAAGTATCTCAAGACAAATATCTTCTCCATAAAATGCTTGCTTTCACATATTGTAATTAACAATATTGAGGTTTTGTTTGTTTTTATTTAATATGCTATGTGAACTCAGCAAATGAATACAATATGAATTGTTTCAGAGAGATTGAAAACAATTTTGATATTAGTTTACTGACTGCAACTGTGTAGTAAATGTGAATGAGTGCAATTTCATGAATTCATTTATTAATCAACCTAATCTGCAAGGGTGCAAAGTGAGAGGACTTAAAAAAGAAGGAAAAACAAAACAGAAGCAGTTAAACCATGATTGCTTTGCTTATTTGGAAAAGTAATTCTGGATTATTCAGAAAAACACAGTGAATATATAACATGGCTTAAAAGCAGATTTTCCTTCAAGGTGAACTTGACACTTTCAACCGGAGAAAATGGGAAAATCTAATTATTGTAAGGGAAACAAACAAACAAAAAAAACACATGTGCATAATTCTGTATCTCAACTATTCTATAGTTGCAAAATCCACAAAACTTAAAAGCAGCAGTGCCTCTCTCATTCAATTAGACACATACACACATAAACCTTTTTGCATTGATAACTGTTGGTAGTCGGTACAAAACATACATCTATACTTATAAAGTATTAATAGATAATCTATGAAAAGGAAATCACTTAGATTTAGGAAACCATATCATTAATAAAAAAATCTTATCCTTAACGTATAAAATTCAGGCATTATAACAACTGCTTTCACTGTAATTTGATTATTTCAATAAACTACACTCATATATTGCTTGTGTGACTTTGAAAACAGATTATTAGTGGGGATATCAAGAGCTAGAGCTGAAATTTGGGGATCTTAAGGGAAGGGGAAGAAGTTTCCAGAAGTGCAAAAATATTTCAAAATGGCACAGAAATGAAGTTTGCTCTAGGCTGCTATAAATACTTTTATTGCATTTAATCACAAACTGAAACAAGTGACTTACATAATGAGTCAAATTGGGGTGGGGGATTTTAATGGTCAGTTTAAATAATAATATTTTATCTTGTATTCTCCACAAATGAACTATCTTTCCTGGGCAAATAAAAATGCATGTTTTTTGGAATAGCTGAGGATTAATGAGATAGGGTGAGAAATACTAACATGAATTAGAAAACATTAAAGAAGTTCAAAATATTTGGATTAGGTCACATCCGGGACATTCTTACTGATTTTAAGATATGGAATCCAGTTTAAGGACCAAAGAATAAATTCTTTTGATCCTGTAATGACTGAAATCACTGAATTCTAAATATATTCAAGTCTAATTATTTATATTTAAATAGCAAAATTTAAAACTTATAGGTTAACATAATGGGGATACCATCCTCGGATATGGAAACTTAATGGGTGATTTTGGAACTCCACAGCGTTATTGTGGTGGTGCAAATTGAAGGAGATAGTGCTACACTGTATATAATAATAATAATAATAATAATAATAATAATAATAATAATAATAATAATAAATGGCTTTGGAAGAATATCTGAAGAACAATGATGAAGATGCACTGAAATTAGTATATCAGGAAGGCTTACTGACTACTGGAGAGACCAAACTGGCCTACAAGAAAGACCAACTGAAGAACAGAATAGAGGCATGGGAAGACAAAGCACTACATGGCCAATACATGAAAAAAATAGCTGGGAAAGCAGATAATAATAAAACCTGGCAATGGCTAAGAGCAGGAAATTGAAGAAAGAGACCGAGGGACTAATTCTGGCTGCACAAGATCAAGCCTTAAGGACAAATGCATACAAAGTCAAAATTGAGAAGACAGCAACAGACAGTAAGTGCCGCCTATGCAAAGAAGCTGAAGAAACAGTGGACCACTTGGTAAGCTGTTGCAAGAAGATTGCACAAACTGATTACAAGCAGCGGCATGACAAAGTAGCAACAATGTTGCATTGAAAGATCTGCAAAAAATATCATTTGCCTGTAAGCAAAAACTGGTGGGATCATAAAATAGAGAAAGTCATAGAAAATGATAAAATTAAACTGCTCTGGGACTTCAGAATTCAAACAGAAAAGCACCTGCAACATAACACCCCAGACTTAACAATTGTCGATAAGAAAGACAAAAAAGTCTGGATAGTGGACGTGGCAGTGCCTGGAGACAGCAGAATAGACGAGAAAGAACTGGAGAAGATAACAAAATACAAAGACCTACAAATAGAAATAGAAAGACTGTGGCAAAAGCAAGCAAGGGTAGTACCAATAGTCATAGGCTCCTTGGGTGCAATCTCAAAAAACTGGAGCACCACTTGAACACCATTGGCATTGACAAATTCGCTATTAGTCAATTGCAAAAGGCGGCCTTACTAGGAACTGCTTCCATCCTGCGATGTTATCTGTAATACCATCAAACATCCACATCTGCCTATCCCAGGTCCTGGGTAAGGACTCGATAGGTAGACAAAATGCCAAATCCAGTCTGAACATCTGGCTGACTGTGCGATGATCCTTAATAATGATAATTTGGAAGGTCTTCTAGTCCAACCCCCTGCTCAGGCAGGAAACCCTATACCATTTCAGACAAATGGCTGTCCAGTCTCTTCTTAAAAACTTCCAGTGTTGGAGCATTCATCATTTCTGGAGGCAGGTTGTTCCACTGGTTAATTGTTCTGTCAGGAAGTTTCTCCTTAGTTCTAGGTTGCTTCTCTCCTTGATTAGTTTACATCCATTGCTTCTTGTTCCTGCCTTCTGGCGCCTTGGAAAATAGCTTGACTCCCTCTTCTTTGTGGCAGCCCGAGATATTGGAACACTGCTATTATGTCACCCCTCGTCCTTCTCTTCATTAAACTAGACACACCCAATTCCAGCAACCTTTCCTTATATGCTATAGCCCCCAGTCCCCTAATCATCTTTGTTGCTCTTCTCTGTACTCTTTCTAGAGTCTTAACATCTTTTTTACATCGTGGTGACCAAAACTAGATGCAGTATTCCAAGTGTGGCCTTACCAAGGCATTGTAAAGTGGTATTAATACTTCATGTGATCTTGAGTTCCAGAATGGTAGAACATAAATCTAATAAATAAATAAAATGGTGGCAATGTTCACATTAGTGAAAAAAAATAGAATTGCTATTGATGTTTTGCATTGTCAAAAATTACTATAGCAGTATATAGAGGTTCTTGCTTTCTCACAACAATGAAGCATCAACTCTGACTTTTTTCACCTCCAACAACAGGGTTTGTGATTGTATCAAGCAGACTTATTGGGTTCCATTGTGAAAAGTACAGACTAGTCCAACAAGTTCCATTCATTTCTTTACGGTTAAAAATAGCTTCTGGGCAAAGTTTTAATTATTAAAATCTTTATCCGCAACAGTTTTCCTTAGGACTATATTCGAAAACCAATTAGAAAGTTTTTCACATAGTTGCTTTAAAAATGTGAATTACTTTCTTATTTTCAAACGTATCTACTTCAATTGAACATTTTGTCTGAAGATACTGGATATCTCAGAGACTGTTTAGTAAAAGTTTCTTTGCAATCATCTCTCTTTTGGAGATGCAATTCAAGAACTGGAATATTAAATCATATGAATGAACCTGTTTCTTTATTACTCTGAGTTGAAACCCACTGGAAACACCAGTAGTGTCAACATTTTAAATCAACAAGGTAGTATATTAGCAATATTTGGAATCTACAAGAACAAATTATGGATTTCTTAGGCATGAATGAAAGACCAAACATACTGTAAAACTTGGAAAAATAAATGTGCATTGTCAATAAAACACTATTTCAACTATTGATAAAAGGCAATTTGGTCAAATTTTTGGACCAAAATTTAGGCATTTATTAAAATGAAGTTTTATATCACACAAACATGCATATGAGTATATATCTGAGAATGCATGTATACTTTGTTGAATGAAAGAAAAAAAAATACATTATGCAACACATGCTGATTTGGACAGATCTAAAATTTGCTGCAGGAGTCTTCTAAGTCTCATCAAAGTAAATCTAGGTCATCCAGTAAATTTCGAGAATGATTTAGAAACAAAGATAGTTTGGCTCAAAAAAATGAATATGTAAAAGAAAAATATCAGCAGAGAATGTACTTTTGTAATGAATAGCACTAGCTTCCAACTACAGATTAAGCTTAACCACAGTTCTGTTTTGTACTTCCAAGCAGCATTCTTTTGGGAGAAATGTAGAAGAAACTTATCAGATGCCTCTCCCATGTTTATATCAATTTGAAACTGTGTCTCTGGCAACAGAAGCACGCACTGCTTCCAACAATGGGTATTTTAGCTGAGAGATGTCTGTACCCATTGCTGCTGGTTCTGTGTGTAGCTGCTGCTAATGCCAATTCTCTATTAGGAATTTGAATAACTGTATCCAATTAAATTCAGGTTATCTCTATAGTTTTTCCTTGTTTGCTTCGCCCAGAAGACAGAACTCCAGGGGTATGCAAAAATACGCAGAATGGGCTTGAGTATTTGGAATTTGAACGAGCCTAACCCAGGGTCAGAATATTCAGAACAGTGTATTTTGGGGTCAGAATGTCCCATTATCAAACCTTTTACATAACCCTACAGAGTTTCTTTGCTTTCAAAAAGCAGGGGCTAGATGGTTGTTTCAAAGACAAAGGTATAATGTTCAAGAGCAGGCAGCCAGGAAGCTGGAAGGTAGATCTGGCTCTTGAGAGTCTCCTGTCCTCCGCCTATGTAAAAGCTTAGTAAGAACCTAGGAGCTCACACCAAAATAAGAAGCAACCAGGCGATATGTATATGGAGATTCTCAATCACCCAGGTCATAGTTGTCCCAAAGGTGCATAACCAAATGACTGCAAGGATTATAAATCCTTCCATTCTCCACCATTCAGTCAGAACTCAAGAAGCTTCTTGGATGAAAAGCAAAACGTCTTCTAGCAAAACAAGAAAGTGCATTTGCCGTTTGAAAGAAAGCACCTTTGGGACAACTATACAATAGTAAAGGAAGTAGCTACACTTGTTAGCTGAATAGCAGCAACTCAGCAAGTCATGCTGACCTCACCAAAAGCTTAGCCATAAAACTTGCATCATCATCTTAGGCCAGTCTCTCCCAGCTTTAACATACTGTGCTTGAGAAAGTTAATAAAGGAATCATCGAGAGTTAAATATATAGCAGTAAAGACTTTGGGGAAGAGTGGGTCAATGCTATGAAAGAAATATTAGTGACTTTAATTGCTCTGATCATAAAAGACAAACGATGTTCTGGACCGTGGTAAACCTGACTAGAGCATGTATCTGTATGTTAGAATATCTGGCATTTATTGGGTTAAGTGCTGTCTCCCTAAGAGATGGCTTATGGGTAATGTAGTTTTAGCTAGTCGGCTATAGCATGTTAGTAGGTTAGTGGGAGGAGTTTCTAAAGGGCATCACAGGATTTCCTGGACACGAGCCAGTTTAGGAATTTCTTTGTCTGAGTTAGCATGGAGTCACTGCAGGACCCAGATGATTTCATTACCAAGCCAGAAATTGGTATAGAGAAAGTATTAATTTCTCACCTATAGGAATGAACAGATGAGTAATCTACAGAAGAAGCAACCATCTTAAATGCAAGTATTTTCTCTGAATAAATATTTATCTGTTTTGCAGTCATTTCTATTAAGTTTATCTGTCTGACCCAGTTTTACAACGCATCTTAAATCTGGGTCAGAACAGTGAGAAAATAATGCTACCTCCATACCAGCTTGTAGCTTGGAATGGAGCCAACTGAAATGTCCGAATGGCTCCACGATATCTAGCACCAAAATTATTATTTGCAAATATTTTACTCAGAGGCTTCTCATATTGCTAAACCTTCACTGAACCTTTACCGAATCACAAAGTTTACCACCATAATCTTTACATTGGCTTAACTGTAATATATTTGAACTCTGCAGTTTTAAAACATCTGCTTTGCCTATAAATATTATCAAAGATAAATAGATTACTAACATCTTGAGCATAGTTTCAATTTTAAAATTTAATAAAATGGAGCTGAAATATAATGACCATACAATATCACATGTATTCCTTTGATATTAAAATGGTACAGAGGTTAAATTGTTAGACTGTTCCTAGGGAGGGCCAGGTTCAAGTCCTATCTCAGCCATGGAAGTTATGGACGACTGTGGGCTAATCATTTATTTCAGACTAATTTAACTCAAAGAGTGTGTTGCTATAGTGATGAAAAATGGACTTCTGTCACTTGAGTTTCTGAAGAAAAGGTGGAGATATAACTCTAACAAATAAATAAAATATAGTCTATAATTCTTCCTTAGGGTGGAAATACGGTATCTTCAGAGCTACAGAACAACAGGAGTTTGCTATTTCATCCTGTAAGAAGCTCGTTTAACTATAGCAAAGATTATCTTACTTAAATTGGCCCACATTTACCTTTTATTTATTAACAGCTGCCTAGAATAAAAAGAGAAACAAAATAAGCTGCACTTAAATCTGGTTATTAAGTTGTAACAAATTAATCTGAATCTAAGAAACTGCTTCCTTTAATGAAATCAGTCACCAAATCCACCTCTGTAATCTCTGCATTGGCTTAACTGAAGTTTACTTGAACTCTGCAGTTCTGAAAAATCTGCTTTGCCTAAAAATATTATAATCAGATGCAATTAACTCAATGATTACGTTGTTTAGTTATAGAAGCTCCAGTTGCAGAGTGTTTCCTATACATACTTTTGTGGCTTAGATAGTTAGAATGTATTACTTTGCTTCAACAAGAAAAACTACAAACCATTCCTTTTCAGCATAAGTAGATATTTTAGATTTTCAAAGCCAAGAGCATTTTTTAAAATGTCATCTTATTATTGGAACTCATACTAGTTTTAAATCTGGAAGTTGCTTTCTTAACTGGGTGGAACATCATTTTAACAGTAAAGAAAATATTTTTAATTCCAAAGCTTCAATACAAAGCAAAGAAAACAATTTGGTCCTTGCCTAAAGTTTTAATTCTAAAGATCCAAAAATCAGTATCACTCTTATTCTGTAGGACACTCTAACTATATAAATCATACTAAGAGATATATGATTATATTAAAACATACTATCCAACAATTAATTGCTATTTACTAAGATAATTACTACAATGATGGTTTTTGCGAAGCTAAAAGCTATATTGTCAATTGCTAAAAGTTCATTTGCTCTCAGTTTTCAAATAAAATGCCTGTTTTGTTGCATAATACCAATATTTTAGCTATAAAATAGTTTCTTAAAACAGATAGATGATATAGCTAGATAGCTAATTATAGACAAATAGATTTAGATATAGATTCCAGATTTTCACAGCATATTGTCATTTTTGTTTGTCCTGGAAATGCTTGGCAAATATCTGAAATATTATTTTAAAAGCTGATTACAAGTCTTAAAGAAGAATAGGTTGATGTTTCAGAAACTAAAAGTAAGAAAAAAACCTTCCAACGATTTGCTCACTGAATTCCCACCTAGCCCCTATTCTTTTTATTAACTTTGTGCTTCAGATACTCAAAACCCCAATTTGCTATATATACAAAAGAATTTTCCCCAAGATTGAAAATGTAATCATGAAGTAACAATATGATACATAAGCATACTCAGCTGAAGTATACAATCTAAAAAAAAATGACAAAACGAAAACTTACTGTCACCGATGTAATACTCATGGATGGTTCTTCTGACTAGCTATAAACTTAGCTGTTGAAGGTTTCAGAAGACTATTTTGGGATAACTTAGCATAACTAATTTATTAATTACTTCATAGAGTTCTTAAGGAATGAAATGTTTACTGCAGGGCAAAAGAACTCTAAATTTTAATAGAAAACTAGACCGAATACATAATGCCTATTACAGCAAAGACTTTTAATTGCTTTGTTGGTGGGAAGAGGAATGAGGCAAGACCCAAGGTAATTTAATAAGCAGCTGGCAATATATGTAATGCCAATTACTGAAACTACAATGCCATCCTACACCTAAGATATATACATTTTTTTTTTCTTCCATTCAATCATATCCGATTCTCGGAGTCTGCTTGGCAAGTCCTGGCAATTTTTTTGACAAGGTTTTTCAGAAGTGGTTTGTCACTGTTTCCTTCCTAGGGCTAAGAGAAAATGACTGGCCCAATATTACCCAGCTGGCTTTGTGCCTAAGGTAGAACTAGAACTCATGGTCTCCCAATTTCTAGCCTGATATCTTGACCACTACACCAAGCTCTCAAATGGAAACTATATAATTCCAAAAACTAATCTGCTGGAAAACTAAACCTCCTGGAATATAGGAAATCAATATCGCAATGACAAGAAATCATGCTTCCTCTCACATGTGCTAGTTTTCTAGTAACCTAGATTTCACTTTATCTAGAACAGTGGTGGCGAACCTATGGCATGGGTGCCAGAGGTGACACTCAGAGCCCTCTCTGTGGGCATGCGGGCCGTCGCCCCAGTCCTAGGCCTTCAGCTGGGTTTTATAAAATCTTTTTGCTTTAGGCCTCTGCCGCCGTGTGCAAAAAAAAAAAAAAAAAAGTTCAATCAATCAGTCAATTTCAACTTCTTGCGGGGAAAAAAAAGATCTTGCAAAGTTGGAATTGATTGATTGAACTTTTTAGTCCCACCTAATCTGCTGTTTACCACCGCAGCTACACCCAGTCAATGAGCCACACCCACCCGGCACCCGATGATGCATAAGTGGGTTTTGGGTTGCAGTTTGGGCACTCGGTCTCTAAAAGGTTCGCCATCACTGATCTAGAATCAACTTTAGTTGTTTTGGACCTCATTCAAGCACTTGCGTAGCTTTTCCCGACTTGGGGAAAGAAGAAAAGTTGAATGCTATCAACATAAGGATGACACTGTACTGAAAATTGCCAAATGCCTAAAAATGTCATGGCCACATTGATTATCAACACTAGACCTCTGAGGTTTGCTACAACATACACACAATGGGGCCAATACAAGTAATGCTTGAGTTACAACCGTTTGAAGTTATGACAGCAATGAAAAAAGTGACTTATCACCGTTTTTCACACCTAAGACCGTTGCAGCATCCCTGTGGTCACATGATCAAAATTCAGAGCTTGGCACTGGAGTCATGTGATCACCTTTTACAACCTTTTGACAAACGAAGTCAATGGGGAAGCCAGATTCACTTAACAATCATGTTACCAACTGCAGATTAATAACTGGCAAGAAAGGTCAAGAACTGTGGCAAGAAAGACAAAATTAATTTAACAGTCGTCTTGCTTAGCAATGAAGATCTGGAGCTCAGTTGTGTTCGTAAAGCTATTGCCACACTCTGGGCAGCAGATAGAAAGAGAAGCACTGCATTTCCTGGAGACAATCCTGGCTGGTGACTGAATGCAAGACATCTACAGGCTCTGAGGTTTTATTTTGGAAAGTATGCACTTTTAAGAAAAATGTGTGGGTTGCAGATCAGTCCTGCTGCTCTGCATATCTGAGATTACTTGGCTAATTTAAGCACATTAACTTTCACTTAGAACAAATAGAACACATCTTAACTCAGCATGTCCTTTCTTTGTGACTTGTTTGGCACATATGGTACTTAAAAATAAATTACACTAACTGACCCCTTTGCTTAGAATCAGAAAATAAAATAAACAAAGACCTTTAAAAAAAATAATAAAACAACAAATCCTTTTGTTCCTCAATCATCTTATGAAATGCAAGCGTATAAACAGCTAGCTGTAATAAAATAATAGGAAGAAATTCTAACCTGGAAAAAATAAACCAGGTTGTGGGAAGAGAACTATAACAGAATAACAGAGTTGGAAGGGACCTTAAAGGTCTTCCAGTCCAACCCTCTGCTCAAGCAGGACGCATCACAACGAAACCGCGCCCATCCCATTGCTGGCAATGGGGAAAAAGCTCCGATATGTCGCACGACGTCGCAAGTTTGACACGTCTGCCCTATACCTTTTGAGACAAATGTTTGTCCAATCTCTTGTTAAAAATCTCCAGTGATGGAGCACTGATAACATCTGAACTTCTGATTAATTGTTCTGTCAGGAAATCTCTCCTTATTTATAGGTTGGTTCTCTCCTTGATTAGTTTTCATCCACTGATTCTTATTCAATAGCTTTGGAAATAGGTTGACCCCCTTCATGTAAGATTATGTAAGACTGAATGTAACCTCTAAGGGACAATATATCCAGGAGGAGGTGGTTGCTACTTTACAGTAGAGTCCCTGGTCAGCTGATTGAGGAATATTGGGGACTGTTATTTAGCATTCCTGGAGCATATAGGGTTCAAAAAGGCTGCCTGGAAATGCAGAAAAATAACAAAGGTAATTGATTAAACATGTGATATGCTAGCAATGAAGATGACAGTTCTCCCCCCCCCCATTTTTTTATTTTATTCAATTGATGTCAGTAGTTCAAACTTCAGGATTCAGAATAAAACTACCGTACTACAATTTTTAAAACAAAGGGAGAACATTTCCTAATCCAGAAATTATAGTATGAAATTCTAGTGCTACAAATTTAAAGCTGCAGAAAGTAGTAATCAATTAACTAGTCATTATTTCATTATGTTACCACTTCTGCCAAAGCTTCTAAATTTGATTTTTTTAAAAAAATAATAAACAATTATTTCTGGAAGCAAATGATCATGCTTAGGAAAATGCAGAATGACCTTTATATCAGCTCTGCTTCTGTAAACCATACAAATGTTTCCCAAATCAAGTAGAAATTACAAGGTACAGTATTCAATATGATAAAAATGAGGATGACAGGCAGATTAACTTGAATTTTACTCTGCTAAAATCTGAGGTTATATCTAGGAAACCAGCCATTTTAAGCTGTGTTAAAATTTGCATAGGCAGTGGATATAGTTTCTCCTCTTTGCTACTATCACATTACTTCCTAGTAAGGCAATAGTATACAATTTGTATAATAAACAAAAATGGAAGGAAAAGGACTCTATATAATCAGATTTGTCCATTCTAAAAATCCATTCTAATTAAAGTTGTAGAAATACTGCTAGCTAAAGATAGACTGCACCTGTAATTCACTAACATACATACATACGTACGTACGTACAAACGTACTGTAACTCATTAACTATGTCAATATCCAAAGTCTACATACAAAGGTTACAAAATTCTTACGATACAAATGATTCTTAAACAGCAAGAGATATAATCCTAGAAAACAAAATCCAGGATTATACTTTAGGAGCTTTGCCAGTGTGGCAAATATATCACACAAAATAATTTCAGAAATGGGCAATGCTTAAACAGCAGATAGAAAGAAGAGAGCAGTTTTCTATGACAGTACAATCTCAGACAAACCTTTGTCAATCTTGACATACGCTATACTGGAGAAGACAATCACTGTTGATTCTATATTTGCATTGAAAGAGTTAAAAGGGAAACCAGACAACCTTATTTTTCATTACAGTATTCCAAATGGTTGGCCTCCAATCAAAATGTACATACTAATGCTAATTTTACTGATGCATGGACAGAAACTGCCCAGGGGTCTTACATAACAACCAGATAGCTGTTAAAAGCAATTGTTTTTAAAATGGAAAAATATCCATAACAAGTTAATGTATTTGTGAAAAAACAGTGCTAGAAAGTCATATACATATGAATAAATTTAATAAAAATCTGATGAATAATAATAGCTCATTGACAGAAACAACAGCAACATAAAGTTAACTCTTGAAAGAATCACACTAAAAGAGCTTCTTCTATTTTTAAGTATAGGATGGTTTTATAGTGTTAATAGAATACAAGCTGAAATATACCTCCTTCTTCATGAACAGTTGTCCTTCTTGTCGAAGAAGTACACAATGGAAATAGGAAAGGAAAGCAATCTAGAGAAATGAACCTTGCTTTATAAAATCCATTTAAATACAGACAATGTGGTGGCATTTGTTCTTAAAGGAATGTACAAACCATATTGTTCCTGCAACACAACCTGACCAAAGTCCATTCCCTCAAATACCGATCTTCCTCATCAAATCAATGACACTCATATGGAGAACACTACCATGAAACAAACCAACACCAACAAAAAAAAGTGTTTATTTCAATGAAACTTTCCATGTTCTTAAATCTACCCAACTGGGTAATTCCAAATTAGAAGTTATGGATATTTCGATCTATTGTTAGCAAGTGCTTCCTCCCCCCAACTGATTTAAAGATAGCCTGCAAATTGAAATGGCAAATGGCAAATTTGCCATTCAGGCTTGGCAAAGGCTCTAGAGGAAAACCTTTCATTAATAATATTCAGGCATCACATAGCTGAAGCAGGAACATGGATGGCTGTACTTCTGGTGAACTCTCTTCTTATAATGCTTCTACCCTCTTCTCTGTAGAGTGGCAACACTAATAAGTTTGTAGATATTGCATAAGAGCAACAGTCACCAAAGTAGTCATCAAGTAGTATCTAAGCTGATACCTTCCTATTTAAGTCAAAGAAGAAGTACAATTATGTTAATTTTATTACATAAATGTAGATAGCACAGATATCACACCCAGTAATAGTGATTTTTATTTGCATAGCACTTATGCCATAACAATCCAAGTTACCAAAATAAAATCAAATAATAATAAGCTTGTGTTTGCAAGCATCAGCACAAATTTCTCCCTGGGAATATCTGCAAACCAGGCTGTAGCCCCAAGAAAAATATAGTTTACAGACAAAGAAAAATGATTTTGTAACGATCTGACCAATTCATAGTGCAAGTTAGATGGTGGCCAATCCGTTTGATCTGGGAGAATCCCTCCAACCCGACAGGAGAAAGGCTAGCTGCACTGTGACTAGCTCAAGCTACCGGCATCCAAAGTCCAAAAGCACCAATAAGAACAACTGTGAACAGCATATTTAGAACTGGGTGAGAATGTAGATCTTCTCTTCTTTATTTTGAAACTGTTTTCCTGGAAAAATCCCCAAGAAGCAAAAAAATCCTCCGAAAGTGAGAAGGAAGGAGATTATAACCCCTCCCTTCCATAGACGGAAGCAGTGAATTAATTTTTATGGGGGACAGAAATACATTGAAATGGATTAATGTAAAGCTATAACCTGGATAAAACTGAAAACTATGGAAATTGTTAAGATTTTCCATTTGAAAGAATACTGAGAAAAATATAAGAAAATATTTTTTTTTCATTTTAAAAATTGGAAAATAAATAGCTACTGACATCTAGTGATGGATCAGAGCACAGAACTACAGGAGGAAATGAATGCTATGTTGCAATTAATTCAAATGACAATTGTTTCAAATCATGATAAGATTAAAAATAATTTTGATGACATAAATGAGCACATCCTTGACCTAAGTTCACAATTAAAAAAATCTCAGAAAATGATGAAAAAGAATGAACAAATAAATCAGACAATAGAACAAAAACCAGAGGAAAGTGACCCAAAGATGGAGTCTACAAATGAAGAAAACCAAAGCTTAACACAGACAAAGAAAAATCTGCAAGATTCTGCTATAATATTGGAAATGGAAAAGACATTTTATTTTTCAGGACTTCTAAACAAAATTGAGGATAAGAAAGAAGATTTGATAAAATGGATTATAGAGCTGTCAGGAGAACCACTAGAGTTTGAGAGACAAAAGATGAAAAAAGAAATTGAGGGAGAAGGAAAGTGGAAGCTTCTTAACAAATATAAATGGGCAAAACTCCCCCTCAAAAACACCTTACTTAATTTGTCTTTCCCATTTTTAACAACACTTATAAAAATACAGGAAGAATCCCCTGGCAAGCTGAACACATTGATTCAAAAAGCTGCTTGGCAAAAGAAGAAGGTGAGAGCTAGACTCAAGAGATTTGACTTACCAGATGGAGTACTACACGACTAAACACTTGTTTGAATATGGTTAAAAGAACAGTTAAATTTTGGATATGAATGGGTTTTATAGTAAGAGAGATTTATAAATAGTATAGTATTTTTTAATATGGGAAATGTAAAAAAAATGGGATGATTTAAATGAATGAAATGTTTTGGATATTCAAATATAATGAACTTGGAGAAAATTATAACTGACAAGAAATGTTCTGAATACTGAGGGGAAATTAAGCTTAAATAAGAATAGAAGAGAACCAGACTCAAGAGATATGATGTGATCTAACAGATGGAGTACCATATGATCAAATACTTGTTTGAATATGGTTAAAAGAATAGTTACATTTTGGATATGAATAAGAGAGATAATAAGAGAAATATGATTTATAAGTAGTATAGTATTTTTATGATATGGGAAACATAAAATATTGAGATGATTTAAATGTATGAAATGTTTTAGATATTTAAATATAATCAATTTTGAGAAAATTATAATTGACAAGGAATGTTTGATTACTGGGGGAAAATTAAGCTTAAATAAAAATTCTGAAAACAGGACCTATAGCAATTTACATAAGATGATTTTTTTGCAAACACAATTGTAAAATAAGCTGATTAGAAAATAAGCTACATACTGATGTTATTGTTATTCGTATAAATATTAGAAAAATCTTTATAGTCAACTTTATATGTATTGAAAATACTAAGAACTATATTTGCTCAATGTTGGTAAAAGGAGAATATTATTGGAAGAAGGGAGGATCAAGGAAAGAAATTAACTACCGTATTTTCCGGTGTATAAGACGACTTTCTAAAGCATGCAGATCGGCTCTGAAGTCGGGGGTCGTCTTATACGCCGAGTTGTCTTATACACTGGAAATTACAGTAGTTTCTGGCGTATAAGACGACTTTCTAGGCATGCAAATAGGCTCCGAAGTCAGGGGTCGTCTTATACGCCGAGCTGTCTTATACACCAGAAATTACGGTATTATTGATTGTTGTTAAATATATGAACCCAGACAACACGCTGTTTACCAAGTATTAAAGATTGTTATTATAAAAAAACAATAAAATATATTTTAAAAAAAAGAAATAATGAGGGAGTCTCACATTTACATTTGTTTCTCATGGACAGAGGCATAAATTATAGAGAATATTTTGAAATCTGCCTTCAAGAACTGATGAAATCAGCTGATTTGGAACTGAATTAAAACCTTACTCATTGGAAAGTTCTGAAATGGTAGATAGGTTATAAGCTAGTTCTACTGTATATCTGTATATACATACAGATACAATTTCAATATTTATCTTATTTGTCTGATGCTAGATTTCAAAGAAATACTGAGTCATTGCAATAATCTGTAATTCCAAAATTAAAGTTTATCAGAAGACAGAACCTGCTATCATCACAAAATCTGATCTCTTAGAGAAAGACCTTTGTTTTAGGATAACCCGAGAGATTTTATTTCTCATTAGCTCAAATTAGTTATCTTAAATAATCTACTTATTCTGTCCCTTCCCTTAGCCCAGGAAAAAGAATGAAAACCCTCTTTCTGACTTTCAAGATCTAGATGGGTCATCTTGAAGTGACAACTTGTTGGCTTCCTTTTCTTTTATTAAATTTATCTAAGGCTAAAGGTCTCTTGTCCCTAAGAACTGAGAAAGAAGGGTTCCTGTCATCCAGGAACTTGCTACTCAATAATACTCTTTTTCTTTCTTCCCTTTTTTGCTCAGAAAAAGCTAAGCTTCTATAGCAACTAAACTGGCAGAAAAATGTAGGAAAAATCATAAATTATTAATTAAACATTTCGATCTGGATTCAGGCCTTACGTTACGTTATTGAGTAAGATTTGGTTGTCTGAATGGATGACCTAGACAAGAAGAGATGAAGTGAGAATGCAATTCCTTTGATTCTTCTTGATTTCCCATAATAACCTTCTGGAGCACGCTGAGTGAATGGTGTTTAGGATACAATATTGCTTTTATCTGCAGAAGATGGCATTGGGTGACATCTTGGTGCAATCAGAATGAGTCCCAAACGAGTCCATTTTGGCATTATTGTGACTGTTGAGCCCACTGGTGCCTTGGCACGAAATTCCAGAACTGGCAGAACATGCTGTTATTTAGCCAAATGTAACTCCACTGCACTTAGAAAGAAAAAAGGGCATTTTCCAAGATTTTAAAAGCAGGATAGCCTCATAAGAGAAAATGTAGTCTTTCAGCATATTTAAGCATAAGCAGAATTATGAAATGAGTTGTTTTGATAAAATAATGGCAATATTTTGCAAAGCTATTATTTGTTCTGATCTGATTATTCTAGAGATTCCTAAAGCCAAGATGGAAGAAGTTCAGGAGTGTTTATACAGTGTCAGAATACTAATGAAACACAAATATGCCTAAATATCCTACAATTGTCTTCAGTGAATACATTTAACACTATTGAGAAGTAGAAAAATCTGATTTGGACAAATGCTCAGAAAGGAAATTATATTATAGCAGTTAAATTAGGCTGTGAAGAAAACAAGGAGCAGAGAGAAAATGGAATCTTGCAACAAATTTAACTATACACATATACAGTAAATTGAACCTGATGGATTTTCATCTTATTTTGTGGCTTAGCAAGTTATGAACCAGATGTTCAGTTTATTGAGAAAATATAAAATTTGGGTTAATTCAGTAAGCAAGTTACATTTGTTGTTTGACTAGTCAAAGAATGGATGGCTCCGAATACTCTCAGACTTAACCCGTAAGCTTTAGTTCCACCAATTACCTGCATACAGTTCACAATACAACAACGTGATGGAGAAATCATTGTCAGCAAAATAAAAATAATGATTAGTTTTCAGAAAAAGATCTTTAAAGAATTTAGGATGTCTTTGCTGTTATTATTGTCTATTTTGGACCTTCATGTCATTCTTGACTCCTTATAACTACCTGGACAAGTCCATGCAGGGTTTTTTTTGCCAAAATAGGTAGAAATGGTTTAACCTTTTTCCTAGGGCTGAGAAAGAGTTACTGGGCTAAAGTCACTCAGTTGGTTTTGTGTCAAAACAGGAATAGAATTTACAGTCTCCTGGTTTCTAGCTTGGTGCCTTAAACCGCTATACCAAACTGACGGTCCTGCTTATTATTAGTTATCTGGAAATTCTACAGGCATTCAGTGGCACTATATTTTTACTGATCAGTAGAAGTAATTTGTAGGTGCCAAATAATTCTCACTTCACTGCCTGCAGATATTACTTTATCTTTTTGTCGGAAGACTAAGTAGAGGGAAGAACAGTCAGCTGTGTATTGCAATGCTTGTACAGGTATATCTAGAAATAAAATGTACAACAACTGTCAATAACAAAAGGAAATTATTAATTGTCAGTTAGACATACTCAATTCCAATGTAGCCTTCTCTCTTTTGTGCCTCAATGGGAGAGGTAATAGAGACTGGATAAACATAAGAACACAAATGATCCACATGCATTATTTTGTACATGCTTTTTCAATTTCAAAAATAACTTTCCATACTGCATATATATTTTTATAAACCAAGCCTGAAAGAAAAAAAATTGTACGGCTTGAAAGGATATTTTTAATTACTGACCTTAATTACCAAATATAATCCTCATTTCATATAACTGCAGCAAGAGGCACAAAGTGGAAGTAGTCTCATGAGGCAGAGGACAGTAATGGTTTGTTGTGTACTCAGTCACTCAATCCATGAATAGACAATATGCTCTTGCCTAGTGCTTACAACAATCCATGGTAATACTATCCTTATAGGGCTGAACAAAAACTACATGAAATTGTGAGATCTGTTGTCTGGTTGTGGTGGGGAAAGTAATTGAAGGTACATATTTCCATAGAATACAGCTGAAAGTTGTAAAAAAAATTCAAAAAGAGGAGAAACACAAGTAGAAAAAAAACCTACAACAATTTCCCATTAATCCATTCTTCAACAAGATACCTGATTTCCAAACCTATAACCCTTCCTTTTCAAGTGTTAATGGCAAATTTGGGACACTTACATGCAACGTTGCAGCACTCTGCATCTATCTTACCCATAGGATTCTCTGCATACACCATCACACTTCCAGTCCAGATCCTGGGCCAGCTATTTTTTTCTACTACAAGCTTTAACTGAATAGAGTCTGCACAGCAGTAAGCCTGTTACCAAGGACACAGTATTGATCAGAGCACATATTATAGTTCAACTAGCTCACAATGACAGGAAGGCGTACGCTATAAGGTCCAGGACTTTAACTAGGCCAAAGGAAATCTGCCTTTTGTAAGAGTTTGTTACATTATAATAAAAATATTATTTGAGATCAATAGTATGGGCCTATTTGGTAATGATGATGGTATATGGAAGGCTGTGACTTAAAATGTAAGAGGAATGAGATGAAATGAAGTGAACAATTATAGTTATGTTGTGTGCCAACAAAACTAAGAGAATAGCGAAATATATAATAGATCTGAATGTCCAATCTTTTAAAAGGATGCTTGATGGCATACTGAAGTGAAAAAGACTGAGCCTAGATACATCTACATTAATATGTAGATGAAGAAGCAAATATGATATGCAAATAAGTGCTTGTAATCGTATTCACTCTTTCAAGCTAAAATATTTTTCTTGCCAGGGTCAACACCTGGTGACTTTACACTGGGTTTTCTTGGCAGCAATATTAGGTTTTACTTGGCATGCAAAATAAATCAAAGCTTCTCATGAGAAAGGTATTCCATGTCTTCCAAAAGTGCTTTACAGTATGATCCTTGGAAAACATGTGGCTGCTTTAAGATGTTAGGTTCAAACATTAATATTTATATTCTCATAAACTCCAAAGTATTTTCAAAATGAAGCAAAGGATAAAAGGACAGGATGCTATGCTTAAGAAGTGATCACTATTCCTTGAAATACTAATGTGGATAAATCAGCAAAAAGGCTTTTGGTGACAAATAAAGCCATTTCTTATGGTAGTCAGTTCCATTTATAATTCATACCAGGATTGCAGCAAATGTTAAAGTTCAAGTAACTGCCCAGAAAAGATTGCTTAGCTGGCAAAAGATCCTACCAACTATGCATGCCATTTGGGTCTTCAGTAACCCTCTATCAGCACCTCTCAGACCATTTAGGAGACCATGAAACTCTCTAGAACAGGGGTCCCTAACCCCCGGGCCATGGACCAGTACTGGGCCGTGGCATGCCAGCAACTAGGCCACACAAACAAGCAAAGCCCCATCCGCGGGATGCAGGCAGAACACAAAACCACGCATTCTCTGGCTTGCGGAAAAACCTCTTTCCACGGAACTGGTCCCTGCTCTAGAACACATGGAATTCTACCAGACTCAGTTGACAACTTCTGTTGTAACTGGACTGGAAATACATTTATATTCCACTGTTCTAGACCGTGGACATTCTCAGAGTGACTTAACAACAATTAAAATCAATAAAAAGGGATCTTTTTTCAAGTTATATGAACATCATGAAAGGCATATAGAGGATAAGGAAACCAGTACATACACATATATAAAGACTCTCACAAACTGAGTAGTTTGACATTGATTTTCTGATCATTTCCCTTTTAAGTACTAGCCAGTTTCGGAGATCAGGCAAAGTTGGCTAACCACAGAAACTCAAAAACATTAAATGTATTAAAGCGGATTTTAATACTGGTGCTAAGAGCTTTTGTCAATTTTAGAGGGAAGAGGAAAGCAATAAAATATTCAAATATATTAAACAAAAGTACTTTATGAGAGGTCATAGGAAGAAACTATATTTTTTCTGGTATGAAATATAAGAGCCAAACATATCTGACTCAGTGTTTTCTATGATTGGCTTTTGCAAAAGGGTATCATAAAAAAGAACAATATTGAGAAATTGTTAGCTTCTCTCATTATTAAATTACTAAAGAATATTAGTTGCTTCCCTTTGCAGAAAAAGAAGGCCCTATGGCACCCATTAAATCCAATGAAACTGGTTTAGGGGACGTTTCAATTATAAAGCAAAAGCTGCAATCTTTTCTGGGTCTTACAAGAATACATTCCTGCATCAAGATTAATTAACTAGGAGAAAAAAAAACACAGCAGCATTTTACAAAGGACCTGAGATAAATGTGTCTAGTACATTCTACACAGATTAAATTCAGTTAACCAATTAAACATTGCTGAATATATATATATATAATATAGCTGCAGTCTGCTTCCCTGGTGCCCCCTTTTGTTTGAGTTCACCCTAAATGATCTTTTCTCATCAGTTTGCACTGTATTGTACTGAGTCAAACCTGTACCGTGATATTAACATTCTCCTTGGCATCACAATCACACAAAAAGCTTCAGCAGAATTTTCTGATGGCATGACACATTAATTAAAAAAAGCTAAAAGAAAAACAGACTATTGCTTTTATGGTAATGATTATGGAGAGAGAGGTCACAAAAGGAAGCTACATTTGATAGGCCAGAGAACAAAGAGTAATAACAAGATTCAGAGTTTCCATTGCCATAAAGAAGTTGAGGTACATTTTGTTGCCCCTTCGTATTTTTCAAGTATCTTTTGTGAATTAAAATGGCTGACTAGATTTGATTAATAAAAAGTTACTCTTTCCACTACAATCTGAACAAAGTACAAATTTGCAGATCTAAGATCTACAGATCTATAAATCTAAGGTTTAGAACTCAAGTAGCATGTTAGTTACGCAACAGATCATTATGCTATTATTTTCTTATTTACAATACTATAATTTCATTCCAACAAACATGGCTTTTTTTGTCCTCCAAAGCAACTTTCCTTAATAACACCACTGCACTTACAGAATCTCATAGCTAATGTTTTTTATATATTTTCTTGGGAAAATTTCTCTGTTTGTCACATTAAAACTAACTAACAAGCCAACACCACTGTCAATGCACCCCAAGCCATATATAATATCGACCCCTCTGGCTTTCCATTTAGCAAGACATCAGGAATTTCCTTGTAGAATGTCAAAGAGCTATTAAAGAGATGAGCTATTGAATAAAACAAGATATTCCATAAAGGTTAAATTTCTGATTCAGAAGCAAACACAGACTGAGAAAGGTTAATTATATTATATTATATATTATATATCACACTACACTACACTACACTACACTACACATTATATTTTACTGGCCATCCATCCATGTTATGGTAAAAATATTATGTAATATGATGATTTGTTCTTAGAGTATTTTTACAAAAGCCATAAATGTTAAAAAGCTTTGTATTCCAAGCAGTACTTAATCTCTTGTAGCATATAGATATTACTCTTACTACTGGATGCACAGAAGCTGTAAAACATTTTGCCTAGATATAGTAGTTAGAGTTTAGAAATAATCTGAGTTTGAAGATATGCAAGTTAAGAAAAAAGGAGTCCCAGTTCTTCTAATATATTAGAAAAGAAACTGATGGTTAATTTTTTGTTTTGAAGTATGTCCATCTGTCTAGAATAGTGTTTCTTAACCTTGACAATTTTAAGGTATGTGGACTTCAACTCCCAGAATTCCACAGCCAGCAATGCTGGCTGTGGAATTCTGGGAGTTGAAGTCCACATGCCTTAAAATTGTCAAGGTTGAGAAACACTGGTCTAAAAATAGGAGAAAGTCAGGTGAGTGGAAAGGAATGTCCTATGTCGATAGGGCAAGGAGAAATTAGAGTGGGTAGCACTGTGATAAAATTGATGCTTTCATATTTTAATTTTTATCTTTTATCACATTCATTGTATTGAAATTAGGTAAACAAAACTAGATTACCAATCTACCAGTAAAGCTGATAGGAAGTCACACGCAAATTAGAGGAAGATTTCAATTTTTAAAAAGGCTTATAATATTTGTACAGACAAAATGCAAATGCTGTCAAAATTTGCTTTCAATTTACCTAAGCCAGACTACAGAGCTGGTTTTCACAAAATGAAGAGCAAAACCTGAAATTGGGGAGAAGAATACTCTCATGGATCCAATTATCTGCCAAAGCCATCTGCCAATAACTGCAAATATATTCTATACAGTGGTACCATATACATAAGCGTTGAAGAGTTTGTAGAAGTACACGTTAGTGAAGTTCAATATTTTTTTCTGTAATTTTAAATGTTTAGCTTTTCAAAATGGAAAACACTTTTTGGGTAGTAAGAGAAAAACTGAAGATTATTACTTTACCGGAAGATTCAATGGTCATTTCCACACTAGTGATTTAGATCAAGGGGTCTTCAAACCTGGCCCTTTTATGACTTGTGGACTTCAACTCCCAGAATTCCTCAGCCAGACACACTGGCTGAGGAATTCTGGGAGTTGAAGTCCACAAGTCATAAAAGGGCCAAGTTTGAAGACCCCTGACTTACAGCATCAGCCTTCATTGACATGATCTAAAGCCTGTCTGCTATTTTTGGCAAAACAATGGTTAGAGGACTCAAGAAGATCCTATACAGTAAATTGCAATAATAATAAAAGAAATATTTCTTGATGTATTTCATTCTTGCTCATCCCTAATCCAATGAAATTGTTCCTTTTATTTATGATGGGAATATGTAGATCAAGTAATTATTTTAAGGGGTCATAGTATGGCAAAGTTTGGGAACCTCTGTTCTAAGCCATTCTTGGCAAGAATTTGGCTCCAAATCATAATTAACATTGTGGATAAGGTAGAAAGTTAAACTATAAACTGAAACCATGATAATAATAAAGGTTAACTAACTGTTAACTTCCTCTTCATGCCATCAGACAAGAAAGTGGTTATAGAGAATAACTGCTTCAGCAGCAGAATCTCTTTTGCTCTGATTACTTTTCATCCCTTCAGGTGAATGGAAGGTTCTATTAAGAAACAAAAGACTGTGGGAAGCATGAGTTGATTCCAAGCACAGTGGAGGCACTGACTCCATAATCAGAAAAACTGGAAATTACTGGTACCAGCTAGTGCAAAGGTGGCTGGGATACCAGCCAAGTAGAACTGCAGACTGCTGATGACGGTGTTTTCCAGTGTTTTAGCTGAACTCCCATCAAACTATCAAAGAACCTGGGTTCTGCTAAAGTAGAACAGACCCACTTTTCCAGAGGTCTTGTATGTTTGCATGCATTTGTCATTATAGTTACCAGTTAAAAATTTTAAGAACTTAAAAATTGCATAATATTGATTACAATCCTGCTGTAAAATAATGAATGAAATCTAACTAGGGCTGCAGTAATATGTATCACTGGATAAACTACTTTATCCTAAGCTCTAAGCAAAAGACAACAGTCAAATAATGAGAGAACTAATTGGTCCCAAATCTTATTTTATTTGGCTCCTAAGCTCAATCCTCTGTGGTATCTCATTTTGCTAAGATGCCTAGATCCTTTGCCTCACTGTACAAAAGTAGGGTCTGTTAGGCCTCCCCTTCTTATCTGCTCTCTACTTTCTCTAATGAAGTCTTTCCCAGTTTAGAAAAGACTTTTTCCCCCAAACTTGGTCTACTTCTGCATACCATTAGTAGTATGACTGAGAAACATTTATCTAAGAAATGCACCGTTAGTAATCCTTTACAGGTATGTACGAACATATCCTCGAACTATCCATAGTTACAGAAAGGGCTACCATTTTATTTAACTTAGGCATGAAAAGCCCTAGTAATAGCAGCTAAGCTAATGCCAGAATAACATTTTGCTAGTCATTGTTTCAAAAAGTTTCACTTATAGCTTTTTGAAATTAATTGCATGTCAAAGTTACTCCTATGTATAGGTTTCATCAGAATATTTCTAAAAGCATAAAAATGAATGTAAATCCTGTATTTCATGGATACTAAATTCCCACTATATACAATGAAGATTCTAAATAAAGTTGACAGGTGTAGTTTACTGGTTATGGTATTGGGCTGAATGTAGAAAAACTTGTTCAAAACCACTGGGTAACTTTGGGTAAGTCAGTTTCTTTTAGCATAATCTACCTGACAAGGTGAAAAGGGAAGGAGTGTGATGTGCACTACTTTAAACTCTTGAAGGAAAGTGAGATATAAGTCCATCAAACAAATACATATAATAAATCTGTATTTTCAGTTTTCATTTCATCAAATTTTTGATCACGAAATATAATCATCATAATATATATTTTCTGTAAAAACTTACAACAGAATACATGTTGTTAAAAACTGTGTATGTATATATCTATGTATGTGTGTATGCATGCATGCATGCATGTATGTATGATCCAAAACTGGTCAATTTGGAAAACTAAAACCTCAAGAAATATATATTATGCAATCGATAGATGAACTATACAGGAATCTATTTGAAATCCAGAAATCTAGGAAAATATATGACCAGTAGACATATATTTTTATACTTTATGTGCCAAAAGTTCCAAGTAATATGATCAATTTAAGAAGCAAGCCCCAGAATTACAAAAAAATGACCAAGCACCACAGTTTTACACAAGGGCTCATCTATTACCAAGAAAATCTTAGTCCACTGAACTAAACAAGCTTAAGTAGATTTCAAACTGCTTAAGCAAGCCTAAACTTTCCGAAAGATTTGTTTAGTTCCCAAAAGTTATGAACATTAGTTTTTATACAAACCTATGATTAAGATTAAGAGTCATTCCTCTGAAGTTGGAGAAAGCATTCTGAACCTCTGATTGGAAATTGCAACACTGAAAACTTTCTCCTGCTGCACCATTAAATTCTGAAAGCAACAATTCCTGATGTCATGAACTAGGAAGCAGTGGGCCAGAAAGGACTTTGGACCTGAGTATTAAGCATTCTTGGTCTTAAATCATATACCCAAGTCCACTAATGCTACAGAACAGTTCTGGAAGTAATTTTTTTAAAAAAATCCTTTCCAGTTGTTGGCAAGAAATTGGAGAGTTAGGGGCCCCTTCTACAACTGCATCCTATGGTAAATAAATCCTACTGGTTTCAACAGGTTTATTGTCTGGTAGAAGATGTGAAAAGATAATGTAAGAAAAATTATCAGTATAGCTACAACATAAAATATACGCAAGCAAGAAGCATTTACACTGACAGTATTCCCTATGCTCCATTATTTTTTCTGAGACAGATGCCAGCACAAGACTGGATTATATGCTTCCTCCATCATCTCAGCTATTAAGGATGTGTCCAGATATTTCTTTGCATGTCACACATCAAACATTACATGTAGTTTTTGGAATTATTACATTATATTATATGATTCCACAAGTTTTAAAATTCTACTTTTGCACAGGAAAAGCCTCAAACATGAAAAGTTTTCTTTGTAATATCAGAACCACAACTTTTCACCCTAAGGTTACAAAAAACATTTTGGTGATATAAAGTTCAAATGGTCAGACCAAAGCAAGCAAATTATTAGTTAAAGAAATGCTCTGTATGTAAGCTCTTTTGAATTTTAATGCAACATAGATACTGTAGACATTAAAACATCACATTTTCAATCGTAAGACCATTCCATTAAATTTCACCATAATCATGCTTTAAAAAAGAAATTACATCTTTAGATGAAACTTTCCCAAATAGATATTCTTGTATAATACACCATTTTTGAGTGACAAATTGTATTGAAAAATTTGGATAAATACAGAATGTAAAAGATAAGTGCATTTCTCATATCTTGGAAATGTGAATTAAATTTGTTTGCTTACAGATATAGTTCACAAAAATAATATCTATATCTATAGAAGAATTCCTAATACTTAAGAATCTAATTTGACAATGGTAAAGGGAAAATATCTCAAACGTTTTTCAAAATTTAAAGTTTTAGCAAGATCTGTTGATTTAGTTTTACAATCCGGTTCATAGAGCATTTCAATTAAAGCACCTTTTGATGCAGCTCCTTCAGTTACTGTCAACCTATTGAATTTACTACCTAAAAGCTCCACAAAAGGATCAGTAGTATTTGTAAGAGGTGAATAAAACTTTCCAAATAAAGTAAATGAAATTATCTTAACAAGTTCAATTGTGCTTCAGTATTAATCCATTTAGCCTGGTACACTCCTGCTGCCTCTGAAGTTTTTACTCTGTTCAAGTATAAACTCAGTCATGCACTATGGATCTAGAGAGGACTTAATGTTCAGCTCAAATGGAATTCCCAAGCAATTCTAAACGGAGAATTTAATTGTGCATTATTCAAGAGGTGACAAGTGCAGCTTTGCTAAAAGCAATACCTGCAAAGAGAAGGAGAGTTTTAAAAAATGTCTAAAGCAAACAGGAGTACAAATTAGGTTCCATTTAAGTTGTGCAAAGAATATGTGTGCAATTTTTCATGGCAAGCTCTGAACCAGCACATTTAAGGAAGAGATAGACTCTATAAAGGATTATAAAAGACTGTGTGCACTATTGGTTTGTGGTTAAGGCAATCAGGCTGGAAACTGGAACCATGAGTTTTAGTTTCGCCCTAGACACAAAAGTCAGCTAGGTGACCTTGGGCTAGTCACTTTCTCTCAGTCCTGGGAAAGAGGCAATGGCAAACCACTTCTGAAAAACCTTGCCAAGAAAACTGTAGGGATTTATCAAGGCAATCTCAGAGAATAGGACATGATTGAACGGAACAAAAACAAACGCTGCAATGGTGTAACAAGAACATACTTGGGGTTTATGATACAAAGATGCAGCATGGGACAGCATACAAACTATGAAAGACACATAGTCACAAAGGATGTTTCCAAACTTCAGTACTGTAGTACTATATGAATACATTCTTATGCGATAGGTAAACACTTAATCTTGTATGTAGAGGACAGTCTATGTGGATCTTGGCCCCACACTGCTTCTAGCTAGAGGTGTGATAGTGGTGCGGACAGTATCATACCACAGGCATGAAGTTCCAATTTAGTATCCTGTCTATCAGCAGCGTTTTCCATAGGGAGGGAAGAACGAGGATAAATGCCTTAATACAACTGCGGTACCTAGTCCCGCCTGGGCCTGGCAGACTGAATACCCGGGCCGCTTTCAGCAGTTAACAAGAGTCCAAAGCTCCCATAATAAACCTGAGCCACCGCCTGCCCAGCTCCAAAGCCCCTGCTGTCCTCTTTCTCCTTCGTGGAAGGGTGTTTTTTTTTCCCCCTCCTCCTCGACTGGTCCGCACCCCTTCCCTTTCCGCCTCGCGGAATCCGTTTTCAGGACCGGCTCTCAGCCCCAGCCCCAGTGGCAAATCAAGGAGGAAGAGCTCCTCCGGGCACGTGCAGAGGGCTAGCCGGCAGCCCGCCCCCAGTCCCATCCCAGGGGTCAAAAGGAAGGAGTTTCCCATTGAAAGGGCATGACTTTCAGGGCACGCCAGTCCCGGCCGGCACTTCGCTTCTCCTTTCCAAGGCCCAAGTCGAATCCGATTCCGCCCCGAGAGACCCACCGAGCGCCCCCGAGTTTACTGCTTGGCCCCCGGGCGGCCCGCACCTTCTTGGGCGCCTTGGTGACCGTGGACATGAAGGAGTATTTCTCCGCGTCCTCCATCTCCTTCGCCTGCTTCAGCTCGTCCCCTGCGGCAGCGTCTGGCACGGAAGACATGCTGGAGAAGGGGGCAGGAAAGGGACAGAGCGCCCAGGCCGAGGAACCGACGGGGACGTGCCTGCCGCGGCTTCCCCTTCACGGGCTCCGCGACCTCCTTCCACGATCGCCGAATCTGCAGCCGCCGCCGCGCTCCGGCAAGGGGCGGGGCCAGGCGAGCACCTGCGTCAGCACGCACCCGCTGAATTGCCCACTTCGGGCACGAGAGGCCGTACGCAAGGGCCGGGCGCCGAGCCTCCCCGCACAGGCGTCTGCAGCGCCTCCTGGCGGAACTTGCGCTCCTCGCTTTGGAGTCCTCGACTTCCTTTTGTTCGGTGGCAAAAAGCAAGGGGGCGGTGTCTTTTCTCCTAGTGTAAGATAGAGGATGCATAGGCTCAGTAGGAGACTTATTGATCCATTGTTTTTTCTGCAAGAGCTTAGAATAATTACTGTTCTGAATATCATTAGGCCTTTTTTCATTAGTTTATCAATTATTTCTATATAGATAATAACACAAGTAGCCTATAGTCCAACTCCCTGCTCAGGCAGGAAACCCTATACCAGGGGTAGGCAACCTTGGCTCTTTTATGACTCATGGACTTCAACTCCCAGAATTCCTGAGCCAGCTCAGGAATTCTGGGAGTTGAAGTCCATGAGTCATAAAAGAGCCAAGGTTGCCTACCCCTGCCCTATACCATTTCAGACAAATGGCTGCCCAGTCTCTCCTTAAAAACTTCCAGTGTTGGAGCATTCACAGGTTCTGGAGGCAGGTTGTTCCACTGATTAATTTTGTAACTTGTCAGGAAATTTTTTCTTAGTTCTAGGTTGCCTCTCTCTTTGGTTAGTTTCCATCCATTGCTTTTTGTCTTACCTTCAAGTGCTTCTTCCCTTTTCTTCTGCTTTGGAGAATAGCTTGACTCTCCTTTGTAGCAACCCCTAAGATATTGGAACACTGCTATCATGTCACCCCTCGTCCTTCTATTCATTAAACTAGACATACCCAATTCCAGCAATCTTTCCTTATATGTTTTAGCCTCCAGTCCCCTAATCATCTTTGTTGCTCTTCTCTTTACTCTTTCTAGAATCTCAATGTCTTTTTTACATTGTGGTGACCAAAACTAGATGCAATATTTCAAGTGTGGCCTTACCAAGGCATTTTAAAGTGGTATTAACACTTCACGTGATCTTGATTCTGTCCCTCTGTTAATGCAGCCCAGCACTGTGTTGGCTTTTTTGGCAGCTGCAGCACACTGCTGGCTCATATTTAAGTGATTGTCCACTAGGACTCCAAGATCCCTCTCACAGTTGCTACTATTGAGCAAAGTACTAGCTATACTGTACCTGTGCATTTGGTTTTTCTTGCCTAAATATAGAACCTTAGTTTTTTCACTTTGTTAGTGCCCAATGTTCAAGTCTGTCAAGATCCTTCTATATCTTAAACCTATCTTCTGGAGTGTTGGCTATTCCTGCCAGCTTGGTGCAAATTTGATCAGTTCCTCATCTATCCCCTCATCCAAATCGTTGATGAAGATGTTGAAGAGCACTGGGCCCAGCCCTGGGGCACCCCACTACACACTTCCCTGCATGTAGATGCAGTTCCATTGAGGACCACACACTGAGTATGGCCAGTCAGCCAGCTATGAATCCATCTGGTGGTGATGCTGTCTAACCCACATTTTTCTATCTTATCAAGTAATAGGTTATAGTCTACTTTATCAAATGCCTTACTGAATCCAAGTAAATTATATCCACAGCTTTCCTCTGATCCACTAATTTTGTCACTTGGTCAAAGAATGCAATAAGATTTGTCTGGCAAACCCATGTTGGCTTTTGGTAATGACTTTGCCTCTAGGTGTTCACTGATTCGCTGCTTGATTATCTTTTCCAGAATCTTTCCAGGTATTGAGGTCAGGCTGATAGGTCTGTAGTTTCCTGGATCCATTTTTGTTTCTTTTTTGAAGATGAGAACTACACCAGCTCTTTTCCAGTCCTCTGGTATTTCTCCAGTGCTCCAGGATCTTTGAAAGATATAGTTCAGTGGTTCTGAGATCACATCTGCCAGTTCCTTCAGAACCTTGGGGTATAATCCATCTGGTTCTGGTGATTTGAACTTGTCTAGGCTAGACAGGTGATCACTTACTGTTTTCTTGCCTATCTTAACTTGTGTTTCTAATCTGTTTTGTATGGTACTGTTTTTGATAGGTTGGACTGTTTTTTCCCTTTGTGTAAAGACGGATGCAAGAAACAAGTAAAATAATTCTGCTTTCTCTCTGTTGCTTGTCACCTTCTTGCCACTTTCTTCCACTAATGGACCAATCATTTCCTTAACTTTTTTCTTGTTTTTTACATGTTGAAAGAAGCTTTTTTTTGTTATTTTTTGACTTTTTTCGCAAGTTCATTTTGAGCCTTAGCTTTCCTCACTTCTTCTTTGCAGGCTTGGGCTATTTGCTGATATTCTGCCTTAGTTATGTGCCCCTCTTTCCGCTTTTTATACTTATCCTTTTTATCTTTCAATTTATCAGAGAGTTCTTTATGCAGCCATGCTGGTTTCTTTTGAGAGCTGTTGTTTTTCTTCTTCTTGCCTTCTTCTTGTCATGTTAGAGATATAATGAGATTAATGTTTTATTTACACACATACAGTGTCCCACCAGTATGGCTTTTC
This sequence comes from Crotalus tigris, assembly GCF_016545835.1. Classification (NCBI taxonomy): domain Eukaryota; kingdom Metazoa; phylum Chordata; class Lepidosauria; order Squamata; family Viperidae; genus Crotalus; species Crotalus tigris. The sequence goes on along the minus strand of NW_024100417.1, from coordinate 2,991,614 downwards.
AGTAAGACATTATTACATGTATTAAATCAATTATGAAACAGGGTTTATTATTCTAAGGTGTTCCTATTTCCTTATTATGGAAATTGATAGAGTGGATTCTTCATGCCCTTGCTTTCACCAAAAGAGTTGAGCTTGGCAAGTGGCTCTTTTGCTCTGTCCACTTAATGACTGGGAGATCGCTTAAAAACTGAAACTAAAAGTGCCAAGATTGTGGTCACTGAGCAAAGAAATCACATGGCCATCACACATAACAACTGCTTCACTCAATGACTAAGATTCCTGATCCAATTGTGGTCAGAAATCAAGGACTACCTGTATTACTTTGTCTTTGTTTTGAGTTCTGATGTGAAACTTGTATCCATTAGTTCTTTTTTACAAAATCTGTTCTGTTTGTCCTATTAGAATCCAGAGGAGCACTGCTCACAGATGATGGCTTGTATCGTATTGGAGGAAGAGTGTGTGAAGGTGCCTCTCATTTTATGTATTTGTTAAGACCTGTGATGGTGCTGTTGGTGTAGATGTTGGGGATAAAATTGACAATATGGTTTGCTTCAGGCATCATTATCCTGTTGCTCTTTATTATTCAAAAAAAACTTACTTCTGCAAGTATTGACTTGCCATCTAGTGCCTGAAAAAGTGCAGTGTCATTGTCCAGTATGAGCTGTAGCCTATTAATAATGTATTTGAATGCTATGAGCTATGAAAATAAATGAGAACCAGTGGTGTTTTCTTTCTATGATCAGAATTTTAATATATCTTCCCTGAAAATTGTTCTGGCTGTAGTGATTTGTCTACTCATCTCATTGGGTGGGTAGTTCAGTTTCCTGAATCAGACATTCATTTTAATTCCATCATTTGACCATTTCTATCAACTGGAACAGAACAAATGTGGTTGTAGTGTAGAGTCTGATTATAGATTATAGGTTTGGGGGTGTCTTCTGGGTGGCAATAGGAAGCATGTAGTCATGCATGGCAATCTGTACACCTGTAGATTTCCTACATAATGTTTAATATCAATTGTGTAGTTTTACAGTGACATCAATGCAGTAGATTCTTCTTTGGATAGTTGAGGTTGATGGAAAGGATGTAAACAGTTGAAATCATGATGGAATTTGATGAGAGTTTCCTTTCCATGAGTTCAGATAATGAAAATGTCATCCGTGAATCTCACAAAAGGATGGGCTTCATGCTGTAAAATTAAGAAAACATTGTTTTAAGTCAGACATGAAGATATTGCCATATTGAAGAGCAATCATTGGCAGGAAAGAAACAGGATGGAGACAAGACTTAACCTTCATCAGACTACTCATTCTATTTATTGTAATTATTCTTCCACTATGTTCATTAGTCAGTGCTGATGCTTCTAAAGATAAAATAATATCCCATCAGTACAAAATAATTTTTAAAAGCCTACATAGAACACTGAAATTGCAAAGTCACAAATGCTTGGTTGAGATATCGTGGCAGGGATTGATTACTTACGAGCCTCAAATTTTTGCAGAACTAAACTTCCTAAGATATAGACATACATGCTGAACCTTTGGAAAGCATGACATATCTACCACTAAAGATTTTCTTAAGAGAATATTTGTAAAAATTACATAATGTATGTACTAGTATAATTTATACATTTTTAAAAAAATGTTAAAATAAAACCTATGTTTGATTATCAAATAAGTGTGGAGACAAAGACTGGCAAAGAATTCTGGGGATAAGTCATAGGATTAAGTAATAAAAGAATATCATGACTCAAGAGGAAAGTTTGTGGAGAAGCTTGCCAAATTATATTTAAAACAAGTATACAATATACCATTTGTGTACTATTTCTGGGTGGTATACATTAGGAATTGGGGAACATCATGGAATACATTAATTTCCCCTTATGGATATCTTGCTGAAAAAAATTAAAAGATGAACTGGAGATTTACAGATTTGATAATTAGAAAGGTTAATGGATTATGGATGATTATGGAAAGAAGGAAATTAGTATGCAAGCTTACAGAGAGAGAGTAAAATATAAATGTACGTATAACTGTTGTTAAGAATATCAAAAGCCACTTTTTATTATTTTTTCTTTCTTTTTTTCTTTTCTATTTCTTTTGTTTCTTTTTTCTTACTACTTTTCTCTATTATTTTTCTCGTCAACTCTAAATTTGTATTGTTTTTATTCTGTTGAAAGCTTCAATACAGATTAATTTTTAAAAGATATGTACATTTATTTGCAACCATAGGTTTTAGCAAAATTATTTTTTAAAATAAAGGAATACATTACAGTAATTTAAAAACATACATAAAATGAGATCCATCAAATCTTGAATAGTGTAAGCCACATGAAGCAATTGCTCTAGGTCAGGGGTAGAGAACCTTGACTCTTTTATGACTCCCAGAATTCATGAGTCAGCATGGCTGGATCAGGAATTCTGGGTATTGAAGTCCACAAGTCATAAAAGAGCCAAGGTTCCCTCCCCCTGCTGCGCTTGGTGCTTAATCATAGATATTTTAAGAACCTCTGGTAGCTTCAGAGGTTCTAGATAACAATTCCCATTATCCCTGGGAACTTGCAAAGTGATGCTTATTGGGTATTTTAAGAATTGTCTCAGCACATCCAGAAAATTCCAAGTGATACAGCTATACAGTAAAGGCAGCAAACAGGAAAGAAATGTTCCACTCCCTGTGCCAGCCTACCCTCCCTTCTGTCAGTCAATGGAAAGCATTAATTATGGTCAGCATTCAATCCCTGTTCAATTTCCTTCTCACCTTACAAAGATACTGAGGCAAGAAAAGGAGCCTCAGTTGGAGGCAAGTTGGGCAAGGAAGAACTGGGAAGAAGATTAAATGTTGTAATGTTTCCTCTGGAACAGAAACAGAGCTAATCAATTTAAAGAATTAATCAATTTGGACTTTGCAGAAAACTATTAAAACTGAAGCATTCTAAAACCATACCAGTGGAGTGGAGTGGAGTGGTGATCTGAGGCCAGTGGTGATCTTGCATGTGGAAAGTCCGACCAGATCTAATTCAAGAGATACAATCCAGTGGAAGTTTTTCTGTCCTCACAATAGTGCAGGGGTCTTCAAAGTTGGCCCTTTTATGGCTTGTGCACTTCAACTCCCAGAATTCCTCAGTCAGGCATGCTGGCTGAGGAATTCTGGGAGTTGAAGTCCACAAGTCATAAAAGGGCCGAGTTTGAAGACCCCTGCAATAGTGCCTACTTTCCATTAATCCCAGCACATCTTCTGCAAAATAACTTCCTAGGAGAATTAATTATTTACAATTAATTATTTAGGAAGGGAGAGGCAAGCCCGTTTTGCAGCACCATCCAACTAAGCCTTTGTGTTTGGAATAAAGTTGAAAAATTGGTTCAGTTGAGCTTTCTCTCAGTTACAGCTATACACCTACCATAAAATTTTGGCTCAGGCCTGATAACGGAGAAAGCATAGAGTAAGATGCTTTGATTATAAGGGAATAGAATAAGGAGAAATCGAAAAAAAAAAACCCACCAAACTGAACTGATTGCAGAGTGATTGAAACCACAAATTAATAGGAATCAATTTAGGACTTTGGGCTATTCCAGGGGTCTGCCACCTTGACAACTTTAAGACTTGTGGCATAGCTGGCTGAGGAATTCTGGGAGCTGAAATCCACAAGTCTTAAAGTTGTCAAGGTGGCAGACCCCTGGAATAGCCTAATCGTTGACCTTAAGGTGGCAGTGTTGCACTTCTCTTCAAAGCATCTATAAGTGCCTGGGATAAAACTTGAACTTGATGCTTTTTCTTATTGAGGTTGCTTTCTTAAACTCCAAAAGAATTACCAACTTTGACACTTTGCTCAGTAACTTCAATGGCCTTTGGATCAAAACTGGCAGAAGGTATCTTGATAGGGTCATCCTTGCTGATGGGGTCAAAAGGGAAGTGGTGAACTAAAAATAATTCACAATGGGGATGAGAGCAGGTAGGGTTCTGCACTTGGAGAAAAACTACCTCCTCTAGTGGAAGGGGCTCCAAAACCAAATCTAGAAGAAAACAGTGGAAAATCATACTTCTGTACTGTAACCAATAAAGGTGTACAGGTAGTCCTTGCTTAACAACCACAACTGGGCACAGAATCTTTGTTGTGGAGTGAACCAGACATATGGGTATCTCACTTAATGAATGCTTCATTCAACAACCAAGATTCTGGTCTAAGTTGCAGTTACAGAGGACTATCTGTATGGAAAGAGGAGTTTGATAACAGATGATGAGATTCCCATATCAAAAGACATCTAGTTGCTGAAGACAAGTTCAAATGACCTGTTTTTGGCATGTGACACAAGAGTATCTCTCTCTCTCTCTCTCTCTCTCTCTCTCTCTCTCTCTCTCTCTCTCTCTCTCTCTCTCTCTCTCTCTCCCTCCCTCCCTCTCTCCCTCCCTCCCTCTCTCTCCCTCTCCCTCCCTCCCTCTCCCTCTCCCTCTCTTCCCCCCCCTCTTATTGGCTATCAATCTTACCATGTAACTCTGGATGGATGGATTATGTCAATGGTGGCGAACCTATGGCACGTGTACCAGAGGCGGCACTCAGAGCCCTCTCTGTGGGCACATGCGCCATCGCCTCAGTTCTAGGCCTTCAGCTGGGTTTTATAAAACCTTTTCTCTTTAGGCCTCCGCTGCCATGTGCAAAAAAAAAAAAAAAAAGGTTCAATCTGTCAATTTCAACTTCTCGTGGGGAAAAAAAAAGATCTTGCAAAGTTGGAATTGATTGATTGAACTTTTTAGTCCCACCCAGTCTGCCATTACCACCGCAGCCACGCCTACCCAATGGGCCACACCCACCCAATGGGCCGCACCCACCCAGCACCCGACAATGCATAAGTGGGTTTTGGGTTGCAATTTGAGCACTCGGTCTCTAAAAGGTTCACCATCACTGGATATGTAGTAGAAAAAAACAATTATTCTTGCCAAAGTTGATAGAAATGGAGGTAGGGGAAGACAATGGATAAGATAAAAGGGCAATACCAAAGAAATTACAAGTTTGTCCTTAGAAGAACTATAGGTTATTGCTGGAACAAGCTGAGATGATGGGCATTTGTCCATACATTTGCATCGGACCCATCAATTCTCTGTCTTCTTCTTGTACTCAGATATGGAAGGAAGGAGACTAATAGTATCTAATAGCATTTCTCCATTCCATACTAGTTGGCAATTAAGGAGAACTATTAGATATACCTCTTAATCACCAGCTTTGGCCAGCTTTTTAAAGTATGTGGAGGTGCGTCAGAGTTCTCTCACTCTGTTCTGATAAATCTGTTCTGAGCCATTTTCATCTCATCACTAACTGAAAATCATCCAAGTCTCCTTGACTACTATTCTTCTCCTTGGTGCTCTTTGCAATATTTGTATTGCTTACTGTTCCTTTAATTGCTTTCTAATTCTTGTATGCAGTTCTGCAAAAAGCTACATTTGCTTTTTGTACTCCCATTGCCCAGGGAACCTCATATGGGGACTTGGAACAAGATGGTTTACTTCTCTATAAACTTTTCACTAGTTCCATTAAATGTGAGTTCAGATGCCATTTTTCTCTGGTATGTAGACCAGCCAAAAATCTGCATGGGTCCAGGAAGCTGTTTTGAGTTTCTGCCACTACAAACATTTGTGTTTGTACTATGTATACACTAAGGAAGGTTGGTTTTATAATGTACAATTTGTATAACCTACTTTGTGTCTGCAGAAAGGGCCAATCATTTCTTTTAAAAAAAAAACCTTTGGCTATATTTCATATTAACTTAATTGAGAGTAAATATAATTCTGCCTCTTTAGGAGAATGCAAAATATTTATAGTTTTATCTGTATTCCCCCTGAAAAGTTCTAAGAAGCTTTCTGGAGAGCTTAGCAATAAGGGAAGAAAAGAGTGGGAGTGTTGGATTTTAATGTGTGTGGAGGATATTCTTGATGGGATAATGGAGTTCAATCCATTCCTGTGACAGAAATCTTCAGACATGGCTGAATTCCTAGCAACACCCAAGAGCATGACTGTTTTTCTCCACTCTCAGATCTGATCACACCATCTGTTAAAACCTTTATCAGTTGGTTAACAGGACATTCTAAATCATTTTTATTTCAAACATATCTAAGTGTAAAGCCACAGACAATATCTGAAGGAAGCCACTGTACTATGTTCCCAGAAACTTCACCATGGCAGCTCAGTATCTGCTGAGATGACTATCACGGAAACAGAAAAATCTATCAGCACGTCTAGTTTCCTTGCACATTAAGCCTATTTTTGACTGGTCTGTTTGCAACATTTAATAAATGTATAAATCATCACTCAGAAACTCAGGTCTGCATGCAATAAAAGAAATGAAATAAAAATCATAGGTGCAAGGAACTGATAAAATTAGTAGCATCAGTACAATTCTGTGATCCAGTCACAAACATCTATGCACACTCTTAGCAATAAAACATTCTACATTGTTGCTGTCTGGGCAAACAAAATATCTACATGGCATCACAAAGATAAAATTGCTTTTCAGGAAAGAGTATAACATACAACATACCAGTAGTTAGGCTTCAGCAGTGATTACACTAGGATGCCTCTTTTGAGATTAAAGAGTTAAGATTTGGATTTAGATCCTGAAATAGGAAGGCAACACATTGGTAAGTATGTATGCACAGCTATTCAAAATATATTACAGGCCAATCCTCAGTTGTCTGTTCAGAAGTCAGGAGTTTTTTTTTGTGTTTATTTGTTTGTGTGTGTAATGAGTTTTCTGCAGGTAACTGGGTATGGCTGCCTTCCAACTTCATGCCCTCCAAAATGGTGGGATTTTTTCAGCCCCAACATTTTTAGGGAATGATAAACGATAGGAGAAACCTGGGATATAGAACTTAAATGTAAAATATTTGAAAAAGTAAATGAATCAAGATCAGCAAGGATGCTTACAAACAAACATAGGCGTAACGGGAAAGGCAGAATTCCCCAAATTTTCTGCAGTACGGGAAAGCATCTTAATCTGCAACTGACAGATGGAAAAAGGCTGTTCAGCAGGTCTTTGTGTCTAGGAATTTGTAGGTGGGTGTCAGGGCAGCACTAAGCCCTGCTGTGGAAAGTTCAGTTTCTCTCTTACCATATTTTGTCCATGAGAATAAATTCCTAAATATAAATTGTAACTTTTTAATATAGTCCTCAACTGAAATACCTAACACACAAGTAGTAAGGAAAATATTTTGAACGCTCAACAAATTAAGTTTAAATGATAGACACAGATTTAAAAAGAGGTAAGATTTGCGATGATCGCAACATCTTTTTTAAAAAAATCAGAAAATATAGTCTTGGCCAAACAGGAATGTCTAGAATGAGGTAATTTGTGTGTTTTACTCGCTAAAGATGCATCCCTCTCTTGGAGCACTCTGTTCTTAGCACCTTCTTCACCTGACTGTTGTTTGGCTGTGTCCTTCTATTCCTCTGAGCAGCCTTTTCACTTGGCTATTGACAACAGAAGAGGACAGCAGGCAAAAGATAAGTTGGGATATTTTATTTATTTATTGCATTTTAATCCATCTTTTCATAAAGAGTGAATCTTCTACATATAGGTGTCCACATAGCAATAGCAATATCTGAGAGAAAGAGGTTGGCCCAATGTCTCCCAATAAATTGCATGGCTGAACTTAGGTCTTCTGATTCTAATTCAACACTTTTACCATTACATTATCCTGCCCCATTTTGTTGACTCCCAACAAAATCCTCCTCTCCTAAATATAAAAACTTTCCCACATTTTTTAACTTTCCCATTTTTTAAACAGTCGAGACCTGCTGTGCTTATCCCCAAAAAAGTGGCAAGGGATTTACGTGAGATTGGCTTCGCAAAACATCTGACACAATGAATTGATGCAACACATAAAAATTAGGTTGCTAAACACTACATTGTTGCCTGAACTCAGTGCACAGTTTAGTTTTAATCTATAAAACCCAGAATATCTTAAGAACTAGCAATCTGAAAGAGTGAATGCTTGATTATGAACTTATCTACAGAACAATCTTTAGAGGTTCACGTAAATCTCACTTTAGTTTGCAAAAGCAGTCCATTTTTTGCCCACTCTTTACAACAGGATGAAAAATTCAAAAGGCTAAATGAAAAGGTCCATCCTGATGCTTTCCTGTTACTTTATGACTGTATTTATGGTAGCACATTACTTATCTTTAAATCAATTATACGTGTTTTCAGATGTTTTCAGAGATCTGGAGTCCAGGGCTACTATGTGTCATAAAGAAATCACTCTCTGTTGATCCTGGAGTTCACTGCAGAACAGATCTTCCACCTCTTGCAGGAAGGCTGAATCTATTTGATAAGCTCCCCCAGATATCTGCTGGACCCAACTGCATTTCAGAGATTGGAATTATCTCTGAGGCTTTGATACAAGCTTTGGCTGAAGCCATTCGGAATGAAGCAGAAGCAGCTTTGGATCAAATTGTGCCTACTATGTGGACTCCCACCGGGCACAGCCCCCCCCCCCATATGCCCTCTGGTTTACAGAAGACTGCCTGAGGATGAAGAATCAAAAGACATTTGAATAGACAGAAGTGTTATATTAGAAATTACTTTCTAAGGGACAATAAACTGTCCTTGAATTGACTGTGCTGTATATATGTTACTGTATTTTATTTCCTAATACTTCTAAAACAATTAGCCTCAACTAATTTTAGCAACTCAATGGACATTCTCACTAAGTATGATAATATGTGGAGAAACGAGAGGGGGGGAGGGAGGGAGGGAGAGGGAGGGAGGGAGGGAGGGAGAGAGAGAGAGAGAGAGAGAGAGAGAGAGAGAGAGAGAGAGAGAGAGAGAGAGAGAGAGAGAGGTCTGCGCGTCTAGGTATATACCTGCCAGAAGACACCCTTCAAAAAGGGCAGGACTGGGACAATAATAATGAGGCATACTGTGGGCCCCATCAGTCAAGGAATTCTGACTGGTAAAGTCCAGGAGAAGGGCCTTCTCTGCCATGGCTACTGCTCTTTGGAACATCTCCCCCCCCCCAGTTCAGATTGGCTTTCACCTTTCTGACCTTCAAGAGTGTAGGGTTTCCTGCCTGAGCAGGGGGTTGGACTCGATGACCTCCAAGGTCCCTTCCAACTTTATTATTATAGCCACTGCCAGATGGCTTGAGGGCCCAGTAGGAGAGGGTCACACCGGATGTGGTTGACAAATTAAGACAATCCCACCTCCCCCCCCCATGCATCCCATTCCCTCCCTCCCCATCCTTTAATTTTATTTAGATTGTGTTTCCCACTTTTATTGTTTTAAAAATATTTATCTGTTAGGATTTTAATGTTTTAATGCTGTAAGTTGCCCCGAGTCATTCTGATACGAGATGGGCAGCAAATAAATTTAATAAATAAATAAAATTAATTATTTACTAATAAAACTAATAAAATGATTAATCTTTTGAGTCAACTCCTGGTAACTGCCTGGGTATGCCCGTGCAATATTCTTAGCAAGAGGACGGTTACTGCTTTTTTTTGAGGTATGTTTCTTTAATTTTCCTTCTAGCCTGAAGGTAGTCCTCTGGTACTTTCCAATCTAAGCACTGTTCTTAAGCCTACACAGGGTCATCCAGTGCAGCCACCAGCTGTATTGGATATATAACATCTGATTAAAATGAATTGCTGCAGACTTGTGCAATAATCCAGACAAGAGGAATATCTGGAAGTACTAGTTCTATCTTTATTGTAAGGTTACATTGGCAGAATCTTGCACATCTGAAAGTACATGTCTCTCCTCCCTCACCTTTACAGCCACAGAAACTAGGGAGGGTCCTTTCCAAGATATTTGTCATGCCCCCATTCCTTCAGCAGACTCAGCTGCCTTTTACCTGACTGTTGCTTGCTTTGTGGCTCTTCCTACTGTCTCTCAAGGACATGCCCAACATACTAATCCAATTGTCCATAAAAGTAACATTCCATTATAAAATAAATTGATCTCCTACTTGAATTTATCAGCCATTCTCTCACACACCTGCTAAGCCATCTTGCACATAGGAATTTGTCAATACACACACCCTGGAAAACATTGACTTCTGCCCTTCCATCAGAAACAGCAAAATAGAAAAAACAAACAAATGAAAAGAACAGGATAGAATTGGACTCAGGCATTTAGATGAGAAGGAAAGAAAGAAGAAGAAATAATACTAAATAGATATGAGCAAGAGGAAGGGAGTAAGGGAGGAAAAGAGAGAAAACTTCTTGTGGCATTTGTTGTTCAATTTTCCCATCTGTAGCTATATTTCTGCAACTTGCTCCCAAATGCAGTCCAGCTATTCTTGTCTTTTAATTGTCATTTACCCATTAGCGGTTCAACATTCGGATGCTGATACGTCTCTGGAAGAGAACTGTTGCCTCTCCTAACCATCAGTAACATGCAACCACGCTTAGGGCTGGGAATGGGGAATTACTACAGTTCCAGAATTGCTGACATGCTTGCATTTCCCTTGCAGAAAAAAATGGGCTTTTAAAGATGATTGAGGACTGGCTCTTGGTGGCAGAGATGTTTTGGGAGAATTTCAATCATCTAACTCCTGGCACCAAGCTGAGCATTGCTTAAACTCTCTTGTGTCATGATAACAAATATATTTGCAATTCATATGTGCTTTTCTTAACAACCTTATCTATTATCTGACTTTGTACAGTAAGAAATGGCTATTAAAAAGGTCAAACAGATAACCTTTGTATCATACTTCATTGCAGAAAGAATTGAGATTAATTGCCCTATACATTGATTTCTTATTATATGGAGTTACAGTAATTGAGCCTAACCACCATTTTTCATTTCTTCTTGGGTAGCATTTGTTCTGGAACTGCTTCTGAAGTCTAAAACACTTGTAGTGTTCACCAAATTTGGAATGGGTCTTATCACCCAGCTCTACAAGGTGTTGTGCTTCAGGATATTAGCGAATGCAACAATGCTAATTTCCCAAAGATCATCAGCAGTTCTGAGTTCCTGGCATTTATCTGGAGTAACCTGATCTACAGGTCTTGTTTTCTTTTTAAACTCTCTTCTACTATAACTTCTATTAACCTAACCGAAACAAGATCTTTTTAAGGTATTACCTGAAAATATATTTCTCTTTTATATAAATTATAGCTCTTAGAAATGAATACAATGAAGCACATATATTCTAGGTTTGGAAGTCTTTCTATTTTTAATGACTGTATTAAACAATAGCACTACCTCAGCTAGTGTGATGGACATAACATTGCAGAGTTTTGACATATTGAAGTTTAGTAGATGGAATTCTGCATTTAATAATTTAATAATCAAGGAGAGAAGCAACCTAGAACTAAGGAGAAACTTCCTGACAGTTAGAACAATTAACCAGTGGAACAACCTGCCTCCAGAAGCGGTGAATGCTCCAACACTGGAAGTTTTAAAGAAGAGACTGGACAGCCATTTGTCCGAGATGGTATAGGGTTTCCTGCCTGAGCAGGGGCTTGGACTAGATGACCTCCAAGGTCCCTTCCAACTTTATTATTATTTGTTTATCTGCTTTTTTTTAAAATGCAGATAAGACATAGAAATGACTACCACTTCTAAAACAGGCAACATCACAAGAACTTTCAGGAAAGTAAGGAAAACTCTCCTTTTCCAGTAGACATTTGGAAAAGGTTTTTAACTTTTCATTTGGTTAAGTGGTATTTTTATCTTTACCTTTTTAAAAATAGATTTCATTTTAGTTATTTGAAATTTTATTTTGGTTATTATGTTATTTGTTAGAGTTTGGAGTTTTTGAATGGGGCAAGTTACGATAGTAAATTGTAATAATTGTTTTGCAATAAATAATTCCCACAGTGTTTCCAGTAGCAAGTTACAAATTGTTTGGTATTTGCTACTGACAGAGCAAGAAAAGGGTATACTTGGAGGGATTTGCAGATTTTTTTTTTTAAAAAAAAGATAAACTGGAAAATGAATATATTAAAATTAGTGCTGAAGAGAGAAATAAGAGGGAGCACAATATTATGGAATACAGACTGATTTATTGATTGGTTGGCATCTCAAACAGAGAATTCCTGTTACGATAGGGCATTCAACTTTTTGATGTTGGGTCTAAAGTGAGTAGGGCCACTATTGCAAATAAGTGGGGCCATATTTTGGTTTCTTTTCTGTTTCCAAGTAGCAATGTTTGGTGGACTTTGTTCATTTCCTTAAACTAAGACTATTTTAAGATGGTATCCTTACAGGTTTTGTATGTTTTGTGCCTCAGAAAGTCAGAAAGCCACACAACTAGTTTTCTTGGGGACACATGCAGCTTTGTTCTTGGAAGTGCAGCAACAATATGCTGTTATTGCCAAAGTAGCTGTAAAACAGGTTGAATAAGGTAGGCTTTCTTTGTTATCTCTTTTTAATGGTATGTGGGAATTACCTTGGGTGGAGGGGGGGGAGAGATACCACCAAGGTAATGATCAGATAAAAGTGAGATGTCACCAAAGTAGTGATCAAATAAACCAACATATCTTTTCTCGGGAACATATTGCAACTCCAAAGGGTAAGAACAAAATTCCAGGAAAAAAGTACTGTGATTTAAGGAGTTTCCAACAAGTAATCTCATGAGGGCTCCTGCATGTTTCAAAGCATCTTTGCCCTTTGAATCTGAGGCATAGCACGGCTTTAGTGTATATATGTGTATAAGAGAGAAATGAAGAGAAAAATAAAAATCACACATTTCTTTCAAATTCCCTGAGGTCATTTGCCTCTAGCAACTTGGACCATCTTGTAGAATCATCCAGCTATAACAGTGCCAAAAGAAAAGTAACAAAGGTTTTGTAGCATTGAAGTGATAGTTGATATTATAAAGATGTTGTATGTCGGTGCTAGAGAAATGGCCAAGCACCATCAACTGAACATTATCAATTTTTTTCTCTTCCACATCTCATCTTTGCAACCTCTATGACTGAGTTGTTAGAATCATTTCTATACACTGCAAAACATGTGGAATTGCTGATGCTTACCAGTGAAAAGAGAAACACCAAAAGACTTTTCCCATCCCACTTATTTGATTGTGTGCACCCACCTCGTTTCGTTTGTGCAGAGCTTCTACCTGAGAAAACCCTTTTATCTGTTTGATTTTTTAAAAAGAAATATTTAGAATATTCTGACATTTCCATAATTTTGAGGCTTTTCAAAAACTAAATCTAAGTAGTTACTTTATGCACAGAAATGTTGTTCTGATTCTGCCCAAATCCCCAAAGGTCTCTTAGCGTAATAAACTTGTTACCTGCATCAAATTGACTTCTTCTGCTTCACGTGTTTAGGTTGCATTTTACTATAGATTTATTTTTATGGTAGAAGCAGCCTTGCATCTTTTAGTGCTGTCAAAATACAGTTCCCAAGATTCCTAGCTAAAACAGTTGCTAATATTTGTAATAAGCAACATTTAGAGGACCATACCTTCCTTATAGTATTTCTCAATATTAAATGTCCCACTTGTATATGCTAGTCTCCTAGGGTCTAAAAAATGTAATATCCTCTGAGCTGCTGTACCAAATAGTACTGTATATAAATTCCATCTATCAGTAGAACGATCTAGTATCTTAAGCAAAAATTATCATCTTAAGTATGCTGACATTTCTCCCCAAATATGTACAAAGCTGAGACAGTATCTCTTTCCTGTTGCAGCTTTTTCTGAGCAATTGATTAAATTTTTAAAAAATGGCAGACACACAAACTGTAGAATCTGTCAGTCTTATCAAGTAAGTTGATAAAACCCTGACCAACATTTTACCAAATCGGAAAGTCAGGGATCCAGCCTATAGTTGCAGAATTAATCTCAAGAGTCCATGTGACAGAACGAAGGAGATAAACACCATCTGCACTCTTGTCACATGGCAATCTGTGTTTGTGGCTGATATCTGAATCCGGAAAAAGAATAAAGAATTTGTACAAAAAACATTTTTCACAGAGGGGGAAGAGATGAAATGGCCTAAGAAGCTGGCAAGTGGGAGCCGAATTGAAGAAAAAAATTAAAAATGGCTAGCAAGCAAAGGTGGAATTAAGTGATCTTGGACTGTAGAAGGTAGAAAAGGCGCTGGTTCCAGGATGATTCAAGAGCATTGAAGAGGAATTAGATCACCAGCTTTCTCTGTTTTATTTCCTTTTATTATTAAGAATAAAAGATACACAATGATTCACTCTGTGTGCTATATTTTGTCTGATTAATCCCAAGTTCAATCCAATAGAAGAGAATACTGTAGCTCAATACAGCTTAGAGTTTCTGGTGTCCTCTGAGCTTGGTTGTTTGCTCGAAGACATTTGACTACCCAATTACATAATAAACTTAGTTCAACCAAGCTCAGAGCACCAAAAACTTCACTGTTCCTATCCTTAGGACCAATGGGCTCTGGATATCTAAATTGGACATCCAGCTATGAGGACACTGCCATATTTATAATTAGGTGGACTAGTCAATTTTTTTGTTTAAAACTGAGCCGTCTACATTTCTGCCCACTAGAAATCTCTATTCTAAATGGTTACGAATTACCTGTAAGTCATCCCCAAATCCCTAGCAGACATAATTTGGATAAATATAGTCCTAGGTACATCTCAATCATCATTCAGATTTAAGCAAAAAGCATAGAAAGCTTTTAAAAGTGTTTATTAAATACATCATTTTCTATTTTAAATAAACATTTGACATTAAAAAATTATATAAAATATTTGTTTGTAATATACATATATATATATTTATTTATTAAAAAGAACACAGTTTGAACCAGAATTGCAACTCTCTTAAAAAAGCAACTTTAAAAAAGACATGGACATGTGGTTCTTAGGATCTGACTTTAATACTAAACATATACTGTGCCAGCACGCAAGTGCTTAAGATGGAGCAATTCAACTGCTCCATCCAAACTCAATGATAAACCTGGCCCAAAGGGGGGGGGGGGCTGGATCTTTCTTGGAATCAAGCCAGAGCTATTCCTGAGCTATGGCTCAATGACTTATATACAAAGCCCCTGCTAATGCTTAAACCTCAAAACTTCTGTTAAGTCCTACTTGCAATTAAAATTTAAAAAGGAGCTTGCCAGTGTTTGCAATGTAATTCTTTATGAGTTTAAGCAGTTAAAACTGGTCTGGATTTTTTTTAAAAAAAATACAGCAATCAAATGATATTTCATCAAGCCCCCTTCTTCCAACAGCTTCATGAATCAGACAAATCCTAGCATAGGGTAAAAATTATTGGATTAGCTAGACCTATATTTGATTAGGTAGGCCAGGGGTAGGCAACCTTAGCTCTTTTATGACTCATGGACTTCAACTCCCAGAATGGCTGGCTCAGGAATTCTGGGAGTTGAAGTCCACAAGTCATAAAAGAGCCAAGGTTGCCTACCCCTGAGCTAGGCCAATACCTCAAACTGAATAACATTTCCCCTCCCATGGCTCAGAATTTACACCCACATATATTGCAAAATATCATTCACCAGCACACTGGACACTATTGAAACTGAGGCCTGCTCACATCAATAAAGCAACTAACAATGCATTGTTTAGCAATCATTCCTCACAGAGCCTGATTTGTTACATCCATATCCTCCTCTAAAAAAAAACCCAAAGTCTATCAATGTTGATCTGGTTCATTAACTTTCAAGCAGCAACTGGCAGCAGCATTCCCAGAGACCAGCTCAGAACCATCACCTGCCTTGCTGAAATAGGGAAGGGCAAAATGTCAGCTAGAGAGAGAGAAAAAAAAGGGAAAGCACTTGGGTTGAAATGAAGCACAAGGCCAGAATGAAGAACTGGAATGTTCTCAAAAACAAACAAACAAAAAAAACATCTTAAGCATAGAAAGTGCAACATTTCGCTTTGCTTCACTTCAAAATATGGCTGTAAATATGCAGCTCCCATTCGCTTGTTTATAGCTCAACTCTCCACTACAACATGGAAAAAAGAATGAGGGGGTTTACATCCTGGACAAATCCTTATCTATAAGATCCTGAGTCTAAAGCTTAAGAGGCAGAGGTACTTATTTCAAGACAGACACAGAGCTCTTAACCTCATGATTTTGTTGCTCTACTAAAGAAAATGTCTAGACTTTGCAGGTACAAACAATAAAAGAAACCATGCTGCCTCCTTTAAAGACTAAGGATACATTTACAAAGAAGAATTTGAGTTTGTTTCTGCAGCCAAGTTCTAATATTGAAGGATATAGCCAGGCAACCTACTTGCAGGAAAGAATCAGCAAGCAAAAGAAGGTGTTAAAGACCCCCAATCTTACTCCATGCCTTCCATGCAAGCACACTCTTACTTTACATCTGTTGGGCAAAATATTATGGGAACACAGATCTACTAAAGTAAAAAGTAAGTTGGAAAGTATTTTGAGGGACACCTTGACCTGATGGAAAAAAACAAAGACAGATGCCCCAAAGGCACAGGACTTGTGGGAGCATGCCCATTCTTGGACTTTTACAGGCCGGCATGTTTGTTTTGCTGCAGAATTTCTTTGTGGTGGTGATGATGAGGTCAAGAAGACAGAAAATCTAAACAGCAATTCAGCACAGCTACATTAGTTCCACTTGCACCTGAAAACATTTCAGGGGAAAAGTGGTTTCTGGGCATCTCTTACCAGTGTCCCAGTTAACAGTGCCTCCGTAATATTTCCTATAATGGCAAGGGAAGCAAACGAAACAAGGCTAATTCTCAATACAACTTGAGTCCTGTTCCATGAGTACATCAGTTGGTGACTTGTACCAGTGATAAAATACAAGGCTCAAAAAGATAAATTTCCATGGCTAAATTCTACTTAGAAAAGGCCAGTTGCTTCATTCAATAGCTGCTAACTGGAAGACTCTTAGGAGACCCCACAAGCCAATGCTCCTTCATATTCTTTATTACCTATCCAGCAATTGGCATTCAGAAGCACACTTGCCTCTGAATAGGGAGCCTCCATTTATCACTGATTAAAACAGATTAATATATAAAGGAAAAACCACAGCTCTGTTTTAAAACCATGCTAGCTGGTACCCAGCACATTATCTTGTGTAGTATGGAAAGGTACTTATTTTTTGGCTTGTCCTAAAAACTAAGTAAAATCTATTTTATTAGTAAGTTAAAATTTAAGGCTAAAAACATCTCTCATTTTGTATGATAGAATTAAAAATGGATTCTGGGAATAAAACCGTAAGCTCCTGGAAAAGTAGATAGCAACTTTCTCTGAACAGTGTGTTAGATTATATAGAGTGCTAACTGGATGGGGTTACGCACAGAACTGTACTTTACAACCTACAAAGCTTAAGAGATGAACAAAGTGCCTAAAAAATTAATAGCTGGCATGAGGCTGAGGTCCTGAAGTCTTCAGCCAGAAGAGGCTAGAAGCTCTAAAAGAAGCAGATAATTTTCATTCATGTTTAGCATGGCTGTTCAAACTGCAGAATCCATATTTAATAGATCTGAAAACGATACCATCTGTTCCCCTTCAGAATGGAATAGGCACAGTAGTTCTTAGACCATCTCCATCATACAAGGGATTTTGCAGACCAAGTTCCAGTTTGTTGGCTGAATGGTAGAAAAAAGGCAACTTGTATAATGAATACCAATCTTGGCTACCAGAAATAAATAGCGTCCATTTCCTGATAAATTCCTTCCCATTAAAAAAAAGTATAAAAACAATCTTCATGGAAAAGTACTGCTGTGGCTTTAGTTCCAGAGTTTCCTTTGTGCAATTTCTCCCAATAATAGCAACAGAACTGTACTTTGAAAGTGGGGCTTTCAGTCCAAAACCCCAGGCAGTTTCTCATTTCAGAGGGAATGGTGCAACTGGAAATAAGAAGATATGAAGAGCCATCACTGTTTAATTCAAAAGTGTCAATCAGTTTAAGAGGTAAAATACAGGCCATTATTTTATTACAAATCACTTAGTAACTTTTGCTAAGACATATGCAAAGATCCAACTTCAGTTCTCATGCATGACCTTTGATCTCAGAAAATGCAGTCCCATAAGAATGCAGGTTTTTTTTTCAGACTAGGAATGGATTGTAAGTTGATGTCTACCTGCTGCTGCTACCCCTAAGGACATAGCTACATTCCATAGCACCTACTTATAATTTACAGGAAACCTGTATCTACGTAGAAAGGAGGTAGCAGGTTGCATGTGCCCATCGGCATCCAGTTAATTCTTGGGCATCTGCTAAGGCTCAACTAATTCAGCATCTTGTTTCCAAAATATATCTAAAATTCTAAAATTCTTGACAAGACAGTAATATTCTCCTTTCTGGCCCTAGCATTTAGTATTCATAGCAAACTATATTCAAAACTGCTCACCAAGTTTATGCAAATGTATGGTGTAACTATTGTAAGACAGGCAACATAATAACTCCTCCCAAAAAATTAAAACGATAACCTACCTCATACTTCCCTTTGAATCTGCAACTCCAAGTGTCCCTCCCCTCCACTCAATGATCTACAAAAAAAGAGCAGGAATCTTAACTTCAAGACAAAGAGGAAGAACTGTGATGATTTACTAGTCAATATTTTGTACAACTTTCTATGACCTGGTGGCTTTCAATTTGTAGCCCAATGCATTTGGAAGTCATCAGCTGGTACATTCACACAGTGGCCCAACAGATTCTATCCCACAGGAGTACATTTAAGACCTTTGTCTTCCTGAGGGGCAATTCAGTGAGTTAAACATAAGAATCTGAAATACATAGCGAGAAATAGAGGATCTATATGTCAGGAATGACTGATCTAAAATAGAAAGAGGCTAACAGATTAGAAAATCTAGTTATACAGGCAGGCTTCATGATCTTCTAATTTCTTACCTTTGTTCTTCTGTTCTTTCTACATTATTCCCCATCTGCTGTGTCTGCCTCTTTCTTAGGATCTGTATGAAAGAAAATAAGAATTGGGTAGTGGAATAGAGAATCCTGATTTGAATGAACCATGAGCAGATTGAATTGCTGCTGGTATAATTGGCACTGGACTTCCAACTAAAAGCTGTGGCTATCCCAAGAGGAAATGGAAAACTGAAAACTACTCCAAGAAAACACTTCTACTGTGGTTTGAGTGCTACCAACAAAGATAACAGTTGTCTTTGCATATGGAAGTCATCCATACTACTGGGCATATACCAACTTTTAAATCAAGTTTAATTTTGCTCGGCACACTTTCAGAGTGTAGTTTGTTGGCATGCCATTGAAAGGTAAAGAGTGCCTTTCAGGCGACATGTCAAGGCCAACATTAGATTCTACCATCACTACTTCCAGGTTTTTCAATATGACTCCCTCTCTTTATGTACAGTGATAAATTATAGTGTTAAGAAAAAAGTAGCTATGGCTGCTCCTGCATAATCAAAGCCAGTCCTTGAATATGTCCCTTTTTTTGATTTAATTATGCAAACTGTTTGTGAAATAAGCAGAAACAGATTTCAGCCTTGGAAGACAGACTGTGCAAGCGCAACAAATCAATAGATAACTTGCTTACTCTTCCTATGAAACAGTTCTTCTAAATAATGTATGAAGTAATGACACATGCAACTCGTTTAATACCAGTGCAGGTCAACATTGTCTCTAACATGCAACTATATCTTCTCTTGTTCAATCTGGAGGAATATTTATTGTATTTATCATTTTTCTTCAATTCTGTAAGACTTTCAAGTTACTTATTAACAATTTCCAACCCTATCCGCAATTCTAAGAATCAAAAGATGAATCACAGGATGCGCTTCCCACTCATCAGCGGCATCAGTTCTAAACACCATACTTTTACAGCCAAGGAGTTTTAAGAAGTTGAGTTGTGATGCTGGTCAGCATGGGGAATAGTCTGCCTTAAGCAATGCTTGCATCTTGTGGTGTAGGATGCTCTAGGATTGAAGGTGGCCCACGACAGAGTTACCACTGCAAGGCATGCATGAGATAAGACGTACCCCACAAACCTAGCTATAATTATTATTATTTTTTGCATCTCAATGAAAACAAAAGGAGAAGGAAGGTATTTTACAACAGAAAAAAAAAGTAAGATGCGTTGCAGGAAATACTTAATGGAAAAGCAAGGAAAGTGTTTTTGCTGAGGGACACAAGAACTATTTTGCATCTAAGACTGTTGCTCATACCTAGCACTATTGGTTTTCCAGACTTATCTTGAGATGGCAAGGATTGAACCTGCAAAGCATGTATTTTGCCAAGAAGCTACACTTCTTTCTAAATGACAGTTCTATGTTACCATCTTTAGGAAACTCTGTGCCTCAAATTTGCCACCAAGAGAAAGAGGAAAGGAATGCAGATGTACATTTGTTAAGGCAGGACTTAACCTTACCCTGGACTTATGCAAGTAGAACAGCAGGCCACCCAGGGCTAGCAGGATTCCCAAGACACTGGGTATCACCACATATGTCACAGACGTCCCTTGGATATTTCTGGGCTCTGACTTCTTGGTGTGCTTCTCTGCGTTCGGAGGAATGAAGTTCAGATCAAAGCTGGGTCCCAGCAGGCTATCCTCCAATTCCCTGTCCTTGGCCAGATCCTCTTCTCGTCTCTTTCGCAGCTGGGTGTTTTGCAGTGCTTTGGAGGTACTATCTCTGCTACTTTGCTTTGCTTTCCCCAGGAGTATTTGTTTGGGGGGTAAGGAATTCTCTGTGGTGACCACAAAGTTAGAAGGATCTTGTGTTGCAGAGACAGGATCTTTGTGGCCCAGGACATGGGGACTGCCACTGGGGGGCACACTAGAGCTGTCTATTTGTTCCAAATTGAAAGATGATGTCAGAGTTAAGCCGAAAGCACTGCTGGCAACAGTGATATCCTGATCAGATGAGAGTCCTGGAGTGGCCTCAGTTTTTTCTTTTATCTCAAACCATTGCTGATTGAGAAATGACTTGGCTAAGTCAGAGAGAGGGAGATGCTGAGAAGCTATTTCATCAGATCTTTTCTGGCTTTCACCAGTTCTGGAATCCAGGGAGGGAGATCTGGTCTCCATGGATTCCAAATGTTTCTGGATAGAAAGAGAAGGTGATGATGGTGATGGTAATATGACATCAATGCCAGCCCTGAAATCCATGTTTTCAGTGATTTCTTGGCTTTTATCAGTGCTTCTAGACACCCTATATCTGGTATTGCTTTCAAACCCACTAAGAATTTGAGTAGTATCAGGAAGCCTTAGTAGCTGGAGAATGCTGACAGCTGTCTTCCTGCTGTCCAGCTGGTCTGCAATGGAAGAGAAAGACTCAGAAGTTGGAACGAGATATGTCGAGCCTTCTATACTGATCAGGCCTGTAGATGAACAGTTGCAATCCAGGGCAGTAACAACACCTGAAAAGATCCAGATAGAGAGAATGGCCATAGAGTAACCAGCTTCTTAAGATGTAAGGAGAACCAAAGGATTGCATTAAGCTCAAATAAGACACTTTCTTTAAGCTACCATGCCAACACCAGATTTCAGCCTTTTTTTCAAATCATGGCCAAAAGCAACAGAAGAAACTGCAGGTTAAAACTGAAACAAAGCAAGGCAACCAGCAGAACGATCCAGAAAGAACTTTGAGGATGAAAGATTAATGAATGAATGGATGGATGGAGGAAACAGTGTAAAGATTAGCTTGGGGTAGCAACACCAAAAAAAAGGTCATGCAACTAAAATTTATGGAGAAATCATATATAATTGAGAGCAAGCACTAGACCAGGATTCAATTGTCTAGAAAATCAAAGCAAAGGGAATAACAATTTCTACAAAGGAATGGTGATGTGGATAATTATGGCTACAAGTAAACTATATGTCACTAGAGGTGCTGCATGCACAGACATACAACATGAACTGCCACAAAACACAAATGAACTCAAGACAGATTTTCAGGTCAGACAGTGACTGCATTCTCCTTGGCAATCATTCAGAAAGACTGAAGGCTTCATTATGCCATTGGATCTCAGAATGATAAAACTAAAAATGAGATTTATTTGGAAGCAGATTTGAGAAGTATACAAAAGCCCAGCCATAAAGATTCCATTCAATTATGTCTGAATAATGCTAGGACCACTAGGAATTCAAGCATTTTATATGGACCTTCCAAGCTGAATTTAAAAAATAGAAGGGTGTATGTACACACACACACACACACACACACACACACACACACGTTAGATATGAATGCAATATCTTCTCAACTTATTCCCATCTTTGTAGCTTAGCCTTTCCATCTATTTGAGGTCCATCTCAGGAATATATCTGAAATTCTCTGTCATCATAATAAAATATCCCATTTCTGGTGGTCAGGCACCATTCTAGGATTCTTGTATCTTTAAGCAGAAAAGCTGCAGTTTTGAAAATCAAAGTTGATTGTGAAGATACTTAGAACAAAAGTAATTATCCGTGGTATGCTTTTAGGCAGTCTTTATAAATACTGCTTGAAGTTTCTCTCAACGCTAACAGAAGCCAAATACATAATAGAAAGCAAAGAAAATACAGAAATATTAAAGTTAATTAACACAGAACAATGGGTAATGGGGAAGGGAAGAACTTCAACTGACATTTTGTTAAAATCCACACCATCCTGCTGTATAGCAATAGCAATAGCACTTAGATTTGTATATACCGCTTCATAGTGCTTTACAGCCCTCTTTAAGCAGTTTACAGAGTCAGTGTATTGCCCCCAAACAATTTGGGTTCTCATTTTACAGACCTCTGAAGGATGGACGGCTGAGTCAACCATGAACCGGTCAGAATCAAACTCCTGGAGAGAGCATGAGTTAGCCTGCAATACTGCATTCTAACCACTGTGCCATCACGGCTCTTATATATGCACATAAGAGTCAGGATTCTGCAGCTAGATCAGACTTAAACAGATTCAATGTTGTCTTTACTTCAAACTAAGGAGGCCCACTGCATTTCCATTCGAATGAGATACCTGTTGACTTCTAAGACTTACATTCCAGCAGACAATAGACAACACTTGCAAGTATAAATGCACAGAGAAGCCTGCTACACAAACATAAATGCACATATATAAAAGCCACAAAATGCTTCACCCAATTTAAAATCATCCCTTCCCTACTCTGTGCCAAACTATTGGCAGGAAATGCACATCTGAAAAGCCTTGAGTTGTTTACCTGGAGAAACAATCTCCTTTTCCTGTGATTCCGAACACTTCTGGAAGACCCCACTGCAATCATCTGTGAATGTATTCTTGCTCAGAAACTGCTTGGCTTGGCTAAAATATTTGTGCACCAGTTGTAAAGTCTGCTGTGCAGTCAGGGAGAAAGTCTTGATGCACTTCTTTCAGAGTAAACAAAAAAATATGAGGGGAAAAGAAATAAAATTAGCTGATATTTTATCTATGACAGCATAAGAAATTATCACCAGCCAATCACCACTAGTTTCTCTACTTCTATAAGCAAGGCCTATTCTCAACTCTATACTGAAGATCCTACAAGGAATATCCTACGTATCAATAAAATTTGATATGGGATAGAGCAAATACTTCCTCAGTCCCCTAGGTAGCTTCAGTCCCTAAAGCTTAAGCGTAATCAAATACCAACATATTAAACATCCAATCCACAAACTCTGTTTTTCAGACTGACTCTGTAAATCCCATTGGTTATTTGGGGGATTTTCCTAATACTTCTTTTTTTCATATTTGGGGACCATTTAAATTGATGAAAAGTTCTGGAGAATTTAGATGATTGCATGCCTTTTTGGGTCATTTTGATTGGTCCTAAATGATATCAGGCATATTTTGCTTATTTTGTCCATAGGCCAGCGTAAGAAGGATTTCAACCAAAGATACAGCTATAGCTGTTAAACTGGAAGCATTTCCTTCCCAGTGCAGATAGCAAGCGTTTGGAGGAAGAAGCAGCTGGCTGAAACCTATCCATTGCTTCAAAGGCCCCAAACTAATTCCCTTTCTGCCCTGTCTTAGGTACTTTAAAATTATGTATCTGTATGGGAAGCCTAAAAATGTGATTAAGGTTATATCTGGCTTCTTTAAGGTTATATTTGGTTTCTTTAAAAGTAGGCACAGTCAAGGCAAGACACACTAAAGCATTTTTTTCAATTCCCTCCTCAGCATCCTCCTCTCTAATATTTAGGTGACAATTGTCAATCAACTTCTCAGTCTCATTAAATGTATTAGCATTGTTTCTGAGGATTGCAAAACTGATCAATAAAATTTACCTTATTCTTATCATTGGGAGGCTTAATGCATCTTGCAAGGTCCAGGTATAAGTCCTTTATCAGATGGAGTTTCAGATAGTTTGGAGTATTACTCGTGAAGTTAATGTTATCAATGATATATTTCAGGGGATTATAGGCTGCTTTGAGAAAGCATTCAGTATTACCCTAGAAGATAATAAATACAGATGTCAGCAATGAAAATATTCAGTTTTGGCATGAAAAAGTTAGCATTCTTCAGATTAAGTACTATTTTTTCTTGTTGTTACCACCTGTCCTTTCCAAAAAAGGGACAAGGGGTAAAAATAGCCTTGAAGATGATCAATAGCCTCTTCTTGCTTGCTCTTCTTCAATTATAAATGGTCCAAAGAGGTAAGACAATCAAACGAACAACAGTATCAAAGGCTCATAAACTCCTCTTGGGGTATTTTATTTGAGAGCTCACCATGGACCAGATGAAAAACTAGATGTTAATGACCTCTCTAACATCTTACAAGACTCAGGACTACCCAGAAGATATTGGCTGCTGGGTAGTAGTGACCAAACTAGAGGAAGAGAAAAGATATGCAGAAGCCCAAAACTAAAGCAAAAGTCAGCACTATACTCACAATTCTTCATAGTGAAACAAATAAATCTTAAAAAATACATTGAAATCCACTGCTCCAAAGTCTGACATTAGAAGCTCTTATATAAACTCTAATTGGCAATGTGACAAATTGAATACAGTACTAGACTCCTGCAACTTACCAGTTCCCTTTCATCCACGTATTCAAAAGATCGCAGGCAGGAAGTTTCCATCTGACTATCAATCTGTAATGAAAAAATACAAGGTAAATGTCCGTTAATCTTACTCTGTTTTAGCTATATGAATTCAAAGAATGCTCCAAGGAAGCCAAGATATCTAAGGCAAACGTAAACACTAGTGACAGCATAACAAAGTTAGAGAATGGAATTCCTTGCACAAACCTAGAATTTGTTTAGGGAGTTGCAGGAAAAGTGAAATATAGGTGTTTAGGAGAGATAAATCAAGGAATGGTCAAAAAGGCACATTGACTGCTCCTCTATCAGACCCCAAACAATCACTAGCAATGTCACAGAGCAACTCAGGAAAAGGCAAGCAGGAAATCAATGAGGAAAAAAGCTTAGCTCACTATCCCAGGAATGATGAACAGTTTAAGAGCATCACTTTCGGTTTTGGGTTTACCATCTTCAGCCTGTTCTCACTTGCCCAAAGGATGGGGGATTTTTTTTTTTGATTCTGCCAAAATGGGTTCTAAGCCAGCACAGCAACAACTAGGCACCAACCAGTTAACCAAATGAAACTCTGGCAACTGTTCCTGCTTTCTGGATACTTCTGCTGAAAGACTCTTCAAGCAACATCACCAGGGAAGAAATCATACAATTTCCATTATTCTGGGAATCACGTTATCCATTTCATAGCCGTTCTCTTCCCTGAACATATTTGACTACGAATTTACAATTTGCAGTAGTAGTCCTTGACTTATGACTGCAACTGAAACCAAAATTTTGGTCGCAAATCAGGACAGTTGCAAATTGAAGCACCCACATGACTGGATCCAATCTTATGACTATTTTTACAGTGGACGTTAAGCTTATCACATGGTCATAAGTCTGAAATCATTATCTCAAATGAATTTTTTTTGCCAGAAATTGGAAAAAAAAATCACAGATTGCAGTCATGTGACTGCAGGACACTGCAACCAGTTGTAAATGTGAGCCAGTTGCCAAGTGCCCAAATGCAGTCATTGGACCGCACATGTGTGTGTGTGTGTGTAACATTTTATGATTGCCAGAAGTATTTTATGGGCTATAAACCATCCTTTCTGAAGCCTTGTTAACTCCAAATGGTCATTAAAAAACCAATTGTATTTATTGCTTTGATTTAATTCTATCATTAGGGCTTTTGTCAGGTATAACAAGAAAAATCATACTAGAATGAAAAACAGCTTTACAAATTCAAGTGTCTCTGCAAGTATAATTCAGCTTTTGAAACAGCTACTGAAATAGATGATGCAATAAGATTTCTGAATGAACATTGTTAAAACATGACAAGCATAATTAAAATTGCTTGTACAGTTAATCCTGCAACTTCCCACATGATTTAAAGGCATTCTACTAGGCCAGGGAATTCATGGAGTTTTAAAGATACATTTTGATAATCCAATCCTTTTCCTAGATCTAAGTGGCATGAAAATCCCACTCTTTGTTCCAAAATCTGTATTCTCTTTGGGAGTGGGGAAGAGAGATTTTTATGATAGTAAAATGACATAAATAATAAAGTGCCAAATAAGTACATAATACTTCCAAAATATTTGAAATTGGAATCATTAAAGTTTTGGCTTCAAGTAAAAGATATACCAACTAATCCTAAAATTTAGTCATGGCTGCAAAATTAATCAGCAGTACATTTTATTCAAACAATAAGCTCCATTAAGGTGTGGCAGCGTAATATTTGAGAAATAGTATGAGTTACAAATGACTCATTCTGCTTGGCTTAGAAAAGATACTGAAAAATAAGTGCACTTTGTTAATAAACAAAGTGAATAATATATTATTCCTTTCCAACAAGAGATTGAAAATTTAAAAAAAAATTAAGTTAAAACTTAAAACTATAAATTACCTCTATCAACCAGATTATATTATCTACCTGTTATTAAACTAAGACTTGCTCTCAACTCCAGTGCCTATTATTTATTTATTTATTTATTGGTTTGTCTGCAGGATTTATAGGCTGCTCCAACTCCTGACAATGTGATAGACAGCTTCCTAACATATAAATGGAATAAAAAAATAGAATCAAGTAAATCAGTGACTAGAGATGTTCCTATGGAACCAGAAGCTGAGACTAAAAAATATTAACAGCAAGGGAGACTTTATTCTCCCAATCAAGAGGGAATTATAGCAACCCAGTTTCCCTGGATTGATGAACAACCTTGCTTTCATCAGTTTTTCTAATATTCAGAAGAGAAGAAGCCGAACACATCTCAGATAATATGTTACTCCAGAGAAGAAGGGCAGCAACTGAAAAAGTACTTCCGTGGGTCCCAGAAGATGACAATCTCTAATAGAAGGGGCACATCAGAAGTCCACCCTGCCAGGTCTTATTGAATAGGCAGATATTATAAGGCAGGGTTTCTTAAACCTTTTGCCATCACACCTCTCTTTAGGGTAATCTTAGTGTACACACCTTCCCTAAAAATCCAAACACCAAAATGAACACATATATATGTAAACAATGAAAACAATACAATGAAAGGTAGATGTATTTTAATAATGTAGCTAAAAGGTTCTTCACGCTTCCCCAGGACTCTGCTTGCACCTCCCCAAAGGAGGTATACTTCAGTGTGGGAAACCTTGTTATGGGAAAAAGGGGCATCCAAAGATATCCCCAAACCATGAACCACAACCAATGTCTTGAACTACACTCAGAAGCCAACTGGCACAGACTTCTTGGAGTAAAGGTGTCACATGAGTGCCTTCAAAAAGATTCATCACTACCCCAAACTACCTCACTCTTCACAGCTGCAATTTCCAAATGCTCCAGTGCTACATATCACAATATTCCATATGAAAGGTGACTAAGGCAAGAATGACAGCGAGTAATGTCTGTGGTTACAGGAAGAGTTACAATTGACATCCTAGCTGTAGCTCAGCAAAAGGCTTTTTAGCCCTATATTTGCCAACTGCTCAAGTAGAAGCTATGACCCCCAAAATTAAATTTGCACAGGGAAATGTAACCCAGTTTGAAGTTAATCATGGAATCCCACTGGAAGAAGCCTATCTTCTATCCCACAGCTATTCCATCTTATTGAGATTGATCTCAACCAGTTCACTCCCCAGATTACTGGACAAATGTCAGTGACATCAGTTATTTTCCAGTAGTCGAGCTATATAGTTGGGCATTGTCAGCATACTGGTGAAACCTGACTCCAGGCAGCCAGATGACATCACCTAGCAGATTCAGGAAGATCTTGAAAAGGACTGGGAGAATAGCAAGCCCTGGGGAATTCCCCACTTCAGAGATCTAAGATTTGATTTCTCACTAGCAACTGACTGAAGCCATCTCTTTGAGTAGGTGAACAGCTGTAATACTGTGCCCTTTACTCCCAACTATTGGAAATGGATCAGAAGACTGTTCAATGATATCCAAAGCTATTGAGAAATCAAGCAAGACAAGGAGGATTACCTTATCCCCATCTCAGTCCTATTAGAGATCATCAATGGACACAATTAATGCTGTGCCATGCTGAATCTAGGCCTGAAACCAGACTGAAATGGGTCAGATCCTCTATTTTTTCCAGGGCCCAATGCAATTCCAGCCCAACCATTTTCTCCACAACCTTTCCCCAAAAGGGAAATTTGGAGATAGGCTGATAATTGCTCAGAATGTTTTCTGAGAAACTCTGAGAAAATGAGTTGAGAAATGTTTCTTGAGGAAGGGGGATGCCACTGCCTCCTTTAAGCACATGGTAACACTTCCTCTCTGATGGATGCATTTCCCACCACCAACTTTCTGTCAGCTCCCTGGAAACTTTCACTACCAGGAAAGAGGGGCAAGGATCTAGACTACAAATAGCAGAGGACTCTTATTTCCTCAGGAGTTATAGGAGAAAAACTATCCCAAATAGTGTTGCAATATGGAATCTCAGTCATCTTCATTAGGCTTGCCTAGTGAACCTATACATTGGACCTATACATTATTAAAAGATTGAATGTGATAGCAGCATACCCCATTGCCTTAAAATCCTCAAAGGGGACAAAGAATGAACCACAAATACATCATGCTCCTTGAATATTCTTTGGCAACTGATATATGTAAGCGATAGCAGGTGTTTCAACATTGTTTAATATACATATTTCAATCAAGATATTTTCAGATAGGCAAGAATTTGCTTCCCTAGGGAGAGAACTGAACTCTAGAAGAGGAACACTAGCAACTCAACATTCCTTTTTTAGGGAGGTTTATCCCAAAGTCAAAAGATAAAAACAATTTATTCTTACAAGATGTTGTTAATAGGGACTGCTTGTAATAAATATGGATAATCAAAACATTGAAGTATTATTCATCTTATTATGTTGATGCTTTCTTGTTAGTTTTTGCAGAATCTAGTGCTATATGGCACAAAGATATTAAGACAGAAAAGCCCTCTCATTAACATTACAGAGAGCAGACTCTGGGTGAAAGACTAACTTGCTATTGGCAAAAACTATCCTCCATAACTTGGGTGGTATCTGGGTGTATTGACAAGAGATGTAAACTCCCACAATTATCCAATGAAAATGGCCATAATTGCCTTGAATTGTGGGAGGACTAGGGAAATCTGAGCTAGATTTTCAATACTGGTCAAGAAATGATGGAGAATAGAGAGGATTCAGGATGGCAAATTTAATAAATTCACATGATCAGCTCAAACATTTGTCATTCTCATACAGGATAAAAATATATCAATGTATACTCACCCCATGAATGCATAAAAAATGGGCAAGATAGAAACAAGAAAAGAGAAAGGCTTTCAGAAGTGTCCCTAGAATAATGCCTCACCTCCTGGTCATAGACAGTTTCGTCTTCACATTTTTGTTAGCTAAATAATAATTATTTTGAATCTTTCCTATTTGAATCAGCATTCTGTAAAGCCCCTGGGAATTTTGTAGGCAAGAAAAGTATCAAGATTTTTGAGACTTAGTTATGAAAACAATTCTTGAAGCAGAGATTTCCCAATGTTTATTAATGGTTTAGGCAAAATCAGGACTCCAAGAGACTTTGCTTCTAAGATTTTGCAGTTCTAGATCACCCTGACCATTAACTTATCAATTATGTTAGCTTTAGAAAATCCAACCTGCATCAATTATGTATATAATTTCTGGATTATTCCTCCAACTAAACTTTTAAAAAGCATAAACTTTTAAAAAGCTGGAAGTCTTTAGATGGGGAAATAACCTAGAGTAATGATCAGGTGAAGAAATAGCAGCAAAATATTCATGAAGGGTTTTGCCCTAACCACAGTGCATTCCAAGCTGTGCTCAGCTTGTCTGGTGGCTGGGTTTTATGTCCTGAATTTTTAATGCCATAAGCCATCTGAAGTCACTGTAGGTGGCTTGGGCGGCCATATAAGTAATTCATAAAATAAATTATTATGGCATGTCAATGAAAAGATAGCAAATTGGACTAAACTTCAGTCCTGGAAATAGCCAAATGATCAGACCATTCCAAAGTGGTTTTAAACAGCAGGAAACCAAAGACAGGGATGTAGGAACTTCATACAGCTCTTATTACAACAGTATATATTTGGCAATTTCATTTTCTTGCGGCACAGAAAAGATAATGGGTAATATTGCTAAAGTGACATAAACCACAAAATAAACTAAATGGAAGTAAAATAAACTGCCAACAACTTGACTTTAGTGTGCCATGTAGGCAGCAGTGCCCAACTGATCTTGGAATTTGTTATTAGGATGAGTGATCACAAAAATACCAGGGGTCATACACATCTTGGAAACTTTACCTTTCTTTTTCATAGTTTTCCATCCCTTCTATAATTTGCCAACAGAGATCTTAAACAAATCAAAAGTTATGTGTGTAATATAACCAATTATTTGGGCAGAATTTTAAGTAACTTTTATTTATGCACAAACCCTGCTTTCCCCCCCCCCCTCTTGGTTTGCATATTTATTCTTCCAATGCTCTTGGTACACCAATCAAAGAAACTGAGCTACAAATTAGGAAGACCCCAGCCAACCTCTGTAGGAATCTCTAGCAAGTTGCTCTCAGTCAGAATCTACATTGGCACTAGGGATATAATGCAAAACTACTTTACAGGTTTATTGTGTTGAGAATGGCCCAGCATTTGCAAACGTGAGAAAAGTGCCAAGATAATTTCAGAGGCCACTCTGCTTTCTTGCTGTCTGGTACCACATACGTACAAAAGAATCACTTTCTTTCTGAACCTAATATTAGAGGGACTGGGAACAACATAAAACATTGGAAATTAGGTACTACTATAACTTTATTTAATACAGACCCAGCCTGAAAATCTAGCTGAAAATCTACTACCAAGCTACCATCAGCACAGGTATCTGGTCCATATAATGTTACTTGTTAACATCGTTATTCTTTTAATATCACATTCTTACTATATAATTTATAAACTCACCAGGTCAGTCAGGTTCTTAAGGTGGGATGCCATGATGAGCCGGTGGCAACCAAAATGATTCTGTTCAGTTTCATGGATACCGCAGGTTACAAGAAGAAACAAAGCTAATTGCACATAGGCAACCATGTTTTCCTGGGCTGTGGATGAAAAAGTCTCATATTAGAGCCTTGTATTTTCTGCTCCTATAATAGGGCTGTCCCTAGCAAGCCTTTAAATTTCATTATTTTTCCTTTCTAATGCAAATCAACATTATACTTCAAAAATAAATGTTCTAAACTCATCCATGTCTGGCTAATGTGGTGCTGTGCCTTCCCTCACTTTCTTTTCTTAAACAAGTAGCCATGGAATTTCCTCAGCTTATTTAGAAGACTCCTCACTTGTTTCTCCCCTGCCGTGGTTTGCCACACATCTTCCTTCCAAACCACAACTGCTGGGAAATCATTCTCTCTTCTCCCATTGCCCTTTGCTACAACATCTGACTAGCAAAGACTGTGGTACTGTCTTCAGAATTACCATCCATTACTGCACAGAGGTTTAGTAAAAAAATAAAAAAAGTGTAGCTTTTTTTTTTTTTTAAGTCAGTGCTAAACTATGGCAGTAATATTTCCTTCTACTATTTGTACTTTCCCACCGGGCTTTTGCTTCAGACCAATTTGTGCTTGGAACGGACCATATCAAATTACCACATATCGGGCACGGCTCCAACAATAACTCTTTTCCATCCTGCTGGCATCCGTGAGTGCAGAAATCTCTGGACTATATCTATTTCTGAAGCCCGCCACATCTATTGAGCAAAGCCCGGCAGCACTGCTGCTAAGGCATGAGTTTCCCAAGGGTGCTTTAAAGTGCATTTGATAGAACAATCCAGGAACCTTTTTCAGGAAGTTCTGAAGAGTTAAACTCTGGTTTGCAAGCATTCCTTTCTCCCTCCACCTCCATTCTTGTGTTCTTATTAGGAAAAGAAGAGGTCAGACAAGTAGCCAAGCTGGGAATTTCCCCCATTGTTACAGCTCAGATGGATTGCACATTGCCTGCTGTTCTGTGACAAAGCTGGTTTTTCCCTTCCTTGTGCAGATGAAAATACTTGCTCCAACATAATGAAGTATTGCAGCTCTCAGCTCAATTTCCCTAAGTTCAGTTTTTATATGTCTATTGCTGCCCTGCTCTGTGCCACATTTATTTATTTAGAAAATATACTGTATATATGCAGTGGTGAAAGCGTATATATAGAAACCAGGAGACTGGGAGTTCTAGGCCTGCTTTAGGCCTGAAAGGTGGATGAGCAACTTTCAGCTCGTCTAGTTCAAACTTGGCTCTTTTATGACTAGTGGACTTCAACTCCCAGAATTCCTCAGCCAGGCATGCTGGCTGAGGAATTCTGGGAGTTGAAGTCCACAAATCATAAAACGGCCAAGTTTGAAGACCCCTGGGCTAGTCACTCTCTCAGCTCAACTCACCTCACCAGGTTGTTGTGGGGAACGTTAAGAGGCAGGAATATTAAGCATGTTTGCTGCTTTGAATTACATTTAAAAGTGGGATTAAAATATAATTAATAATAAATAATGGCTGCAAACAGCGAACAAAAATACTACCAAATCATAAAAAAATTAAATGCAATCAATATGTAAACACTAAGAACTAAACAAATCCTTAACAAGAAATCATTCAAATATTACAAGCAAGCAAACATGTTTTAGCCCAGCCAGACAGAATTAACCCTTTAAGTCACAAACATTCAAGGTATTTATTTGTATTCTGCCTTTATTCTTTTTTCAAGACTGCAAACATATCCAACACGTCTACTTCCTCCTATTTTTTCCCAAAACAACAACCATGTGAAGTGGGAGGGGCTGAGAGAATGTGACTGTCCCAAAGTCACCCCGTTCCTGCTTCTTCTCCATATCTTTCCAATCCCCTAACTTTTATTTTCCAAGGAAATTGCTCAAGTCCCACAGATCAATTTGGAATTTCCCCTTCAGTATCTTCTGAAACTGCTGTTGTTTCAAAACAAACTTCAGATGCTAAAAATGAGTATTTATCTTTTGTTGCTTCCCAAAGCATTGTGATCCAAAACATGAAAAGCCTCAGATGTTACAGTCTTAGCAGGATATGAAATGGTTCCAGATAGAGGGCAAATCCATAGAACAGCAGAGTGGAAAAAAGAAGGCTAAGAATTAAAAGTTATAAGACCACCAAGTTGCAGCAACCACCAACAGACAAGGCAGCTCCAGGAACTTACTTGAAAAAGCTGGATTTACAAACCACAGCTTTCTCCCACAGGAGCCAGCCTAGATGTTGAGAACTAACCTCTCTGTGCCACTTAAGGCAATGAAAGCAATGATCCGAGATAGCCACTATCATCTTCAGAAAGTTCACTTGCACTAGATGATTGGCAATCCTCTGCAGGACATTTGAGCCTTTTTTAAAAACGTCCTCAGATACTTTAATTAATATATATTAGCAACTGAGGATATAAAAAATTGTTTGACCCTTCTGCAGAGGACTTCCAATCTATAAATCTATCATGTATCTATAAATACTAGGAATAACAGAGGAAAATGCTCCAGAACAAAAGTTACTCTATTCCTCAGAGATCAAGACCAGTTATTTGGGCTTCTATAACCAGACTACAAAAAATATGGGCAGCTACTAGAGGGCATAAAGATTGGGAGAGGTGTATGTGCTTTTTTCATTAGTGCCATCTGATAGGCCCTATGCTAACCCTTTTCTTAGGTCACTAAAAGTATTTATCTGCCTAGCAATAAACCTGGCAGTGGCCTCTCTATCATGCTTCATATCAACTTTCAAGTTTAGGCAACAACTATGGAAAAGAATAGTTGCTTTTCTGCAACTTCAGCCACTTATTTAGTTTGGTCCTTCCAAATACACTGGAGCACAATTCCTGTCATCCCAATGTTAGACAAGGCTAAGAAGGCTCAAATACATCTTCCAGCTGTTCTCTCTTGTTGGTTTTCATAACTTCTTCACTTTTGGATCCTACATACAGCTCTCTTCTTCACTGGGCTGACGTCACTGCATGCTCCTTCCCATTATCCTTGGCACCTTGCTGTCCGCAAGAAAAGTCCTGTTTCTCCAGAACAATATAGGGGTTATTTTATGCAGTGGCATTCCAAAGGTATTGTCCTATGATCTTGGGGAATCTTCCCAAAGGCTTCCAATCATTTCTTCACTGAACTTAGCAAGAGTCCAAAGAGAAGGAGGACAGGAGAGAAAAAAAAAAAAGGGAGGAAAGATTTGGAAAAGATTTTGAATCATGCTTTGTGATTACTATGTCCACTTAGAAAACCCTGGGAGATCTCTAATACTGTATGTTCAGCTTGAAAATTAAATAGATTTATAGGATCTTAACATTAACAGAACTCTTTCAAGCCTTTTTGTTTAGCTTAACTGCCTGTAAGCAAGAGCTGGCCAAGTACAGTGGTTAATGGCACCAGGCTAGGAACCAGTGTGAATTCTAATTCTGCACTGGGGCAAAAATTCTGGGATGACTTTGGGTGAGTCACTCTCTTTCAGCCCTAGGGAGAAGGCAGTGGCAAACCACTTTCAAATTGGGAATAAAGGTCTAGGAGCACTGTTTAACCAGAAGGTATTAAAACTACATCACTAAATCATATTTTACTTAATTGTGGCAGAACATGTTGGTGAATGTAGCCAATTCCGGTTAAGCCATAAACCAGAACAGTTGCATTCACACAACTGAAGTAGTTAAGACAACTGAAGTGTTAAGTATAGTATGCAAAGTCAGGCCTACAAATTTCGCTTCCCACACTCTTACTCAACATATCTGAGGATGCACAAAATTATTAACCACGTGTTGTCGGAGAGCTTATTAACTTCCAACCTGCCATGCACTATTGGCTTACTTTGATGGAACCCATTCAGAATAACTGCATTATAGAGGCTTGGCAACTTTGTATTGTTAACCATGGTTTCTTTTTCAGTATGCTCCATTTTATTTTGTGACTCAGAGCAAAACCTAGTCAAAAACAGGTTCAAATTAAGCTCTGAGAAATCAGAAAGACTATACAGGAAGAAAAGTTTCAAGTTTTTAAATACAAATTAGATGGTATATATACTTGAGTACTGTACAACAGAAAAAATCCTACGGTGCTCTAAAACTTCCATACCAGGAGAAAACTTTATCCCAAAATTTGACAAGTCCTTTATCTGAGGCTATGCAAACAGATCCACTCTGCAACCAGTATTTAAGCTTTAGTTTCAGTTGGCTACATGCTGGTAGCACTAATAAAGCTATGGGAGTGCATTATAGTACAGTTGATTTCAAAAGAAAACAGCAAATTATTCAGGACCACAATGAATGTTTATTCGAAAATGTCCTTTGTGCCTTCGTTCCAAACAAACATTAGCCAGCTGGAGCCGGAGGAGCAGTTCCTCAAGAAGAGCTTCAAAGCTTCTGACCAGCTTTGTGCAACTTGACAGGAGAGGGCGTGAAGGATGAGGGTGAGCGCAACGAAGCGGGGGGGGGGGGGGAAGAGCCTGGAGCCAGCTACAAGCAAAGATCAGTAAATGCCCCAAAGGAGGAGGAAGTCAAGGGGGCAACAAGACAATCCTGCCCTGCCCGCCTCAACAGTGACGGGATAAGCCTACGTTTGCAACGGCGGTTCGTTTTTTCATTCTTACTCGGCAATAACTCCTAATCGGAATGCTCCTCAGAGATTTTAAGGTCCCCGCAGCCGCCCAAGACAAAAACGAGCCAACGGGCAGAGCAACTGGGCCGAAGCCGTGAGCGCCTGGGACGGCTGCAGAGGAATTGGGTGCTTCGCGCAACTGCTTGAAGCAATACTATTCCGATAGTCTACCAACCGGAGGAGAAAAGCATTTGGCCGCCAGCCTCGGTCCCGTTTAAACAACGCCACCCCCGAAGGGCTCCTACCTTCGCCGCGCGCGCGCTTACTATCCCGGGGGCTGCACTGCAAAGGCTCGGTGGGGGCTTCAAGTCCGGCTTTCGCGAGGGCCAGAGGGCGCGCCTTTTTCTTGCAATTAGTCCCGCTCCCGTTGGTAGGCGGCTGGCGAGAGGGGCTGGCACTTCCACTCCGAAACAACAATCCTCAAGAAAGACGGCCTCCCGACTGCTGGCTGCCTGGAGGTCGTGCTTATAAAGAGCTGCGCCGAAGCATGTGGTTTATGGGAAAGCACCTTTGGATCGGCGCCAGTTTTTAGCGCTTCTTCCCTTCTGCCGGTTTCGCCCCTTTTTCTCCGAGCACGGGTGACTCCCGGGGACAGCTGTGCTCGTCTTTGCGCCCTTTCTTGCGCGACTCACCTCTTGATCGTGGACAGCAGTACACCTGACAACCCCTTTGCTCCCACCCAACCCCGACCTCCCGATTCTATAGGCCTTGGGGGCAGGTGTCAAATAATCATTGCAATCATTGAGAAAATCCTTCCGATGATGAGAAGTTGGACTTCGTTGCTGGAGTCGGGTCTATCAAAGCGATCCAGTAGCTGAGTTCAGAAAACCACCTAAGCTGTCCTGGTTTGATTAGGCGGCTGCTTTCACAAGATCTGCTAACCATCAACAAGGGTCATAAACCACAATTGTTGGATTTACACAACCTATTGACCTGCAGTACTGTAGTTTGATTTGTTTGGGTTTACCACAGCCATCTTACATCTGTGTCACATTAACTCATTCTAAAAGTGATTCAGAAGTTTTATTTTAGAATAAATATGCATAGTCAATATATAGTCAATTATGCATTTATATAATAAAGCTTTACTGCCCAGGGTTATATTTATTCATACTGGAGTATGACACAAAAAAAATCAGGTACTAATTATATAAGGTTTGCACAATATACTGAACCACAAAGTAGCCACCATTCACATTTCAGCCAGGCATTCCGTGTATGCTAATCAGGTACTTGATGCTATTGTAACAGTGCACTCAACAAATATGGAGAAGAGGCAATATTCCTTGCCCCGAGTGGCAGTTTGGTCTTGCTATAGAAAAGACAACATAAAACACGGACAGGAGAGATTTTAAGGAGCAGCCTGAACAACTCAGGGAAACATTGGAGAAAACTAGCTATATGTTGGTGCTCTCTGAGCTTGCAGACCTTTTGTTACCTAATGAGATAAAAGCTAGTTGCCCATGGAGAGCTGGAAAATGGATCAACATGGTCGCTTAAGGGTCAACATCAACTTGATGGTGCATGATCAATGGAGAGCTGAGAGCAGGGACATCTACAATGGACATAAAAAGGGACTGGATTTTTAACTGCCATAATTTTTACTTTTTTGATCTCCCACCCCCTATGGGTGAACTGAGAGCTTCTTTTGATCTTTTACAGCTGGTCTTATTCCTCCTCCAGCCCCAAGCACTATATCCTTAGTATTGGGAGCCAGGAAGGGAGTGAAGGACCCTAAAACAGACATGATGATGATGGTGGTGGTGGTGGTGGTGGTGGTGGTGGTGGTGGTGGTGATAGTGGAGAGGATAGTCAGGAACAGTATCAGTCATACTTTTGCAAAACATTGCTGATTAAATTTATACATTGTGTTAAACTATGGCATGTTTAATCCATGGTTTGTTGAATACACCACAGTGGTGGGATCATACAACACTTTGAATAGGCTTCATATCAATAGCCATGGCTTCATATCAAAATAGCCGAGTTCATACAACAAACTAAACCAGAAACAAGCAAATCCCATACAGTAATGTTTAACTGGATATAGCAGTGCTGGCACTCTAAGAAGGCAAAGTTGATTAGCTGAATAATTTGATTGAATGATTTTACTTAATTAATAGGGCCCTCAATTCTGGAAACCTGATCTAAACTAGTTTCTAAAATTTAAAATGACCTTCGTTTAACTGTCAAAATGCTTTCTTATAGAGATGTTTTAATTTAAGAAAAGATTCAGAATCAATTAGATTGACATTGTAGATTAATATAATACAAAATAATATGGTCTATGAGTACTGCATGTTGTCACTCCATCCAAAAAGCAATTCCAAACTTTAGTGTGTTTATTTGAAAAAAAAATTAGTCTACAGTTTTGTTACTTCATTTTGTTTTTGTTTTGTTCTTTATTTTTTCTATTTTCCTTTCATAAATATAATGTAAGTTTCCACATAAGGGTTTTTTAGGGGGAGTAGTATAGATAATTGGATTGAATTGTTCGTTTGCTATTTAACATTTCTATTTTCTATTTGTTTTATTTCTATGGGTGTTTTTTCCCCAAACTTTATTAAATTCTGGTGTTTTTAAAGAAAAGAACATTTATTTTAAAATATATACGATATAGCCTTTTGGATTTTATGGCCAGGTTACAGGCTTAATAATGTGGCTGCTGGCCTTCTAATATTAATATTGCTTGTGTTTAATTAATCCTGTTTTCTAGATTTATGTAACTCATACTTTTATAAACCAGTTCAGCTCTCTCTTGCTTTTGTATGATTAAGCTAGAAGTCTGATTCAAATTCACCTTCAGCCACTGACTGATTATAGGCTGGTCAGTTTCTCAGCCCACCCTAACTCGTAGGGTTACTGAGGTGAACCTGAAGACACATTCTGAGGATACATTCAGCACTTGCTGGAAAAGGCAAATATAAAACTAGCAGAAGAATGTTTTAGTAAGAACTGTTCACAGTGTATTTTCTTTTTATATATTTATTTGGTACATCAGAATGAAGTTTTTAAAAGACTGTCAGTTCTGAAAGAACTGTAAAATGATTTGAATTTGTTATTCTTCCAATCAGATAACTGAACCTGGAAGAGTGGGATGGAAACTTTGCTGTTAAAGTTAGCTGCTTACTTCCTAGGTTTAATGCCTGGTTACAAAATAAATTACTATATTGAAATTATTTCCACTTGAGTAAAATAAAATACAATCTCTTATTGTGACATTGTGGTGTTGCATAATACAGGTATTTTTTGACTGGCAACCATTTTTAGTGACTATTCTGAAGTTACAATGGTACTGAAAAAAGTGACTTACGATTGGTCCTTGCATTCATAACCCTTGCAGGGTCCCCTTAGTCATGTGATCAAAATTTGGGCACTTGGCATGTTTTGATGATTGTTGCAGCATCCCCGGGTCATATGATCACCATGTGCGACCTTCCCAGCTGAATTCAGATAATCAAAGTCAATGGGAAAAGCTGGATTTGTTTAACAAATGCATGATTTACTCAATGCCCCATGTGACTCACTTAATGACTGTGACAAAAAAGGACATAAAATTAGGTGCCACTTACTTAACCGCATCACTTAGCAACAGAAGTTGTGGTTGTAAGTCAGGGTCTTCAAACCTGGCCCTTTTATGACTTGTGGACTTCAACTCCCAGAATTCCTCAGCCAGGCATGCTGGCTAAGGAATTCTGGGAGTTGAAGTCTACAAGTCATAAAAGGGCCAAGTTTGAAGACCCCTGTCGTAAGTCAACGACTACCTGTACTCAGAAAATTCCACCGCATCTCATTCTATCACTAATGGAAGGTCTTGTGCACAGTGTGAATAAGGATAACTTGAAGACACCAATATTCTGTGCTAAATTAACCTTTAAAGACTTGTGCACTGAATTCTGTTATATAGAAAACTCCTCTTTGTAAAGATATCCATGTAATTTCTGCTTCCTAAGCAATTGCTTTGTAGACATTGCTTCAAGTACTTTTTTTCCAGGAGTAGGGCTGCTATTTTTTACACTTAATAAGAATTTAGGAGTGGGATGCCCTCCTATGACCTTTAAATAGGGGATCTGGTGACATAAATCTTGTTCTTGACATCATTACTAAGGAGGAGAAAGGTTTCAGTTGCTATCAACATCTCTCTCACTCAGCGTCAGCTGAATTGATGATGTGATGGCAGGAAAGGGGGAAAAAGGTGGTGGTGGGGAAAAACAAGATGTGCCAAAATTAACACATGGAGGAAACCAAGTGAACAGATGAGTTCATCTTGAGAACTCTGACTGAATGTAACCAAATAGACAGCCATTGATTGGGCACATGGCTCCCAATTCATTGCAGTTCAATAACCTCTAAAATACTGTCTGAAGGTCATTTTTTAATCACAAGCTTAGATTTCAGTAAAAAACAAGTCTGTGATGACCTCGATGGCTAGATTCTTATATTATTCTAATTCATGATTTTTTTTAACCACAGCTGATTACAACTTTTATTACAATAAGCTATAAATCTTTATTTTTAAATCACTGTGATTCCCAAACCACATTTAATCCTAGCTAACCAGAGATCAATTTTAAATACCCTTCCTCTCTTGCTCCGCCATCTTCAGAAACAAAGCTGATTTGTTGGAAACCTCTCCCGCTCCATGCAACGTTCAGTTCCCTTCTCTGTCAATACAGGTTAGTCCTCGACTTACGACCACAACCGAGACCAGAATTTCTGTTGCTAAGTGAGTTATTAAGTGAGTTTTGCCTCATTTTACGACCTTTCTTGCCATAGTTCTTAATCATTTCAGTTGTTAAATTAGTAAAACAGTTGTTAAGTGAATCTGGCTTCCCCATTGACTTTACTTGTCTCAAGGTTACAAAAGTTGATCACCTGATCATGGGATACTGCAACCGTCATAAATATGAGTCAGTTGCCAAACGTCTGAATTTTGATCACGTGACCATGGGGATGCTGCAATGTAGGTGCGAAAAATGGACATATGGCATTTCAGTGCTGTGGTCACTAAACGAACTGTTGTAAGTCAAGGACTATATGTTGCAATGTACAATATGTTGATAGTGACATTATCCCAAGGATGGTGGAGAAACACAGGAGATTCTCTGACACCATGCACTGGAACCTCTAAGCACAGGAGAGTACCGGCATCTTCTTCACCTACAAAGCACCAAGCTATTGGAATGAAAAGACAGATATCAGAAGACACTGTTAATTAGGCTGTTTTCCATTTGCAAGGATTTAATTGTTCCAATGGCTATTGGCACCAGGAAAGCAATGTATAGGGCAGGAGAGATGTGTCCGTGTAACTTTTTTCCTATCTGCAGCTTTCCTGCTTGAATTTAACACAAAATCCACTCAAGACACAAAATTGCATAATGCTTCAGAGGGACTTAAGATCCAGAGCAACAAGGCCCTAACACAGGGATGTCAAACTGGCAACCCATGGGCCAGATGCGTCACCTGTAGGCCACGCCCACCCCGGCTCTGCAAAGGCAAAAAAGTCACGATATATCACGATACGTCACATGACGGGATCGAGTTTGACAGCCATGCCCTAACAGATTAGCACATCCCCTCTGTTTTTCTCCTCCCTGGTCAGTCTTTCCTGACCAGAGCTGCTTTTGCTTTCTCTTTTTTTCATCCTTCTCAAGAAAGCCATCCATGTTTACTCAAAATAATTTATTTATTTATTACTTACAGGAAACTGTATAAAAATTGTCTGGGCATAGAATCCATAGGAAAAAAAAACACTGAAGACACACAACAATAACAAAGTGAAACCTGAGGTAAAATTTTTTAAAAAGGGAACAAACAAATAAAAAAATACAGAATTGGACTGCTCTGAAAGAATGAGTACAGGGAAAGATAGTTAAAAATCTACAAGTAGTCCCTTACTTACAACAGTTCATTTAGTGACCATTCCAAGTTGCCATGGCACTGGAAAAAAAGTGAATTACGTTCTTCGCACTTAATGATCATTGCAGCATCCCCATAGTCACGTGATCAAAATTCAGCCGCTTGATAACTGACTCCTATTTATGATGATTGCAGTGTCCTAAATTCATGTGATCTCCTTTTGTGACCTTCTGACAAGACCAGGGATGATATATAATCTTTTCTCTTTTGGCAGGAGCGAAGGTGATGAAAGTGGGTAGCTAGTACCAAATAGCATGAGCAGAACATTCCTGGAGGACAGAACAGAGCAGAATCGGGTTTACTTTTTGAGGGAAGGGGATGAATCCCCTTTCAAAATCCATCACTGAATATTTGATATCACTTCCAACCCCTGCATACTGAAATGCCTGAAAACAAAAACTTCTGCATCCGGTTGTTTTCTAACATATGCCAAATTTAAATTTATTATTAAATTTAACTTATGAGAACACTGTATGAATTTGATAAATAAATAAGCCTAAATAAACAAATGATATTGCTCTTCATTAGGGCTGCTGGATCTGTTAGAAAACTCTCAAAGACCACTAGAGGGCAGAAACAGATACAGAAAACCAATGCTTTGCTGCCATTTGATGGTGATCCAGATGTCTGCACCCTGCTCTGGTAATCCTACATTGAATTATCTAATACAGGGATCCTCAACTTTGGCAATTTTAAGACTTGCGGACTTGTCCACAAGTCTTAAAGTTGCCAAGGTTGAGGACCCCTGATCTAATAAGCCTCTAATTTTTGCATTTGTATTCTTGTCCCTTCTAAGCAGCAGCTTAATTCTTCTGGAATGAGTAATGATTTATATCAACCAAGCAACAGACCTGAATCTTGGCTATCTTTTTTTATTGGACAGATGAGGATAGCCACAGCCCCTCATAATACTGACCTGCCTGCCTAAGTTGGCTTGAAGTGATTTGTGTCACAAAGGTCACTTCAGCCTCTAGGGAGGAAGACAGATGAATAAGCATACCTCAACTGCTTCATCAAACTACTAATCTGATCCTTATAAGTTTGACCAGATGAATACTCCATGAATGAACAATAACTCCATTTTGCCACAGTTTATGAATAATCACACCTGGTTAAGCATTTTGATCGATTTAGGTTATTTGACAAAGAGAAATAGATTGGGTCACCTAACCTGGTAAACAGGGTAAAATTTGTTTTGCAAACCACAAATTAGGGCTTACTATGTGTAAATGCAATCACTTGTTTATAAATTATCATAAAACAAATTGATGGTTCTATGTGATGTGTGAACCCAGTGACAGACTTGGATGTAATTTACTTGTTAATAACTCATCACCTGAAGGAGAAAGTTCTTCTGGATGAAATTGCATGGGGAATTAAGTATAGTCTTAGAGGAGACCAAGATGCAAATGCACAAAACAAGGATTGCTCAGATATTAGATCAGCCGAACAAAGCAAGCAGAGCTATTCATGCCCAATTTGATCAGCCATTCTTGAAAATTACTATGATTGATATAG
Source organism: Crotalus tigris (assembly GCF_016545835.1). Lineage (NCBI taxonomy): Eukaryota > Metazoa > Chordata > Lepidosauria > Squamata > Viperidae > Crotalus > Crotalus tigris. The sequence continues at coordinate 2,948,231 of NW_024100417.1, read as the reverse complement.
TAGAAATTCAAAAGTATTATCATCATCATTGACTCTGACTGTATTAAAACTTTTCAGCCGCCAACCAATTGTTTTTCAAATCTAATAGGTGGATCAACACATTTTGCTAAATCCTAAATTCCAAACAAACTGTACTGAGGTTTAGCATAGTGTATGAACCCAACTGTATGACTCTCCTGGCAAAAATTCCTATAAAATAACTCTGTGCTACAGCTAATGAGTTTTACATTTGGAAAATTATTTAAAAGTGTTAGCAATCATGATTCATTCGAACATCTTGCCTACGAGACAGTAGTTATTGGTCACTGATAAGGTCATCTTTGTCCAAAACTTTGCATGGGTTGTGTCTCATGATCAGGCTACCATTTCATTTGAAGAAGCTGAAATAAATTATTGTGAATTCTACCTCCTAGAATAATTCAGACACTGCTTCCCTGCTAAATATAGTCATTGAAGAATGATAAAAGTCAGATTATTACACATCATTCATCAAAATTGCACATATCTTCATACCCTAAAAACTGGACTTTTATAACAAACAAGACTAGATTATGTACTAAATACCTTCAATTATAAATCCTCATTAAATATGGAATTCTCCTTACCATCATTTCTTAGTAATGGATTCTTACTACTCAAAATTGCTGTGATATCAGAACTTAGAATCCATTAGAAGCTAAAATGATGTCATCTGCATCATGATATCATCGCACACCTGACATTGTGATTCTTATGATGTCACTTCCACCCAGCCCTCCCTGCAAAAGCCCATTCTCTGAGCTTGTTTCAGTATCCTCAGCTATGATGCCATGGTTTCCACTGGACTAATTCAGTTATTCTGCAGATACAGACTTGTTTGCATTTGTCTAGGTAAATTAGACAAATGTGTTATCCCAATGATCACATTTTTTCAATCATGATTCATAGTTTAGCATGAAGTGGGAACTCCTCCAGCACTAAACTCAATGGATAAATAATATTTAGCTCAGCTTGAAGTGGTATGGAAAGCAAGATTGTGAAATATATCTCTCATGAATGAAGACAAATATATGTGTCCCAGGATGTTGCATGATTTCAATCTGAGTTGGTCACTGGGGCCAGAGGTTTGTTCTTCCAAGTTTTTGGATGTCCTTCAATTTCAATTTTGCAGCTACTAAGATTGTTGGTCGAGCAGGTACAAAAATAACCAGATAAATGATAGAAGCCTGAGAAACGGGCCCCTTATCACTCATCAGGAGTGCTGATTTATCACCAATTTACTAGGTACTTAGTAGCCAAGAGTGAGGCAGCACAAGGAAATAACAATCAATGGCTTAATAGCCATTTAATATCCCCAATCAACAGCTAAATCCACACACAATCAGGCACCACATAAATACTATGCATAAAACAGCCCAGTGCACACATCCTGGGGATTGAGAGGTTCCTGAGGATGGGCTCTAGCACGAGTCTTAAGGCTTGGAAAAACAAGCCTCTAGTCCCAGTGACCCACTCAGATTGGATCCTGCAAAATATCTCTCAATTCCCCCCCCCCCCAGCTTCCTTCAGGAAGTCAGTTTTAATATACGGCAAGGATTCTCTGTGTCTTTACTCTTCCAATATAAGTAGCAATTCACCTAACACAGTTAGAATCTTAATTTGGAACAGGGAAAAGTTAAAGAAATTCTATTTTATTTGGTTCCAGAAGCTAGAAAGAAGTTGGTGATGGTTTTCTGCTTCTCTGTTATTCACCTGAAAAAGAAACAATAGCTTTGTGTAAGGGACCAATATAATTTTGGTTTGTCAATGATCAATCCTAGCTGTATAAGTAGTCTTCGACTTACAATGATTCATTGTCAAAATTACAAAGGCATTGAAAAAAAGTGGCCTATGACTGTTTTTCACACTTAGAACCATTGCAGTGTGATCAAAATTCAGGTGTTTGGTAACTGGCAAGTTGCACTGTCCTGGGGTCACATGATCACCATTTGAATTTTCACAGTTGGCTTCCAACAAGCAAAGTCAATGGGCAACCACATGATTTACTTAACAACTGCAGTGATTTGCTTAGCAACTGTGGCAAAAAAGTCATACAACGGGGTGCAGCTCATTTAATCACTGTCTTGCTTAGCAACAGAAATGTTGGGCTCAGTTGTTGTCTTAAGTTGAGGATTCCCTATAACTGTCTGAACTGATTTTTTTTTCCTGGAATAGCTCTCTGTCAAGGTACACCAAGTATAACTATCGGTAATAGGACTTGATTTTAAAGTAGCAGGTGCATCAATCTTTGAAAAAGGCCTTCTGAGATGCTCAGATATTATTAAAACTGACAAAACAGTATATGCAACGGTGTGAAAACCAATCATAAGCCCTTTTTTTCAGTGCTGTTGTAACTTCAAATGGTCATTAAATGAATAGTTATAAGTCGAGATTACCTGTAGTCCTCACGCAGAACTGAAAAACTTGAAAGTGAAAAGAAGACCATGCTCTACAGGAAGTACCACAAAATCTTGTCCTTGTCTTGTTCTCCATCAGTTTATAAGTGTGTTTTTTTCTCAAGCTTCATATATCCCTGCATTTACATGGTAAGAGAAAAAGGAAGTAACATCTGTGCTGCTTACATTTTCAAATCCTTCCGAGGAACAGCTAGAAGCACACCTCCTTGAGAATAAATACCATTATCCAAGAAAAAAGTAGATTTATGGGCAAGCCCAGGCAAGAATTATAAACTAAATCTGTCTGTACTTGAAAATATAGAGCCAGCCTTGGGGGCATTTATGCTCATTATGCTGCTAGAGACTTTACTCCTATAGCAGCCACAATAATGGTCATGCTATGTAGGAGCAAGCAGATCATAGAGTCTGCCACTGTTGGTCTGAACAGGTAGAGAAATTCCTTGGGTTAGGGCACGGGTAGGCAACTTTGACTCTTTTATGACTTGTGGACTTCAACTCCCAGAATTCCTGAGCCAGCATGGCCAGCATAAAAGAGCCAAGGTTGCCTACCCCTGGGTTAAGGTAACAGTGCTGAAAAGAACTGACAACATTAAAAAAAGAAAAGGAGACAGGAAATGAGACAACTATAAATCACATGACTGGTTTGATAGGAAATAAATTCTTGTTACATCCCAAGAGAACCGATTCCAAGTTGTATAATACTTCATTTTAGAAGTATTTTATATTCAGTGAATAAAGTGGTATAACTCACAGGAACAAAGCAGAGATTGTGGGGGGAGGGGGTGGAATGTTAAAACAGAATTTTCAGAACTACTAACCAATGAGTCATGCTGGATAGTCATAGCGCTGGAAGGAATTCTGCTAGAGGTAATATTTCTACAAAATTTAAGCTTTGAAAAAAGTCCATTTTTTCAACATAGAATGCATCATTTAAAATCTAGTGTAAAATATTGTCAGGTGTAGAATAGGTATGATGTTTATGGTCAACCCTATCCAAGTTTGTTCAAAACTTCTAGTTAAATCTAGTTGAGTTTCCTCTGTGAGTTATTCAGTGTCCCTAGAATTTTGGTATTCCCAGCAAGTCATTCTTCATTTCTGTTTATCCTTCCTCTGACCATGCTAACCCAAGGCTTATCCTCTTATCCACAGAGTCAGTATGTTTTACATCTAATCAAATTATTTTTACAGCTATTAAGAGAGAGGGGAGGAGGAGGAGGAGGAGTAGAATCAGTCTGACTCTAAGTCAATCTTTCAAAGTAGGCAAGGTTAGAAACAGAAACAGCAAGCATTCCAAGAATGTTCTTTATTATTTAAGCTAGAGGAGCAGAAGCCTAAAAGCCCAACAGAATTTCTCTCTGCCCCACTGGGAAGGGCTTGCAGACCTCCTGCAAAAGTTCTTTTTGGGTTTTCATAGGACATAAGCCTTAAATCCATGTAATTTAATTGCAATAATGAATTAATTTTTAATCCAAATTTTATTTTAGTCCTATTCTTAACAGCATTTTTTTTCTCCCGATAGAAATCAGGAGAAATATTTCTTTCAAGGAAATGAGGCTGACTATACATAACTCCATTAGTGCTGTATTTCCCTCCTTAATAATTCTTGCTTTAGCAATTGCTTCAGCTTATTATACGACAAAGCTTGATTTTGTATAAACAATTATTTATGTTGTTAATTTAATTCATTTTTATTTATTTTATATTATTTAATTAATATATTTTATGAATTCTTATTAATATTTTATAACAATCAAACTCATGTGATTCCTGTAGACCATTTTTAAAGGCATTGATCAGAATGGGGGCATCCCATGGTGCAGAGGTCACATATGGATTGTTGTTGTTGTTAATTGCGAAGTCGTGTCCGACCCATCGCAATCCCATGGACAACGTTCCTCCAGGTCTTCCTGTCCTCTACCATCTTCTGGAGTCCTTTTAAGTTCACACCTACTGCTTCAGTGACTCCATCCAGCCATCTCATTCTCTGTCGTCCCCTTCTTCTATTGCCCTCAATCTTTCCCAGCATTAGGCTCTTCTCCAGTGAATCCTTCTTTCTCATTAGGTGGCCAAAGTACTTGAGTTTCAACTTCAGGATCTGGCCTTCTAAGAGCAGTCGGGGTTGATCTCTTCTAGGACTGACCGGTTTGAACGCCTTGCAGTCCAAGGGACTCGCAGGAGTCTTCTCCAGCACCATAGTTCAAGGCCTCAATTCTTTTGCGCTCAGCCTTTCTTATGGTCCAACTTTCACAGCCATACATTGCAACTGGGAAAACCATGGCCTGGACTATACGCACTTTTGTTGGCAGGGTGATGTCTCTGCTTTTTAGTCTGCTGTCTAGATTTGCCATAGCTTTCCTCCCCAGGAGCAAGCGTCTTTTAATTTCTTGGCTGCAGTCCCCATCTGAGGTGATCTTGGGGCCCAGAAAAATAAAATCTGTCACTACCTCCATTTCTTCCCCATCTATTTGCCAGGAATTAAGAGGGCCGGATGCCATGATTTTGGTTTTCTTAATGTTGAGTTTCAAGCCAACTTTTGCACTCTCCTTCTTCACCCGTATCAAGAGGCTCTTTAGTTCCTCTTCACTTTCTGCCTTTTAGTACTGTCCATGGGGTTTTCATGGCAAAAATACTGGAGTGGTTTGCCATTTCCTTCTCCAGTGGATCACATTTTGTCAGAACTCTCTGCTATGACCTGTCCATATTGGGTGGCCCTGCACGGCATAGCTTATAGCTTCATTGAGTTACACAAACCCCTTGGCCATGACAAGGCAGTAATCCATTAAGGGGCACATATGGATACAGTCCTATTTTTAGAGGTCCTGGCTGAAAAACTGTCCAATCTATGCTATTGACATTTGGTGATCAATGATAAATTACTCTGGCACAGTATTTTTGTTTTAAAAAAGGGAAAAATTGTTTGGTAAGTTGGTCTACCTCTTTGCAGATCTTCTAGCCTGAAAAAAATTTCAACTCTGCTTTTTTTGTCATTGTCACTATATCACAAAACCTTGTAATCCTTGTACACATAATTAAGAACAAGAAGGGAAGGGGGGAGGGCTTAAAGTCCCCAGCCACAAAATGGTATAGTTTTGTCATATTGTTGTCTTTTCTAGCATCACATCCCCCAAAGTGACATTCATTATTGTTTGTCACATATGTACTGGATTTTAAATAAATGAAAATAAATAAACAAATAATAAATTTTAAATAAACAAAAAGCGATGATACTACCCTTGAATTCAAAGATACCTCCTCTGCACTGTTGTTTCATTTGGCCTAAGTGAGCATAGATATCTGTTGAGTGGGTAAATGGGGGCAGCCAATTAACACAGGTATTATGACAACACACAAACAAGGGCAATTATGTAATCTGTATTACTGGCACAATTGTGTCATGATGCATATGATGTTGCCATGGTTTCTACCAGACATCTATGAGGATGACCATATCCAGGAGATTTAAAATCCTGATGAATTTTGCAATAGCTGAAACATTGCTAACCAAAAGTACTTTCCTAGCCTGGAAAACATCTTTTTCCTAGATGCAACTTTGCTTGAGACAGCAGGATATAATTGTTAAGGTATTGGTCTAAGTGATCTAGAAGACCCTGATTCAAATCCACAACAGAAGTTCATTGGACGACTTTGGACTGCCTCAGCTTCACACACCCCATAGCTTTGGGGTGAGAATGGAGGAGTGAGAATTAAATGTAACATCTTTTATTTCCATTATCATGTAAAAGCACATTGTTTAGTCACCCAGACTTTTCCTTCAAATTCCAACCACTTGACGTTTAGCTATTCATTTCAAGTTGAATTAGCTGATGATCGTAAAGACTATATCCAGTGTTTAGAATTTGCAAGTTTTTTAAATCTAGCCTTAACACTCTCATAAAATTCAAACCACCACTAGATTCTCTCTTCCTCCACCCTCCACCCCATCCTGCCCTGATTTCAATTATATCTACATTTTGATTTATGACTGGTCATTTAGTGACTGGTGAAAGCTACAATGGACCTTCCCAGAACTACCTATGACCCAGTTTTGAAATTCTGACAGCTGCTCTCCCGCCTCCTCAGAGCAAGAGAAGAGCAACAAAGATGAATAGGGGACTGGAGGCTGGAATTGGTTATGTCTAGTTTAATGAAAAGAAGGACTACGGATGACACAATAGCAGTGTTCCAATATCTCAGGGATTGCCACAAAAAAGAGGGAGTCAAGCTATTCTCCAAAGCACTTGAGAGCAGGACAAGAAGCAATGGATGGAAACTAATCAAAAAGAGAAGCAACCTAGAACTAAGAAGAAATTTCCTGACAGTTAGAACAATTAACCAGTAGAACAACAAGTTTTTAAGAAGAGATTGGACAACTATTTGTCTGAAATGGTATAGGGTTTCCCTGCCTGAGCAGGGGGTTAGACTAGAAGACCTCCAAGGTCCCTTCCAACTCTGTTATTCTATTCTATTCATCTGGTGAGGTGATCACATTTTGGATGCTTGGCAACAACCGGTTGCAATGTACAGCAGTAACATGACTGAGATTTATGACTTTTTGCCAGAAACCCAGCATTTACTTTGTCCTTTGACTTACCAATTCTCTTTTGTTCCCTTGGAAAACTCAGAACAGAACTGGATTCAGAAATGGTTGCTTGTAATGGCATTGCTGCATAAAACTAGTATTGGGTATAATTAGAAAAAAGACGAAGCACTAACAGATGTAAAGTTTCCTATAGTAATAATTTAGCTTATTTGTCATGCAAGTTTTTGCTTTATTTCACTGTTTTTAGTCGCTTGTGCCTTTGGTCCCAATAAAGTCTGTCCCCTTCTTTTCTAGCTCAATAACCAGTTGCTGCTTAATTCAGAGAAGACGCCATTTTACTCTGTGGTTGGGATGGTTAGCTTCAGACCCACGCAGCTCCTGAATCCATTTTTTGGCAATCCTCTGAGACACTGCCCAGATCACAGTTGTTCAAGAATTACGGCACAGATTTTTTAGTATAAGACAGAAACATATACAAATTCCACAGAGGATTTTTGTAAAGGAAAACAAAATCTTTAAAGCATCCTCCACTGAAAGAAGAGGAAAATATGGTTCTCTCCACATGCAAAAAGCTTTGCATCTTTGCCTTGTTCACAGGTGCTCTTGTCTCAGAATATTTCAAGTTAGCCTTGACATTGGAAGTTGCCAACTTCTACAGGAATTCACGAAGAGGCCCTTAAAGCAGGAGATGGGGGAGCAGAAGCAAAGTGACGGAGAGGATAAGTCTGGTGCGACAACACAATCCTGGCCTGTTGCTAGTGTGGAAATAAATCAACCGCCAGTCTGATCAACTTCTGAATGGGGGAAAATGGGTGGTGTCATATTGTCTTTTTCTCAAGCAATAAAATATATTGGACCGGCTTGTAAGACTTTTCTTTGCCCAATCCAACTGAGGTAGCTATGGTGTTGCAACAGAGTTAAAAGCTAAACCGCAGCTGTGGGCTATTGACTGAATGGGCTTTGACAAGCCTCAAAGTGGCACCAGTGTGGAGGGACAGAACATGCTGCCGTTTTATCTTTACAAATTAATGTACAGAACTTGTTGATTATTTAGATCTAACTGGGATAGCTTTTGTTTCATATTTCCTAATAATAAGAAACCTCTAAGTATGACCTAGGAGACTATTTTAGGAATTTTTTTGTTCTGTTTTGTTCGACAGCATTGTTCACCATCTCCATCTGGTTGATCTTTCTTAATATATACCTATCTCTTGGACCTAATTGAGCCAAAATTCAGCTCAGTCTTGTGTTTACTTAACAAATCAAACATATTATAGCTTGGTATAATGACCTGGTTGATAAAATATACTAAAACAATGGCTATGTTTCCATAACATACTGAACCACAGACTTCCCAACCAAACTGCAAGCTAATCTAATATGTTGTGCAAATCCAGCCAGAAAAAAACAGACAAGAAGAAAGTTATCTAAGCATATGCAGAATATTCTTCCCTTGTCATTAAAAAGCCACAGTGAATTTGGCAACTTGTGATAGACACAGCATCAGTCATCTTACCCTGATTAATACCATGCTTAAAATCATGATCATGAAAATCTTCCAACCACAGAAAGTATACTGTGCAGGGAGGCCTTTGCTAGAGTAAGCTGATCTTACTGGCTTCTTATATCTTTCAAAAAGAAGTGAGAGCAGAGCCTGAATGATAGATTGATTAGTTTGTCCTTAGCATTATTGCTCCACCCACAATGCACATCTAGAGAGAGGAGTTCAATCCAACATTCTAATGCAGTGACTAGGGAATTCTGGGAGTTGGAGTCCACACAGCTTAAAGTTGCTGAGGTTGAGAAACACTGTTCTAATGAGCTGGTGCTCAGGGATTTGTCTCCATGACCTCTATGTTATCCTTATGGTAGCTTTGTTTGTAGTATAAAAGGCAGCCATTCAAAACCGGGAACCCTTGCATTCACTGGGGTATTGCCTCATCAGCTCCCAAGATTGCCTTTCTCCCCACTTGATTGTGTTTATTTTGACATTCTTGGTTTTCTTCAATTGCTTCTCTCTATTGTTTCAAGAATGGTATTTTGCTGATCCAGTCATAGAGAGTTTCCTGGGACAATTAGGCATATGGGGGGGGGGGGAATGCACACTCTGCACTGACTCTCTGATCATTCTCATTTCTTAGTTTGCTTCATCTATACCCCTGGCCATTTATCTATCCCCCACTTCCTTAGCAGCTTTTTTAAAGAAATGAGTAAATCCAGAGGTGCATTTCAATAAGCAGCAGCAGCTAACTGATCCTATCTGGGCTTCGAAGCTAATATGGGTTGGGGGCAGGTGAGCAAGTATTTGAACAGAAGACCATCAGTTGGAGCCGTGGTTATGCAGTGGTTAGAATGCAGATGATGATGATGATGATGATGATGATGATGATGATAATGATGATGATGATGATAATAATAATAATAATAATAATAATAATAATAATGGCTAAGAGCAGGAAAATTGAAGAAAGCGACCGAGGGACTAATTCTGGCTGCACAAGACCAAGCCTTAAGGACAAATGCATACAAAGTCAAAATTGAGAAGACAGCAACAGACAGTAAGTGCCGCCTATGCAAAGAAGCTGAAGAAACAGTGGACCACTTGGTAAGCTGTTGCAAGAAGATTGCACAGACTGACTACAAGCAGCGGCATGACAAAGTAGCAACAATGGTGCATTGGAAGATCTGCAAAAAATATCATTTGCCTGTAAGCAAAAACTGGTGGGATCATAAAATAGAGAAAGTCATAGAAAATGATAAAATTAAACTGCTCTGGGACTTCAGAATTCAAACAGACAAGCACCTGCAACATAACACCCCAGACTTAACAATTGTCGATAAGAAAGCAAAAAAGTCTGGATAGTGGACAGGGCAGTGCCTGGAGACAGCAGAATAGACGAGAAAGAACTGGAGAAGATAACAAAATACAAAGACCTACAAATAGAAATAGAAAGACTGTGGCAAAAGCAAGCAAGGGTAGTACCAATAGTGATAGGCTCCTTGGGTGCAATCCCAAAACAACTGGAGCACCACTTGAACACCATTGGCATTGACAAATTCGCTATTAGTCAATTGCAAAAGGCGGCCTTATTAGGAACTGCTTCCATCCTGCGATGATATCTGTAATACCATCAAACATCCACATCTGCCTATCCCAGGTCCTGGGTAAGGACTCGATAGGTAGACAAAATGCCAAATCCAGTCTGAACATCTGGCTGACTGCGCGATGATCCATAATAATAATAATAAGGTTCAACCATACTGGACAGGTCTCATCAGAGGAGTCAGACAAAGAGTGTCTCTCCCATAAAAAATATGGTGAGACGTAAATTTCAGAATGCCATACCGGCTCGGACGTCGCCCGGGTTAACAAGGTCCGCACTAGATATTGGAGTTCCTGGATATCTGGTGAAAAATGGGTTACAGGACTCAGGACTGTTGGCTGAGCAACCAGGGCCAGCAGCTGCAGAACTACTGGAAGAAAAGGTGTTTACCCGTCGCAGATACACAGTGATGGAAAACAAAGAAATAATGATCTGTTACTACAGATCAAGTCCAACAAGAAGAGGATATCTAAAACGAATGCACCAATTCTGGAAAGAACAACATCCAGAATCAGAAATAACAGAACAGAGACTAGCAGATCAACGCCGATTTATAACACGAAATAAAGTATTACAGAAACAGAATTGGACGAACTGCAAAGGTTTACCCAGGGCAAAGAAATCAAAGCCTTACCAGAAGTAATTCAGAATGTAGAGGCAAACCAGGGGGAGTTGGCAGTGAAGGAATCCAGTAGAGATATACAACTGTTCTCATTTGGAAACCAGGCACCTCTTCCTCAGGAAGAACAAAACCCTCTAACTAAAGAAATAAAAGAATTGAAACAAAGAATAACTGAGCATCTAGAACAGCACAAAAACAACAGAATAAGGCTGCCTGCATTGAAGCTTGTTCCAAAGAAACAGCTAGCACAAGCATTAAAAGATGCAAATACTGCAATAGCAAGTATAAGCACCAATTCACTGCAAGAAACAAACCAACTGATGTACAGCACAGCTGCAGTTATAACAGAATACCTGGGATGTAAAATCAACAAAAAAGAAAAACAAACAAACAGTGCACCAGAAAAATGGAAGGTTAGACTAGAAAATAAGATCAGCAAGTTAAGATCACATGCAAGCAAGCTAGAACAGATGAAAGAAAAGAAGCTGAAGAACAAGAAGACCAAAGAATACCTAATCAAGAAATACCACTTAGAAACAAGGAAGATCAAGGAAGCACTGGAAATAATAAAGCAACAAATAACAGCTATAGCCAGGAAAATCAGTAGATATGAAGCTCGAATTGCAAACTATAGGCAGAACCTCCAATTTCAATCCAATCAGAAACGTTTCTACCAATCCATCAATGGAGAAACTGCAAGGAATCAGTCAGTACCTGACAAGGAAGAAACAGTGCAGTTCTGGAAGCAGATATGGGATAACCCAAAGAAATACAACAAGGATGCGGCTTGGTTAAAAGAGGTGGATGCAAATAAAACAGAAGTTGAAATGAAAGAACTAGTAATAACAACAAAAATGGTAGAAAAAAGAGCAAAGAAAATCAAAAATTGGTCAGCACCAGGTGAAGATGAACTGCATGGGTTTTGGTTGAAACATCTAACTGTTATACACCCACTCATTGCCAAGCAGTTCAACAATATACTACAAGGAGGAGAAATTGAAAAGTGGCTAACAACTGGGAAAACCTACCTAATAATGAAAAATCCAGCAAAAGGGGCAACACCAGGTAACTACAGGCCAATTACCTGCTTACCAACAACTTTCAAATTACTAACTGGTGTGGTAGCTGATGCAGTACAACAGCATCTAGTTGAAAACAATCTCTTTCCACCTGAGCAGAAAGGAAACCGCCCCAATAGCAGAGGAACAAAAGATCAACTCCTAATAGACAAAATGATCTTGGAAAACTGCAAGAGAAGGAAGACCAATCTGAATGTGGCATGGATTGACTACAAAAAGGCATTTGACTCTCTGCCACATGATTGGATAATCAAGTGCCTAGAAATAACAGGAGTAAGTAGAAACATCAGAAAATTTGTGCAAAAATCGATGGCACAATGGAAGACACAGTTGCAGATCAATGGTGAAAAGCTGGGAGAGGTTAATATCAAGAGAGGAATATTTCAAGGAGATTCATTATCACCATTACTATTTGTTATTGCACTGTTTCCTCTGTCAAAAAATACTGAATAACTCAGGACATGGTTATCAAACATCAAAAACATCTGCTAGACTATCCCACCTCCTTTACATGGATGATCTGAAGCTGTATGGAAAAACATCATCTGAAATAGAATCGCTGCTCAACACTGTCCGTATATATAGCCAAGATATTGTAATGGAGTTTGGCTTGGACAAATGTGCCACACTTACTATCAAACAAGGAAAAATAGTGAAAACTGAAGGAATCAAGATGCCCCACGAAAATAACATTAAGAGTCTGGATGAGGAAGATACTACAAATACTTGGGTATCCTTCAAGCTGACAACATCAAGTACACTGAAGTCAAGAAAAAGATTAGAGGTGAATACATCAAGAGAGTGAAGAAGATCTTAAAATCCAAACTCAATGGAGGAAATACCATAAAGGCAATCAACACCTGGGCAATCCCAGTCATTAGGTACACAGCTGGAATAGTGGACTGGACTCAAGCAGAACTAAAAGCAATGGATAGGCAGACCAGAAAAATAATGACAATGAATCATGCCCTTCATCCACGCAGTGACATTGATAGACTTTATCTACCAAGGCAAATAGGTGGGCGTGGAATGCTACAAGTACATCAGATGGTTGAAGAAGAAAAAATGGCTTTGGAAGAATATCTGAAGAACAATGATGAAGATGCACTGAAATTAGTATATCAGGAAGGCTTACTAACTACTGGAGAGACCAAACTGGCCTACAAGAAAGACCAAATGAAGAACAGAATAGAGGCATGGGAAGACAAAGCACTACATGGCCAATACATGAAAAAAATAGCTGGGAAAGCAGATAATAATAAAACCTGGCAATGGCTAAGAGCAGGAAAATTGAAGAAAGAGACCGAGGGACTAATTCTGGCTGCACAAGACCAAGCCTTAAGGACAAATGCATACAAAGTCAAAATTGAGAAGACAGCAACAGACAGTAAGTGCCGCCTATGCAAAGAAGCTGAAGAAACAGTGGACCACTTGGTAAGCTGTTGCAAGAAGATTGCACAGACTGATTACAAGCAGCGGCATGACAAAGTAGCAACAATGGTGCATTGGAAGATCTGCAAAAAATATCATTTGCCTGTAAGCAAAAACTGGTGGGATCATAAAATAGAGAAAGTCATAGAAAATGATAAAATTAAACTGCTCTGGGACTTCAGAATTCAAACAGACAAGCACCTGCAACATAACACCCCAGACTTAACAATTGTCGATAAGAAAGACAAAAAAGTCTGGATAGTGGACGTGGCAGTGCCTGGAGATAGCAGAATAGAAGAGAAAGAACTGGAGAAGATAACAAAATACAAAGACCTACAAATAGAAATAGAAAGACTGTGGCAAAAGCAAGCAAGGGTAGTACCAATAGTCATAGGCTCCTTGGGCGCAATCCCAAAACAACTGGAGCACCGCTTGAACACCATAGGCATTGACAAATTTGCTATTAGTCAATTGCAAAAGGCGGCCTTATTAGGAACTGCTTCCATCCTGCGACGATACCTGTAATACCATCAAACATCTACATCTGCCTATCCCAGGTCCTGGGTAAGGACTCGATAGGTAGACAAAATGCCAAATCCAGTCTGAACATCTGGCTAACTGTGTGATGATTGATAATAATAATAATAAAGTTGGAAGGAGCCTTGGAGGTCATCTAGTCCAACCCCCTGCTCAAGCAGGAAACCCTATACCATCTCGGACAAATGGCTGTCCAGTCTCTTCTTAAAAACTTCCAGTGTTGGAGCATTCACCGCTTCTGGAGGTAGGTTGTTCCACTGATTAATTGTTCTAACTGTCAGGAAGTTTCTCCTTAGTTCTAGGTTGCTTCTCTCCTTGTCCTACCTTCAGGTGCCTTGGAAAATACCTTGACTCCCTCTTCTTTGTGGCAGCCCCTGAGATATTGGAACACTGCTATCATGCCCCCCCCCATCCTTCTCTTCATTAAAGTACTGCAGGCTAACTCACTGCTTACTCCAGGAGTTTGATTCCGAGACACTCAAGGTTGACTCAGGCTTCCATTCTTCTGAGGTTGGTAAAATAAGAACTCAGATTGTTGAGGGAAATATGCTGACTCTGTAAACCATTTGGAGAGGGCTGTAAAACACTGTGAAGCAGTATATACTGTTAAGTCTAAGTGCTATTGCTATTGCTATCATGAAATTTACTGGGCTGCAGGCTTTATTGGGAAGAAGTAAAAAACCTCATCCATATTGCTGGCAGCAAAATTCCTTGGTTGTACAGGAAGTCCTTGACTTACAACAGTTTGTTTAGTGATGTTTGAAAGTTACAATAGCTCTGAAAAAAGTGACTCATGACCATTTTTCACACTTACGACCATTGCAGCATCCCCTTAATCATATGATCAAAATTTGGATGCTTGGCAATTGGTTCATATTTATGACACTTGCAATGTCCTGGGGTCATGTGAACAGCTTTTGCAACCTTCTGACAAGCAAAGTCAATGGGGAAGCCATTTTCACTTAACAACCGTGTTTATTAACTTAACAACTGAAATGATTCACTCAAAAATTGTGGCTAGAAAGGTTGTAAAATGGGGCAAAACTCACTTAACAAATGTCTCACTTAACAACATAAATTTTGGGCTCGATTGTGGTCACAAGCCGAGGACTATCTGTATCTGTGAAGTTGCCAGCAGTGAAGATCAAATTGAGGAGACTTTATTTTCAAAAGCCAGGTCTTGCTAATTTGTGGCACTTCATTTTTATTTTGCAGCATGAAAAAGAGACTTGAACTCAGCAGAGGATCTTACAGGAAAAGGCATGAGAAACATCTCCAATGGTATTGAAATTCCTGCCATTAAAAATGAGAATGGGTTGACAACAATACTGTTAGTACAATCTTATGCACTTCCATTCTGAAGTAAATCCCATTAAATTTAGTAGGATTTATTGCAAGGTAAGAGCATTTAGAATACCAGGAATCTGACAATAATGACTGTTGGACAAAAAGAGACATATGTCTGTTTTTTTTAAAGATTTTCACTGTCAAATATTTGGCCACTGAATATTTTTAATGTTTTAATAACCAGGCATTTTAGGCATCACCACATTTCCCAAAGGCAATGACAGAAAAATCTTTTGGATAGAAGTACAGAATGTACTTCTAACTTTCATGGTGCAATAGTAAATCTGGCATGAACTTAGTAGTTGTCAGTCTGTAGCAAGAGAAAATGTTTTGCAGAGTAAACAGTGCATAAAATGTGATTGAAATCCGTACGTAGCTCTTGATTATTTGCTTACAAGTAATCATTCCAAACCTAATCCACTTTATGAAATACTCATCCCATATCATTTGTTTGACATGCCTTGCCAATCTTCCATTATGGAAGATAGAATCTGTAGTGATAAGTATTAATTTACACTTGTATACTGCTTGCTATAACAACTCCAGTGAGCGTATAATGTATGAAACTTACTGTAAAACAATTCAGTCAATAAAATTGTAATAGAATGTTTAGTTATGATTAATAAAAATGTTTGCTACCTTTAGATAAGATCTTCTTGTCCAAATGCCCTTTGATGCCAAATGCCCTTTGAAAAAATATTGCCATTATCTTTTTTTTTTTAAGCAGGATGTGGGTGTTGTTCCAGAGGGGGGGGGGCTGCTATTATGGTAAGAATGTTGTTCTCCAAGTTCCAACTTCCCTCATTTCTTAGGGACACCTGGTATTTTTTTCCCCTGATGATGATAAAGAGTGGGGAGATTCTACCTGGAGAAGATGGTCCCAAAGATAACAAGGACTTGAATCATAAATGGGTTTATAAGTAGTCACCAACATCCAAAACTGGTCCTGGAAAACTATTTGCAATTGAAACAGCTCCCAAAACATGTGTTTTTCTGCTGTATGAATTAATGCCAATCTGCACACAGTTACACATTCTATGCCAAGTGCTATTTGTTTTCTTGCTGGGTTGCCCCATATGAAATAAATTGCAGTAGTCTAACACATAAGTCATGCAAGAATAGAAAGGCTCCCAAAAAGAGAAGCTACCTTCTGGTAGGTGATTCAATTATAAGGGATGTAAATTTAGGAAAGGACACAGAGGCTTTGAAAGAGGTCAGGTGCCTTCCAGGTGCTACTGCCAGTAGGGACAAGAAGCGTATTTCTAAAATAATCAAGAATGGCAGCAAGGACTGTGATGTGGAGGCTATTGTACATCTTGGCACTAATGATCTGTCCCAAAAAGATGTACTCTCTGTGCAGAATGATTTCCAGAGCTTGGGGAAGGAACTTAGCAGAATAGGCTGTAGGCTTACTTTCTCAGAGGTTTTACCAGTGTATAAGGAGCAAAACGGAAAAGGCCAGCGCATAGCACAATTCAATATGTGGCTAAAGGAGTGGTGTAAAGGGGAAGGCTTTGGATATATTAGTCACGATGTCAGTAGCTGGTCCAATCAAAAGATGTACAAAAGAGATGGTTTGCATCCATCAAAAAAAGGGACTGAGTTACTCGGCTATAAATTCACAGATTTTCTGGAGGGAAATTTAAACTAAACAGCGGGGACAGGGAGTTAATTGATACGGAACAACCCTGTCCCCGGCAATTTAAAAACTATAGGGCTATCAGTGCATGTAGCATAGATGTGTGTGTGGACAAGAATACCAACCTTGCTACCAATCAAAATGAAGCCTCTAATAGCGAGTGCCACATAAAGTGCACTAACCAAATAGGTGGTAAGACAATAGGGGAACTCAGGCACCACACAGGTTATGTAGAAAGGAAACACAGGGCCACCCACAAAGGACTCAAATGTTTATACACCAATGCACAGAGTATGAACAGCAAACAGGGTGAACTAGAAATTCAGGTTAATGAGGGCAGATACGATATTGTTGCCATTACGGAAACATGGTGGGATGAAACTCACACATGGAACACACAGCTAGAGGGATTTAAATTATTTAAAAGAAACAGACCAAATAAAAGAGGAGGTGGAGTTGCTCTCTATATAAGAAATAACTACATCTCCACAGAAATAGAGTACAACAATGATAAAAACTGTCTTGAATGCATTTGGGTCAATATAAAAGGGGGGGGGGGAATGACATTGCCATAGGTGTATACTACAGACCACCCAACCAAACAGAGGAAATAGATGAACTTTTTGCTAGTCAGCTAACTAAGGTATGTAGGAAGCACATCACAATAGTAATGGGGGACTTTAACTACCCTGACATCAACTGGGAGACAAACTCCGCACCAAGTGGAAGATCAAACAGGTTCCTGGCAAACCTAGCAGACAACTTTGTCTCCCAAAAAGTAGAGAAGGGAACTAGGGGATTAGCCATTTTGGATCTAATTCTCACTAACAGAGATGAAATGATAGACGGTGTTGAAGCCATAGGAACCCTGGGAGGAAGTGATCATGCAATATTAGAATTCAACATTATAGAAGCACAACCAATAGAACACAGTCAAACTAGAGTCTTGGACTTCAAGAGAGCTAATTTCAATAAACTTAGAGAGGGCTTGGGAAGGATTCCATGGATGAGAATCCTCAAGGGGAAAACAACTCAAGAAGCTTGGGAAATTTTGAAAAATGAGATAATAAAAGCACAGTCTAGCACAATACCAACAAAGAGGAAAAACAACAGCTCTCAAAAGAAACCAGCATGGCTGCATAAAGAACTCTCTGACAAATTGAAAGATAAAAAGGACAAGTATAGAAAGTGGAAAGAGGGGAACATAACTAAGTCAGAATATCAGCAAATAGCCCGAGCCTGCAAAGATGAAGTGAAGAAAGCCAAGGCTCAAAATGAACTAAGGCTTGCGACCAAAGTCAAAAATAACAAAAAAAGCTTCTTTCAACATGTAAAAAACAAGAAAAAAGTGAAGGAAATGATTGGTCCATTAGTGGGTGGAAGTGGCAAGAAGGTGACAAGCAACAGGGAGAAAGCAGAACTATTTAACTCATTTTTTGCATCTGTCTTTACACAAAGGGAAAAAACAGACCAACCTATCAAAAATAGTGCCATAAAAAACAAAACAGAAACACAAGTTAAGATAGGCAAGAAAATGGTTAGGGAGCACCTGTCCAGCCTAGATGAGTTCAAATCGCCAGGACCAGATGGATTACACCCCAGAGTTCTCAAGGAACTGGCAGATGTGATATCGGAGCCACTGAACTATATTTTTCAAAGATCCTGGAACACAGGGGAACTACCAGAGGACTGGAAAAGAGCTGATGTAGTTCCCATCCTCAAAAAAGGAAAAAAAATGGATCCAGGAAATTACAGACCTATCAGCCTGACCTCAATACCTGGGAAGATCCTGGAAAAGATAATCAAACAACGAATCAACGAACACCTAGAGGCAAACAAAGTCATTACTAAAAGCCAACATGGGTTTGTCAAAAATAGATCATGCCAGACAAATCTTATTGCATTCTTTGACCAAGTGACAAAATTAGTGGATCAGAGGAATGCTGTGGACATAATTTACTTGGACTTCAGTAAGGCATTTGATAAAGTAGATCACAACCTACTACTTGACAAGATAGAAAAATGTGGGGTAGACAGAACCACCACCAGATGGATCCGTAGCTGGCTGACCGGCCGTACTCAGCGAGTGGTCCTCAATGGAACTGCATCTATATGGAGGGAAGTGTGTAGTGGGGTGCCCCAGGGCTCTGTTCTGGGCCCAGTACTCTTCAACATCTTCATCAATGACTTGGATGAAGGGATAGATGGGGAACTCATCAAATTTGCAGACGACACCAAGCTGGCAGGAATAGCCAACACTCCAGAAGACAGGCTTCAGATACAGAAGGATCTGGACAGACTTGAACACTGGGCACTAACTAACAAAATGAAATTCAATGGTGAAAAAAGCAAGGTTCTACATTTAGGCAAGAAAAACCAAATGCACAAGTACAGCATAGGTGGCACCATGCTCAATAGTAGTAACTGTGAGAGGGACCTCGGAGTCCTAGTAGACAATCACTTAAATATGAGCCAGCAGTGTGCTGCAGCTGCCAAAAAGGCCAACACAGTGCTAGGCTGCATTAACAGAGGGATAGAATCAAGATCACGTGAAGTATTAATACCACTCTTTAATGCCTTGGTAAGGCCACACTTGGAATACTGCATCCAGTTTTGGTCACCACGATGTAAAAAAGATGTTGAGACTCTAGAAAGAGTACAGAGAAGAGCAACAAAGATGATTAGGGGACTGGAGGCTAAAACATATAAGGAACGGTTGCTAGAATTGGGTATGTCTAGTTTAACGAAGAGAAGGACAAGGGGGGACATGATAGCAGTATTCCAATATCTCAGGGGCTGCCATAAAGAAGAGGGAATTAAGCTATTTTCCAAAGCACCTGAAGGCAGGACAAGAAGCAACGGGTGGAAACTAATCAAGGAGAGAAGCAACCTAGAACTAAGGAGAAACTTCCTGACAGTGAGAACAATTAATCAGTGGAACAGCCTGCCTCCAGAAGCAGTAAATGCTCCAACACTGGAAGTTTTTAAGAAGAGACTGGACAGCCATTTGTCCGAAATGGTGTAGGGTTTCCTGCCTGAGCAGGGGGTTGGACTAGATGACCTCCAAGGTCCCTTCCAACTTTACTACTACTACTACTACTATTATTATTATTATTATTATTATTATTATTATTATTATTATGACAAGGACATGAATCACTGCCTTCCATACTTTATGTTACAGGGAATGACACAACTATTTGACTGCCAAAATAGGCCAAAGGCTCTTCTGGCCAGAACTTCCACCAGGAGCTGTGAGTACGGGACAATTCCTAGACTGTCTTCTAGCAAATTTGGGTGAGGTACAATCCCATCTAGAGAAACTGGAGCATCCATGGCACCAAAAGATTTCTGAATCAGTGGTAAGGCCATCTTACAGGGATATGACCATCTGTTTTATCCCATATACAGGTAGTTCTTGACTTACAACCATTCATTTAGGGACTATTTGAAGTTTCAACGTCATTGAAAAAAATGACTTATGACTGTTTTTCACACTTATGACCCTTGCAGTATTCCCATGCTTACAAATTCAAAATTCAGATGCTTGTCAACTGGCATATATTTATGATGGTTGCAGTGCCCTGGAGTCACGTGACTACCTTTTGCAACTTTCTGACCAGGAAAGTTCATAGGGAACATAGACTCACTTAACAACCTTGTTATTAACAGTTGCAGTGATTCACGTAACAACTATGTCAAGAAAGGTCATAAAATGGAGCAAAACTCACTTAACTGTCTTGCTTAGTAATAGAAATTTTGGGCTCAGTTGTGGTCATAAAACGAGGACTTCCTGTAGTTCTTTAAAGCCTTGAGGCAGCATATCAAGATTTCTACAACATCTCCTGTTTGGTGTAGGGCAGTAGTGGCAAACCTATGGTACGCGTGCCAGAGGCGGCACTCAGAGCCCTCTCTTTGGGCACACATGCTGTTGCCCCAGTCTCGCCACCCCCCGCAACCCCATCACCAGCAGTCCCCTGGAGGAGAGTCGCCCCTGAGCGTGGCCCCCATGGAGCAGAACAGCCAAGGACATGGCAGCCAGGCAGCCAGGCAGCGTGGACAAGACTCTGCCTCATGCCCCATCATGCACAGTTGATGCTGCAGGGCGCGGGCAGAGGGCATGGCCACCATTCGCGCTGCTGGGCTGCCTAGGCGATCTGCAGTGGGCCCTGGAGGCGGTGAGTGGCCCTGCAGGCAGGCAGAGTGGGGGGACAGGGTGGGGGTGGGGCAGGGGCAGGGCAGGGGATGGAACGGGAGCGGGGCCAGTTTTTGGTCACTCGGTCTCTAAAAGGTTCGCCATCACTGGTGTAGGGGAAGAGAGGGATGAACCCCCACATAAGTGTTCAAAGATTCAACTTCTCTTCCTCCAGTTGGACCACTCATTTAGAAAGGGGCAGAACCACTGCAAAACAGTTCCTCCAATTCCTAATACTTGCACTCGGTCCAAAATTATGCTATGATTGATAGTCTTAAGCATTACTGAGAAAACTAACAGGACAAGGATCTCCCCCTCTTGCTCTCAGCTGTGGTCATCCACAAGAATGGCAAATGCAGTCTCTATTGAATGCTTAATACTAAGACCCAACAAAAAGACACCAGATAGTAGTCTCATTCAGGACTTTTGTAACTAAAGTGCAGCCTTTGTCTTCCATAACCTTACCAAGAAATGGAGACTGGTCAGTAATTATGTATGATTGTTGGGTAAAGAGATTTTTTAAAAAGAAATTCACTAATGTATTTGTAATATGCAGGATGTTTTAGATAACTGCCTGGGTTCTCTCTACAGACATGGATCTTTGTCAGATGATAAGGAGATTTGGTGAAAACAGGTTTCTTTTCAGAGATTAGGAGTCAGTAATTATAAGTCTTGGAGAAGGTATCAAAGGTTGCTTTAGCAATATCACTCACACCAGCAGTACAGTTTCTTAGCCTAGTTTATCAGTTGTTGACTGATAAATGATTGGCCAACCATCATCAGTTACTTCTTGGGAAGAGGTGCTGCAACGACCAACCAACCCCCTGAGGACTACAAATACAACAAGGCAACCTCATTTCTGAACTGCATTAAGGAAGCTTTGCTGGGAGACAGGGTGAAATATTTGCAGAAAACCTGATGGACATTTTTGGTACTGATCTGCCAAAGTCTGGAGAACCCAGCAATTAAGTAAAACGGACTACTTCACAGTCCATTTTTGAGTCAAAAACATTCACTCACATGTCTCTGATGCTCAGATGAGGTTTTTAGAAATAAATCAGGGCAATAAATATAATCAGTAAGAAAACCTCATAATGGAACTTGTCTTTCACTTGTGCCTAACATATCTAGCAGCTGTCCGGTTGCTTGCTCATGCACCTGTCTTAGTGAATTCATAAACTTGTATTGTAAAATTATACATCCTCCTTTAGCAGTGAGTCAGTTCTGCTGCTGAGCCAATGTTTGTGGATGTAAAACAATGACACCATTGAGATTTCCTTAGACTTCCCTGACAGGGAGAGGAGTGAGGCAGAGGCTTTCACTGGTGCTTCGAAAGGATGTCTGAACCATTCCCAAAATAGCACGGTGCTGAGTCATGCTCAGCTCTGCATTAACCAGTGAGGAAAAATGAAGGGGAAGAAGGGAAGTAAGGCCCTTGATGAAATATGTCATCCTACACATGATCAATCTCATGGCATAAAATACTTTTTTTAAATGTTAAGGATACTTGAAAGAATGAATATTTGTTCTTAGGGAACGCAGTGCAAAATGATGCCATTAAAGCAGAAAACTCTCAGCAACTGGTTGGAGGCTTTAAATACTCAATTATATATGTCAAGAGACCTTTTTTTTTAAAAAAAGGAGATGTTTTGGAGAAAAAGAGAGTTAAATGTGCACCAGGGTATAAACACAGGCGACTTCCACATCAGTGTTTCCATGCCTTAATTCCTCGGAAGATATTTGAAAATAGCCCTCAATTGTCTTAATTTCTGATGACTCAGAAACACAGAAAACTAGAGCAAAAATCACAGTCTACACTGTCTCCCCTGTTCCTATAGCAATAAAAATCCTTTGACTCCACACAAAAGAGATGGAAATGAAATAAATCAAGAAGAACCCAAGCAGCTGGCTATTTGGCATCCTCCTTGCTGGATAGGAAAAGGCTGCCAGGATCTTTTTTTTAATTCAACCTCTGCTCTCTTCAGCCTCCTATTGAAGAAAGCTGAAGAGTTCTGAAACCACCTTTTCCTGATCCTTGGCAGTTAGAATCATAGAATCATAGGGTGGAGAGGGATATTGGTGGTCTTCTGTAGTTCGACACTCTGTCCAAGGCAGGAGACAAATTGCTGCCCCAAATTTTCTTGAAAGCCTCTAGTGAGGGAGCACCATAACTCTGGGAGGCAAGCTATTCCATTGATTGTGCTGACTGTCAGGAAATTTCTTCTTAACTCCAGGCTGGATCTCTCTTTAATGAGCTTCTACCCATTGATTCCTGTCCTGCCCTCAGGTGCCCTTCAGGTGCCCCCTCTTTTTTGTGACTGCCCCTCATGTACTGGAAGGCAACTATCATGTTCCCCCAATTTTTCTCTTCAATAGGCTGGACATACCTCTCTCCCTCCCTCAACCACTCATCATACAATTTCTCCTGCAGACCCCTCAACATCTTTGTTCCTTTTCTCTGCACTCTTTTCTACGGTCTCAGCATTTTTATTTTTGTTTGGTATCGTGGTGTCCGGTACTGTACTCAATATTCCAAGCATGGTTTCATCAGTGCAGTATAAAGTGGTACTAGCACATTTCATGATTCTATCTATTAATGCAGCCTGGGACTTCATTGGCTTTTTTGTGGCTGTAGCGCACTGCTGGCTCATATTTAATTCACCTCTTACTGAGAAAAGCTGCAGTGTTCTGAAACCACCTTTACCTGAACCTTGGAAGTTAGGATGAGAGGAAAGAATTCAACCCCCCAAACTGCCAGAACTCTAATAGTTGCAGCTATGATCAGTTGTAGAAAGGGGTCACTTGCACTGCAGCTGAGCTGATGATGTATCAGTCTACTTCTTGAAGACAGACAATGTCTTGGGATCCAATCTAGCATGACTGTAAACACGTGTGTGTAAGTAGTTATGTTTGCCATTATAACAGAGAAACATTGACTTTATGGTGAGATTAAATTAGTCATTATGGTGTTAGGAAGGGGAAAAAACAAATCAAGTAATGAGTCGGGCCAAAATTATTTTACTAAGAGCAGTTCTGCTCTTTCCTGATCACTCAGAAATGAGTGATTAAGCCTTTGATCCTTAGTCACTCATTTCTGGGGTGGCATATGGATCACCTTTCTCCTCACAGCTGTCTAATATCTATATGAAGCTGGAGCAGGTTTATCCATTGGTTCAGTAGGGGGTTGATACCCAGTTGTATTTGTTTACCCCTAGACCAGGGGTAGGCAACCTCGGCTCTTTTATGACTCATGGACTTCAACTCCCAGAATTCCTGTCAGCTGACTCAGGAATTCTGGGAGTTGAAGTCCATGAGTCATAAAAGAGCTGAGGTTGCCTACTCCTGCCCTAGCCTAGGCCATGCAGGAGTTACAGTAGAAATGTCTGCCCTTGAATAAGATTAAAAGAATGGATGACCCTTAGACACAATTAGACTTTTATAATGAAAGATATGATTTAGAATTAAAGTAGCATTTTTTTCTTTCTTTTTTTGATATGGGAAATATGAAAATTAAGAGGAGGATTGGTATGAGCAAAACTTTTAGCTATGTAAATGTAATTAATATTGAGAAAATCAAAACTGACAAAGATATTTCAAATATTGATGGGAAATCAAACTTTAACAAGAGCAAGAAAAATAGGATATTGATTTATGAATTGATATTATTGTTATTTGTATGATATTAGTAAAATATGATGAAGATGTTTATATCTAACTTTGTATACACCGAGAGTACTAAAAATTGTAACTGTGTAATGAGGGGAAAATGGAAAAAAAATATGAAGGAGAAAGGAGGATCAGGGAAAAAATACTAGATGTTAAATATATGAACTCAGACAACACGTTGTTTACTAAGCCCTAAAGACTGTAATTCTTAAATATCAACAAAACATTTAAAAAGAAAAAAGAAATGTCTGCGCAATGTTTGAAGATTGTGAGGGACCAGAAGGATCAAACAGGTTGGAACAAAGTCCTAGCAAAGATGTAGTTTTCATTTATCATAGAATCATAGGGCTGGAAAGGACTTTTTAGAAACCACCTGGTTCTTTGGGGACTCCTACTTCTGCTCTGATAGTGCAGGTCTGTCAGTCTGTGAGACACTTGGATTCATGGTTTCAGCTTCATTAACAGGTGGAAACTCTGTCCAGGAAGGCCTTTGATCTGATATATTGGTTACAGTCCTTTTTGGAGCACTGTTTTGGAGTCACTGTTACTTATGTCTTCATTAACTTGAAATATGATTACAGGGAGTTCCCTTGAAGATAACTCAGAAGCTATAGCTGGTGCAAAATGTAATTGCCTGCCTGCTATTCATGATAGCAGTTATTGCAGAGAAACCCCTATGTTGTTGCAACTTCACTGGCCCATAGCTTTGCTCCCACAGTGAATTCAAGATGCTGTTTCTTATTAAGTCCTTTATGCCTTGGTCCTTATGATCCATGAGTCATCTTTAACCACAGTTTGTCCATCCTGGGCTTTCAACATAAGGGATACATTGGATGCCTCTGAAATGTCAGGACCAAGAAACCAAAAACATGCTTACTGAATGACAGCTTTGGCCTTATGAAACAGTTTCCCCACCCCAGTGTTTATATGACCTCCACGTTATCAGCTTTTAGAAAGATAGGATTTTTTTGCCCTGGATGTTTGGACCTTAAGTAACAGATTGCTGCTCATTTTTAGATAGTTTGATTTTTAATTTGAATTCAGTGTGAATGATTAATTAATTAGTTATGGTTTAAAGGTTTTGCAATGTAATGGAGTGCTGAGGCTTGTATTTTTCTAGGCCACTCTGAGTGTCTCATAGGGTTGAATCAGTGGTGGGATTCAAAAATGTGAACAACCGGTTCTCTGTGTGGATGCCACTTCCGGAAGTCCATTCTGGGCCTGGGCAACAAAAAATTAGCTACTGGTTCTGCTGAACTGGTGCGAACCAGCTGAATCCCACCACTGGGTCGAATACATATTTTGCATGTAAGCCTAAATCAACCCACCCCAACCTGTTGCTTCCCAGATGTATTGGGATTACAACGTCCAGAATTCCCAGTCTGCCTTGTCTCTCCTGTTGCCTAAATTGGAATGCTCCTTGGGAATTATAGGCAAGTGTAAGTAGAAAAAGCTCTTTTGGTTGAAGAACACCTCAGGCTCATATTTAGAAGAAAAAGACAAATTACTTTTTAAATCTGCCACTATTTTTCCTTTTTTTGTAAGATCCTTTATTATTTTTAAATACTGCTTTCGGTCTGCTGTTGCTTGATTAATCAAGAGAGATTTTTCCCAACTGATTCACTAAATTGATTTGTTAATTAAGCACTGCAGACCTGTCATTAAGAGTGGTCTGGTCAGAATGCAGAATGGTGGAAATGTATAAAAAGAGAAACATGACTACATGTCAGGGGATACTGGTTAGTATGGCACAAGTGGAAACAATTGTGTGCTCTCCAGGAAATGGTCTAAGGGAAACCTCAATAATGGTTAGATCATGACTGATGACTTATTTGCTCCCTCCAAAAAGCAGAAGTTATCTGCAGGGGAGGCCCTAGGATATTTGTAGTAACAAGAACACCTAGCCTGGTTGCTAAGTGACTTGCTCTCCTTACCAATTTTCTATGGCTGAAAGTTTAAGGTGACGTCAAAGCACATGAAGTCCAAGGAAGCATTGTCATCATCTTTTTCATGACAACAGGTTTAGTTGGATTTTGTTAACCAACTTAAAATACAAAAAGAGAAGTTCAATAAGACTTTCTAGCATTGGATTTCTTAATGTTAAGGGACCTGTACTTACTGAACTGTACTATTGTACTATCAAGCAATGATAAACAAGGTAAGGTAGTAGGATGGGATATGCAGTCCTCCAAGGTCAAAGATCTGATACATTTAGAATACCAATTAAAAATATCACTTCTAATAAAGAAGTCTTGATGTTGTTCCAGAAAACTGATCTTGATTCATTTCAGTTTGGCTTCAAGCCACAGATTGACAATGGAATAGTTTTAACTGTTTTTTTGGATGACTTTTCAAAATGACAATTGAGGTAGTCCATTATTGGTGCTTTCTCTGAATGTCTTCATAGCTTTCGATATCTTTGACTTCATATCTTGATGGATTGACTCTGGGGATTAAAAGCATGATAAAAAACTTAAACAATAGTTAAACCATGGCTTAGTGTGATATGTGAACCCAGTCCAAGTCCACCTTAGTTTTTCCTAACTTGGCGTCCTGCAGGTATTTCTAGGACTGTAACTCTAAAATTCCCTTGTAAATCAGAGTGTAGGGAGCATCCTGATATGCTGACGATGGAGGGGAAGAAGCAGTTATCACCAGTTTGCTTTCTGGTAAATTAGTATTTTGTGATTGGCAATACATTAACAGACATTTTTTAATGAAACTTCCTAATATGCTCTCAAAATCTTAACTGTACAGCTCAGGTTTTCCTTATCAATGCATCTCTTCTATTCAGTTTCTTCTTGCACGGATTATTATGACCATGTATCTTTTCAAACTATAAAATAAAACGGCTGTTGGATAGAAGGAACGAGAAGAAAGCTCTTCCACACAGAGCCCCTTCTGGATCTGATAAGAATCTAAACCACTGTTTGTCAATCTCAACAATTGTGAGATAGGTGAACTAGGGAATTCTGGCAGTTGAAGTCCACCCATCTCACAATTGCTGAGATTGAGAAACACTGCTCTAAACAAAGAGGAACTGTTTTCCTTGGTTTCCCAAACTGTTTGTTTATGCACAAACAAAGATGTTTGTACTTGCCATCTGTGCTCTGTCAGGGTCTGGCCTTCTCTCCTCCCAGTGCCATAGTTGGGCAGGTCAAACACAGTGGCATCTTTCAGATTGCAGCCAGAATATTCCAGTCTGTTCTGGATGCCTTTGACTCAATGGGACTTCTCCAAGGAAAGTAAGCTATTATTCATTCACCATTTAACAACTCTGTCTGCCTTGGACTGCAATCCTTATAACAGTTTGTACAAGAACATGATTAAAAAGAAAAAATATTCAAATCACAGCAAATAGGGACATGAAAATATAGAAAGTAATCCATAATCCAGTGAAAACAATAGCCTATGGCCGCTTTGTTGGTTTTAGTTTCAGTCTCCCCATCCCGATAAAGGAACCATTTTGCTAGTTGGAAAGAGAGCATACTTAGAAAAGTGAAAGCGATTGAAACAATAGCCTGTGAAGTCCCGAATTCTGAGCCCACTGTAGCCAGCATACTGTATATTGGCTACAGCATATATCCTTAAGGATCTGTTTACAATCTGAGGGGGGGGGAAACCCAATATAACATTATTGCTACTTTTAGTAGCTCATTGCCAATTAATATAGTAAATGCCCAGGATATAAAAAGAATACTTATCCGACCATGTTAGTTTAGAGCACTATTTATTAAAAAGAAACAACAACGTATCCTCGAGCCAACTTTAGCCTTGAGTTCAGCACCCCACCCTGCAGTTCTTTTTTGTCCTTTTATTGAACAGCTGGGATGAGGTCACCAGCCTGAAATTTGCGCAATAGTTAGTGTGCAGCTCTAGTGTGTGCTGCAGACAGTCCCAGGCTCATTTGCATAGTCTTTCAGTGCTTCTTTGGGTCATGGGGGCAATTGGAGAATCAAAAAAGGACCTCTGTGCTCAAGAGAGTGAAATTATTATTCTTAATTTCATACTATCTGTTTATGAATGCCACTGGAACGGAACAAACATGCTGTCTCAATGAAGAACTGAAACCCATCTTTTCTTTTCCCTGAAGGGTGTTTTGACAGATCTTGAATATAATTTGTGTCCATGTAATTTATTATTTATTTAAGGCTCATTATAAAAATAATATTGAAAAGGCCCCGCTTTTAAGTTTTTGCAATCTACAAAGCATGACAGAACAAACAAAATGAAGGGGGAGAAAGGGAGAAAACAAGCAAACTACTACCTCTTAAATTCATCATTTGCTCAGATCTTTTTTTCATCACAAGATGAAAATGATTTATGAACTCTCTAAGACCACAATTAGTGGCCTCAATGATTACCCTCCAGTTGCACTGACATCCATCATTATGAAATGCTTTGAGAAGCTGATAAAGGACGTTATTGTGTCTAGCCTCCCATCAGCATTTGACCCGCTTCACGACCAAATCGCTCTACGGAGGATGCTATTTCTTCTGTTCTCCATCTGAGCTTGAAGCACTTAGAGAAAAGAAATGCTCATTTGCATTTGTTGTTTATCGACTTCAGCATTTAACACAATCATTCCTCAGCATCTAGTAGACAAACTGGGCCTTTTAGGCTTAAACACTTTGTGCAACTGGATTCTTGATTTTCTTACTAATAGGCCCCAATATGTGTGAGCTGGAACAAATATTTCTAAAACCATTTTCTTGAGCACAGGTTCTCCTCAGGGCTGCGTCCTAAGTCTGCTGCTGTTCACCCTGTTGACCCATGACTGTAGTGCTATGTTTGCCACCAACCATATTGTGAAGTTCATAGATGATACAACAGTATTGGGCATTATTCATGACGACAATGAGGGTGCTTACCGCAAGGAGGTTGAGGATTTGGTGAACTGGTGTAAGGAAAACAGCCTAGTTTTAAATACTGGAAAAACCAAAGAGATCATTGTTGATTTCAGAAAAGGCAGGCACAGCCACACTTCTTTGTGCATTAATGATACACCTGTGGAGATGGTTACCAATATCAAATTTCTGGGTGTGCAGTTAACAAGTAGGCTGGCTTGGTCGCTCAACAGCAAGACATTGGTGAAGCAGGCACAGCAGCGCCTGCATTTTCTGATTTGCATGAGAAAAACACATCTTCCTTCCCCTATCTTTACCACTTTCTACAGAGGGATGATCGAGAGCATCTTGTCATACATCATCACAGTCTGGTTTAGAAGCATCACTGCTTCAGACAGGAAAGTAGTGCAGAGAGTGGTGAGGATGGCTAAAAGATCATTGGCAGTTCCCTCCCTCCCATCCAGGACATAGCACAGAAGTGTTGCTTGAGCAGGATCCACAAGATTGTCTGGGACACTACACATCCTCTTCACGACCTGTTTTCCTTGTTACCTTTTGGGAGGAGGTTCTATGATATCCGAAGCAGAACATCTAGATTAAGTCACAGCCTTGTTCCAACTCTAAAGCTTCCTCCTTCCATTATGTATTCAAGATGGACAGTGAATAATATTTACATATTATGTATATGCAAGAGTGTAGGTCTATACATATGTTGTATATAGTATGTTTTAAATGTGTATTATGTATGTGTACACTTTGAGAGGAAGCAACTAAATTTCATTTTTAATGTGTGCCATTGTGCTCATAGGGAAAAAAAATGACAATAAAGGTTATCTATAGCTGTTGGGTAGGGAACCTATGGAGATTCCAAAGGAAAATAGAATATAGGCAGTTCTCACTTAAAGAATGCAATTGGGACAGGCACGACATGCCTGACTTACCATATCAGTCCCACTATGGTTATTAAGCAAATCACCTGCAGTTGTTAAACATTATATAATGTGATTTTACTACCAGCTTCCTCATTACTTTTCTTATTGGAAGCCAGCTGTGAAGGACACAAATAGTGAATGCATAACCATAGGACACTATATCCATCATAAATGCACATTGGTTGTGAAAAGTCTGAATCATGATCACATGCCCTGGGAATTCTGCAACAGAGCTGTAAGTTCAAGATATTGGAACGTATTATATGGTAAGTTCAAGGGATCGTATATTTATTTTTTCAAGGCCATCATAAATTTGATCAGTCACTGGGTAAGACAGTCATTGACTGAAGACTACCTGTAGTCAGTCAGTCCTTCCTTCCTTCCTTCCTTCCTTCCTTCCTTCCTTCCTTCCTTCCTTCCTTCCTTCCTTCCTTCCTTCCTTCCTTCCTTCCTTCCTTCCCTTCCACATAAATTTACTAATTTATATTTTATTTTATTGCAGTCTATTGCAATGGTTGCTGAAGATGATGACTTAGCCAGGCCCAAGACAACAGAGATGTTCTCTGATGGTACTTCCAGCTTACCAGTATTTTTTCCACTCAAATCGCCTGATTTCACAATGAAAATGATGTAGGACTTAAGAGGACTTATTATGACTGTTGGAGATACCAAGTCACTATGGATACAGCCAGATGGCCACATTCAATTGCTATCCACCAGTTCTTGATCTAATGGAAAATGTGCTATCCCAATGGGTGAGCCCTATTCTGCTAAAGCAGCAAGGTTGGTGAGTAGCATTGTTTTACTTATTGAAGTGATTGCTGGATTCTCAGGCTTTCTTTCCCTTTTCACCAAGAATCTTCTAAAGTGGGAAGAGCAACCACTAATCATTCTCCCTATCATAGAATGGGATGGAGTTGGGTGAGTATAGGGAGGTCCATGTAATGATGGCTTTGGTAGCCTGGTTGCAAGTAGAAAGGTGTTCCATACTTGTCACTTGGCCTATTTCTGAACATGAATTTTGTGCTCTTCTATAAGAAGGATAAATTGGTATTCATAAGCAGCCTGGCCATGCAGCTGTTGTAGCTAATAACTAGGTGCCTGTTGTAGCTAATAACTAGATTTTTTCATTAGTTCTAGGTTGGATCTCTCTTTGATTAGCTTCCATCTGTTGCTTCTTGTGCTTCTGGTGCTTTGGGGCAGCCTCTCAGATATTGGAACACTGCTATCATGTCAGCCCTGGTCCTTCTTTTCACTAGAGTAGCTATACCTAATTCCTGCAACCATAACCAATTCCTGCAAGATGATGGATAGCAAAATTTTACAGATTTTTACAGAATAAAAAATGCTACTTTTATACCACTATAGCTAATGGTAACTTTTGATTAGTTTCGCTCATAGGATAGGGATGGGGATAAAAGCAATGCCATCGAGGTGAAAGGGGCAACTGAATTGGGTTCTGGGGGCATATGTATGACATTGTTAAATGAAGCAGAGATAAGACCTAAGATAACTTAGGCTAGCTCTTTGCAGTGATGTGAGACCCAAAGGTTGTAAAAATGTTTGTGACCTTTGCTCTGTTGCTTTTAACAAGAAGTTTATTTACTTTTATTAAGAGATCAAAACTGGTTATCTCTGCCCCATAGATAGATTAGTTTCTCATTTCAGCAGCTTAATCTGCTGTTAAAAGCAGCATTAAAAGGACCATTTCATTTTCACTCACTTTCCAGCTCTACAAGATATTTCTTCATCCTTTGCTTTACCACTGTAGTTCATGCAAAGTCACTCTGTATTCTGTGAAAATTTCAATAATAGGACAAATCATATAAATACCCAGAAACAGGAAAATGCTGGGTTTGGAAATGGTGTTCCTTAGAGCAAAACCAATGTGTTTTAAATTATTGTTCTTGACAGAAAATAATTTCAGACTTCAGCTCAGGCAATAGGCTCCCAGACATGTATTCATCTTTTAATCCAGGCTATAGGAAATAGATTTCTTCTTCTTCACTCTTTTCCCTCTTCTGGATAGTTCCATATCATATGCTCCATCTATAATAAAATGATATGATATGATATATGATGATAAGGCAAGGCAAGACAAACAAAGGGAAGTAAAGATAGGATAAGCAAAGATAAGATAATGAAAGATAAGATAAGCAGAGATGAAATGAGATTACCTTTATTGCACACTGGCACACAGTAAAAATGAAATTCTGTTGCCTGCTCTCAAAAAAAAGTATATATCTACCCATACACATACACAACATACATATGCACATGCTATACACATACACACACACATACACAAATATATATATTAATCACTGTTCATTTTGAATACATAGTTAAGAGAGGAAACTTTAGAGTTCATAAGGCTGATACTATATTGAACAAAGCTGTGACTAAATCTAGATCAGGGGTGTCAAACACACAATGTAACCTGACGTAGCATGACGTATTGCGACTTTTTTGCCATTGATGACAATGGGGTGGGTGCAGTTTCGCTATGATTCATCCGGCCCGTGGGCTGGCAGTTTGACACCCCTGATCTAAATGTTCTGCTTCAAATACCACGAAGCCTCCTCCCAGAAGGTAACAAGGAAAACTTGTCATGGAGAGGATGTGTAGTGTCCCTGACTATACTTCAGACCCCAGTCAAGCAGCGCCTATATCAGTGGTTCTCAACCTTTCTAATGCTGCGACCCCATAATACAGATCCCCATGTTGTGGTGACCCCCAACCACTTATACATCACCGGGTGCCAGAGGCGTGGCCAAATAAAAGGGGGAAAAAATGGCGGCCAGCCTTGTTTGGCGACCCCCGTGAAATGGTCGTTCGACCCCAAATGGGGTCCCGACCCACAGGTTGAGAACCACTGGCCTATATGCTATGTCCTGGACAGAAGAAAGTGAACTACCAATAATCTTTTCTTAACTACCAATAATCTCACCACTCTCTGCACCACCTTCCTGAGCAAAGTAGTAATGCTTCCAAACCAGACAAACATTTGGGAGGTTCTAGATTATAAACTATTATTCTAGATTGGGCACTTTATAGCTTTCCTACACTGTACTGGTTTGGAGCCAGAGAAGGTTGATCAGAAGTTCCTATCAGTTCAATATTTTCCTTGCAGAGAAAATGTCCACCCAGAAAAACAGACAATCTGGTTCTACACCTGGAATCCAAGAAGCATCACAGCTTATTGGGACAACTGTAGAGACATACAGTATCCGATTCTGGAGCAATGGACAAGAATAATGATGAAATGCACTATCTCACTTCTGACTCAAGCAAAGGAAACTACAGTAGGATTCAAAGGGTCTAAATGAAATTGCTATATAAAGTATCTCAAAAAGAACACGGAATTGTTCTTTGTGTTCCCCTTTTTTTAAGTACATCACATAAAGAACCTTGCTTTGAAAACCACCTGTAATGTTATCCTACTTAATTACCTAGTTCAAAAAGGTTGCTTTTGTCCTAATTAGGACAGAATGGAAAAAAAACAAACACCTAACTCCATGTGGTCATAAAAACCTTCCAAAATAAACTTCTCTGAGGTATCCTCTGAACACATGACAGGGTCATGCCACATGCTGCTTCCTAACCAGAGTGACTCTTATTTCGTCTGTACATCCCACTTGTATGTCAATCCTTTCCGTCTGATAGTTGCTACATTTTCTTTTTAGGGACATAAATAGCTAAATGACAGAGAAATGTTATCACACAAATGAGTTAAAAATAAACTGTGTGACATATCACACCTATCATGTGGTATTATTTTTCAAAGTTTCCTGTGTGGATAGAATGTAATTTCTAATTATGCAGAAATCTGTTACACTAAGCATGCAACTTTTCCAGAAAGCGGATGAGAAATTTATTCTCACGCAAAAATTACTGTTATTCTTGTCTCCTCCATAATTCAGTATATAGACAGAAAAACCATACTGAAAATATCTGTAGTTTTCTGTGGCTAGATGCATCCAGATGGACTTCTGATATTTATATCTATGTTTAAATCTACCAGAGTCTAAGCTTGCAAGGATCCTCCACCAAACATAAACAGAAGTTTGCAGGACCAGCTTTTTGATTGGAGGTACAAGATAGAGGGGAAAAAAGTATAACAAGGTGCAAACTTTCACCTTTCTTATTCAGCCTGTATGCCAAAGAAGTTGGAACTTGAGGAATCAAAAATCAGATTAAAGACTGGAGGAAGGAACATCAACGATTTTCAATATGCTGATGACAGAAACCAAAACAGGCCTGAAATATTTGATTCAAAGGATTAAAGACAAAAGTGAGAAATTTGGTCTCTTCCTGAACATCAGAAAGGCCAAGCTCACGATCACTGTGAGGAATGGAAATGTCAAAATAACCCACTGACAATGAAGAGACCGATTGCATGCCAGATTGCACTTTCCTAGTGAAAAGTGATCGAAGCAGTGAATAAAGCAGTGAATAAAGTCCAGAAATAAATTATATTTCAATTGTACTGGGTCACACAAAAATGATGAGCATGAAAAAGCAAGAATGTCACTTGACAATCAAATGCAAATTAGTTTGCACTATCATGTGTCCCATAGCTATCTGCAGCTGTAAAAGTTGGACCATGAAAAAAACTATACAGGAGGAAAATCTATTCATTCAAGCTGTCAAGCATTTCTTAGACAGCAAAGTTGACAAAAAGCAAGCATTGGAGCATATAAATCCAGGCATATTCTGAAAGACAAAATTAGTCATTTTGGCCATGTGATGTAATCAAACTCACTGGAAAAGGCAATTATGCTTGGAATGATCCACTGATCATTCTGCAGTAAAAGGAAACAAGGCTATTCAAAAAAATGATTACTAGGCACCATCAGAGCCAATACCAGCCAGACTATAAAAGCTTGCCTAGAGTCACCTCTGGCAAGATGAGCAGCATACAAGCTTACTAAATAAACAAATAAATACTTACATACATACGTACAACTGAAAGAAGCTATACAAGGTCAGAAAATGTGGAGTGACCTGGTCCATAGAATTGGCAAGATTTTGACACATTTGGATGGATAGCAGTATCATCATTGCAGGCAT
The DNA here is from genome assembly GCF_016545835.1 of Crotalus tigris. Lineage (NCBI taxonomy): Eukaryota > Metazoa > Chordata > Lepidosauria > Squamata > Viperidae > Crotalus > Crotalus tigris. Next base: position 2,912,784 of record NW_024100417.1, on the reverse strand, counting down.
GCCCGCTCCCCATTGGTCCCTCCCCAGCTTCTACTTTAGCCATTTCTCTCCTAATATTGGCCCTCTTTATTAGCAATTGGCTCCCTGAGTTCCTTTCATGTCTGCCACTTCCTCTTCTCTAATTTGGACACCAACATCTCTCCATGCTTCCTAAAAGTAGGCCTCAATTACTTGATTTGTGGCAGAAAAGAGTTTCCACTCTGAAAATATTTTGAAATGTATCTTTAGCTTATTGCAGTATCCAAGGAATAATGAGGGAGATTGAGCTGGGCTCTTTAGTTGTCAGCTTTGTAGTTATTGCAGTTAGTTTCTAATCCTCTGAAAGTTTAAAGCTCCACATCGAGTCAATTTCAATTTGCTGCTCTTCAGAACTTAATTAGTTGCAGTATCCTAGCTCAGTCTGAGGAGTTCTTGGTACTCTCTGAGCTTGGTTATTTTCTTGCTTATCCCCACTCCCTCCTAGCACTGATGATGTTACCTAGTTTGGGTAATGAAATGTCTGCAAGAAAACAACTAAGTTAGAGAGCACTAAGGATCCCTCATTTCAACCCTGAGCTACAAATATTTTCTCTATTGATAACTCAGTCTGCCTCTCTCTCCATTAGGGCTATTCCGGCCCTGGTGCCTTCTACCTTTATTTCACATCATATCATCAAATAGGGCATGCAAGAAGGATCAGACAAGCCAGACCAGGCAGGCTCTCAGAGGGACTCCCTTGACTGGTACGCAGGCTTATTTTGCTCAAAATAAATAGAAATTAATAGGTAACCAAGTATCTATGAACCATCAAACAACATTAAGCCACTGCAGGACATATAACCCCCGACTAGGATCTTAATTCTCTTTTTGTGTGTGATATCATGCAACTCAAAGGTCTTGATGGATTTCTTCAACTTCCCATTTTCTGTTCTTCCTTTGGATTATTCTTTATTTTCTCCTGGATTTGAACTGGGAAGTAATTTATAGAAAATAAATGTTTGTTGATTCAGATCGGGGGGAGGAGGGGCACAGTGAAAATCCAAAATCTGTAGCTGCTTAACAGACCAGCCAAAAGAAAGCAAATAGTGTACATTTTCAAATTCTCTTAATTTGTACAATGTTACCAAAAACAGGGGAAAAAATTAAAAGTCCAGAAATTAATTTAAATGTTTAAGCTATGAGGTTTGCAGTTCAGTTTCAAAATGAAGGTTTTGCTGTAAATGTGAACTTGGTGTTAAATGTTATTGGGATCAAATTGCAACTGATCTTTGGGGGCAAAAAATGTTGTAACCTTGCAATTAGATTTCAGTGATCTGTAAGGTAGTGACATGGATGGCCATTTAGTAATCCAAATTAAAATTATTTTATTCAAACAAAATAATTACTTGTAAAATAATTAATTGTAAAATAATTACAAGTATTTTATTTTCCAAAGCACCAGAAGGCTAGACAAGAAACAATGGATGGAAACTAATCAAGGAGAGAAGCAACTTGGAATTATGCAGTGAGAACAGTGAGAACAATGAATTAGTGGAACATGTTGCCATTAGAAGTTGTGGGTGCTTCATCTCTGGAGTTTTTTAAGTAAAGACTGGACAGCCACCTATCTGAAAGGATATAGGATCTCCTGGTTGAGCAAGAGGATTGGACTAGAAAAGGGCTTTTCAACCTTTTCATCCATTGTACCATTTTTAGGATATGGCAACATCCAAGTACCACCAGTCGCCTAGCAAGGTGTCAAAAACCTGACCAAAAAAAAAAAAAAAAAGGAAAAAAGCACAGTTCGCTTAGTGACTGTTCAAAGTTACAATGGCACTGAAAAAAGTGCTCCCCAAGCCACAGCTGAGCAAGACCCCTGCCTGCCCACCCAGAGGCGCTCTTCCTCCTGTCTGAGGTTTTCATTGTTATGAGCATTTCTGTTGAGAATTGGCAGCGGGGGTGTGGTGGGGATGTTTGGTTTTTATTCCCCCCGTCTGCTGGATGATTGCAGCAGGTTTGGCCACATGACCCTGGGACACTGTGACCGTCATAAATGTGAATCAGTTGCCAAGCATCTGAATGTAAATTACAAGACCCTGGAAATGCTGCAACATTCCAGCTTATCGGTTCTTCTTCTGGGCTCAGCAGAAGCACCAAGATCAGCGCCGAGGTCCAGCTGGAGCCTGGTGCTGATCCTGGCAGTTCCACTGAGCCCTGACAGTCCTGCAGCTCAGGCTTGTGCGGTGCTGCCACCAGTTCAGCTCATTCCCCTCCCCCGCTACCACTTTTCTAGGATGGTCGCATACCACCTGCCAGGTGCTAATGTACCACAGGTGGTACCCGTACCACTGGTTGAAAAGCCCTGGACTAGAAGACCTCCAAGGCCCCTTCCAGCTCTATTGTGATTGATTCTATATTTCTAATATTTCATAAGCTTGCCATAAGCCATGGTTTAATAATTTAATAGGTGAAATACATATTTATATAGCTTAATGTTAGTGCCTATATTTTCATTATTACATGTTTTATAAACTTTTTCACTTTGGTCTCATGTTGTTTGCTTGATTTTCCTAGAATGCTGCTTTTTAATTATGTTCTCATTATTGCTTCTTTGGGGTTTTCTTTGCTTTCTTATTCATGTAAGAACTTCCAAGCCCTGATTTTGCATCATTTTCTTGCAAGTTTCTCAGAAATTCTGCAACATCCTCCATGATATTTACTTTGCAGTGATGACCATCTCAGTACATGAATTTTGTACTTCATTTATTCTTACTTCTTTTTGAATAGCAAACTGAGTTGTGATGCTGTTGAATTTCCTTGACTTTTGGCAGGATAGCCTAGTAACAATAAGCAAATTTATCTGGAAGCAAAGTTTTGTAGCACCATCCTCATGAAGTCCTCTGCTTGCAGTTTAAATGAAGACTGGGCTGAGTTTAATTCCTTATTTGGTAATTATCCAAGTTGCATTAGTCAGAAAAACACTTGCTTCTGTTTGGCAATTGGTTGATACATGACCATGTATTGATGTGATTGTTTTGATTTTTTAAAAAGAGATATTCAATGTATTTGGGGGAAATGGTTTGCTTTTTAAAAAAAGAGATATGTGATTTACTTGGAAAAAATGCCTTACATTATCAGATTTCAAGACAACATGATAATGACTGATGATACATTACTTTTACATGCCACTGGACTCCCACTGACCCTGGGCTTCTTACAACATTAAAACCAACCAGCCAAAGCACTCTCCCTCCATGTAGATAATAAAAATCCAACAAACATATGCAGGTGTAACAGCTCATGGAATAATTCACAACACATATATTGATAGCTCAAACAGCATCCTGGCGCAGTGCTCAAGATAAAAGCCAGGTCATTTCTAAAGGCCAACAGGATCAGTGCCATCTAGATCTTTGGGAGGGAAGAATGCTGTACCATAGGACAGGCACAGCAACAGAGAAGGAAGACTTCCTAGGTCCCTCTAAATGGAGCTTACAATAGTTCATTTACTGACTGTTCAAAGTTACAACAAGACTGAAAAAGTGACTTATGACCTTTTTCACTCTTACAACTATTGCAGTATCCCCCTAGTCACATGATCAAAATTCAGATGGTTGACAGCTGGTTCATATTTATGATGGTTGCACTGTCCCGGGGTCACATGATCACCTTTTGCGACTTTCTGACAAGCAAAGTCAATGGGGAAGCCAGAATCACTGAACAACCATGTTACTAACTTAACAAATGCAATGATTCACTTAACAAGTGTGGCAAGAAAAGTTGTAAAATGGGGCAAACTCACTGAACAAATTTTTCACTTAGCAACATAAATTTTGGGGTCAATTGTGGTTGTAACTTGAGGACCATCTGTATTTAACAGGAGCTGTCAAAACAAGAACATCCAATATTAGCATGACAGGAGTCAGACCAGCAGTAATCATTTGAGACAAGGGTTCCTCAAATATTCTGGCCCCTGCCCATGAAGGGCATTGTAGGCCAAAAACCATACAGCACTTTGAGTTGTCTGGTAATTAAAGCAAAGGATGCAATAGTGGTATTACGTGGGTTACTCAGATGCACCCATTACTTCCTGTGCTGCTATACAGTATTCTGGCCCAGTCATGGTTCCATAGGTCTTCAAGTATAGCCCCATGTATAGTGCATTGCAGTAATCCAGGCAAAAGTTTACCAAAGTATGAGTGGACATCATCCAGGCTTAGGGAGGAAAGGCTGCAATAAAAGACAGATTTATGCAAAGGTCCTTCTGGTCACGGCTGCCATTTGCTTCTTGAACAGGAGCCTGAAGCCCAGTGTAATGGAATGTGTGGGTGATTTGGGGGAATGAGGAGAAGAGATGTTGCCTAAGCAACAATCAGACAAAAGAAGGGGGAGCCCTCAAGGGCTTAATGGTCAGAGAAACAAATTTAGGAAGGACTCGCCCTAATTGATCAGACAGTTAAAGATAACAGATGGGAAGTTTGTATCTTCAGACTTGCAAGATGCTACTAATGTATATAGAATTAGGATATTAAACAATAGAAATTAGAAGTTAAACAAGAATTAGGTCATTTAGTTTTGTTTCCTGTCTGGTTTATCTGGGAGGTCTTGGATCCAATAGGACCCACAGATAGCAATTCAACCCATTCAGAACCAGCAATAGAAAATTTATTTTTCTTTACTATATTCTTGTTTTTTCTTTCTTTTCTATTTTTCTGTCTTTTTTTTTTAGCTTGTATTGATCCTTAAGCTTTTTAATTGTAATGTGTGACAACATTACTGTAAACAAAAATAATCATGCTTAGAAAAGAATCTCTTTTGGCTTAGGCAATTACCAAAGAGAAATAACCTTTTTGCTTGTTCATTTCTAAGGAAGTGGCAGTTATCACTACTCCCAGTAATTGTCTCTATTGTTGAATTGTTTTATTATTAGAAAGTTTTTGCTAACAATTAACCAGAAACTTCTTCCTATAACTTAAGGCCATTATTCTACACATTCCATGTTTAGACAAATAAATAACATGGCTTGGGTTGTTTTGTGTGATGGAATGTCAGTATATAAAGAGTGCTATCAAAGTCCTTTCAAACGTTTCCCCACAATTCCCAATTCCTGCAACATTTAATTTCCACTCCGCAGTTCAGTATTCTTATCAGTCTTTCAACTTATTCCACTTTCTTGCAATGTCTCTTATAATGTGCTACCCAAACTTGGGAACAATACTTGAGATGTAATCCAAGGGTCATTATGAGTTGAGTGGGTTTATAAATGTGATTTAAACAAACAAACAAACAAACTGCACAGCATGATAAAGGAAACTAGATTTACACTGGATTTTCTCAACAATTTTACAGTAGTTGTTAAGCAAATTACATAGACTTTAAGCAAATTCAGCTTCCCAATGGGCATTTTTTTGCCAGAAATCGACAAAAAAAGTACCAAATCAGGATCACATTATCACAGGATGCTGTAACCAGTCATAAATGCAAACCAGTCATGTGATTGTAGGGTTGATCCAACAGTCATAAGTGTGAATACATGTCATAAGTCACTTTTCCCAAGTCCATTATGACTTTGAACCATAAATAAATGGTTGTTGAGGACTATCTGTACATAGAGTATTATGTGCAGATGAGCATGGAATTAAAGTAGAATCTCAATTCTGTGGCACTTCATTCAGTGGACTTCAGATGGAATGGACAAAATCTGAATTCATACATTTTATCTGAGTTGCATAAATTATCATTGTCGACCTTTGGCCGCTCTATGGATCAGCCCTCTTCATGCCCCTGTCTCACACTCCCTCTTTCAGATCCACCATGGTCATCCCGGTGTCCTCTTTATAGTGTCCAGCCAATGGGTACTAAGGCATAAATGGTACATTAGGAATTACTCTTGGTATGGGAAGAAAATGTTTTTGTCCTCACATAGAGAAGTCTGAAAACTGAGAAAATGTCCTGGGAAAGATGGCAACTTAAAGGATAGGAAACCAAAGAGTAGGACAATGAGACAAGCTTGGTCCTGCAGTATGCTTAGGCAAAGCAAAATAATAACTTCAGACAATCAATTTCAGCTTTGTGGTGGAAGGTAGAGCTGTAAGTCTTGTGGTTTTGCTATAAAGCTATGCAAGTGAAAAAGTGAAGAAATAACTCTGAGTCCATTTTCACCCCACTGACACGCTCAGCTGTTATTACAGCCAAAAACCAATGCAAATGTCTCCTCCTCAAAGTAATCTGAAGGGAACAAAGGTTTTTGAGTAATGGCTTCTAACCTTCTAAGTAATGGCTTCTAACTTTCTAGGAAATATTATTAATCAGAGTTCTTGATCAGTTAAACAGATTCCAGTTCTGGTTTCCTGGGTGGGGGATGGGGCAAATATGAAAAAAGATCCAAAGAGGATGCCTTAGAACTGGGCATGTGGACAAGAGAGAGATGAGCAGAAAAAAAGAATGTGGAAAGCTGTGAGTCTGGGCCAGGGAGAAAAGGAGAGTTGATAATGGTATAGGATGATCTATCTAGAGTGAGTTGCGACATAGGAATTTTGCTAGTTGTGGTTTCCCTTTCCTCAGCAGCATAGTGTCCTAGAAATTCCCCAAAGACAATGTTAACTTTACTCTAGGGGCCAAGGAGTTAGGGATGGTTTTCATAGGAAAGACTCATTTGCATTGCCCTGCCAATTCTTGGACTGCAGCTCTTTAAAACTGTCTTATTATTGCCCAATACAGTTCTTGCACATTAAAGACCCATCTCCTCATTCTTGAATAAGATGAAAAGGTTCTTATGGAACTACTCCTCTGATTCTGGAAGAAATTCCTTAAAATATTGCCCATCCAAATAATTACTGTGGCTGCTTGTGGAACTAAGCTGGCCCATCTAGAGCTAGAAAGTCCCCCCTCTCCAATTTCCAGTGCTTGTTGTACTCCTGTTGTGCAGATTGCCTATTTCTCCCTGACTGATTGACATACAGTATTAGACAAAAAGTATATATTGTTCACAGATTTTCCATGGCTTGAACATCCATACTAAATTCATATTAATGGGATGAATCAAATGTTCCTATCATCCCAAGGATATTGTGAAAATATATAATTCTATGAGAGTTAATTACTGCAAATCACAGGCATTTTGTATAGTTTTCATCTCAAATACCATGTTTGGCATATACTTGATAGCTAGGCATAGACAACTATTGTCAAATTCTCACTGGTTACCTTGAATCTGTTAGTGCTTTCACATTAAAAAGTGCTCTCACAAGACACAGGATATATGGTAAATATTGACTAAATAATATTTATGCTGGAGTTTAGTATAGCTCAAAAAATAAAAGAGTCTACAGGAAATGTAAAATCTGAGTTTGTCACCCATTTTACCTGGGATGGAAATAAACTGCCTGGAGTGATTTGAAACAGAGACAGGGTTGGGATTAGCAACAGGCAACCAGAGGAGGGGTGAAAAAACTCAGGAGATTGGCCTGGGCTGTACAATGGAAGACCCGCCCCCTCCTTTTTTTTTTTTTTTTACATATGTCACATGTGTAACAAAACAATGGACTTTGATGTGGCCAAAATCTTCATTTATTTTTGTTTAAATCCCCCCCCCCCATTCTCCAGCCAGTTACTCTGGACAGCAAATTTTGTGCTGGCATTAGTTTATTGCTTAAATAAAGATAGTAAGTTTTGTGTTTTGGGATTCGAGGCATTGAAACACGACTCATCATAAAGCAAATTTCTTTATTTCTCCTTAAGTCCACTCCAAGCAACAAGCAAACAGGCACGAATGCCTTTTATAGTTTTCTAACCCCCAGGCAGTCCAGCCAATAGTAATCCTTCTTTCTTCGTGCCTTGCGCGGGCGCAGTAGTCCGGCACCAGCCAGTCTGGCCCTGGGCAGCTTTTAGGTTGCCCGGCACCATTTGCAACATTTCTGGGCCTGCTGAGTTTCCTCATCAGGCCCAGGACACAGCACCCCTCCCCTCTGGATAGAACACACACAATGCCCATTTTCTTTACAATAATAATAATATAAAAAAAATATTATGTCTCTGCCCTGCTGAGCCCACCAAAAGTCTCATTCTGCAAATGGTGCTGCACCAGTTGAGAGTCCTCGACTTACGACCGGTTGAGTAGTCCTCGACTTATGACCGGTTGGGGGTCGCGGCATTAAAAAGGTTGAGAACCACTGCATTAAAGGTAGACAGTGCATGTCTCCTTTGCCAGAAACTTTGAAATGTGGCATCTGGACACATGTCATGCCATCCTGACAACACCCATGTCAGCACGCATGCAAGTATGTGATCAGTGGCAGTTTCTGCAGCCACATCCCTAGCATTGAGGGGAGATTCAGGCAACTCCTGAATGGAGAGAATATTAATATCAGGAGCAGGATCTGCCTCTATCTGTTTTAGAGGTAATATGCTGAGGCCATCTGCATGGCCCATTTCCTTTCCAGGTTTGTGGATTAAAGTGTAGTCATATGCTGACAGGAAAATAGACCATCTCAGCATATGTGGGGAAATAATGTGTTGTGTTTGTTTGTTTGTGGTAAACAAACCCAGCAAAGGCTTATGGTCTGTGTAGACCATGAAGTGGCAGCCATATAAGAAATCATGACATTTCTTTATGCCAGCCACTATGGCCAAGGCTTCTCTGTCAATCTGAGCATAATTACGCACTGCAGATGACAGAGTCCTTGAATAGTATGCTACAGGGACTTGTGTCTCATCAGCCTTCAGGTGACTGAGTACAGCACCCACCCCATAAGGGAATGCATCACAAGCGATGTATACAAGGAGTTGCTCATTAAAATGGGCTAATACCGCATTTGATGAGAGCAAGGCCTTGATCTCCTTAAAACTCCTGTCATGGACTTTAGTCCACTGCCATGGAGCTTTCTTGTCCAAGAGCCGGTGTAATGGCTCAGCCACAGTAGCCTTATGGGGAAGGAAAGCATGATAAAAGTTAAGAAGCCCCAAGAAAGCCTGAAGCTCGCTTTTGGACTTGGGACTTGGGGCCTCCTGAACGGCCTTCAATTTAGACTCTGCAGGGTGGATGCCTTGAGCATCTATTTTAAAGCCTAAAATTCTGTAGAAGTAATACCAATTTTACATTTGTCCTTTTTTAATTTGAGGCCCACTTGACGGAACCTCATCAACACAGCCCTTAATCTTTCAGCCAAATTCTGAGATGACTCCCCTGCAATGAGGACGTCATCAAAGTAGGGGCAGACCCCCGGGATACCCCTGAGCGTGCGCTCCATGACGCTCTGGAATATGCCAAGAGCAACATTCATCCCAAATTGTAACCTTTTTACTTTAAAAGCACCTCTGTGGGTCACTATTGTTTGGGCTTCAGCAGTTGCCTCATCAACAGGTAGCTGTTGATAGGCCTGTGCTAAATCAAGCTTTGCAAACAGTATTCCCCCTTTAAGGGAGGCCAGAATATGACTCACTACTGGTACAGGATATGCATGCTGTTGCAAAGCTGTGTTCAGAGTACACTTATAGTCCGCGCAAATTTGGACTTCCCCATTAGCCTTTAAAGGTGTCATGATTGGGGTTTCCCATGGACTTGAGTCCACAGGTTCCAAGATGCCCTGCTGGAGCAGCTTGTCCAGTTCAGCATCAATCTTGCCTTTGAGGGCAAATGGCAGCCTCCTAGGCTTAATCCTAACTGGTGCGATGTTTGGGTTTAGTCGCAGTGCGATGGGAGGCCCTTTGTATGAACCAAGCTCTGAACTAAACACATCCACAAACTCTTTGCAGACTTCTGCAAGTCCTGGAGTTTGCAGACTATTCAGACCAGTCACCTGAATTCCCAGGGCCTCAAACCAGTCGAGTTCAATTAGACTCATACGATCACCCCCAACAACCACCACATCTAAGAGGCCTTGGAAAGCCTTACACTGCACCTTGAGTGTGGCTTCTCCTAATATATTAACCTTTGAATTTTGAAAGTCAGTAAGAATTAGGTTCGATGGCCTGAGTTTGACTTGACGGCCACTACTGCAGCAAATCCTTTTAAAAGTACTGTGTGAAATGATCAATATAGTGGACCCGGTGTCCAGCTCCATCGATAAGGGAACCCCTTGTAACTGTACATCAGTGTGAAGCTTCTTTTTAAGAGGCTTGTGTGTCCCCGTTCGCAAGATGCTTCTATGCGACGCACAGAAACCCATCCTATGTTGGCTGGGGACCCTGGTACCTTTCCGAAGGGATTCTTCCCGAGGTTGCACCTGCTGGCAACCCAAACATGCCCAGCAAATGGCGGAGCGGAACCGGCAGTCTGTGCACTTGTGGCATCCTCCGCAACTGAGACACTGAAGGGCTGCTGGGGCCTTGTCTGGTTTCTCTCACGGTCTTCTCACCGCCGGCTGGTGAAGTCTATCCACCTCCTCTTCAGGATCCGAGTCTTGGACTTCCTGAGCGACCTCCTGATAGACGGTTGCGATGGCTGGAGCGTTTCTGGCAAGCCGCAGAGCCTTCACAGCACCACCTGCTGCTTCTTCAGCTGCAACTTCACGTAAGACATCTTGGAAGGTGACTTCAGCTTTAGCAAAGATTTTTTATTGCAGCTCCCTGCTTCTCAGGCCACAGACAAAACGGTCTCGTAAGCGTTCTTCCAGGTCCATGAATTCACAAGGCCTGGCAGCTTGTCTCAATGCAGCAATAAACTCAGCAGCGGACTCGCCTGGCTTCTAATCCCTCTGCTCAAAAGCATGCCTCCACGCGATCATCGACAACTTTGGGTGGAAGTGATCCTTCAGCATGTTTTTTAGATCGGTATAGGTTACATACTCCAGTGGTGCCGAGGCTACCAGGTTCTGGGCTACATCGAAAGTGTCTTTATCGCAGACGCACAGCAGGGTTGCTGCTTTCAAGCCATCTTCCTGGACCTGGTTAACCCTTAGGTAATTTTCCACCCGGGCCATGTAGGAGTTCCAGCGCTCCGGGTGAGAGACGTTGAACTCAGACAGCCGTCCAATGTTTGACATCTTCTGCTTCGAATGCCTCGCTGCAAGCCTTTGTTGAGGGGAAAGGCCCATTTGCCAAACTGACCTCCAGCGATGCTGTACTGGCAGGTGAGTGCAGAGCTGGACGCCAATTCCCAGACTTCAGGCTTTTCAGATGAGGCTTATCCTCTTCTTACTGTCTTTTTCCTTGCAGCGATCCCACCCTTGTCGCCACTTTTGTGTTTTGGGATTTGAGGCATTGAAACACGACTCATCGTAAAGCAAACTTCTTTATTTCTCCTTAACTCCACTCCAAGCAACAAACAAGCAGGCACACAGGTCTTTTATAGTTTTCCAACCCCCAGGCAGTCCAGCCAATAGTAATCCTTCTTTCTTCGTGCCTTGCGCATGCTGAGTTTCCTCATCAGGCCCAGGACACAACAGTAAGTAGTAGTAAGTAGTACCCTAAGTAGTAGAAGGACAAAAAGTAGATTTGTCATTGCATGCTGGAATAAGCATTACTTGCTACTTGAAAATAATACATCTTTTTTATTTAGATTAGCTTTACTCCACTTGATGGAATAGCATTCCTAACAGTTGGTACTACAACTCCCAGAGTTTCTAGCTATCATGGGCTATGAAATATGGGCAGTGCTATCATAACTCGACCTGGTGGGGAAGGCTGGCTTATGCACACACCTGACCTATTTTCAGACAAATGGGAGGTGTTATATTTAATTTTCTTTTCATATGAACTCCACTTATGTGGATTAAAAAAGATCTCCTCCCCCTTTTTCTTACTGTGTTTTCTTCCTTGGATCTTTTCTCTCCTGGTGCCTATTTGGCTCATCTTTTAGAACAGAAACTTGGGAGAGAAAAGGGAGTTCAGTTGCCCTCAACTTTGTGACTTTTTTTTTTTAAAGCAACTCGGACCCCTTCAATCTCTTGGGTTTAGTTTGGAGAGGCTACTGTCTGTGTTTTACCAGTGTCTGGTTGTCATTCGGAAACCAAATGGATGTCTTCATTCCAGGGATAGTTTCCTGGTGAGTCAGGTTCTGATACTGGATGACCAGCTTGACTGTTGGGAAGTGGAGGAGGAAGGACACCGAGACTGTTTTGTGACAGATCTTCTTTATAGCCACATTAAAAACCTGGTCAGAACAAGGGAATGCACTGGCTCTGGAGGACTAATCAGACTGGGAACATTGCTAACTTCATTTTCAGATGAAATAAACCATTCCGGGATTTGTTATGACAAGCAGCAAGACTGGAAATTATGGGAAACCTTCCAAAATGTTCCTGTGATTACTATTACTTCATCCACAAGATAGCAGTTCTGTTTCTACCAACATTTCAGCAATGAAAATCATTCACTCTTCTGAACTTGTAGCCTTCCCTTGGACCCTGCTTAAAATTGGCACCTCACACTTGTTGCTGAAATTTTTTCTCTGCCTGCTGTCCATGTGCTACTTTTCCTCTGTTCTGTGGTGTTTTTTTTTTGTCTTGTTTTTTTAAATAAATCAATTACTACAGATGCTGCTAAGCTGGGTCAGTTTTCTCTCCTCCAAAGGAAACATCTGCTTCTGGCACTATTCACTGTTTGGGGAATAGAAAAGTGTGTAATTACGGTGACTAGTTTATGCTTTGTATAATATAGTCTGTTTCATTTTGGCATATTGGCTTGTTAAGTATTGTGAAGTCAGCCAACACCATTTCTAAACTGTGTTTTATGGCTTGCCATGATATGAAAACTGACCAATTGCAGTTTACTCAATAAATGATGACTCAACGAAACAGGATTGTGGGATGTGTAGCCCTAACCACTGGGTATCCATCCAAATGTTACACATGTTACACTTTGATTAGGTGTACTTTATAATGAAGTTCCTACCTCTTCTCCTGAGTAGGTGCCTTTGTATTCCCACAAAGATGCTGAAATAACCCGTATATGCCGGCGTATAAGACGACTTCCGGAAGTGCTAAACTCGGCGCCAAAGACGGGGGTCGTCTTATACGCCGAGTCGTCTTATACGCCGGAAATACTGGTAGTTTCTGGAGTATAAGACGACGTTCTAGGAATGCGGCTCAGCGACAAAGACGGGGGTCATCTTATACGCCGGGTTGCCTAATACGCCGGCATATATGGTAAATCTGGTTTCAATATGCATATCACACCTCAAAATATTTTCACAATATCCAGATTAAAAAGAAAGAAAGGGGAGGGGGGTTGGCATGGTCTCAGAAAGCAGATGTTTTCATTGTATATACAGGTGGTCTTCAACTTACAATTCATCTAGTCATCATTCGAAGTTACAACGGCATGGAAAAAAAGTGACTTACGAGTGTTTTCATATGACCGTTGCAGCATTCCCCCTTGTTACAGGATCTAAATTCGGGTGCTTGGCAACTGACTCATATTTATGATGGTTGGGGCTCCCGGGGTCCTGTGATGTACTTTTGTGATCTTCTGACAAGCAAGGAAGCCAGATTCACTTTAGAACCATGTAATTCACTTAACAACTGCAGTGATTCACTTAATAAGTGTAGCAAGAAAGATCGCAAAACGGGGCAAAACTCACTTAATAAACGTCTCGTTTAGCAACAGAAAATTTTGGGCTCAATTGTGCTTGTATGTCAGGGACTAACTGTATTACAAATCTAGTCAAGACTGGTTCTACAGCAATCTCTTTGGAATGTCTGGTTTTGTGCACTGGACTTACCAACAACCTAAGGAGAATCACCTAGCAATTCTTTTACCACTGTGGCCAGCAAGTGTCTATGAGAAGCCTATAAGAAGGATTAGATCACAATAGCCATATTTTTCACTTCATGTTCCTCAGAAGCCAAGTATACTGCCATTGATATTGAACATCATACAGCTTGCTGTGTCATTCCTTCAGTGAACGTCTATTTACTCTATAAAGCTGCCCAAGTTGCTATTCAACAAAGCCACTTGGGGCTTCATAGCGGGTATGAATAGATTACACACTTATAGGCTCTAAGCAGTGCTTTTTTTCTTAAAAAAAAAAAGGTGCCGGAACTCACAAATGTCATACAACCCACCTTGCCTACCCTAAGGCTCCATCCAAAAAAGGTGCCGGAACTCCGTTTTGGCCATTCTGTGAGAAAAAAAGCCCTGGCTCTAAGTATAATCTCACTTATGGACTCTATGTAGATAATTGCATGCTTTTTCAGCTCCTTCTGCCCTTTATAGAGTGTTCCAATTACAAAAACTGCTCTAATCTGAGGTTGGCAGCCTCTTGAGAGTTGTAGTGACCCCATAGAGATTCAAGGATTCAATAAAAGCTGAGTTGATTAACTCCAGAAGTTGATCAGTTGGACTTTAAATCCAGAACAGACTCTGGATTGACTCTTTTGGGAGTCATTCCTCATCAACTGCTGCACAGAGCAGCTTTCCACTGAGAGAAACTCACCCCTCATTTCTTCCTCTTCCTTTAAGATTCCCCCTTTCCCTTAAAAAACTGGAATTAATAGCTATACCTCATGTTGGCTTCTTTCTTTGGTTTTGCAACACGTAATGGAAGAATACTCCACTGGCTTTCTTGCTGAAAACTAGCTGCTTTTTATTTTTGGTGCTCCCCTATGGGCTGGCTGTTAGGAAGTTCAAGCAGGCATTTTCTGTGAATATCCTAGTACAGTGGTGGTGAATCTTTTAGAGATCGAGTGCCCAAACTGCAATCCAAAACCCACTTATGTATCACCGGGTGCCAGGTGGGTGTGGCCACTGGGTGGGCGTGGCTGTGGTGGTCATGGCAAACTGGGTGGGCGTGACCAAGGTGAGAGTGGTCACCTTGATGTTGCTCATGGGAAGGGACGCCTGTGGAGGCCGGGCAGGGTTGGGGAACATCCAGGGGATCTCTGGCAGGTGGGGCAGTGGGCAAGAGGCACGTCTGCAGGGTGAGGCAAGGTGAGGCAAGGGGGGGTGCCATTGTCGCAGGGCAAGGCAAGGCAGGGGCCAGCACAGCTGCTCCCTGACACCATCGGTCCCCATACACAGAAACCAGCGAGCACATAGGGGCCAACAGTGTCCATCAGCAGCCACAGCCTGCTACCCCCTCGACCGGCACACTCTGAGGCTCCGCAGCCCGCCACCAGCAATTCAGAGAAGCCGCCTCTGAGCTGGACGGCTGCCGACAGCTGAGGTGGTGATGCAGTGGGTCATGCCCAGGAAAAGGAAAGCATGCGAGGCCAGGAGTGATGGGAGGGAGGGGGAACCAGAGATGCTGGGATGCATCTGGCCATGTGGGACCTCAGTGAGTTAGTGGGCAGCTGGTTGAAGAAGGACTGTTGCCATCTCTGGGGCATGGTGCACGTGCCCACAGAGAGGGCTCTGAGTGCCGCCTCTGGCACGCATGCCACAGGTTCACGACCACTGTGCTAGTACAAAATAGTGCTCTGTGTAAAGTTGGTGACACAGAATGTAACTATGGAAGTGCTCTGACCTACATTCAAATCTCAGTTCTGAAAAGAGGTAGGTGTTGCAGATAAATAATAAATTCTGCTTAACAGAGGACATTCAATTCCACCTTATGAAAGAACAACCTTTCTTAAACTGGTGCTTTCTTAAAATCTGTTACTAACATATGTCCTTGGCCCTTGGCTAGGCTGGCTGAAGATTATGGAAGGTTAGAGTTCAATACGTCTGGAAAAACCCAAGTTGAGCAAGTTGTTACAGGCTGTGTTCATACATTAAACCAAAGATGGACAGCTTTGACTACTGCTATTATTATTACCCCCTGGCAAGAGCTGCACATATTACTTTGAATAAAAAATAGTTCTCTGAGGAGGTATGCTTGGGGATATCCTATCAGCCAAAGAAGCAAAAATAAGCAATATATTAAGGCAATTGCCTAATTCCCATCTGTGGAGGATAAACTTATACACTGCCCAAACTGGTAGTTTTCCTATTAAATTTGGTGGAGAAATTCTAGAAATACTTTGGGAACTACAAATATGAACCAGGATCACATGAAGTCTACAGTAATTGATCAGATGGCAGATTTTTGAAAAAGGTACTCATATTCAAGAAGGAGGAAGTTAGAGACTATTTATTAATCAGTCATCATTCTCAAAATATTTTTCTCACTAATAATAAGGAGCAAAAATTTACAAGCTGTAAATAATTGGGCTGTACAACTCTGAACAATCTCTAGATGGCAGCAAAGCATTAGGAATATTGTATCTCTTTGCTGTCATCTAATGGTTCCATGGATTTTTGCAGCCAACTATGATAACAAGACTCAGGAAGCAATCCCACTACAGCAACAACACCTCATGTTATCACAGTAAGGATCACCATACATCAAAGATCCTAGGTAAAGAAAGGCTTGGACACTTTTATTTTTTCAGCTAAATTTCTTCTCTTCATTAATTAAAATATAAAACAAACTTTTCTGCATAGTGTATACTCCTTGCAACCCAACCTTTCCCTTTAAATTGTTCTAATTTAATACACTCTATTGCTATCTTCTTGTAACAGAATCTATTTTATGCTTTGCAGGAACAGATTACAGGTCATTCTCAACTTACAACCATTCATTTAGCAACTGCTAAAGTTATGTGATATAAAAAAGTGATTTATAACCAGACCTTGCAGTTACGACCATAACAGCATCCCCAGAGTCATGATCAAAATTTGGGCCATTGCTGCAGCAATGAGGCACCTCCTGACATACCTTTTTTTTCCCATTTTTCCTTACTCTCCAATCACAGCATGCTTTCATTCCTTGACCATCACAATCAAGTTGCAGTCTATCAGTCACACTCTCTAACCTGCTTGCCTGCTATGATGCTCTCAGTTGTTCTTGAAACTAAGTTTGAACATTCCAGTCCAGATTACAGTTGGTTGGCAACAGAACTGGGTTGATCCTCATTTTCAACTATGAGCACCACAAGCCCTAATTGGTCATTTCCCTATCTGTTGCCATCAACATCCATGTTGGGAAGCTTTGTTGATTGGTTCTTCTGTGATCTCCCAGTGTCTGCCTTTTTCTTTTAGGAATTATTTCATCCCCACCAATCTCAACTTTTACCCCTTTGCTTTCCAGGTGTCTGCACTTTTGTTTGCCTTCATATTTCATACATATGTAGCACCAGTTTGGTGTAGTGGTTAAGGCAGCAGGCTAGAAAGTGGGGATCTGAGTTCTAGTTCCGCCTAAGCCATGATAACCACCTGGGTGACTTTCAGCTGGTCACTTTGTCTCAGCCCAACCCATCTCACAAGGTTGTTGTGGGGAAAATAGAAGGGGAATGTGTGTTGGATATGTTTGCCTTGAGTTATTTGTAAAAATAAAGGTGGGATGCAAATAAATAACTAAAATAAATAAAAATGAATACTCCCTTCCCAGGTTTTCTCTTGTGACATTAAAGCAATCTCTTTCTTTTTATTATCTTTTATTGCACCCCTGTTGCTTTGACATTATAAACATTAAAACAAAGGGAACAGGTTGTTTCTTTGTTCCTAGATTTCAATATTGATCCGTGGAAACTTTGCTGTGAGTAAGAACTGATGATTAAGCTTCAAAGGAGTATCCGGTGAAACTTGATAACTTCATACCAATGTGCCTATATTACCATTTAAAGACATAAGGAAATGGTTTAAAAAGGAAGCTTTGCAATTGTGTGGGCAACTGAAAACATGGGAGCCTTAGCAGCTGAGGATGAAATGGCTGCACAGGCAATGACCAGGCGCTGGAGGGGATGGATAGTCAACTGGAACTGGAGCTGCCAGGAGACTGGAAAATAGCATGACAGATTATTCACCAGGAAGGGCTTAAGATGACTTGGGAGGGACAGCAGCAGACCTTCAAAATGCAGGAAGAGGTGCATTTAAATGGCTAGGAATGGACAGAAGATGATAGAGCCTATTCTGACACTCAAGAAGCAGAGAAGGATCCATACATATTTTAAGGCAAACAGAAAATATAGACCTGCACTATAGCTCTACCTGAAGGCAGAATGTCATTTAAATTCCTCCCCGTTTCTCACTGCCCAGTAGTGGGATACTTTTGGCGCCGCGGCACGTGGTGCAAAAATGGGCCACTGCCGTGCCTTGGGGCACAAAAATGGGATGCTGCCGTGCTGCAGGGCACAAAAATGGGATGCCACTATGCTGCAAGATGCAAAAATGGATGGTGCCATGCTGCAAAAATTGGCGCCACTGCACCACAGGGCACAAAAATAGGCTGCTGCCATGTCTCGGGGTGCAAAAATGGGCTGCCGGCATACATGGGGCAGAAAAACAGGGCGCTGTCATGCCGCAGGCCACAAAAACAGACTGCCGCCATGCTGCAAGGTGCAAAAATTAAGTGCTGCACCATGCAAGAACAGGGTAGGGTTAGTGAATGTTACATGGGTGCTAGCCCTGCCCTGTTTGCAGCGTACACGTGCTTGCGGCCCCATGTGCATGCGCACACACGCATGCATGCAAAGTGCTTCCCCCTCCCTTTTCCTCCGGTCCGCCAACTGAGAAAGGTTGGTGACCTCTGTTCTATGTTATATTTTAGTTGCAGAAAAGGGGAGTAAAAAAATTGAGAATCAGTTTTTGTGGTTATTTCTTCTTCATGCAATGTCCTTATTTACAAATATATTAGTTATGTACTTTACTGAAATATGACCCATTGAAAAGTAAATGGGCCTATAGAATCCAGCATCCTAAAAAGCTGTTTTTGCCTACTGATCAGCTCAACTCTTTCCCTTTTCTCTGGCCAAATTTAAACTGCACAAACTGTTTCTTCCAGCCCCAACCCTAGTGAATAGGTGTGGCAATCGTCTGTAACGGATGACTTCTTTGAAACCATTAATCAATACAGAATCTTATTGTCCACCATGCTGTGCTGGGCAAACACAAAAAAGTACTTATTGATTTTTTGTTTTACCTAGTATCACCTCATGCATAGTCTTGGACAGGTTTGTTCATTAACTTTCCATTGTGCCAATATTATTTCGCAAATCTCCCCACAGTTATTTCCTATGGGTGTGGCAATACTGCAAGCTTTTAAAAGCCTAAAGGAAACAAGAGAAAAGGATCAAGGACAAATGATTTTCTTTCTTGTAAACAAGCAAGCAAGCAAAGTGAAATATATAACAGTAATCAGGCTGGTTGTAATTGAGTGATAGAATATAACAATCATACTAATCTTTAAAAACCAGAAGTCCTTCAGATGTATTAAGCTACCATTCCTGGCACTTCTATTCAGCATTGATGATGCTGGTTGAGGAATATTAAAACTGTAGTCAATAGTCCCAAACATACTAGACTAAGAAAAGCTGTACATCATGGCTGTACAAGTATCAGTATGCCCATACATTGATCCCTAAAAGAGTGGTAGTAAATAATATTGCATTGAAAAAGATAATCCGTTGTCACTCCACCATAATCCAACTCAGCTGATACTATATATAGGATAGGAGTCTGGGTGGTGCAGTGGTTAGAATGCAGTATTGCAGACTAACTCTGCCCATAGTCTGGAGTTCAATCCTGACAGGGCTCAAGGTTAACTCAGCCTTCCATTCTTCAGAGATCAGTAAAATGAGAACCCAGGTTGTTGGGGGCAACATGCTGACATTGTAAATCAACCCAAGAGTGCTATAAAGCACTATGGAGCCGTGTATAAGTCTAAGTGCTATTGCCATATTCTAGTATGAAATATTCTGGTTAAATATAAATATTATCTGTTTGGAAATTCTTACCAGGTTCCATCTTCATTATGCTCAGGTGACCCGGGAAAGAAACATGGGTCCAATCTGGATTTTGATAATAGGCATTAAAAAGGCTGCAATCTTTTGCTAAAAGAGCAAAGGTTTGTGTTGCGTCCTTGGCGGGAAAGCAGACACGAGAAGCAGCTGGAGTTCTCAGTTTCTTTTATTCAGCGTTCAGCTTACAGGAAGATGGCTTCAGCCTCGCCCAAACGCCTCGCAGCCTCTTATATAGGCAACTCCCGGGTAAAAGGGTTACTTTTCCCGCGCCAGCACCCGCGCCTGCGCACGGCGCTGGCGACAGCCTGTCTGGTCCCGGGCAGCTTTGCACCTGCCCGGGACTGCCTGCAAACGCCCGAGCCATTTGCAAAGGCTCGGGACATAACACCCCTTTCCCCCGGGCTAAAACTACTACCAACATACAACATTTATTTTATACGACATTTTGCTCCCCAATGTTCCCACTGTTTACTGGCTTTTGCTTTGCCAGCAATGTTATGTAGTCTTCTAGGTACTTGGGAGATTTCTTTGCTCTCTGTGACCTTCTTAGCTCTGGATTACTGGCATAAGTCCCCTGACTGGAGGGAGGCGTGAGCCTTTTCTCTCTATTGTGCCCTGGTGTCTTCCAAGGACTGTGCCCCAATGCCTGGCCTGCTCGCTTGCCCACCGGGCTCGTCAGGCCAGGGCTTCTGTTGCTTTGTGACCTGGTTGACCTGCCTAGCTGTAGACCCTCGGGCCCCTTGAAGTGATAGCCGCTGCTGGGCGTCTCTGTAGGACCTCCTAGGTCAGTCCAAGACCTGTCAGGAGGCTGTCCATTCCCTGAACCCCATTCTGTGTTCGGGCTCGTGTGGGTTTCTGTACTTTCCCAAAACTCAGGTGTTCCCTGATTTGTGCTAGGGTTGTTGTAGTCGGGACTTGGTTCCTCGACTAGCTCTGTGTATGTTTGACCCCCTGTAGGATTTGGGGTAAGGTCAGGCCAACCTTGGGAATTGTGTGCCAGCTCTCTTGCGGGGAATGATTTGTTGGGATGCCCCCGGGTATCCTCCGTGACTGGAGTGCTGTGTGACGTATGTGGAAAGTGAGTATGCCCCCGGGGTGACTCCCTGGCTGGAGTAGGCGTGAGTGCCTGTTGTGTGGGTAAGCTCCATGACTTCCTTTTCGGAGCAATTGCGGAATCTTGGGACGAGCCGTTTGTGGCTCCCTCAGTGGAGATGGGCAGTAGCTCTTGCCCTTCCCTTTGCTCCAAAGGGTCCCCCTCCCCCCCTGGAAAAGACCCAGGAGTCTCAGCAGAAAAGTCTCGCCTAGAGCGAAGTTGGTCGATGTGCCGACGTAGGACACGACCGTTGTCCAGGGCAACCTCGTAGGATAGAGGACCTGTGATCCTGGACACAGAAGCGGGGACCCATGTATAACCAGGCCCGTAATTGCGAGCCCAAACCGGGGCACCCACAAGTAGTTGTCTAGGTGCCCTAGGATGTGAGGTAGATGAAGGCAGTCTGTCCGGATGCAACCGGTCAAGTCTCGTAGTAAGTTGGCGCCCCCAACGAAGTTCAGCTGGACTTCTCCCTGTAGAAGTGGACGGTGTGGTGCAATAAGAAAGGAGAAAGTCAGCCAACCTGTGATGCCAGTCCCCGTAGGTGAGTCTCTTCAAGGCGTCCTTTGCGATGCGCACCATGCGTTCAGCCATACCGTTGGTGGACGGGTGAAAAGGCGCAGACGTGGCATGACGAATCAGGTTTGCCTGTAAGAAAGCTTGGAATTCGGAGGAGGTGAATTGAGGGCCGTTGTCGGACACAATGACATCTGGCAGCCCGTGTGCAGCAAAAATCCCCCTCAGTACCTGAATAGTCTTTGCAGTGGTGGGGATGAGACAGGCACAACCTCAAGCCATTTTGAATGGCTGTCAACAAGGACCAAGAAGAACTGGCCCTGAAAGGGCCCAGCGTAGTCAATGTGCACCCTAGACCATGGGGACTGTGTTTCCTCCCATCTATGCACAGGAGCTTGGGGCATCTCTGGGCGAGATCGTTGGCACAGGTGGCATGCGTGCACCTTAGCCTCAATATCTTTATCTAAAGCAGGCCACCACAAGTGGCTTCGTGCAAGAGCCTTCATACGGACAATGCCAGGATGACCCTCGTGGAGGGATTCTAAGACCCTAGTCCTCATTGAGGTGGGAATGACAACTCTGTTTCCCCAAAGCAGACAACCCTGAGAAAGGGACAGTTCGTTTCTTTTGGACCAGAAACTCTGAAACTCAGGACTAGGGCAGTGCTCAGGCCACCCGGACAGGACCCAGGAGCGGACACGTGAAAGTGTGTGATCTGTACCCGTTTCAGCGGTAACATCCCTGGCACTAAGAGGGAGCTCGGGCAAGGCTTGGATTGATAGAATGTTGACAGCTGGCGCGGGGTCAGCTTCTACTACTGGCAGAGGCAACCTACTGAGGCCATCAGCATGGCCCATTTCTTTCCCAGGCTTGTGGAGTAATGAAAAATCATATGCAGACAAGAAAATAGACCACCTAAGCATTCTAGGGGAAATGATGTGGGGAGTCTGCTTACGTGTGGTAAACAGTCCCAGCAGAGGCTTATGGTCAGTGAAGACCGTGAAATGCCTGCCATATAGAAAATCGTGGAATTTTTTAATTCCAGCAACAACAGCCAGAGCCTCCCTGTCTATCTGAGCGTAGTTGCGCTCGGCAGAAGACAGTGTTCTGGAGTAGTATGCAATAGGAACCTGAGTTCCATCAGACCTGAGGTGACTCAGGACAGCTCCAACCCCATAGGGGGATGCATCACAAGCGATGCACACAGGAAGAGACTCGTTGAAATGTGCAAGAACACTGTTAGAAGTGAGCAAGGCCTTGACTTCTTTAAAGCAAGCCTCATGTGCTTGTGACCACAGCCACACAGCTTGTTGTGTCCAGTAGCCTGTGAAGAGGCTCAGCTACACTAGCTTTATGTGGAAGAAAAGAATTGTAGAAATTCAGGAGGCCTAGGAAGGCCTGAAGTTCGGCCTTAGACTTTGGCCTGGGTGCTTCTAAAATAGCAGTTAGTTTGGATTCAGCAGGATGAATCCCAGCAGCATCAATTTTGAAGCCCAGAAATTCAGTAGAAGGCACCCCAATCTTGCATTTGTCTTTTCTGAGCTTGAGGCCTGATTCCCTGAATCTTAACAGGACAGCCCTAAGTCTTTCAGCTAGAATGTGTGTGGAGTCTCCTGCAATCAAGACATCGTCAAAGTAGGGGCAGACCCCTGGTATACCTCGTAGTGTGTTTTCCATTACGCTTTGGAAAATCCCAGGAGCGACATTTACTCCAAACTGTAGCCTTTTTACTTTAAAGGCTCCCCTGTGGGTCACAATGGTCTGAGCTATGGCAGCATCATCATCAACAGGCAGCTGTTGATATGCTTGAGCTAGGTCAAGCTTGCAAAAACACGCCCCCCCTTGAGAGAGGCCAGGATGTGGACTGACCACAGGAACAGGATAGGCATGTTGCTGCAATGCCTTATTGAGTGTGCATTTGTAATCAGCACAAATGCGAATGTCCCCATGTGCCTTTAAGAGGCAGTGACAATGGGGGTCTCCCACGGGCTGGAATCAACAGGTTCTAGGATTCCCTGTTGGATTAGTTTGTCTAGTTCAGTGTCAATCTTACTTTTTAAAGCAAAAGGGACCCTTCTTGCTTTAATCCTAATGGGAGTGACAGTGGGGTCTAGCTTTAAGGACACAGGTGGTCCTTTGAATGTGCCCAGCTGGGGGCTGAAAACATCTGCAACTTCTTTGCAGACTTCCTGTAGGTCGAGTGTTTGTAAGCTGTTGAGTCCTGTGACGTGTATCCCCAGGGCCTCAAACCAATCGAGTCCTATGAGACTCGTTCGTTCACCCCCTACTACTAATAAGTCTAGTGGACCTTCAAAACTCTTGTATTGCACGTTAAGGGTGGCCTCCCCCTTAACACACACTCTTGAGTTCTGAAAATCTGTTAATACAATATCAGAAGGCCTTAACTTGGCCTTAGACCCACTTCTGGAACAAATCTTCCTAAATGTATGCAATGAAATGATGGACAGGGCAGACCCTGTGTCTAGTTACATAGATAATGGAACCCCTTGTAGCTTCACGTTGAGTGACAGCTTTTTCTTCATGGGCTTGTGTGTGCCTGTTCTACAGATTCTTCTTCGCGAAGCGCAAAACCCTACCCTATTCTGGCTGGGGAATCTGGTACCTTTCAGGCGTTCTTCTTGGGGTTGTGCCTTTCGTCGGCTCAGACACACAGCTGCAATGTGCCCTTGTTTGCCGCATGCCCGGCAGGTAGCGGAGCGGAACTTGCAGTCGGTTCTTCTGTGGCGACCTCCACAGCCGATGCACGTGAGCGGAGCCGAAGAGCTTCCCTTCTGGTTCTCTTCCTTCGCGGGGTGTAGACGGTCGACTTCCTCGTCCGGATCCTCCTCGGAGTTTCGTCGGACGTCTTCCTGGTGCACGGACGCACCCTCTGCACGGTGTCTGATCGGCCGCATGTTTTTGATGGCGCCGCCTGCTGCTTCTTCTGCGGTGACTTCCCTTAAGGCGTCTTGGAAGGATAATTCTTCCTTGGCAAAAAGTCTCTGTTGGAGCTCTCGATGCCTTAGCCCGCACACGAATCGGTCCCTCAGTCGTTCCTCGAGGTCCTTGAACTCGCAGGGCTTGGCGGCCTTCCGTAGCGCGGCGATGTATTCCTTGGCTGTTTCACCGGACCGTTGATCCCTCTGCTCGAAGGTGTGGCGCCATGAGATAACTGACACCTTGGGGTGGAAGTGCTCTTTCAGCAGCTTCTTCAGGTCTGCGTAGCTTACAGACTCTACTGGAACAGGTGCTGCAAGGGTTTCTGCGATTTCGAAGGCGTCTTGGCCGCAAACGCAAAGCAGGGTGGCGGCCTTCAAGCTATCTTCCCTCACTTGGTTTGCCTTGAAGTAGTTCTCCATTCTGGATACGTAGGACTCCCACCGCTCTGGATGTGAGACGTCGAATTCCGAAAGCCTTCCGATTTTCGCCATCTTCGGATCTTCAGGAGACGGGTCTATCAGACAGCCTACCCCCGAATGCGCACCGGATTGGCGGGTAGCTGCCGAGTCGACGCCGTTCCTCTTCCGCCGCTCAGGACTCCTTGGGTAAGCTTACACTTCTTCCTTTCCAGGTAGTGCAAGGCATCCCATCCTCGTCGCCAGTGTTGCATCCTTGGCGGGAAAGCAGACACGAGAAGCAGCTGGAGTTCTCAGTTTCTTTTATTCAGCGTTCAGCTTACAGGAAGATGGCTTCAGCCTCGCCCAAACGCCTCGCAGCCTCTTATCTAGGCAACTCCCGGGTAAAAGGGTTACTTTTCCCGCGCCAGCACCCGCGCATGCGCACGGCGCTGGCGACAGCCTGTCTGGTCCCGGGCAGCTTTGCACCTGCCCGGGACTGCCTGCAAACGCCCGAGCCGTTTGCAAAGGCTCGGGACATAACAGTTTCCCCCTAGAAAGATAAGTGAAATACCCTTCATCATGGTGCACTGTTTCAGGATACAGAATCATTTGGTGCAGAACTCAAAGAAGTATCTTGTCCACTAGCAGTTCCCTATTGGTGCATATGATTCCTTTCTTCCAGCCATCCCCCTAACTGGCCAATAGGATAGGCGTTATCCAATCTCATGCTCTCTCGATATATTAGATAAAATCTTATTTATGCACAGTAGTCAGTAGTGTCAGTAGAAATTATAATCCAACAGAGTTGGATGGCACCATGTTGCATATTTCTTTATATAGACAAATTCTACTCTTGATAGAAGAGCTTTTTATATTTATTCCACAATACTCTGTGGGAATGAGAGTGTATGCCTATGTACACATACTATATGTACCAATTTCTTCTATTCAAATAACTTACAAATGTTTTAAAAGAGCAGGGTTTCTCTTCAACATGAATTTCACACAGTAACTTTCAATCTGCAGCTATTTTTAAAGAGAGAGAAAACAAAAGCACCATCCTCTTTATATTTAGAAAATAAATTGGGGTATTTATTCTGAAGAACATGAAAAAGCAAACGAAGGCAAGGCTTAGTCCCAAGTTTGTGGTTTGACAGTGAAATGAATTGTCTGCGGGAGTCCTAGAATTGCTTTAGCTGAAGATCCTAATAAGAGGTTGTGTAAGCATTAGTTCCAGATGTTTTAGGTTAAAGAATGCTTGCCACACTGGGAAAGGACTGGAATGCATTACCTTTGATAAAAGCAGGGCTTTGGGGCATTCTGTTACTTTCTCTTAGACGCTCAGCTGTAACCTCATTTCCCTTGGGTCTTCTAGCTGAGTCCTGGGCTTCTATTAGATGATTACAAAAAATTGCTGCAGTTGTTAGAAAAACACTGAAAAAAGAAAGAGGCCAAAGTAACTTTTTGACCAAAGTTACAAAACAGCTGAGGAGATTCCACAGGAAACTATATACTCGAGCAATGGTGGGATTCAGCCAGTTCACACCAATTTTTTGTTACCCAGGCCCAGAATGGACTTCCGGAAGCGGCATCCACACAGAGAACCGGTTGTTCACATATTTGAATCCCACCACTGTACTTGAGTTTTAAAAGTATGTCTGACAATGGCTTTAACCAAAACCTTCTGTGCCAAAATAATAGAAATAGGCAAGATGGTGGGCCCTCTAACAGATCAATTACAGGTTAAGGGAAGGAAAACAAACTATAGCAATGAATTATCAATAACCACATCAGACGAAAGTAAGAATCAGGCTTTCTCCAAAATTTGTACTGTAGTGATGGCTGGTTATTAACACTTCATAAACCTCAAGTTAGAAGAGAATGCTGAAATTTGCAGATGATACTCAATTAAACAGTATCGGTGAAAAGAATAATGTAAAAGGATTCAAAAGGATATTTCCAAAGTAGATCAGTTAGAATGAAAAAGGCTCTTTGGTAGAAATCCATTTTGATCTGGATGTATAAATTCAGTTAAAAATCTTTTCAGTCTCTCTGCTATTATTGAAGCCAAAAATTTATAATCCACATTTAGTAATGCTATCGGTCTATAATTTTTTATCTGGGTCAAATCTGAGTCTTGATCAGACATTATTAACCTCTGATGAGAAGCTAATTAAGAAAATCTATAAATTTTTATTGAATTTGAAAATGGAAGATGAACAAGTTAAAGAAACAATGATAACATGGGCAAAGAACTTTAGATATAATATAGAATTAGAAAAATGGCAAAACTTGTGGGAAAGAAATTGTAAACTGACAATGTCAACTTCTTATAAAGAAAATTTATATAAAATGTTTTATAGATTGCACTTGCCACCAGCAAGATTAGCAAAAATGTTTAAAAATATGTCAGATAGATGTTGGATATATAAACATAAGTCAGGTACTTATTATCATGTATGGTGGACATGTGTTAAAGCAAAGAGATACTGGACAAAAATATATACTTGGCTAGAAAAGATGTTGGGAAAACATGTAGATTTTAAACCTGAACTTTTTTTTATTAGGTATAATGCCAGAAAAGATTGATAAACAAAGTATATATTTGACTTTACATGTGATAACAGCAGCAAGAATCATATTTGCACAATATTGGGAAAATGAAGAAATACCACCAGAGGAAGAAATAATTAAAAAAAAAAGAGAGAGAATGTGCGGAAATGGACAGACTTACTTTGAGGTTCAAAGAAAAAGAAGAAACAGAATATTATCAGATTTGAAATTTATTTTATCAATGGCTGGAGAAAAGAATAAAGGATTAGGAATTAAATTTGTACTAGTGAATGAAATTCAGACAACGCGTTGTTGAATAAATACTACTGAATTGTATGAAAAAAAAATAAAAAGTTTACAAAAAAAGAAAACAAAATAGAATGAAAAAGGCACTATTTGTAAGGTGATGCACTCTGAAGCAATTTTTTTTTAATTCCCAATTTTACCTATATGCCAATTTTTGATTAGCCAAGAAACCAATCTTGGAATTATGGCAGATAGTGCCATGAAATTATCAATCCGTTGTAAGGCAGTTGTTACAAAGGCAAAGTCTGTTTCAAAGATTTTTAGAAAAGGAATCAATAATAAAATCTCCATTCATATGAATGCAGCCACCCTTAATATACACAGTGTACAATGCTGGATTCTACACTTCGGGATATTACCAATCAGGAAGAGTATAAAGAAAGACACTAAAATGACTGGAGAGGGGGCTGAACAACTCCGTATAGGAATAAAGTTATAACTTTTGATGGCTTATAAAGTAAATAAAAGATGAGAAAGGAGAGATATGCTAGAGATATAAAATTAGCCTGGGGTAGAGAGCAAGATAAAGTACAAGAATAGGTGGTTCAGGACAAACCAAGGAATTACAAATTTCACTGAGCCTTATAATTAAGATAGAGGATTTGTTGTCATATAGTGATTCCTAGTTATCCAGGAATAAGGTGGCATTTAAAGAAAATAAGGTCAGTTTACAGGAAACTATGTTTAATGCAAAGTTTGTTTCTCATGTCTTGTTCCTCACATCAAGTCTGAAACAGTAAAAAATCAACATAATTAAAATTGGCTGCGTATGACAGGTGAATGGCTAGGCTATGAAATCCAACAAAAATAAATGAGATTCCCATAGCCGACATTCACAGGTTATATACATTACAGAGTATATAACTAGCAGCCTTGTACCAAAACATTTGAGCATTTAGCCAGATTTGCCTGCAGTGAATCTAACACATGGGTGTCAAACTAGTCATGTCACGTGACGTGTCGCAATGTATTGCAACTTTTTTCGCATTGCCGGAGCTGAGGTGGGTGCGGCCTCTGCATGATGCAACTGGCCCACGGGCTGGCAGTTTGACACCCCTGATCTAACACAATCTCCTTTCTTCTCTCCCCTATCTGTGACAATGTAATGATTCCATAGATGGCAAAGGCTAAAACGGGATCATATATTGTCAAGAGTGTGTTTTACAAATGAGTTAGTACATGTCAGGATTAGTACATGTTAGTAGGTATCAGGGTCACTATGGTGAGCTACATAAATAGGAGATACTATTTATGTACTATTACAAGGCCATTACAATTAATATTTACATGGCTTTCTTGGGATTTTAAAAACTCAAAATTTCAAGCCCATTGCTGATTTGAAGAAAAAAACCATATCACTATCAGGCCACATGTAACTTGCTGAGATATGTAACATACTGGACAAAGCATACTTAATATCCTGACAAAAAACATTCTTATCATAAGCATATTTTTATCTCTTGCACATGAATCTTTAAATAATGTAACTGAAGAACAAATAAGTTGGAAAATCCGGGCTCTTGACAGATGTAGCTTGAATAAGGCTAGGAGTTCCTGGCTGTAAGCACAGATTGTGTATGTTGTGTTCTACAATCCATCTCTTCTTGCCAACATCACGATCCATTTAATTTCATGGTCTCAACTTTGCTGAGTTGTCAGTCCACCTGTTGTTGAGTGATGGTGCATGACCCATAACTGTAAGTCAGCATTTCTAACCCACAATGCTTATTCTTGCTAACCACAGGAAGTACCTTGTTCAGATTTTTTATCCATGAATCAATAATGTGTTTTCCTGTAATGAGCAATTATGCATGTGGCTGAGTGAAGTTTGTAAAGAGGATTATGATGGCTTCGGACATCACACTACTAGGAGAGAGAACTGTGTTGGAAGTAGTCATTAGAAACCCAAGATGGAGAAAATGCCTACTGTTTATAAACAAGTATGCTTCCAGTTATTGCACAATAGGGAAAGAAAGAAGTCAGGGAGGTGGAGGAGAAAGAATGAACAAACCAACTCTGGGTAAAGACTGAAAATTGAAAACTCTTTTAGAAGTGTATGTCTAATTAGGAACATAGAGGATATCTAGCTGAAATATTTAACCCTGCACTTTCTTTCAGAGGAAAATGGTTTTATTTTTTAATTACTCTTACATTATATTGTTGTCCATTACTGTACACAAGTTTGTACTGAAGAAATACAGCTCAGCAATCAGATACTCATAGATAAAAATCAGCAAGAGATTATTGTGAGAGAGGTAAGTGAAAAATCTGGCCAAGGTGGGCCCTTGTAAAAATGAATTTTAGTGTTAAGTCCTCGAGTTAATGGCGAAAGAAGAGCACGCATTCTGTAGCCAACAATTGTTTATTCTTCTTCTGCTCACTCCAACACAACTCAGGGGCTCGCAGGCCTCTCTCTAATTATATAGATTCCCAGGCAAAAAGGTTACAATGAGAAAATGGTGCGCTTTCGCGTCTTGCGCATGCACGCAGGCTGGTGCCGCTTAGTCTGGTCCTGGGCAGCTTGCAACAGCCCGGGACCATAACAACGCCCTGAGCCTGCTTTTGCAGGCTCAGGACACAACACCCCTTCCCCCCAGATAAAGCTTTACTCAATCCATATATGCGACCTCTCTGAAGGGACGTGGTATCCTAATTCAACATTGAAATGCATGGACTGTGGATGTTATTCCAGGATCACACTTTTGTATGGTACCCTGCTATCATTTTGGAATTATGTTGCCTTACACTCCCAATTACAACTACACCATTCAGTTATGGTATAGCTGCTTTGTCTTTTCCTTGACTTGACAGCAACGTCACAAACTCCTTAAGGTGTTTGGGTGGGTGTTTAACCCTTTGTGACTTCCTTGGACCTTGGAAACCCCCTTGGTTTTCCTGTGCAATTACGGGGGTTGAGTTGCCCCCTCTTTGCTGCCCTGGTGGTCCCTGTGACCTGGGTTCTGTTGCCTGGTCTGCTTGCTCGACCACCGGGCTTGGCAGACCAGGACTTTGCTCCTCCCCGAACCTGGTTGATCTGCCTAAGTGTAGGCTGGCTGGACTCTCTGCGTCCCACCCAGTATTTTGTGGACTTGTGGTATTCTCCAGGTCCACAATGGACCTATCTTGGGAACACAGTCCCTCACTCCCAAGCCCAGTAGAAGGGTTGTCCAGGGTATCTACGGTGCCCCAATACCCTATTGCCCCCCATTCAGTGCCGGAGGTACCAGAATCAGGATTTACCTCTCTGACTACCCCCCCTTTCAGTGAATTCCTTCTGGGAGCAATTGCAGAATTGGGCCAGTTTCTTTGGGTGGATGCCAGTTCTCTTGTAGATTTTGAGTTGTTAGTATGCTCCCAGTTATTCTCCCTGTCTGGAGTGCTGTAGTGTGTTTGTGAATAGTGCGGGTATCCCCTTTGTGACTCTCTGGCTGGAGTAAGTAGTGGTGTGTGCATTGTTCCTTGTCCCCATGAATTCCTGTTGGGCACACTTGCGGAACCTTGGGAGGGGCCTTCCCCTGCCTCTTCATTTGCTCTTGACTGCGGACAGTGCCCTTCCCTCTGCACACTATAACCTTCCTCCCCCCCCCCCAGAGAAAACTCAGGAGCAGAAGAGGAAGAGTCCAGTCTTGGACGCAGCTGGTCTATGTGCCACCGGAGAACGCGGCTGCCATCCAAGGACACCTCGCAGGACAACGGACCAGTGACCTTGCAGACCACAGCTGGAATCCAAAGATGACTGAGCCCCTTAGTTCCGGGTCCAAACCGGAGCGCCCACTTGCAAACACCTTGGTGCCCTTGGCTGTAAAACCAGAGGTGCCAACCTATCAGGGTGCAATCTGTCAAGCTTAGTGATTAGTCTGCGACCCCAGAAGAGTTCTGCTGGGCTCTTTCCAGTGGAAGTACAAGGTGTGGTGCAGTGTGCAAGAAGAAAATCTGCCAACCTGTGATGCCAGTCACCATAAGTCAGTTTCTTGAGTGCGTCCTTGGTGATGTGCACCATTCGTTCAGCCATACCATTGGTGGAAGGGTGGAAAGGGGCCAAAGTCACATGGTGGATCATGTTGGCCTGCAGGAAAGTCTGGAACTCAGAAGAAATGAATTGAGGACCGTTATCTGAAACCAGAACATCTGGAAGGCCGTGTGCAGGAAAAATTCCTCTCAACACCTGGATGGTCCTGGCAGTAGTAGTGGAGGAAACAGGAACAACCTCTAGCCACTTAGAATGGCTATCAACAAGGACCAAGAAGAATTGACCCTGAAAGGGCCCAGCGTAATCTATCTGCACTCTGGACCAAGGTGATTGTGTTTCTTCCCACCTATGCACAGGGGCCTAAGGCATTTCTGGCCACAAGTGCTGGCACAAGTGACACCCGTGCACCTGGGCCTCTATATCCTTGTCTAGCCCAGGCCGCCATAGATGGCTGCATGCAAGCGCTTTCATCCTGACAATGCCAGGATGACTCTCATGGAGAGAGACCAAGATTCTCGGTCTCAATGAGGCAGGAATAACTACCCTGCTGCCCCACAACAGGCAACCCTTAAAGATGGATAAGTCATGCTTCTTGAGCCAGAAGCTTTGGAACTCAGTACCTGGACTTCTGTCAGGCCATCCAGACAAAACCCATGAGAGCAAATGTGTAAGTGTAAGATCTGTGGCTGTTTCTGCAGCCACATCCCTGGCATTGAGGGGAGATTCAGGCAGCTCCTGAATGGAGAAAATATTGATGGCAGGAGCAGGGTCTGCTTCTACCAGCTTCAGAGGTAGTCTGCATAGGCCATCAGCGTGGCCCATTTCCTTACCAGGTTTGTGAATTAAGGAATAATCATATGCAGACAAAAAAATAGACCACCCCAGCATCCTAGGGGAAATAATGTGAGGTGTTTGTTTGTTGGTTGTAAACAACCCCAGCAGAGGCTTATGGTCTGTGTAGACCGTGAAATGCCAGCCATAAAAAAAATCATGGAATTTCTTAACTCCTGCTACTATGGCCAATGCTTCCTTGTCTATTTGAGTGTAATTATGCTCAGCAGAAGATAGGGTCCTGGAGTAATATGCTACAGGAACCTGAGTTCCATCAACCCTCAAGTGGCTAAGTACAGCTCCCACCCCATAAGGAGATGCATCACAGGCCATGCAGACAGGTAATTTTTCATTGAAATGTGCAAGCACATCATTGGACGTTAGCAAGGCCTTGACCTCATTGAAGCTCTTTTCGTGGACTTTGGTCCACTGCCAAACTGCCTGCTTGTCTAAAAGCCTATGTAGTGGTTCTGCTACAGCAGCTTTGTGAGGTAGGAAAACATTGTAAAAATTCAAGAGACCTAAGAAAGCCTGCAGTTCACTTTTAGACTTAGGGCTAGGAACCTGCTGTATAGCCTTCAATTTAGATTCAGCAGGGTGAATACCTTGGGCATCTATTCTGAAACCCAAGAAATCTGTAGAAGTGATTCCTATCTTGTCTTTTTTTTAGTTTTAGGCCTGCTCTCCGGAAATGAAGCAAAACAGCCCTTAATCTCTCTGCTAAGTTCTGAGTAGATTCTCCAGCAATAAGGACATCATCGAAATAGGGGCAAACTCCAGGGATACCCCTAAGTGTACTCTCCATGACACTTTGGAATATGTCATGGGCTACATTTACCCCAAATTGACCTTGAATGCACCCCTATGCGTTACAATGGTCTGAGCTTCAGCAGCTGCTTCATCAACAGATAACTGTTGATATGCCTATGCCAGATCAAGCTTTGCAAAAACTCGCCCCCCCCCTTTGAGGAAGGCCAAAATATGGCTGACTACTGGTACGGGGTATGTGTGCTGTTGCAGTGCCTTGTTTATGGTGCACTTGTAGTCTGCACATATGCGTATGTCCCCATTAGCCTTGAGAGGCGTGACTATGGGGATTTCCCATGGACTTGAATCTACAGGCTCTAAAATACCTTGCTGGATCAATTTATCCAGCTCAGCATCAATTTTACCTTTTAGTGCAAAAGATACTCTCCTAGCTTTAACCCTAATGGGTGTGATGGTAGGATCAAGCCTTAATGAACTAAACACATCTGCAAACTCCTCGCAGACTTCTGCTAGGCCCAGTGTTTGCAAATATTGCAGCCCAGTAACCTGGATTCCCAAGGCCTCAAACCAATCGAGTCCTATAAGGCTCGTTCATTCACCCCCAACAACCAACACATCCAATGGACCTTCAAAATCCTTGTGCTGCACTGTAAGGGTGGCCTCCCCCTTTACACACACCTTGGAATTTTGAAAGTTTGTTAAGATTTTGTTGGATGCCCTAAGTTTGGCCTGGAACCCACTGCTGTTGCAAATCTTCCTAAATATATGAATGGAGATGATTGAAAGAGCGGACCCAGTGTCCAGCTCCATAACCAAAGGGACTCCTTGCAACCTCACCTTAAGTGACAGCTTCTTTTTAAGTGGTTTGTGCGTGCCTGTTCTGCAAATGCTTCTGCGCGATGCGCAGAAACCCACCCTATTTTGGCTGGGGACCCTGGTACCTTTCAGATGCAATTCTTCTTGAGGTTGTACCTTCTGGAGACCCAGACAGATGGATGCTATGTGGCCTTGCCTGCCACACGCTCTGCAGATGGTGGAACGGAACCTGCAGTCGGCTCTCTTATGGCGACTTCCACACCCAAAGCATTTGGACACAGCTGTAGCTTTTTCTTTGCTTTCCTTCTGTTTTCTTTCCGTAGACAGGTAAAGACGATCCACCTCTTCTTCAGGATCTTCTTTTGAGCCTTCTTGGACTCCCTTATGGTGCATGGAAACTGCTTCTGGGTTGTTCCTGATGGGCCGCATGTTCTTGACCGCCCCACTTGCTGCCTCCTTAGCCGTTACCTCTCTCAAAGCATCTTGGAACGAAATATCTTCCTTTGCAAAAAGTCTCTGTTGCAAGTCTCTGTTCCTTAAACCGCATACAAAACGGTCTCTCAGCCTCTCTTCTAAATCTTTAAATTTGCAGGGTTTGGCTGCTCTTCTCAAGGCTGCAATGAATTCCTTGGCTGATTCATCTGCTCTCCTGATCCTTCTGTTCAAACGTGTGTCTCCACGCAATGACAGACATCTTGGGCTGGAAATGTTCTTTTAATAGCTTCTTTAAGTCTGTGTACGTTACAGACTCTAGAGGAGCAGGGGGCGCCAAATTTTCCACAATTTCAAATGCGTCCTGACCACAGACACACAACAAGGTTGCAGCCTTCAAGCCATCTTCTCTAACTTGATTCACTCTAAAGTAATTTTCTACTCTAGCAACATAGGACTCCCATCTCTCTGGGTGAGCAACGTCGAATTCGGACAAACACCCTATCTTCACCATCCTTGCTTCTATGTCTAGGAAGGGGTCTATCAGCCTCCAGCGACGCTGTACTGGCAGGCCAGACACTGAATTTAATGCCGTCTTCCTTTCCTCAAGGACTCCTTGGGTAAGTCTTACAACCTTTCTTCTTTCAGCTTGCAAGCCATCCCACCTTCATCGCCAGTGTTAAGTCCTCGAGTTAATGGTGAAAGAAGAGCATGCATTCTGTAGCCAACAATTGTTTATTCTTCTTCTGCTCACAACACAACTCAGGGGCTTGCAGGCCTCTCTCTAATTATATAGATTCCCGGGCAAAAAGGTTACAATGAGAAAATATTTTCTTTCTTTCTTTCGCGCCTTGCGCATGTACGCAGACTGGTGCTGCTTAGTCTGGTCCCGGGCAGCTTGCAACAGCCCGGGACCATAGCAATGTCCCGAGCCTGCTTTTGCAGGCTCAGGACACAACATTTAGTATCATAATGTCACTGGGGTTTTGTAAGTCACTCTCATTTTAGACTCGGTTCCAAGTTATGCTCACATCCTGCTATACTTACACTTAAAGAGCATCCATGAAGGAACAGAGAAGAAGACAAATAGCAACAGATTATGCAAATGATGTGACTTATGTACTTGCATCAGGCATTGTCATATTATTACATTGTCATATGATTACATTACAATATCCATGTTGTCATTTCAGTGTCATCATGATTTGTTACAGAGTGCTATGTACATTCACTCATTTCCTTTTCACTGCTACAGTAGTGAGGGAAGAAAGATGGTTCATCTTACTAAATGGTCCTCTTGGACCGTTTTATTATTCTAATTCCTTTTGAAGCCGAAGAACAGAGGAAGAGATTTTGTTACCTGAGCCATAGAGCGAGATAATACTCACTCCCTACTACCACCTCCATTACAAATTCCATATCCAGAGATTGATTATGTCTTGAATACATTGGAGAGTAGTCCAGTCCTCAAACAGGGAAGTGATGCCCCTAATATGTGTATCATCTGAATAATTGCTTCAGTCTTTAGCTGTTGAAACACAGGGATGGATCCGTTGTCAGATTTTAAGAGGTGTCATCACAGGACAATCAGATAAACCTTATATTCAGATCATCTCATAACAATGCTGTGAAAATTACAGGTGTAAATGAGAGAGTGAAAAATCCTCAAATTCTTCATAATGTCTGTCCTCATTTTCTACACCTTAGAGTTCTTAGATTGTAATGTTCTTTGTGATTGTAATATTCCATTAAAACAAATCAGCTTACTCTTTTTTTAGTAGAGGGAAGCAATATTTTTACTCCAAAAGAAAACAGTTGTGTATGGAGATGTATAACTATCCCGTTTTGGAATCTGCTCATTCATTCCCTCACTATAAATTTCTTGGGGACAGGATCCTGCCTTGTTTTCTTCTTTTTTCTTTTCTTATGATTCTCTATAGAACATAATCCATATTGATTATGTTGTAGTGCCATGGTTTAACATAATTCACAGGACAGCATAAACAAAAGAAGGAAGGTTGTCGTACAATAAAGCTAAATGAATGTCAGGTTTTTATGTAGCAGACAGTCTATCAGTTTCATTAAATGGCAAGCTTCCCCCATGTTGGGAAGACTGTGCACTGAACTTAAGCAAGAGATTAAAAGGAACTCAGTGATCCATTTAATGGAATTCAATTAGCTTTCTGACAACTTGATTTTTTAAAATCTCCAATATTGTTGTACTAATGGCCGCTGTGTAAAAGGTTGCTGCTGGTGTACAGTTCTTCTTTAGGGATTGGGTGCTTTCAATCTTCTGGGTCTCAGCCTGGTTCAAATATGTGATTATGGGCTTATTCCTGGTAATCTCTGTCCCAAGACGTTTAGGTGGGGGCCTGTTAGACCTTCCTTTTGTCTCAAAACAGAAAGGCAGGAATCTAAAGGGGTGGGTAGGAATTCTTTCCACTTTCCTAGTCTGGAGAAATTTGCACACCCAAGCAAATTGACCTGACCCTGGTGGATCTGGACAATCTCTAGCATTTCACACAACATTTTGCAGACAAAATCACTCAAATCTGCATAAGTTTCAAGTCTTCATGGCCAGAGTCCAAGGTCTAGCCTTGTTATCTGGGACCACTCCTGGCCTATGAACTCTGATGAACTGGATACAGTGTTCACTTGCTTGTCATTGGCCACTTGTGTGCTTGATCCTTGGCTCCTGGCTTCTGAGGTTAGAGGAGTGATGACAGATTGGCTCCAACAAGTGGTCAGTGATTGCTTATGGGAAGAAGTTTTGCCAGCACACTTGAAAGAAGCAGTAGTCTACCCCTTCTTCAAAAGGCACTCCCTGAACCCATCCACATTTGATAGTTATTGCTCTGCATTTAACCTTGCTTTTTTAAGGAAGATAGTTGAGACCATGGAGAGAATACAGCTTCAAGACATATTGCAGGAAATAGATTAACTGAAATGTTTTTGTTTAGCATTCAGACACTAGGTATGACACTGAGACAGCATTGTTTTTCTGATTGATCCCTTTTAATGTAACCTTTGTTGCAATTGCATCCTGTCTTGCAATTCTGGATGACTCAGCAGCTTTCAATACAATTGATCATGAAATTCTTCTGAACCAAACACAGTGGCTAAAAACTGGAGAAATTGTTTTGCAATGCTTTCACTCATTTGCAGTGGCTGGTTCCACTCAGTGATAATGGAGGAGAAAAGATCAATCGGGTGGCCCTTTCTTTGCAGGGTGCCCAAAAGCTTGGGACTCTTTCCCCTACTTTTTAACATCTACAGTACCTGAAGTTAATGAAAGAGGTCATCTGATAGTTTGGAATTTGGTATGAACAGTTGGTTGATGATTCTCAACTGTACATCACTACAATGGGTCATAGTGTTCTGTTTCAGGAAAAGAGGCATTGAGACGAAGCAACAGTTGCAATGTCTTTTGAGCCCTAAACCAGCAGCTGGAGTGGCCTGAGTGCCAGAGGCCAGAGCTGCTTCCACGGCAAACCCCCTTTCTGCGGACTCCCTGTTTGGAGCAATAGCTGAAGCCTGGGGATGTTGGAGAGACCGTGGTCCACAATCATAATTGTGGTCCTTCCCCCCCTCCCCCCCGAGAGCAGAGGTAGGAGTGGAAGAGTTGCTGGGAAGCCTCCAGCGCAGTTGGATCACACGACCATCATCCAAGGCCACTTCATATGACAGCAGCCCAGAGACCTTGCATACCACTGCTGTGACCCAGAGATGTCCTGGTCCATAGTCCCTTGCCCAGACCAGATCTCCCACTTGTAGTCTCCTAGGTGCACACGGTTGTGACACCTGTGAAGCCACCCAGTCTGGGTGCAATCTGTCCAGTTTTGTGATGAGGCGGCGACCCCAGCAGAGTTCAGCTGGGCTCTTTCCAGTAGCTGTGCAAGGTGTGGTGCGGTGGCACAGAAGGAAGTCCGCTAGCCTGTGATGCCAGGTCCCATGAGTGATCCTCTTTAAGGCATCTTTGGTTGTGCGCACCATTCGTTCAGCCTGGCTGTTGGAAGCTGGATGGAATGGTGCAGATGTGGCATGCTGGATCATATTGGCCTGGAGGAACACCTTGAACTCAAACAATGTGAATTGGGGCCCGTTGTCAGAGACAGGACATCTGGAAGTCCATGTGTGGCGAAGATCCCTCTCAGCACCTGGATGGTCCTAGCAGTGGTAGTGGAGGAGACAGGCACGACCTCTAGCCACTTGGAATGGCTGTCCATGAGAATTAAGAAGAATTGCCCCTGAAAGGGCCCAGCGTAGTCGATATGGACCCTTGACCATGGGATATGAGTCTCCTCCCACCTATGAATTGGGCCCTGGGGCATCTCCGGCCTTGACTGTTGACAAACAGAGCACCTGTGGACCTGGGCCTCGACATCTTTGTCGAGCCCAGGCCACCAAAGATGGCTGCGCGCTAACTCCTTAATCCGGACTATTCCCGGATGTCCTTCATGCAGAGATGCAGGACTCTAGTCCTCAATGAGGTTGGGATTACTACCCGGCTACCCCATAGGACACACCCCTTGAAGGTGGAAATCTCGTGCTTCCTCTGCCAGAAGCTCTGGAATTCTGAGCCTGGATATGTGTGAGGCCATCCAGACAATGCCCAAGTCAGCACGCATGTTAGCGTGTTATCGGTGGCTGTTTCTGCAGCCACATCCCTAGCACTGAGGGGAGATTCAGGCAAGTCCTGAATAGACAGGATGCGATTGGCAGGTGCTGGTCTGCCTCTATCTGCTGTAATGGCAACCTGCTGAGACCATCTGCATGACCCATTTCTTTGCCTGGCTTGTGAACCAGTGTATGGTCATATGCAGACAGGAAGATAGACCATCTCAGCATTCTGGGGGATATTATGTATGGGGTTTATTTGTTCGTTGTAAACAACCCCAGCAGTGGCTTATGGTCTGTAAAGACCGAGAAGTGGCGGCCATATACGAAGTCATGGCCAGCCACTATGGCTAAGGCTTCTCTATCTATCTGTGCATAATTGCGTTCAGCTGATGATAGGGTTCTAGAGTAGTATGCTATTTGGACTTGTGTTCCATCAGCCTTCAAGTGACTTAACATAGCCCCAATCACATAAGGGGACACATCACAGGCGATGCACACTGGCAAGTTCTCATTGAAGTGCGCAAGGACTGCATTTGAAGAGAGCGAGGCCTTGACCTCTTTGAAGCTCTTTTCATCTGATTGTATCCACTGCCACAGGGACTTTTTGTCTAAGAGCCAGTGTAATGGCTCAGCCACTACAGCCTTGTGAGGAAGGAATGAATGGTAAAAATTTAGCAGTCCCAGAAAGGCCTGAAGTTTGCCCTTGGATTTGGGACTTGGGGCCTGCTGAATTGCTGGCAGCTTGGATTCAGTTGGGTGGATGCTCTGAGCATCAATGCAGAATCCTAGAAACTCCATGGAGGTAACCCTGATCTTGCACTTGTCTTGCTTAAGCTTCAGCTCCGCTTGGCGGAAACGTAGCAAAACGGCTCTCAGCCTTTCGGCTAAATTGTCAGCTGAGTCCCCAGCGATGAGGACATAGTCAAAGTATGGGCAAACGCCAGGGATATTTCAGAGCATTCACTCCATTACACTCTGGAAGATGCCAGGGGCCACGTTTACTCCAAATTGCAATCTTTTTACTTTGAATGCCGCCCTGTGAGTCACTATAGTTTGGGCCTTGGCCGTTTCCTCATCAACTGGCAATTGTTGATAGGCCTGAGCCAGGTCAAGCTTAACAAAGATCTGGCCCCCCTTGAGGGAGGCTAGAATGTGACTGACCACTGGTACTGGGTACGAATGCTGCTGCAGCACTTTGTTAAGCATGCACTTGTAGTCCGCACAGATTCAGACTTCACTATTGGCCTCCAGTGGCATAACTATGGGCATTTCCCATGGACTACTGTCCACAGGCTCTAAGATACCCTGCTGAATCAGTTTACCCAGCTCTGCATTTATTTTTCTCTTTAAGGCAAAGGGCACCCTGTGTGGCTTGATTCTAATGGGGGCTATAGCTGGGTCTAGCCTCAGAGAAATAGGAGGGCCTTTGTAGGAGCCAAGTTCTGGACTAAACACATCTGCAAACTCCTTGCAGACCCCAGCCAGGCCTGTTGTTTGCATGCTGTGTATTCCAGTCACCTGAATTCCCAGGGCCTCAAACCAGTCGAGTCCAATGAGACTCGTACGGTCTCCCCCAACCACAACTACATCCAATAGCCCCTCAAAACTCCTACGCTGCACCTTGAGTGTGGCCTCCCCCCTCACGCTGACTCTGGAATTTTGAAAATCTGTGAGGATGAGGTTTAACAGCCTGAGTTTCACCCGTAGGCCGCTTCTGCTGCAGACCTTGTTCAAGGTGTCTAGGGAGATGATCGATAGAGCAGATCCAGTGTCCAGCTCCATCGACAAGGGGACCCCTTGCAATTTCATGTTGATGTGAAGCTTCTTCCTAAATGGCCTGTGGACCCCCATTCTAAAAACGCTCCTGTGTGACACGCAGAAGCCCACCCTGTTCTGGCTGGGGACCCTGGTACCTTCCTGAGGCAATTCTTCTGGGTAACGTTCCTTCTGGCGACCCAAACAGATGGAGGCAATGTGGTCTTGCCTCCCACAGGCCCTGCAGATGGTGGAGCGGAAACGGCAGTCTGTGCGGCGATGGTGGCCTCCACACCCGATGCACCAAGGGGATGATGCTGGCTGGGCCTTCCCTCCATGAGGCCTTCTCCCTGGAGTCTGATGCAGCCGGTCCACTTCCAATTCTGGATCCTGTTCGGATTCTTCGTGAGCAACCTCTTGATGGACGGTGGCTGGAACTTGAGGGGGCTTGGAGCGCTGCAAGGCCCTCACAGCTCCACCTGCTGCTTCTTCAGCTGAAACTTCCCTCAGGGCATCTTGGAATGTGAGGCCTTCCTTTGTGAAGAGCTTCTGCTGCAACTCCCAGCTTCGCAGGCCACAGACCAACCGATCCTTCAGTCTCTCCTCCAAGTCTTTGAATTCGCAGGGCCTAGCTGCTTGTCGCAAGGCCGCAACAAACTCTGCTGCAGACTCACCAGGCCTCTGGTCCCTCTGCTCGAACGCGTGTCGCCAGGCAATCACTGAGAGCTTGTGTTCAAAATGCTCTCGAAGCATCCTCTTCAATTCTGTGTAGGTGATTGATTCCAGTGATGCTGGGGCAACCAGATTCTCCGCAATCTCGAAGGTCTCTTGCCCGCACATACACAGCAGCGTGGCAGCTTTGAGGTCATCTTCACGAATTTGATTCACCTGGAGGTAGTTCTCAATCTGGGCTACATATGAGCTCCAGCATTCTGGGTGAGCTGTGTCAAATTCTGAAAGCCGGCCTATCTTTGCCATCATTTCAGCCCAGGAACTTCATCCACGCCTCTTGCTGCAAGGATTGAGAAGGGGCCCCCTTTTCTGAGCTCACCTCCAGCGTCTCAGTGCTGGCAGGCTAAGTCAATCTCCAGGAGCCACACTTCTCCGAGCTGCAAGCCCCCCTGTGGTGAGTCAGCTTGGCTTCTTAATCTGTTTGCCTTGCAGGCATCCCATCCTCATCGCCAATGTTCTGTTTCAGGAAAAGAGGCATTGAGACGAAGCAACGAAGCAACGAGTTCTAACACTCTCCTTTATTGCAACATCAACAGAACAGGTTTTAAAATGATGCGGTCCCCTTTTATAGCCCCCCCCCTGCACAATACCTTGCTGGCCAATCATTGCAAAGGCTGGAAACAGCCTTTCTTGTCCCGGGCATCCACATGATCTGCCCAGGCCAATTGCTGCAGCCTATGCCTGCCGGCCCAGGACATAACACATCGCATAGATAATGTCATTATTTTAACCGAAAGTTTGAGGGCCTGGGTGGTGAGGAAATAGGATGAAAGTGAATGCTAACTTAGCTGT
The DNA here is from genome assembly GCF_016545835.1 of Crotalus tigris. Taxonomy (NCBI): domain Eukaryota; kingdom Metazoa; phylum Chordata; class Lepidosauria; order Squamata; family Viperidae; genus Crotalus; species Crotalus tigris. The sequence goes on along the minus strand of NW_024100417.1, from coordinate 2,870,646 downwards.
CTGTCTATTGTGGGTTGCTGATGTTTACAGATGTATCTTGATAGATGGCACTTCCCATGAAGAAACAAGTTCATGACTTGGGTGTCCTCCTGGAATCATAACTGGACACTTGGAATTTGTGCCAGGAATATTCTTGTCCAACTTCCACATGCAATCTTCCTGAATGGAAGAATTTCTCAGCAGTGATGCTCGTACAGATAACTGCAATGTACTCTACATAGGGCTGTTTTTAAAGACTATCCAGAAGCTTCAAACTGTCCAGAATTCAGCCTCCTGCTTGTTGGTGGAGTATATGCTGACATGCACACATGACCCAAATACTCCAGGGTCTGCATTGGCTGTGTATTAGTGTCTTGGTATAAATCAAACTGTTGATTTTGACCTTTCAACTCCTATTTAACTTTACTGTATCAGTAAAGCTGGTGATGGAAAATCTAATCCATAGAAATATATGTCAGTTCCCAACCTGACTCCCTTCACCAGTGCTGGATTACAACATCTATAATCCACAGCCCAGGTAGTACAATGTTTGCTGCTAGGGGAGTTTGAAGGTACAGTTTTTCATTCCTATAGATCCTTAGCTTGATGAAGATGGACTTACCTCATAAAGCATTTGTTCATTTTTAAGACACTATGAAGCCCCTTTATACCTTTATCATCATGTTGTTTCCCTAAGGGGACTTATAATTTCCAATCAGAAATGATAACACAGGCAGCAGCTTTGGAAGAACTATACTGAAGGTCGTATATGCTTACTGTCATTTTCTACTCCTCTTTGCTTTGTGGTTTTTGTACCTATTATGAGGCCATTTCAACTTCAACATAGCAGCTGCCCTCTTTTTTTCCGCTATTGTGGAACTGTAGACTGTTTTTGATCTTTCCAGGAAAATCCCCTACCCTATCGATTGCCAGAGGAATAGGCATAGGTTAAGAAATAGGAATAGGGTTAAGTAGTTCACTGGGGCTGTGCCTTCAGTGCTGTTCTCCTCACTGTCTGCCTGCTGTTTGAAAAAGCCACAATAATTCCTGCCCAGAGGAGGACACCTGGACAGGTGTCAGCAAGGGCAGGGTCTATAAAGGGAAATGGCTCCATCTACTGTACTTAATTTGTACTGATTTTGTAAGCAGTGGTGCTGGCTTGAAGCTGTAAGACTTTTTTTTCAGTTTTAAATATATATTTAATACTTCTACTATCAAAGCTTCTCTCCGTTCTCTCTTTTTCTTGCAGACACCCATGCACATGTGGTTTAAATTTATGCTGTGCCAAGATTTGCTTTACAAAATTCTTTGAGGTTTTCTACTATTTAAGAAAAGAATTTTTTCTCAAGGGACCTGAGAAATTGGAGGGGGCAGAGAATTCTCCTGCTGGTATTACTGTGTTTTGTCACAGAAGTCTCTGAAGTTTCTTAGGCTGTCCATTTTTCACAGGCTGAAGAAGCACCATGAGTTATTTCCATTTGGGGTTTAATTGGAGCATGGGAAGTCATGGAGGCTGAGGGCTGCTGAACAGATGAATGATTGCACAATGAAAGAGAGCTGTGCCGTGAATTAAAATACTCTTACCTACTCTTACTTTTATTTGTCTTGATTCTGTTGTCCTTTTTCATGTTATTATTATTTTCTTTTTCCATCTTCATTCACAATATCCTAAAGATAGAAATCCTATGTTAAGAATTAACATAGATTTTGTTGTTTGACATTGTTAATAGAGGAAGTGGCTTGCTACTGCAAATTTTAATAACTTAGCATTATAGCATGGTAGCTGAACATAAATTGCTACTAGATTCTGTGAAAAAAGAAGAAAAGTTGGCTGTAATACAAGAATCTGGAATATTTTTTCCATATGACAATTCCTATGATTAATATTTTTAGAAAATGTTCTGAAATCTTTCCAAATTACATGAAAAAAATGAGACCAAAATAAAGTTCCTTAGAATTACTGTGTTGGGAATGACCCGAAATGTCATCTACTCCAACATTCTGCTCAGTGCAGGATTTCCTAAACATTTCAGACAGAACGGTATCCAGCCTCTGTTTGAAGAGAACATATGACTTTATAACACAGCCTATTCCACTGATTGATATCTCTTATTGTCAGAGATTATTCTTAATATCTAACCTGAATCTACTTCTTTGTGGTGTCAACTCAATGCTGGTCTTATCCTCTGATAGAGGGTAGGTTTATCAGTTTCCACACTGTCATTGGGAACCAAGTTCAACTTGAAGGAGTTTTTATTTTCTAGCTAGAAGTATCATGTCCCAGTGTGTTTTTAAGGATAGACATAATGATTGTGGAACAATCTTTGGAACAAATAAAGAGGGTTGAGAAAGTGTTTTCTCAACACTCTCAATCCCTTCAAATCCTTACAAGTGATAAACATGACCTTATAAGCAAGCCAAACATAACTCTTTTCTTCCTTAAATGATGGGAGTCTAGTTCACTTTATTGTCCCTGTGTCGATCAAGATGTGTCACAATGACCTAAAGCTATTCAGAATAAGAACAGGGGACGCCTGTGGGGTGACCACACTGTTCCATCTTCTGCTGTGATAAGATTGACTAAAACCACTCAGTTTTTATAGACACTGGACAAAAGTGGCAACATCCAAAGAGAAAGAACAGTACTAAACTTTAATCAACCCCTTTTTTCATCACTGCCTCAAAATATATACATGCCTTTTCGTCCCTGACAAAATGGGAACATCAAATATCTCAATGCACTGCTCTAAGGTAGCTGTACATCTCTTTGTCCAATTTATTTAACCTCATGCCATCATTTGTGTTGTCTATTTTATTCATCACTTCTTTTCTAATTGAGTTGTAGAGTATTATGTCTCAATTTGAGCAACTTAAAGGTGTGTGGATTTCAACTTCCAGAATTCCCCAGCCAGGATGCTTCTGAGAGTTGAAGTCCACACATTTTAAAGTTGATTAGGTTGAGAAACTGCTATAGACTAGAGCAGGGGTTGGCAACCTTAAACACTCAAAGAGCCACTTGGACCCGTTTCCCACGGAAAAGAAAACACTGGGAGCTGCAAAAGTTGTGCGCGCATCCGCAGCGGAAGGAGAAAGGCTTGATTGAAGAGTTTAATTAAAAAGAAATAGAGGCTGCTGTCCATGAGTTCTCTCTCTCTCTCTCTCTCTTTTTCTCCCTCTTTTTCTCTCCCTCTCTCTCTTTCTCCCTCTCTCTCTTTCTCTTCAGCTGCTGTTTATTGCTCCACCCCTCTACTATTTTTACACCAGCCTGTTGCAAAATCTAATAAATGAATTAATGCTCCTTCTATTAGCCCCAGCTTCACCTACCGCTATTCCTATATAACAGAGAGCTGGTGATGTTGTATAAAGATCAGTTATAAAAAACAGTGGTCCCCTTACTTATAGTGTTCAGAAAGTATATTCCCTCATTACTAGTGAGCATTTGTGATAGCAGAATTTGTAATGGCCTTTCTGGAAAAGTCCTCACCTGAGAGGAAGGCAGCACTAAGCCCAGCAAATCTAATAACAGCAGGACATGCTACTGAAGCCTTGGCAGAGTCATCTTTCCATACAGGCCTGACTCTCAAGCCCTGACTGTAGCAGAGAGGGTGTCCAAGCCCTGAGAATGACAAAGGGCGGGGACATAAAATAATACCAGATTGCTCTGAGGAATACCTTGGAAATAGTGGCTTCATGGGGAATAAAGGCCAACTCTGGCCCACCACAAAGCTAGACTAATTATTTTATGTGGATTTTGGCTGTGGAGGAACTTGGTGGGAAATGCTGACAGGGACAGAATGGGAAACAGGAAGCTGTCAGGGTTAGTGGTGGGAAATACACTGGCTTAACAGCTGCCATACCACAAATAGCAAACCATCAAGTTCATGTCCTTGGTTCCCATAGTTTAGCTGCAATCAGTGGTGGGATTCAGCCAGTTCGCACCATTTCGGCAGAACCGGTAGCTAATTTTTTTGTTGCTCAGAAGCATCCACACAGGGAACTGGTTGTTCACATATTGGAATCCCACCACCAGCTACAATGCATTCCTGTGCAAAATTATACGGATCAGAAAGCATTGCTGGAAGTGAAGTAATAATCCTATCTTCCACCTGACTGAAAGAAAATGTCACCTGCCAGAGAAGATTAGAGCAAGCCTAGATTTTCTTTATCCTACTTTCAGTCTTGCTCAACAGCCATTCTAGCTGGGCATTACTGAAGTTGAAGTTCAACAAAAATGGAGGTTATCAGATTGACAGTATCTCATTACTTCTTTTTAAAATGTACAGATCGGCTTTCTGTTCTCCTTTTACTATATGAAAAGGACGAAGAACATCTAGCTGTATAGGGCTAAATATCCAACAGATAGAGACTGAAATAACCCTCCCAAACAATTAGTAATAGGAGAGCAATTTTTTTGTAAATGTTCCCACTCAGATGACTGCTAGAGATTCTGCTTCACTCATTTTCTATTTCAATTCTTCATCGAATAATAGTGAGGATGAGCAAAATAGTCACACGTTTTCAATTTTGCAGTTATATCAAATTTGGTTTGGTTTTCTTTTTAATATTTGGAATACATTTTCAGTACTTTTTAACTTTGCAACAAAGGGTCTTTTGCTTTGGACTAATGCATTTTTGTTTATAATCTTGTCTGCTTATTAGATTTCCTTCTATTTGCATGAATTTGAGCATTTTGTACAGGCAACTATATTCTGCAAAATTACAATGCAAAATTCAATGAACTGTACATCTCTAATGATAGCTAGAGTTTGGTTCAGATGAATTGGTTTGAAAATACAAAATGAAGCAAATTCAAACTCAGATGTAAACTAAACAAATTGTTCATCCCTGCCTAACAGCATCTTCTGGTGCATATCTCAAGAAGGAACTACTTAAAAGGGGCTACTAACCTAGTGGAGGGACTAGATCTAGTGGTTTGAATTTCTGCCCTTTTCCACTACCAGCTTTGTAAGTGTGGACCTGTGAAAGGAATCCCCTCCTAAGGCCATCTTCTTCTCCCAATTTTTGTTTCAGAACTCCAGTAAATATTCTTTTTTCCCTAGAATTAATCTATATTAACTGATCAAGCCTGGTCCTTTTGTCAAATAGTGGCCTTTTGGCTAAGATCAAGTGTGAAATTCGTAACAGCGTATATAACTATGCACTCAAAACTATGAAAGCTTGTGCAAAACTAGTCAAAAGTGTCACTGCAACAATCAGGTCATATTATTTCTAGTCCTTCAGTGCTTGAGTGTGTTTCCACATACAGTATTTGGTTTGAATACAATAAGCACAGAGGACTGGATTTTTTTAAAAAAAGGAAAATCTATATAAAGCAGTCTTTTAATATTATTTCAATTTTTTTATAAACGCAAAAATGGACTTTCTTTTTCATGAGTACTCTATTGTGACTGCCTTGTGGTCAATGGCCCACATTCTTAGAACCTGCTATTATCTATCTATCTCTGTCTGTCTATGTGTATACACAGGCCCTTTGACTCATTTTTTTTTAACTCCTGGTGACTGCCTGGACTAGTATCTGACAAGGTTTTGGAAGCCATTGTCTCCTTTTAAGGGCTGAGAGAAAGTAAATAGCTCAAGGTCACCCAGCTGACTTTGTGACTAAGGGATAAAGCTCCAGGTCTCTCCGTCTGTAACCTGGTGTCTTAACCACTGCACTAAACTGTCTCTTGCTTCTATCACCAAATTTTTGCCATTCAGATTATAGGTCTAGGACAGGGGTAGGCAACCTTGGCTCTTTTATGATTTGTGGACTTCAACTCCCAGAATTCCTGAGCCAGCTATGCTGGCTCAGGAATTCTGGGAATTGAAGTCCACAAGTCATAAAAGAGCCAAAGTTGCCTACCTCTGGTCTAGGAGGTAACAATATAGCATTTATTTTTATTGGTTATTTCCCCCCTTTTTTTGCTGGGAGGTGGGATCCTATTTATCTCACAGGCTAAGGATGTCACATGAGAACATTCTCCTGGAAAGTACTGGCAGCAGTTGCACCAAGTAAGACTGTGGGTTGCTTGCCCAGAAAAGAGTTTGACCAACTCAGATAGTATGGTCAAAAATATTCTATTGCATACTATCAATAGAAGAGAACATTTGTGGCTCAGAGTTGAATGTGGAATCCTTGGTGCTGTCTGACCTTGGTTGTTGGCTTTCAGACTTTTGTTTCCTAACTAGTTAACATAATCGGGTGCTAGTGAATGGGCAGTTTGTTTCCAATTTACATACATTTCCCCTGCTAGGGTTTTTGTCTCCATAGTTCCTTGATTAGAGTTGTTTTCTGTTTGATTGATGTCTGGTGTTAATCCAGGAAAAACAATATGAGATTAACAGGAGGAGTTTGCTTGCTGCATTAGACAGAAGGGGAATGGAAGGGACCAGATAGTAAAGAAATATGGCAGGGGGGAATACTGAGGAGGAATTCTCCAAATCCAAGTCAGTTCAACCATCAGCTGCAAACTTTTCATTGTGTTCACGCATTCTATTTCACTGTAAAGCAGTAGAAAGTCTCATTTTGGCCTCACTCATTACAGGTAGTCCTCGAGTTACAACCATAACTGACCCCAATATTTATGTTGCTAAGTGAAACATTTTTAAAGTGAGTTTTGCCCCATTTTACAACCTTTCTTGCCAAAGTTGTTAAGTGAATCACTGCAGTTGTTAAGTTAGTAATACAGTTGTTAAGTGAATCTGGCTTCCCCATTGACTTCGCTTGTTAAAAGGTCGCAAAAATGATCACATGACCCCAGGACACTGCAACTGTCATAAATATGAACCAGTTGCCAAGCATGATTAATTTTGATCATGTGACGGTGCGAATGCTGCAGCAGTCATAAGTGTGAAAAACAGCCATAAGCCACTTTTTTTCAGCACCATTGCTACTTTGAATGGTCACTAAATGAACTGATGTAAGTCAAGGACTACCTGTATGTGACTACCTATTGTCAAACGCTGCTAACATCGGATGTTTTTGCATTGACAACAGATGGAAATGTAGCTATCTTTTACCTTTTGCTTCAGAGTTAGATGATGCTGGGAGGGGGGATGTGAACGAGAGTCTAGCTAGACATAACAACACCAAGCCTAGCGTGAGAAACAAGGTTATTGTAACCAGAACTGATAAGGACTTGGTGGACTGGAGAACTAGAGAGGAAGCCAGAGCTTCAAACTAATTGGGGAATGTGATTTATGACTGTTAATTGGAGGAAGGAATTGTGCTTTGATACTATGTGCTCAGGGGAGGGGAATTTAGTGGCTTCGATTATACACTGCCGATGTTATGCTACTCAAAATAAAGATTATTTAAGGTAAACAATGCCTAGAAGTTCTTTTGAAGAGTTTCATCTGTCGGAACTATGACACCTATATGGTTAGATTCAGCATGTAATAAGAGTTGGCATATCATGGGAATCCAGAAAACTAAGTTTATTTATTCCCCTGATACACTTCTGTATTTTTAGCAGCTGCATGGCAGGCAGAAATTCAAGAGATGACAGTCCCTGAGTTGAAGAGAGGCAAAGCTTAAGGGAAGAAGTTTAGGCTACTTAATCATTAACCCCTTCTGCTTGATCTACAGTATGTCTTATTTCAGATTCTGCATGTACTCTCTTTTTTATCATAGCATTATTAGATTGCAGCATGCAATACAAAATGAAACATTGCAATTCTGAACACCCTCTATGAAATGAGGAATGACTTAAGAAGCTTTTGCAATCAGAACTTAATTCTTGAGGTTTCAGCAAAATAATGCAGATCCCAAAAAATAATCATGTAAAAAAGTTTTGCTTGCTGTTAGAAATCTCAGTTGTCAACTGACTCTTAATTTCAGTGTTATATGCCAACTGGCACTTTTGGTCATGTGTGTGATAGTCTGACATAATATAATACTCTGTGTATTTTGAGGATTTCTAAGAGCTGCAAAGAAACTCTGCAGCAACAAAGATGGTAGTTACTCTCAATCACGTTGTATATCTGTGTTACAAATTTTAATGTTAAACTGAGGAAAAAGAGTTCTATTTTTGTCCCCCACTCTTCTCAAGTATATTGAAAATAGTAATTCAGAATCATTCAGGCAATTTCCTCCCTTAATTCCCACATAGAGAATTTTGAAACTGGCTGCTGCTGTTGACAGTAACATCAAGCACCCATTTCCTGGAAACTCAAAAAGTTCTGGTAAGCTCTCTAGATCTGGGACAACAGAATAAACTGAATAGAACAAAACCTGGGTGTCTTGCTTTCACTTTTGCAACTACTGTTTAGCTCTTTCCAACAGAATGGCACTACTGTTTATGCCCTCCGAATGTTCCAAAGGCCAATTGTATGCAGCTGCAGAAAAGCTCTTCTGGCTGCATTTTCCCAGCCCACATTTTGGACAAAAAGAGTGAAAGTGTGTGTGTGTGTGTATGTGTGTTCTGATGACTGATACTTGGATATTCTTCATGGCTGGTTGAAACCGTACAGAAATCTTGTTTGATAAAAATGATAGACTGTGTTACCAATTTCCTGATTGGCCCTCAAAAACCACTAGTCAAAAACAGATGGCTTGGAATCATTTGCATGATAAGTGGCTTGATAAGGTCTACTTTTTCCATGGCATCAAAGAAACAATCCACATTAGCTCAGTGGAACTATATCCTGAACTGGGGATTTCCAGCCAAACAAAGTTATTAGAAACAGATGTGTGTGTGCCAAGCTGCATATGGGATCTTGCAAAAGAGTATTATTGAAATGTTGTTCTCCCATAAAGAAATCACCTTGGTCTGTGGTTTCTGCCTACTTCATCTTCCTGGATGGCATTCATATGACTTGGAAGGCTTTATCATGGCTTCTTGGATAATAAGTATAATTATACCTCTTAAGCCTAAGGGCCATCTTCCTCATGGCTCAGTTAAAAAGTCTGCCTCTGTCAGAGCCATCAGAAAAGTAAACTGGCGTACATTTTGCTTTTCCCAGCCAGAACACATCGTTTCTCTTGTAACTTGCAGCTGGAGGATGGTATACTGAACAGTTAGACCAGGGGTAGTCAACCTTGGCTCTTTTATGACTCGTGGACTTCAACTCCCAGAATTCTTGAGCCAGCTGGCTCAGGAATTCTGGGAGTTGAAGTCCACAAGTCATAAAAGAACCAAGGTTGACTACCTTTGAGTTAGACTGTTTAAAAACATGGGCTTAGCACTCTTTTCAAATGAGGATGATCATTTTCAAACAGTTGGATTAACACGTGAAGGTATTGAGGGTGGTGTTGTGCCACTGAATAGCAGAGGGAGTTCTCTTCCTTCATCTTCATGGTACAGTTCATGTCTCCCTCCATTACTGGGTCAGCTGCTATTTGGGTGATTCTACTCTCCAAGTTGATCTGGATATAAAAGGACTTAAATTTTTTAAAAAATAAGTAGAAAGGTTCCAGAGGATAACTATATCCCAGAGGGGAGGGGGCATGGCTGCAATAACAATAGCAATAGCACTTAGACATATATACCACTTCATAGTGCTTTACAGCCCTCTCTAAGCAGTTTACAGAGTCAGCATCTTGTCCCCAACAATCTGGGTCCTCATTTTACCAATCTTGGAAGGGTGAAAGGCTGAGTCAATTTTGAGCCGGTCAGGATCAAACTGCTGGCAGTCGGCAGAACTACCCTGGAATACTGCATTCTAACTACTGTGCCACCACTAGCCTATAGTGGCCAAAAGTTGCTGGGAAATTCTCTATCCTAAGAGTCACTTGACCATGCCAATGGTACCTACAGTAAAATTATAGTCGCTTGTTCTCTGCTTGAAGGGGAAAGGTTACTTTAACATCTGAATAGTTAAGGACGACTTCAGGTACGGACAGAAGAGAGAAAGGGGGTCTGAAATTGTTAGGGATAGAAATAATTCATTTTCTAAAAATCAATTATTGCAAAAGCAAAGGTTTTTTTTAAAAAAAATAGTGGAATGTTTCATATGATTTTGAATAGTACTTTCTAAAGGGAGAGGATCTGAATATTTAGAAAGGCTTTTATTCAAAAGAGGCACATTATAGTGGCTCGTGAATATGGTAGTTAATTATGGACAGGAGCGGGGGTCCCCAACTTCCTGACTGCGGCTCACTACTGGGCCTTGGCTCATTCGGAAGTGGTAGGTGAGCACGTGTGTTTGCGCAGCTCCACTTGTGTGAGCAGTGGGCACACTTGCGTGCAGCTCTATTTGTGCGAGTAGGCAGGCACGTGTGCCCGCCACTCATGCAAATGGAGCTGGGCATGTATGCTCATCCATTGCTGGCATGTAACTATTCCCTCTCCTCCCCTCCCCTGCCAGCTGGGGATCGCTGAACTGAAAAACAACTAATCACAGTTGGAAGACATACTAAGCAGCGGATACCAATGGCCTGCAAACCAGCATGGCTTCTTCTAGCTTCAGATACAACTCTGTTCATTTCAGTGATTAAAACCTGACAGGTAGCCAAAAGCTCTTAATGCAGATACTATAGGTTTTTAGAGTTTGGGAGTTGTGGCTTTGTCTAGTTTCCTTTAACAAGAAAAAAGAATGGTTGTACTCCAGAAGATGGTAGAGGACAGGAAGGCCTAGAGGTCCATGGGGTCACAATGGGTCGGACACGACTTCGCAATTAACAACAACAACAAGAAACAATACTGAATAGCATTCAGCAGATCCTCAATTAACCTGCCCTGCTGGGCTTCCTTTATGACCTTTCTGAGGTGAAGGATTCTCAATCTCAGAATAAACTGACCTTGGAGGAAGTGAAATTTCCTCTTCTCATGTCAGAAGTCTTTGTCCAGCTGCAAATGGACAAAGAAATCTCTCTTGCCACTTGAGTCCCTGTCCTGCAAGTTCCTGACTTAGCTTTTTAGTGTAGAAGCAGCAGCCACATCCAGGTTCAGCTGAGCTTGAAAATTTTGGGGTTTTTTCCCTCATGTTTGACAATGATTTCTTTCAGACAAATAGGAGGGAAAAAATATTTCTGCTACTATTAGGTAAAAATGGCTAAAAGGTTTGTAGATTTATTTCTCATGCAGAACATAGATAGTAGGTTAAATACACCTTTCTAAGAATGAGAAAAGGCTATTTCCAGAGTAAACAAATGTTTCACTTCCCCCAAAAAATAAATAATAAAAGCTCAGTTTTCAAGTAATAGCCTGAGAAAACCATTCCCTCTTTTTCTAGATCTTGCTTCTTTGCCAGTAAGGAAGTTTACACAGGGAATAAAAAATGGTTTAAAACAAAGCAAAACTTGAACAACCAGTTTATGAGATGAAAAGAGGGGAGAATGGTGTCATTCATCACAAACTGGATGTCAAAGGCACTTGTTTGCAGCATGTCATTTTTCTATGAAGGAAAGAAGGCATTATCTAAAAAAAAAAAAAAATACAGCCTTTCTACCCCATCTAAAGAAAGAGTATGCTTTGGCTGCTTTAAAAGTGTGGTCCTTGCTGAGCTACAAGAGAAGTCCTACTTCACTCACTTCCAGCAGCAGTAGAGCAGCAACTATGCACTCATTTTGTATCCCTGCTCTTACACTAGGAGGCATATTCTCTTACTCAAGCTAACCATTTCTGGTTGCATAGCGGTGAGCTTGTCCCTATGTCTCCATGACATCTCATATCAGGCAGGCTGCTGGGGCTATTTATACTAATTAAATTTTAGATTAATAAATGTTCAAAAGAACTAAATAGCAAAGCACTAGTTCCAAAACTTTATAAAGATGATTTTCAGAACTCCATACAAGAATTTATTGTGGCTTGGGCTCAGGGGAAACTAGGGTGGTATTGTGATCCTCTGAATTCCAGTTCCAATAACTTTAATTATTAGTCATGCCACAAGTTCCCCATCCAATTAAAAGTTCATTGCAATCTTGACTGTCCTTAAAAATGATGTCTCCCCCCCCCCAGGACACAAGGATACTTAGTTTCCTTCATTATGCTACTTATTTTATATTCCTCCCTTTTAATTTCTATTCAGTTTTTCTTTATTTTCCTGTCTTGTTCATAATATTTGCCTAGAGGTGTCTTTAGGGAGGAACAAAAAAACAAAACAAGATGGAGGCCACAATCATGTCACTGAAGACCTCCCCCCCCAACGTATGTAACCACCATTTTGACCTTTTTGACACTCCATCCCCCTCAAATGCCCCTATTAACAGTAGTGAAGCTACAGAATAGAACAAATGAATATGAACAAGATTGCAATATTATACAAATTCTTAAGTTATGAATGCTGAAATATATTGAGGGAGAAAGTGAGTCAGGGTGACCTTGTTTTTAAATGAAATGTTTACTGAGGCTGCAAACCTAATCAGAACAGAATCTCTCTTTGATGGGAGACCAAAAATGGTGATTTCAGTCACTTTATCATTTGTGCTGCTGAAGATCTGTCACTTGATGCAGCTGCATAAAATTGCTGGTAACATTCCTTCTTTTACCCTGACTCCCTAATTAGCATTTGCTGGAGGAAAGAGAATTAGTGATTTAGAGCATATAAGGGAATAAACAGCATTTGGATTTTGTCCAAAGTAAAAAAATAAAATAAAAATAAACCAAGTCTAATTTCATGCATTTTGAAAGCAAGAGAAAGCCTTGGTGCTTGTAAGTAGTTTTCCTTCTCTCGTGACATTTAACACAAATGATCCAAGAAGAATTCTTCAATGGTCATTTTTGTAATGACTGTTTCAAAACACAACCCAACATAGCAAACATCAGAGTTTGCGCCAGTGAATTTCTTGGTCACTTCACTGAACACTTGAACGTGGGAAATGTGGTGCTGCTCAGAGTAAGAAATCCCAGAACAGAGGCAGGGATTGAAGAAATGTACTGGGGGAGCTCTGGAGGAGCAAAGAGCATGGAAGGGCAGTCAAAATATGACTCATAGGCAGTGGTGGGATTCAAATATGTGAACAACCAGTTCTCTGTATGGGTGTTGCTTCTGGAAGTCCATTCTGGGTCTGGGCAACAAAAAATTAGCTACCGGTTCTGCCAAAGTGGTGCAAACTGGCTGAATCCCACCAGTGCTCATAGGCTAAGGGTAACAATCAAATTCTTCATGACAAAAAACACTTAAGTTCCCAATCTGGGCTACCTCCAGAAAGAGGAAGGGAGAGGCCCTTTCAGAGAGTCAACATTGCTAATCAACCTTAGTAATCAACCTAAGATAGAAAGGTTTATTGTATAACAAACACCTTGATACAATCTGCAGTTTTTTTTATTACTATACTCAACTCTGAATGAAGAAGCTAAATACTATTATGTTCATTCACATTGCTATTTGAATCCATAATTAAGATTGATAATATGTCTTTTATCAAATATTCTGTGACTTAAATTAGTTAAAACAGGGGAGTTCTACCTTGGTTTGGATCCAATACACATGACATTGTAACCAAGCCTGGTTTAACCTTTGTCTTAGCAATGGACTCCTATTATACAAGGGTTTTCAAAAGCTACCAGCCAGGGATCCTAAAAGATGGGAGGGGAAGAGGGGAGACAGAGAAAGCAGACATGCAGCAGCAGGATCCTATCTGAGTTAGCACCGGGCTCATGCTGGAACTCATTATCAGAATGTGACATATTCTGTAGAGAGAGAAGTTCCCTGATGATAGGCTCCAGCATAAGCCTGAAAGCTTGGAAGAATAAACTTTTATTCTCAGATGGGATCCTGCAACATTATCCTGGGACAAGTATGTTTGCCATCATCTTGATATCTGAGTATGAGGAAAAACATCCAGATACTGTATGTCTCCCTCCCCACAATCTACTCTGCATCCTTTTTCATAATTTTGTTTCTTTATGTAAACAGAAACCGTAGGCCACAATTTCACAGGAGAGAGTTGCAGAGAGGTATCTGGTTCATAAAAAATATGGATCCTATTTCCTTCCCCCTTCCCCGTCCCTGATTGTGAAACGGTGAATTGTCAGAAATGAGCCATCTCTCAGTCCTTAGGAGTCACTGTTTTCACTGGAGGTTTCCAGACCTTAGCAATTAGACTGCAGGTTTGGGTAACCACAGCCTCACACTTCACCTCATTGACGTGAGGGCGGATACTGACTTTGCTGACAGAGAGTCTGCGGGACAATATGGGACATGCCAGTGGTTACACTTAACTGGATGTGGCCCAGCTACTTCCTTAATGCAAAGGTCTGGGCTGTGGTGAGCGCATCTGTTTCTGATCAAATGTCACCTCTTCAGCATTGCCTGGGCTCCTCAGGTGGATAAATCCCTGTGAAGTGGCATCCAGAACCAGTTTTTACGAGCACAACAACACAGGGAAGGCTACTAGTCATTTAAAAAGCTATTCTGGATGCTGCAAATGAGATGAATTTGAATAAAAGAGCCTCAGTGCCTGTGGTTAAGAGTCAACAACGGCAGTATGTATGACTAGAGAGGAGATTATACAATACACATGGGTGCATATTGTAATTTACAGAGACAGTGAGAGGAAGCAATGTGTGTCTTTTACATCGAAACAAACCTGTCCATAGCTTGTTGTTAACCAAAGCTTTCCCAACTGATCCAGACAATGCTGAAAAGGTGATATGCATTTTTGTTCTATTTTTTTTCTTGCCTTTATTTTTGATAACTCAAGGCAGCAAACATACCTAATATGCTTTCATCCTCATATTTTGCCAGCAAACAACAATCCTGTGAGGTAGATTGGATGGAGAGAGAACAACTGGCCCTCAATCCAAAAATGTTTTTTTCAGGAGGCAACTGGACTTTCTTACGTTTCTTTTGAAGACATTTCGCTTCTCGTCCAAGAAACTTTTTCAGCTCTGACTAGATGGTGGGGAGTGGAAGGATTTATATTGCTTGCAGACAGCTGGTCATTTGCATTCCTTTAGAGCAGGGGTGTCAAACTGCCGGCCCGGCCGCAGGTTGGATGCATCATAGCAAAACCGCGCCCATCCCATTGCCAGCAATGGCAAAATGTCGTGATATGTTGTGACACGCCACTTGATTTTGCGAGTAGAGAGTTGTTGAAACCATTTTGGTGGTTTACTTGTGTCCTCAGGGTAACCTGAGAAATGCAAATGTGTGTGGAGCCTTCTTGGCTGCAGGATGTTTTCTGCCTTGTCCCTTCACTGTTGAAAACAGGCACAGGCTATTGGGGATGAGAAATACAAAAAAGTCCAGTTGCCTTCTGAAAAAAAGCACCTATGAGACAACCATACCTGGATGACTGAAAAGCTCCCTAGACTGGCCCTCAAAGTCATTTTGCTGGCTTCTATCAAAACCCTGACCAACTTCCCAGACAAAAGAGAGATCCTATAGTGGGCCTGAGAAATTGCAGCAGTATCTTCAAGTTCCTAAATATTTCTGCTATAATTATTGCTCCACAAGCAGAAGGCAATGGATAGAATAAGGGACAAAATCTCATAGCAACAATCAAAATCATATTCTTGAATATATGCAAAATTTGACTGCCAACAATTCATTAAAAAATACTGCAGCAATTCTGTAACTTGAATAATTTGTCTTGAAAAATTAAAAACAAATGGATTTGAAACACTGAGGTGGTAGCAGAACTGACCTTCTAATTGTCCTTCTCAATGGCACTGTTGGAAAAGGTGTGCTGTATCGCAAGTCTGAGATAGCACATAACATGGAAGATAACTGTGCAGGTTCAAATACATTCAGGATCTTCTAATATCTGCACTTTGATCTGACAGCCAATAGACTCTTTTTAGTTTTGTTTTTCAATCTCTCCCACATTTATGATATATGTAACTGTTTTTGACAGAGGGTAAATCACAGAAGAAAATCATGTTTAAATTGCGTCTGTGTTCCAATCACTTATAAATTCATAATGTGAGCTAATGCAAACAAAGCAAAGGGAGGGGAGGGGAGAAAAAAACACCAATAAATTAATATAATCCTCATGAGGATTCTGATTCTTGGATTTGTCAGATTCTTCATTTCTGGCCAAGGACATGTTCAAATAGCTGTTGTCTTTCTGATAAATTGCCACCAAGAACTCCAGAAGGAGTCTGGGAGCTTTTGTTGGGAAAAAAGAAGTACATTTTTCCCTGACTTCCAAAACCAAAAGTATTGATAGTCCAGTAATGTTCCAGTTCCATTTGAACTGCATGGGCTCAAGTATTTGTGTGTCAGTGCATTGACCCACTTGGCACAAAAGTGAGCAGTCCTAGGGAACCTAATATTGGCCTTATCAATTTTGAGCTTATGTAAGCAAGCCTAGACACCCAGGAGACATTGAATAATAATAATAATAATAATAATAATAATAATAATAATAATAAGTTGGAAGGGACCTTGGAGGTCATCTAGTCCAGTGGTTCTTAACCTGGGTGATATCACCTCCAGGGGACAATTTCATTTTTCAGGGGGACGATGGAATGAAAAGGGGCGATGCAGGGACGAAGGAACGAAAAGGGGGCAATATGGGAGCGATGGAGCAAGACATTTTGGGGTTACTTTTGAGCCTTCCCTTGTGGCTCCAAGCCTCCTCCACCATTTGCAGAGAGAGACAGAGACAGAGAGAGGTGCATATATCCTTTTTTACCTTTAATATATATGAAATGAAATACATGTATCCCGAAGTTTGGGAATAAAGTGATGGGTGGCACCAAAATTTTTCACACAGTTGAGATATGGGAAAAAGTTATGAGCAGGGGAGGAGAAAAGATCCTGACCCCCAACCTGACCAACCCTGAAACAGCTAACGGAGTAACGTATGACAGAATGCAAATTAGCAATGGAAAGAGGATAGGGGCTGATGTGGGGCGTGTGCTTGGGACTCAACTCGATCAGCTGGGGCTGATGACACGCTCCACGAGCCGGAAACAGGCGTTAAACAACTGTATATAAGACTTCCCCTGGCGTTTGCCTTTTAACCCTGACGATGTCAAATGTATTTGACGAAAGGGTGGATTAAATTCTATTTTTGATAGATATTCTCTTGGTGATCATTATTTTGACAATATATATATATATATATATATATATATATATATATATATATATATCTTCAGGGTTATCTTCATTTTAGATGTCAAAGGGGTCTCTCTCTCTCTCTCTCTCTCTCACACACACACACACAAACACACTGAGTGGGGGAAGAGGACTGGTAGACCACGGGCAGAAAGAGAGGGGCGGGCGGGCGGGCGGGAGGGAGGGAGGGAGGGAGGGAGGGAGGGGAGAGAGAGAGAGAGAGAATGAAGATAACCCTGAAGATAGATAGATAGATAGATATACAAGGTAAAAAAAGGATATATGCAGTGTTATCTTCATTTTAGAGGTCAAAAAGGTTTTGCAGCTCCCAGTGTTTTGTTTTTGGTGGGAAATGGGTCCAAGTGGCTCTTTGAGTGTTTTGGGTTGCTTACCCCTGCTCTACCCATACAGTGGCTCGCCATTGGCCAGAATGGGCAGTGATGGAGGGGGGAGCGCTTCTTTTGAAACATCGCATGCTGTTTTGTGTGTCTCTTTGTATTGTACTTTTTTTAGTGTGCACTCTAGTTTGATATTATATTTTCTTTGTATCTTTTTAATCCTTTTTACAGTGTGAGTGACTATATATACTTTCCTCGAATCTTAATTTAGTTTCAGAGTTTTCGTCTTGAAATTCTTAGTTCCTGCATTGCAGTTTGTTCTTATGCCCTTTTTATATTTCTTTTTGCATCTTAAATTTCACTTGTAATTCAATCATTAAATGTTACTGTTTTTCTTTTCGGGCATTTCACTTTCTTGCAATTGAATTTTGTTTTCAGTGGTCATTACATTTAAATGTCTTGAATAAATAAGATAATAATGAAATACATGTATCCCGAAGTTTGGGAATAAAGTGATGGGTGGCACCAAAATTTTTCACACAGTTGAGATATGGGAAAAAGACTGGAAATAAATTATTTGCATCATATGTCCTGATGACAATTTTAAAGAAAACAAAAAAAGGGTTTGCATAAATTGAAGAATTATTTCCTATGCTGTGATTGAGAGGTTATGTTGGGGAAGGGGGGCGATGACAACTTCCTCATTGGCTCAAGGGGGCGATTCATTCAAAAAGGTTAAGAATCACTGATCTAGTCTAGTTCCTGCTCAGGCAGGAACCCTATACCATTTCAGACAAATGGCTGTCCAGTCTCTTCTTAAAAACTTCCAGTGTTGGAGTATTCACCACTTCTGGAGGCAGGTTGTTCCACTGGTTAATTGTTCTGTCAGGAAGTTTCTCTTTAGTTCCAGGTTGCTTCTCTCCTTGATCAGTTTCCATCCGTTGCTTCTTGTCCTGCCTTCAGGTGCCTTGGAAAATAGCTTGACTCCCTCTTCTTTGTGGCAGCCCTTGAGATATTGGAACACTGCTATGATGTCCCCCTCATCTTTCTCTTCATTAAACTAGTCATACCCAATTCCAGCAACCATTCTTTATATGCTTTAGCCTCCAGTCCCCTAATCATCTTTGTTGCTCTTCTCTGTACTCTTTTTAGAGTCTCAACATCTTTTTTACACCGTGGTGACCAAAACTGGATGTAGTATTCCAAGTGTGGCCTCACCAAGGCATTGTAAAGTGGTATTAATACTTCATGTGATCTTGATTCTATCCCTCTGTTAATGCAGCCCAGCACTGTGTTGGCTTTTTTGGCAGCTGCAGCACACTGCTGGCTCATATTTAAGTGATTGTCCACTAGGACTCTGAGGTCCCTCTCACAGTTACTACTATTGAGCAAGGTACCCTCTATACTGTACCTGTACATTTGGTTTTTCTTGCCTAAATGTAGAACTTTACTTTTTTCACCATTGAATTTCATTTTGTTAGATAATGCCCAGTGTTTTCTTTTCTGTATCCCCAGTGCCCAGTAAAACTTGGCAAGTATCTATGTGGTTTATAGAATTCAAGTATATGTAAAAGATTTCACTGTGATGAAATGGAAAAACCATCTTGGTTGCATGTCACTGCGGACCATTTCAGAGACATTTCATTATTATGTTACTTACCTTAGATGGTCAAATCTTGTCAACAATTTTTCTGCAAGAGATTTATTGATTTGAAGATGGAGCGAGAATACATTATCCATTAAATGGATAGTAACTAAAGCTCTTATATGTGCATGCACAACACTATAGCCATTTATACAGTAAAAACTCTTATTGAATTGGTATTTGCTGTGTCTGTCTTTGCTTTATTGTTTTCAGCTAACAGTGTTATGACTTTTGATTAATTGCCTTAAATTATGTAAATTCATTGGATGTGAATCTCATCAGAAATGTCTGTTTGTCTATCTATCTGTCTCTCTATCTTTCCATCAGAAATGTTTCTGTGGGTCTGAGCAATAATTTTCTATTTTTTTGGAAACTGGCCAATATCCTCTATAACAGTGTTTCTCAACCTTGACCATTTTAAGGCATGTGGACTTCAACTCCCAGAATTCCACAGCCAGCAATGCTGGCTGTGGAATTCTGGGAGTTGAAGTCCACATGCCTTAAAATGATCAAGGTTGAGAAACACTGCTCTATAAATTAGGATACGGTCAACTGTTCATAAATTCTAGTTTATGATGTGTACATTTGCATCTTATTGGGAATATAAGGCCAATTACTGCTCCATTTTACAAATTCTGTAAAGCACTGAGTAGATTATGTGTGGCAGTAAAGTTACTGTTTTGCAAAGTTTTGGTTTATAAAAATCTGTTTCTTCTTTGGCTACTAGTTCTTGGACTTGATTGTGAATGGCAAAGGAACTTTTTTTATTTGTCTCTGAAATTGACTAACATACATATTGAGAGCTGAAAAGAGTATCAGTGACTATATGTCTATAGAAATGGCAAATATGTTCTTAGTTATGGTTTCCATAGCCTCTTTCAATAAACCCCTAAAATGTGAACCTGCTGTTTCAGAGAAAGTGCAACCCCAACCAGAATCAAACTACATTTTATCCTGGAATCATTTGAATTATCAGCCATTCTGTCTTCCTTGAATCTGAGCCTGTTTCTGCCTATCCAATTCCTCACAGTGTCCAAAGAACAGATCAGGAATTCCACTGCATCTACCTTCCACCTCAGCATGGAGATAGATAATTGGATATCATCTAAGTATTGATGATACTTTCAAGTAGCTGTGAGGGACAGGATTGAGCACCCCAAATGGAATACCTGAAGTCTGACCTCTCGTCCTACATAATCACTATCTGGAATCATCTGCTCAGGAAACAGTGGAACCATTCAACATGGTGCCCCTTACACCCGTCCCTCACAAATAAACAGAAAGATAGTGTGAGTGATGGCATCAAAGATCCCTGAAAATGCAACAGGACAAGAATAGTTGTCTTCCTCTCATCCAGACTTCACCACATCTATCAATCCTGTTTCTCTCCCATTATTTTAAAAGGAAAAATATTATTGCTAGCACTAACGGGTGTGTGTGTAGAATGGCGATATGGTTGTATCAAGGCATATGCAAGGTTATCCCAACATTAAGAAATAAATGTACAGTCCAGATTAAATGGCTTCAGTAAGGAGCACCTACTATTCTATCATAGTCTCAAGTGATTGGATCACTGACTATCTTTTAAAGGGGTTAGAGAAAACTTGTAACTCTGTTACAGCAGCCTGGGATTCATTAAGAACAGCTAACTCTTCAGAGTCTAGAAATTAAAGTAGTGTAAATTTGCAGGGTTAGCCTGATCTACATTGTAAGTGTGCACACAATGAGTCATTAGATAGCATCTCAGCAGGCAGGGCTTCTAATTGCAGCATACCAAAGAGTTTTACAATGATAATTGTTCATGTTTACTAAACATATGTGGACAGACAGGCAAAGAGCCAAACCTTAGAATTTGGGATACTTTGGAGAAATGATGTGACTCACATAAACTTACTGACACAAATTGACTATGAGCAACTGCTCAAAATTCACTACCTCTCTGTTCTAGTATAAGGAGGTTAAGACTACTGAAACCTTGATTTTTCTAGAAAGAAAATTAAAGTAGATTGTAGAAGTGATGATCAAGCACTGAGCATGCTACATTTTAACACGGATATGTATGTGTTTTATGTGTATAAAACATCCCTCACAAATGAAATACTAAGCTGCTCATGTAGCAGGACTTTACATTTAATTTCAAAAATAACATATGTACCATGATTTAATTACATGAAGACCTCCTTGTCTGCTCTGAAAATCTTTACCTCCAGGTCCTGATGATTTACTGCATGAGAAAAACTCTCAGCATTGTTTGAAGTTAGTGGCTCCATTTTTTTTAATCCCAGAATTCTCTTAGAATAATAGAATAAGACTAACATTGAAATGTAATTTTGAATCTAGGTCTGTCCTAAAACCTTTCCTGATATCCTGGTATTTTTGCTTATTTTGGCTTTTAAAAGGCCATATTGCAGCTATAAGAAATAGCCACCTGCCTAGGGGCGAAATGAGTAGGACCTATTTATTTTCTAATTTAGTTGAGATGACCAAAAAAAGGGTAGGATGAATAGCTTATCTGTCATCTATAGCAGCTGTGTAAATAATACTCATACTACGAAAAGCTAAACCAGAAAGTCTGACTCATATCAATAATTACTTATTCTCAGATCTTGATTGCAATCTCATAATCAGATCTTGTAATCAAGATCTAGAAACCTCGAGTTTCTTTTCCCAAACTGCAAGCACTTATCTCTCTCTCTCTCTCTTTTTTTTTTAATCTCTCTTCATTCTCTCCTAAGAATGGGGCTTCTCTTCCAAGAATGCCCAGGGACATCCTCTCTCTATTAAAATATGCTCCCTCTCCCTGCTTGCCTGATTTGATTGGAATTTGGGGACCTGCAACCTCCACAGGTCTCAAAGTCAATAGCTGAGGAAGTTTGGAGTCAGGTGCAAGTGACCAGATCCACACGTGTAAAGTTCAATGCTAATTCCCCCATGTGATCCCTCCTCACTGTCTGGTTGGACGTTTCCCAAAAGCTGGGTTGAAATATGAAAGTGAAATTTCACTCTTTTATCAGCACACATATTAATGTCTACAGAATGATCAAGCCATTTCTTTGACCCAATACTCTACTCAAGAACGGAGTACTACATATAACTTTTTGTGTCAACCATAGCATTTTCCTCATAGGCTTACTAGATCATGCTGGAAACAGGCATCATGGCATTGCTGCCCCACTCCTAGAAAAATATAACGATAGAACCTCCATGTAACGATCAAGAGTATACACACACAAGATCTTTTAAAGTTGGTTGTGTGAGATGCATTGCTCCTATTGATCTCAGTACACCAAAAACCAATGGGAAGTACCACGAGCAAAATAAAAAAAGTTGTTATTCAGCCATCACTTTGGAGCTTTTCCTCAAAATTGTAGCTAGAGTGGTAAATTGCACTATAGCCTGTCTAGGCACATAAAAAAGAAAGAATATACATGGAAAATCAAGCTGGGAGGCTTTTATGAGGATTGTAAACTAACCAGAAGTATTAAAAGTAGATTAATAGATAAATTTGTCTGTCAGCTCCACCAGAAAGCTCCAAAGGTATCAGCTGCTAAATGGAGCACAATGGGATGGAACTGACATCAGATTGACACAAATGCCATGTATATCCAAAATACTCCAAAGCTCATAAATGTTTAATATTCTTGTAGCCCCATGGAACCTCAGCCACATTTTTAGACAGCAACCGTTCTGAATACTCAACCCATAGATTCATAGCATTAGAAGGAATCCAGCTAATCACATAACCTAGCCTAGTGACTTCTGGTAAAACTTTATCTGTTGTAGGCACCATGCCTGTTGCAATATTCAGCTTACTGAAAACTTTCTCAAAAGGATATTTCACAACTTTTCAGTGTGCTGTGAAGTGCAAGTGGTAAACACTGATACTGAATTTTATAGATTTTACAGTTTGAAGTAATATCGCAAGACATTATTTCTCCATACTTCATACCTTTCTTGTTTTATAATTTAGTGACAACCTTATAATCTTCCTGCCATTTCCTGCTGGGTCAAAGCAGGATATTTCCCAGATCTGTAACCCACGGTGGTTGTGATTCTTGGCAGCTAGCCTGAGCCCAGTCAGCATTCAAAGAGGAAGGCAGTCAAATCCAGATGGGGTATAAGTATTATTGTCCTCCATCTCAAAGTTTGCCTTCTTCAAAATGAAATAACAGCTATCTAGTCAGGCTTTAATGTGACAATCATTCATGTCCCAATTTTGTGACAGACCTGATCAGAAAAGTCTGTTTTGAGGCGATGCAGTCATTTCACTAGTAAGGCACTTCTTTCATTGGGTTCACTCACCATAGTAAGCTATGTTTTGTTTAATTATGGTTTATGTTTTACATACCACAATGGCTACATTTACACAAATTGGAACCAAACTATACCTAAGTCAATAGTACAAATTTAGTCTTGATCTCAAAGAGGGAAACGCTGACAACTGTGATTTAACAAAAATAAAATTGGATTAAGTATTAACATAGATAAGAAATATACTTCAAAGCCAAATTAGGTATATACTATTACCTACCGGTAGTAATGGAACAGAATTGACTCACAAGAGAAGGTAAGTTCAAAATATATATAAGATTCTCCCCCTCACTCTGGGTAAGACCATACTGGTAAATAGCTAGTTATCTAGCCATACGGCATGTTTCTAATCAGCAACAGAAATTGCAGCCTTATTCAGATTCTCAAACTGAAAATTTTGAAGGGGGGGGGGAGAGAAAGAGAGAATGTAACTGTTATTCACACCAAGAGACAAACAATGGATTTATCTTTTGTTTCCTTCCTCCAAGAGTGATTAGGGTGAGGAAAGCTGAAGGGGGGGGGGATTTTTTGTAGGGGGAAAGTGAGCAGGGAATGTGAGCAGGGAAAAATAAAGTGTGTACGTGTGTGGGGAGAGATGTTATGTAATCATTGTATTTCATTGTGATAATAGTCTCATGAACTTTTCTTCTGTGACTTTTTAAAAAACTTTTTCTATTTAGGGAAGTAAAATCAGCAGCTGGATGCTGCTAAGTAGTGAAAGTTAGCATGAGCTTGTTAGATACCCATTCATTAGCCTTTGACTGGTTCCTCACAGTATCCCAACTATCATTCAAGTTAAGGTAAAAGATTACATACTGTATTGTTTCTGCAGTTGTAAAAACACAGTCATCCCAAAAATTAATGTATACTTAGGAAGAAGGTAGATACGTGATTATGGTAAAATAATTTCATGAATCTAAAGTAACCATTAAATTAAAAAAAATGTGAGTGAGGACCAAATTAAACATCTTTTGTAAAATTCATGATAAGAATGAATGATTTTTTTTTTTGTAGAGTCAAACATAATAAAGCAGGGAAAGAGATGGATTAATTGGAAGTGCCAGTAAGTCCTTCCTTCTCCTCTTTCTCTATTTAAATGTGAGTCATTGCAAGTTGGCACTAACCATTGAGAGAATGGGGGTAGAGAGTAACCCACTTGAGACATGGCTTATTTCTAAATGTATTATTTCCAAATCAAAATGGCTAAGAGCACAAATGACCAAATATGCATCTTATCAATGGTTTCATATGCTGACTTCTATACTGTTTGTTGATTATTTCTCTAGCTATTATTGTTATTGTATTATTGTAACTAATTAATGGAAGACAACCATAACTGCAGTACATATAACAGAATTCACAAAATACTGATTTTTATCTCGTTTTAAAAGTGTATTTTAACTGACACAGAATTGATGCAAGCCAGTTTTATAGGGCTGGTGATTCCTTTAAGCAACTTAAATAATAATAATAATAATAATAATAATAATAATAATAATAATAATAATAATAATGGTGAGAGGCTGGGAGAGGTTAATATCAAGAGAGGAATATTTCAAGGAGATTCATTATCACCATTACTATTTGTTATTGCACTGTTTCCTCTGTCAACAATACTGAATAACTCAGGACATGGCTATCAAACATCAAAAACATCTGCCAGACTATCCCACCTCCTTTATATGGATGATCTGAAGCTGTATGGAAAAACATCATCTGAAATAGAATCGCTGCTCAACACTGTCCGTATATATAGCCAAGATATTGTAATGGAGTTTGGCTTGGACAAATGTGCCACACTTACTATCAAACAAGGAAAAATAATGAAAACTGAAGGAATCAAGATGCCCCACGAAAATAACATTAAGAGTCTGGATGAGGAAGAGTACTACAAATACTTGGGTATCCTTCAAGCTGACAACATCAAGCACACTGAAGTCAAGAAAAAGATTAGAGGTGAATACATCAAGAGAGTAAAGAAGATCTTAAAATCCAAACTCAATGGAGGAAATACCATAAAGGCAATCAACACCTGGGCAATCGCAGTCATTAGGTACACAGCTGGAATAGTGGACTGGACTCAAGCAGAACTAAAAGCAATGGATAGGCAGACCAGAAAAATAATGACAATGAATCATGCCCTTCATCCACGCAGTGACATTGATAGACTTTATCTACCAAGGCAAATAGGTGGGCGTGGAATGCTACAAGTACATCAGATGGTTGAAGAAGAAAAAATGGCTTTGGAAGAATATCTGAAGAACAATGATGAAGATGCACTGAAATTAGTATATCAGGAAGGCTTACTAACTACTGGAGAGACCAAACTGGCCTACAAGAAAGACCAAATGAAGAACAGAATAGAGGCATGGGAAGACAAAGCACTACATGGCCAATACATGAAAAAAATAGCTGGGAAAGCAGATAATAATAAAACCTGGCAATGGCTAAGAGCAGGAAAATTGAAGAAAGAGACCGAGGGACTAATTCTGGCTGCACAAGACCAAGCCTAAGGACAAATGCATACAAAGTCAAAATTGAGAAGACAGCAACAGACAGTAAGTGCCGCCTATGCAAAGAAGCTGAAGAAACAGTGGACCACTTGGTAAGCTGTTGCAAGAAGATTGCACAGACTGATTACAAGCAGCGGCATGACAAAGTAGCAACAATGGTGCATTGGAAGATCTGCAAAAAATATCATTTGCCTGTAAGCAAAAACTGGTGGGATCATAAAATAGAGAAAGTCATAGAAAATGATAAAATTAAACTGCTCTGGGACTTCAGAATTCAAACAGACAAGCACCTGCAACATAACACCCCAGACTTAACAATTGTCGATAAGAAAGACAAAAGAGTCTGGATAGTGGACGTGGCAGTGCCTGGAGATAGCAGAATAGAAGAGAAAGAACTGGAGAAGATAACAAAATACAAAGACCTACAAATAGAAATAGAAAGACTGTGGCAAAAGCAAGCAAGGGTAGTACCAATAGTCATAGGCTCCTTGGGTGCAATCCCAAAACAACTGGAGCACCACTTGAACACCATTGGCATTGACAAATTCGCTATTAGTCAATTGCAAAAGGCGGCCTTATTAGGAACTGCTTCCATCCTGCGACGATATCTGTAATACCATCAAACATCCACATCTGCCTATCCCAGGTCCTGGGTAAGGACTCGATAGGTAGACAAAATGCCAAATCCAGTCTGAACATCTGGCTGACTGTGCGATGATCAATAATAATAATGGTGGGATCATAAAATAGAGAAAGTCATAGAAAATGATAAAATTAAACTGCTATGGGACTTCAGAATTCAAACAGACAAGCACCTGCAACATAACATCCCAGACTTAACAACTGTTGATAAGAAAGACAAAAAAGTCTGGATAGTGGACATGGCAGTGCCTGGAGACAGCAGAATAGAAGAGAAAGAACTGGAGAAGATAACAAAATACAAAGACCTACAAATAGAAATAGAAAGACTGTGGCAAAAGCAAGCAAGGGTAGTACCAATAGTGATAGGCTCCTTGGGTGCAATCCCAAAACAACTGGAGTACCACTTGAACACCATTGGCATTGACAAATTTGCTATTAGTCAATTGCAAAAGGCGGCCTTACTAGGAACTGCTTCCATCCTGCGACGATATCTGTAATACCATCAAACGATGTAAAAAAGATGTTGAGACTCTAGAAAGAGCACAGAGAAGAGCAACAAACATGATTAGGGGACTGGAGGCTAAAACATATAAGGAACGATTGCTGGAATTGAGTATGTCTAGTTTAACGAAGAGAAGGACAAGGGGGGACATGATAGCAGTATTCCAATATCTCAGGGGCTACCATAAAGAAGAGGAAATTAAGCTATTTTCCAAAGCACCTGAAGGCAGGACAAGAAGCAACGGGTGGAAACTAATCAAGGAGAGAAGCAACCTAGAACTAAGGAGAAACTTCCTGACAGTGAGAAAAATTAATCAGTGGAACAGCTTGCCTCCAGAAGCAGTAAATGCTCCAACACTGGAAGTTTTTAAGAAGAGACTGGGCAGCCATTTGTCCGAAATGGTGTAGGGTTTCCTCCCTGAGCAGGGGGTTGGACTAGATGACCTCCAAGGTCCCTTCCAACTTTACTACTATTACTATTACTATCCACATCTGCCTATCCCAGGTCCTGGGTAAGGACTCGATAGGTAGACAAAATGCCAAATCCAGTCTGAACATCTGGCTGACTGTGCGATGATCCATAATAATAATAATAAAGTTGGAAGGGACTTTGGAGATCATCTAGTCCAACCCCCTGCTCAGGCAGGAAACCCTATACCATTTCGGACAAATGGCTGTCCAGTCTCTTCTTAAAAACTTCCACTGTTGGAGCATTCACCACTTCTGGAGGCAGGTTGTTCCACTGGTTAATTGTTCTAACTGTCTAGAAGTTTCTCCTTAGTTCTAGGTTGCTTCTCTCCTTGATTAGTTTCCATCCATTGCTTCTTGTCCTGCCTTCAGGCGCTTTGAAAAATAGCTTCACTCTCTCTTATTTGTGGCAGCCCCTGAGATATTGGAACACTGCTATTACATCCGCCCTTGTCCTTCTCTTCATTAAAGTTGCTAGTTAAGATCAAAATGAAGAGCTGAAAATCCCCCATTTCTCTTTCTTCAGCCTTCTGGTGGTTTTAACATGTTGTGTGAATTGGTTAGAAATAAAGGCTGTTTTTTTAAAAAAAAATCTTTTTTTATTTTCATCTCTTTTCCTGCTTTGGTTACAGCAATGGCTTGATCATCTCTTTGTAAACATTGTAGAAAGACAACGTCTGTGTTAATCTTTGGCAGTCAAAAATTTGAAGTCTGATAGCACCTTTTCAGATTAACAAGTTTTATTAAAAGCTATAAGATTTTGTGAGATACAGCTCACTTCATCAGATATAATGCACTGCCTTTAATAGAATGAGTTGTTCTATAGCTCACAAAAGCTTATGCCTTTGAATAAAACTTGTTAATCTGACTTCTATCAGACTTCTGATTCTTGTTTAGCTGTATTTACCCTGGCTCCTGCTAGATGGATTTTCCTCTCCAGCACCAATTTTAATAAAGAAAAAAAATAGTTTTATCATTTTTTTCCCGTCACTTGGGCAAGAAGAGGAAAAGAGACAAAATTCTGGTGAACTTTAAATGGTTTAAAACAAACCAAATACAGGCCTACCAGTTTATCTTTCCATCAATGAACTTTTTTTTTTTAAAGTCCAGATTTTCACTGAACTACTGGTGAACTTGTGTAACAATTAAACATTGACTATGACCAAAGCTCAGCATAAAACAAAACAGTATAAAAAGATCATTGGAATATAAAATTACAATATGAAATGCAAAGAATTATACAGTGAGGGGGAAACAGACACATAAGACCCATCATAGGGAATCCAGGTCTAAGTAAGAAGAAGGTTAAAATATTATTAAAATGTATATTTTACAAAAAAAAAATACCTATAAATATAAATAAATAAGAAAAGAGTAATAAGGAAAGTAAATATAAATAAAAAACAGTGGCCGAAGGCAGAAGGCAATAAACATATAAGGAAATGAAGAACAAAAACTGAGCAGAGAAACTATTTTATTAAAATCATTTTGGCCAAGTTGAACTTGTAATAAAAGCAGGGGGGTATGGGAAATGGAGGGCAGAGAGGGGAATACCCAGTGCACAGTACCCAGCTGGAGTGGAGATGTTTGCCTACCATGAAATGAAGTGCAGCAAGTGAACTAGACAGCCTTGCCTGTGGTAGCAGCGCAAGTCAGATAACAGCACTTTTGATGTGTAGCAGGAAAGAGTGAGTGGAGGTGACCTTCCCAGTGGAATGGGATGATGACATGGTGCCTTCTATCTTCAAGAAAGAGTGAATGGCCTGTACTGTGCTGGAGCAACCTGATTTTGCAGCTTTGTCCTTAATCACACAAATGTGTGATTAGTTTTTCGTTAATCTAAGTTGAGGATTGAGAGAACGGAATGAGACAGCTCACCAGGGCCAATTCACCATGGCCAACTTGCTGCTGGACAGTTCACTGCGGGACAATTCAACAATTCAATTTAATTATTTAAAATAATTTTAAAAATATTTTAATTTTTGTCATATACATTTCATGTTGCCCCTCCTTTGGCATCCTTTCTTTAATGATTCTATTCCACCATTTCTTCAATATTAATGTAACTCTTGTCTTGCAGTGAGTTGTCCCGTGGCAAGTTCACCATAGTGAGTTGTCCCATAGTGAGTTGGCCATGGCACGTTGGCTGCGGCAACTTGTCCTAGACCCTTCAGAGAGAACTCCATAATATAGTAACCCCATGACACTGAGTAGATGATGCTTAAACCCAGTAGAACACTGTTTTAAATGTGGCTTAAGTGGGACTGAGCATCTCATTATAATAACAGGAGTTAGGTATGGCCATCCTTCATTGACTCCAAGGAGGTATTATTGCTATTTTATTCCAATTATTTTGAAGCAGAGTGATCCCCCACTGTTGTACTTCAGCACTGATTATGTGCCATCATTATTTTTGACCACATGAATAGATTTTCTCCATGATGATCTATTGTTATTTCAGCACATTAAGAGCTCAAAGAACTAATTGAGAAGAATATCATTTCCGATGATTTTGGAAAAGCTTTATTTAGCATCATTGGTTTACGACTTTTGATCTAATCTTATGAAGGACAAAACAAATAGCTTTAACTTTCCCTGAAAAACATTTCTGACTTCCTTTTAGTCTAGATTTACCAGTTATCCCAGCCTTGCCTAGATAGGATCAGCAAAAGTACACAGCTAAAGAGAAAGCTCGGAAGCTTTTTGGCATCCAAATAACGGCCTAAATGGTATATATTTAGTCAGGTCCATCAGACTGGCTCCTTCAAACCAGCCTTGACATTTGACAAAAACTGGCATGTCTTTCTGAAAGGGAAGGCAAGCCCAGGAGCAGCAGAGCCTTCCCCTTACTCTGATGGAGCCATGGAAAGGCAGTGCCTATGTCTGGCCAGGAAACATGGGAAATAATTTGTACAGTGCTCATCAAGCAAAATAGGGGAAGAAAGAAAAGAATAAAGATAAGAAGAAATAGACAAGAGACCCAATTGTGTTGTGTGAGATCAGAAGAACTGCTCAATCATTCTTGCAGCTTTTCAGCTAGATGTGAAACACCCTGTTTAACTATGGTCAAAGTGTGACCAGCCCATCTCACAAGCTTGTTGTAATGGGAAAAAGGAGGAGGAGGAGGAGGAGGAGGAGGAGGAGGAGGAGGAGGAGGAGGAGGAGGAGGAGGAGATCTATAAACTTAGAAATGACCCGAGCTTTGTGTAACAAAACTACTTCCACTCATCTATTCCATTACAATTTTTAAGATGTTCATTGAAGTACCAGAATGAGACTTTTAGGAAAGTGGAGCATTTTAGATTTGTTCCTTTCTCTTTGAATCATCAAAGTCTGTATTACTCCCACATACAGTGCTACTTTGTAGCTAAAGAGAGCTCTGATAGCTGGTACTTAATTTTATCTACTGCTAATCCATTCCATTTAGTAGCCTTAAAAACTAAGCTAAAGACATAATTCAAATAACTAGTGATTGAACGAATGGATTTTGAGGAGAAAAAAAAGAATGTGCATGTATTTATGTCAATAGAAGTAAGGTGGGGAGAGCAAATTCATTTTAATCCATTTTCTCCCACTAAGGTTACAATATAACCAGGGATCCTACATTTGATATTTTCTTAAAAAAAAAAAAAGAATTTTATTTACATTAATATAAGCATTTTTCTAGTGCAACTAGCAAGTGCAGGATCTTCAGTCTGAAACTATCACCTTTTATCACAGTTAAAAGGTGATAGTTACACTCACACTAAGTGGTGTACGTCAATTTATTTTACATTTGGGGGAACATTTTCAGCCAGGCCATTCTCTTGCTGGCATCAAAGCAGCTGCTTGGAGCAAAGAGAGGGAGAGAATCCAGTCTGAAAGTGTTGGATAATAATGCATGAAGGACACTTCTATTATTTCATGACCTGATATATCTGGTTTTCATCCCAGGATATGTGTAAATTACTGTAACTGATCAGTGCCCAACTGTTTAACAACACTGCTTTGTGGATGGCCACTGCTGATCACTTTATTGCTGCTTTCTGGTGCGACCATATCTAAGCATTGCCAAGCAGAAGCAAAAAATTCAGAAATCTATAACCCTTTGGTGCCATCTAGTAGCCATTTTCATTGTGACTATCAATTATTTTAGCCCTACCACTGTCTACATATATCACATATCATTTCATTCCAAAGATGGTTATATCAGAACTCCATCATGCTTTGTACATCTGCAACTTAGAGAAAGTAGCAGTCTCGGAAAGGGAAAATCTGAAAGCCAACTTTGAGAAATATCATTAATAAAGAAACAATAAACAGATATTTAAAAAAGAAAACACACAATATCAGAGCTGGCTGAGAGAGTAACCTAGAGATTCTTACAGTCAAGGGATTTGCAGGTGAGGTCAAAAAAGTCTCTTGAATTCAAGATTAAAGCCCAGGTCGTTTTTAATGTGTGATCCCATGGTTGTGACTACTATTTTAAATAGTTTTTATTCCCCTGCAGACCTTCCAGTATTAAAAGTAAAGATGCCCTGGTTTATCAGTTCATGAGGTGACTTTGAACAATGCTCTCTCATCCTCACTCCTGTTTCCCATTACTGCATCATGGAGAGCATGCTGTTGCTGTTTTTATTATTATTATTATTATTATTATTATTATTATTATTATTATTATTACTATTATTATTATTATTATATGTTGCAATTTTTCGTATTCTCCCATCTAGTAAAATGAAGAATGTGCTGGCCTGGATACTTGGAAATGCGACACACAATGTCAGTAAACAGCATATTGATAGTAGCATTAATGCAATACGCTTCATTTCTAGGCATTTTTCTAGTAATGTGTCACAAAGAATTTGCCTACTTTGCCATTACTGAATATCAAATTTCATGGCAGAATTTCACGCCTTCCTTTTTCAGTGAAGCATTTCTTCCAGTCAGGAAGCATCACTAAACACTCATACAAGCTTTATCAGGAAAATGTGAGGTGTATGTATACCTACCGTAGCAGCTGTTCCTGGGCTCCAAGGAAGGATAACTTAGTAAGTGGAATTTGTTACCGCAGTAATTCATTTGAGTGCAGGCTGGCCAATAGAGCCCTCTGCTGACTGTCTGTAGAGGAAACAGATTCCCCTACATTTCCTTTTGCACAGAAACTTCCTTTGACTTAACCCTTAAACTCAGCTTCCATTTATCATGGAAGCTATTAAACTGACATTTGGTGGGCTTAGAGAGTGTGCCAAGAGAGACATAAGGTACCTTGGTTAGAAGTTGGCATGTTATCGAAATAAATCCTGATCCAGTGGGATATGTGGATTCTATTGCTGACAGTTTAATATTTAAAAAGCCATTTCTGATCCCCTTTGAAAAATCCCTCTGCAAAGTACAGTGCTACATTGTTGAACAATCTTGACAAAATAAACGGGGCAGAGATTAAGATGTCAGACTTTCTAAATCCTAAATACTATATAGTAGAAGCAGGAATAAATAGGGTTTGTATACCAGGTCTGACTTGAGGAAATAATTAAATTCCATTAATAAGTAAATGTCCAGAATAAACAAGAATCCAACTAATAAAAATCCTATGTGTCTCTTACCCTAGGAAATTCAGAGTATTCTGGAAAGAGGAA
Source organism: Crotalus tigris (assembly GCF_016545835.1). Classification (NCBI taxonomy): domain Eukaryota; kingdom Metazoa; phylum Chordata; class Lepidosauria; order Squamata; family Viperidae; genus Crotalus; species Crotalus tigris. The sequence continues at coordinate 2,837,678 of NW_024100417.1, read as the reverse complement.
TTGAGTGTGAAAATAGTGTAAAATTGATTAAAATTGCATGCAGTTCACCCCTAGAACAATCAAGGTGCTAAAATGCACTGATTCTAATCATACTGATTTCCTGAGGGGGAAAAGTCTCTTTAGTGTTTTCAGGATACCCACTTAAGATGCTCATTAATTTTATGCTTTGTAAAAAGTACTGAACATTCTTCCTACCATAATAAGGCATCTTGAAACATGTCAGTTAAAAAGAAATATTGTAACCGGAACCAAATAACAAAACCTTTGTTGATCTCTAAACCACCAAGAGAAAAGATTTTTTCAGGGCAATACATTATGATATGAAAGCTGATAACAGGACCTATGTCAAATCTTTAAAGTAAACAAGAATTAGCAAGATTCTGCACACTAACAAATCCTAGCCCAGGGCAATTGTAACTGAAGCATTATAAAGGAAAGTGTGTAACAACACTGAATTGGGGGGGGGACCTATTTATTTATTTAATTTATACTCTATCCTCCAGAGAGATGACTACTAAGAAATGAAAAAAGTGAAGCCAAATCCCCACCACCACCTACCCAAGGTTATAATTGAATTAAACACAGGTCCATTAAGTCAGAAAATTAGCTCCAAAGAGTGAAATGGGAATTGAATAGTCTTTATTGATGCTTTTTTGGGTGGAGACAGAAGTTAAGACCTGTTACATGTCCAAGTGTTGCAAAATAAATGCAACAACTATTATTTTTAAGAATCATGATTTATGATGACCTGTGTCTTGATTAAAGTGTCCAGAGGGATTGTAGGAATGAGTATCCATAGTTACTGTGAAGGCATATTTCTCTTCCCAGGCACCATGGCAACGCTAGGCTCACGCCCACGAAAAAGGTTGTTCCATCAAACAATAATAACAGCTATTTGGGGAAATTAATCTATTATTATTTGCAGTGAAGATGAATTGTTTCAATTGATTTCCAACTTTTCCATTTTGAGAGAAGATTGCTGAGAAGATAGTTGGAGTGCCATTAATGATAGCACGGGAGGAAACAGATTAGGTAACTTTTAAAAATCTGGATTCAATCTGGGTGTGGGACCAAACAGCATTGGTCATTCTGGTTGATGATATTTGGAAGAACTGGGATAGAAGGAGTGTGACTATTCTGGTTCCATTGGTCCTTGGAGGGGCCTTCAATGCCAGTGACCATGGTATCTTCCTGGGCTGAAAATGAGATATGGGATTAGGAGGCATTGTTCTGCAGCGGTTCTATTTTAAGTGGCCGGTTCCAGTTGTTATTGGTGGGTGAGGAGAGATTTGGTCTGCAAGACTTAATCTTCTCTCCTTTATTGTTTAATTGCTCCATGAAACAGAGAGGACAATGTACTGATGATATATATATCTTTATCTACTCTGCCTCAGACAAGAAATGAAGTGGAGGTCCTGATACAGTTTCTGGAGGCAGTGAAGGTCAGAAGGGGGAAAACAGCTACAGATTGAATCCTACACACAGAGAGTGTATTTGGATTGTGTGGCAACTGAATCCAAGATAGACCATATTTGACTTAAAGTGGAATATCCCTTTTCCAGACAAAACTGGACTGCAATTTGCTGGTTTCACTGCTCCTGGAGACTCTGGTGATGAAGGCCTTTGCCCAACTACTTGTGAACAAACTGTTGCTTTTCCTGGACTGGGATACTTTACTCACCATCATTAATGCCCTTGTCAACCTCTACCCATCCATAAAAACTAAGGGAGAAAATTTGCTGAATAGGTTTTTGTACTGAATTTTTTGCACTACAAGAATTGTCTTCCAGGTGGATCTATGTAAATGGAAATAATGTATATTGATTCCATCCTATCCTGCTAGGCAAGCTGTCCAAGCAGAGGCATGTCTGCCCCCTTAGGCTTTCTCTTCTTGGAAAGCATCTGACTTTCTGGCTTGGAGGAATAGTGAAGGGGGGATGGGTTGGCTTTCTTTTTTCTTTTTAACTTCAGGAGCTGCCAGGCAATTTTATTTAGTTTTTTACATTCTCTTATTGGTCAGCAGGAGGAAGCACTGACTGCCTCATTGTATTTATTCCCTGCTTGTTCTCAGCATTCTGAGGTCAGGAAGCATGAAAGTAGTAAATTTCGAAATGTGTTGTTAGAGTTGAGAAATGAAAACGGATATTGGGTAAAAGTGCTCTACAGATAAGTCTTCATCTTATGATCAAAACTGAGCCCAAAATTTCTGTCGTTAAGGGAGACATTTGTTAGGTGAGTTTTGCCCTATTTTATGACCTTTCTTGCCAGAGTTATTAAGTGAATCACTGCAGTTGATAAGTTAGTAACCTGGTTGTTAAGTGAATCTGGCTCCCCATTGACTTTAATTGTCAAAAGGTTACAAAAGGTGATTATACGACCTTGGAACACAGCAATGGTCATAAGTATGAACCAGTCGCCAAGCATCTGAATTTTGATCACATGATCATGGGGATGCCTGAAAGATTGTAACTGTAAAAAATGGTCATAAGTCATTTTTTTCAGTGCTGTTGTAACTTTGAACAGTCACTAAACAAACTCTTGTAAGTCAAAGACTACCTGTATTTGTAGATAGCTGAAGCTACTAAGACTTCTTTCTTGTGGTTGAAAGCCTCCCAGTCTCAGTTTCAGCCAACAATCAATTCTATCAGCATAATATTTGCTGAGTTCTGATCCTTATCCTGCCAAAAGCTTGATGCCAGCAAATAGTGCCATCCTTATTTATTGTGTACAGCAGTGTTTCCCAAACTTGACAATTTTAAAGCATGTGGACTTCAACTCCCAGAATTCCACAGCCAGCGTTGCTGGCTGTGGAATTCTGGGAGTTGAAGTCCTCATGCCTTAAAATTGTCAAGTTTGGGAAACACTGGTGTACAGGATACATTAAGAATGAGGATTGATGGACTGGTGTCCCTCTCTTCTCCTCCCACCAAGTATCATCAGATGATAGGAAAAACTCCAGCTGGGGTCAGGAGAAGAGATGGGTACACCAGCAGATTTAGGCATCTGTCAACAGTTTCTTTGGTTTTACACAAGTGTCACACAGGTCTTCATTTAAAGACAAAACACTTCCAAAAAAACCAGAACAAATTTTAACAAATAAATTTGTTAATAAATCCATCAGTCTAGCCATTTATTGAATCAACTACTGCTCCCCGGAGCCGATTGTCAGATTCTTATTAGAAACAGGCTAAGCTGTGCTTAGTAGCTGCTCAAGTAACAGCTGAGTTACACCATGAAGCAAAAGAATGGAGCAGCTTCTCTCTCCCTCTCACTCTCAAAGCAGCCCATTACTATTATTAATCAATTTCTGTTTCGACTGATCCAGAACATCTTGGAGATGTACAGGATCAGGACCTTCTTGTTACCTAATCCTGTTCAGCTCCAGTACTATTCACTCACACATATATTTTACTTTGTTCTAAATTTTCTCAGATGAGACACCTGAGTAACTAGTGTTGAAAGAAAAATCTTCATCGGGGTCCAGTCCAAGCTGGGAATAAACAAACATGGAGACTGCTTTAGAAAGAAGGTTGTAGTTTATTGAAAAGGAGAGCCAGACAGAAAGATGACTCTGGAAAAACAATTGATCACATGGAGCAGAGGCTTTTATACCTTCTGGGGCTCTTGAGGTTGTTTTCTGTTCCTGTTTGAGGCTTTGTATTTCCTGTGTCATGTACTTTGACCTGAGTCGGAGTGTGCCTTTTTGGTATTGGTATTGGACATAATCCTATTATATCCTGTCTTAGAGTTTGTGTGGGGTATGTAGATTTTAAGGATCTTTGTTTTCCTAATCTCTTCAGTTTCTAGCTGGAAGGCTCCAACTTTTCTGAAAGGATTATTGAATTTGCATTTCTAAAAGCTGGCTTCTGCCTAGGTGCTGGGCTGATTTCTGGGGGCTGGTTTCTGGCTTTTTTAAATATCTTCTCCATTATTCCTTTGGGGAAATATATTCTGCCTTTTTAATATTTCCCAAAATCTCTCTCTCATCTTCAATCCCAATTAACCTTGGAGAAACAGATGCTCCTCAACTTTGAGGTGGCCTATTGCCACCAGTAATCAACTGAGATTAAACCACTGAAAAGCAAGTGGGCTTAATAAGATAATCAAAAACCCACATGGGATTAGATGTAGACCTAACTGAATGAGTGCTGCTCATTTGCTGGCTTTGAAGAAATCCACCTGCCATCATCTCTTCAGGGTTCCTTGCCTGTCAGAAAGGATATAAAGTCTTCTTGACTTACTGTATTTTTAAATATGCTTAATTACTATCTTGTTTTAATATTATTTAATTGCTGTCCCATGCTATGTGGCTATGTTAATTTTTTTATACCATCTTGGAATAAAACCTTAAGTACTTCTACTGTTGTGGAACCTAAAAGAACCTGTGATCCAACCTCACCAGACTGGTGACAGAGCAATACAACATGATCCAGTCATCACTGAAAAGATACAACCTGCCTCCAGAAGTGGTAAATGCTCCAACACTGGAAGTTTTTAAGAAGAGACTGGACAGCCATTTGTCTGAAATGGTATAGGGTTACCTGCTTGAGCAGGGGGTTGGATTTGATGACCTCCAAGGTCCCTTCCAACGTTATTATTATTATTATTATTATTATTTAAAGCTTATCCTCATAATTGTTATTTTTCACATAACAATGGTTGGATAACTCTAGAAAACTTTATGGGCTTATATTTGAATCCTCCTAACTGCAGTACAAGCATGCATTGATAACAATTCTAATCTGACACATCCCAGTGACATTGCCTACATCTCTTATTTAGCCCACAGTTAAGGCAGCTTAAAGCTGTGCTTAATTGTTCCAATTTCATAGTGTTCTTCTTCGGGGGACACAATTTTTGCCATGAGTTTATCATGACCTGGCATGCTTAATTGACAATGTACTCATAAGAAGTAGCTAGAGACCAAGCCATATGGTGCTTTACAACTTATGCTAATATTTTGAACTCAACGGCACTCAATAAAGGACCTGCAAGACAGGTGCAATATGCTCATAATGATTTATGGTTGTCAACCAATGGGCCATTGCAGGTATAATGGTGAACCATAAATTAGGAGACTCCCACACCAGTCCAAGGATCAGATCAGAGGAGCTCAGGGAGAAATTCAATTGAACAGCATTTTATCCCGACAACCCGACTTAACATGAGGACTTAAACTCCACTGCCTCAAGAACAGCGCCCGTTGTAGCAAGATTGTTTTATGCACAAAAAAGGGAAATTACTCTCATTGGAGGATTGGTTGGTGAAAAGGATGGAACTGCTGAAATGGCTAAATCGACCTCTTTGATCAGAGACAAAACAATACTTATGTTTATTGCCGACAGGAAAACCCTTATAGACTTTTTGCACGAAGCAGAAAAAAATGCAGTTATGATTTATGGTTTTGATGATTAAACAGGATGGATTATAGAAAGAAAAGAGTACGTGATAATCGCAGAGTACAAGGGGAAATTTATAATTGTACTTATAAATGCTGTAAACAAGACTGGAAGCTACTTCTTTGTGTCTTTTTCTTTCTTTCCTATTTTTTCCCTTTCTCGCCCTTTTAGCTTTCTCTTTGGTGTTTTTTTTTTTTATTTTATTTTTCTTAACTTTGTGTCAATTTGTTTTAGTTTTCAATCTTTTTTATTATTATTATTTTAAATAAAACTATATAAAAACAGCAGTGCCCCTGGCACAAACAAGTGTCAGTTCTGTGAACAAGGGCTGTGCCACTCTCCAGGAGCTGGGGTAGGATCAGCACACAAGGAGATGGACGATTTATCTGTGCAGAGAAGAGACCAAAGGGCAGAGGTGTGGCTTCTGCGTCATGCAGCACCGAAACTTTAATGCCTATTATTTGTCCTGTCACTCTCTGAACACTTCCTTTTATTCTGTGCATTAATGCTCCTTTGGACAGAGGGGCGAAGTCTGAACTTGAAACCATGTTCTAGGCATAGGCACAAGTCTTTCTGTAGTCTTTTTCCTGATTCTGTGTTCAGCAAAGGGAAATCCTGTGTTTGTTCTATCAGACCACCTGTTAGCACAACAATTCAGAAGGTAAGCTGCTTTATTAAATCCTACTCCCCTCCCCTCTTGTGGATAGAATAATAGCACTGATTTCTCAAGTTCACTTGTTCGTAAGTAGAGCCAAAGAATGTTGATCTTTTCAATAACCTTTAATGGATCTTGGCTAGTCTTAGTTAGCTCAGCCAGGTAACCTAGATTAGTAACCGGAAGGGAGATCACCTGGGAATTCCACTTCAATTGGCCAGATTAGGAAATTTGCCAAAGTTTTTAAAAAGCATTTTAAAAAATCCTGACAGAAGGCTATACATAACACAGAGAAGAAAGCCAACTAGTCAACCGGAAGATATCTTTATCTTACAATAATTTTATTCTTTACAATAATTTAAGAAGGGTGGAAGATCTCAGGTAGAAAGACATAATAATATTAAAGGCCATGGAAAGAGATGTGCTGGTGTTAGTAGAAAATACAGTGAAGAAGGCTTTAAAATTACCTGCATATAAAACAAATTTCTTGGTGGGTGTTTTTTTGCCTATCAAAGGGAATGACTATCTTGTGATTTTTAGCTTGGTAGGAATAACAGGTTTTGCATACAGGAGCTCCTGGAATCTATCTCTGGCATCTCCAGTTAAAATCTAGGCCATTTGCCCAAACGTTTGGGAACATCAAAGTGTGGGACCTCCTACCAGTCAGATTAATGACCAGGGCTAGGTCAGATGATTTGACTGTGCTGCCAGACCCCTGCAAAAGTGCTATTCTTTACAGTTATGATTAAATTTGGGTTACGGTCTGACTATTTAGAATGTTGAGAAGAAATATAATGCTTCAATCACAATAGAAGAAATGTTTGCTAAAATGCAGATCTTGAATACTATTTATTTATTTATTAATTTATTAATCCAATTTATATGGCTATTCATCTCTGCTAGAAACTCTGCTGGCGGATACGACTGGCAAACATTTTAATAGGCATATATATAATTTGTAGGATCTGAACTCAGGATGGAAGATCACTTCAGCCATTGCAAGTAAGTCTATATATTTCAATCTTAATGAGAATTTGCCACAACAAACTATTCTCTAGGCACAGATTCTAGAAAGTCTTTATCAAAAAGATCTGGATGCTATTGATTACAGACATTTTTAAGTGAGATTTAGCTCACATCTCAAGAGCAGATCATTTCATTTTGTTCAAAATCACAATTTTTTATTATTGGGACTTAATAAAAGTCTTGATTCAGAGCAGGGAGTGGGGGGATAACTGAGATATAAGGGAGTATATAGCAGACCTTTAAAACAATTAAATGCATGTGCCTTGTTTTCTTTTCTCCACAGTGACACTGGAACTCATTTTGGCAGAGCCAATAGCTTGTCCAGGCCAAGTGGCAAAGCCATTTACCGTAAGGATAGCCTGTTCTCTTCTTTCCAGATCATTCAGATGGAATCATCCTAGGGGTCTAAAATGAAGTTGTAGCTATCATCTGCACATTGTCTACTTTCTTGTATAGGAGTACAAGTATTTATGTATTTATGCCAAGAAATAGCCTAGAGGGAACATGATGATGATGGTGGTGGTGGTGGTGGTCATATTGTCAACTAGACGTTTAGACTGGATCTGGTATTTTTATCCACCTATCAAGTCCTTCCCTAGGACCTGGGATAGGCAGATGTTGTTTGATGTATTAAAAGTATTTAGGATGTAAGCTATCCCAAGTAAAGCTGCCTTTTGCAATTGACTAAGGGTGATTTGTCAGTGCTGATGGTGTTCATGTCTTGCCCCAGATGTTTTGGAACTGCACCCAACGTATCTATTACTATTGGTACTATCTTTGCTTTCTTTTGCCACAGTTGTTCTACTTCTGTTTGCAGTTCTTTGTATGTTATGATTTTCTCCCGTTCTTTCTCCTCTATTCTGTTGTCTCCAGATACTGCAACACCCACTATCCTGATGTTTTATGTCTTTTTTATGTACAATTGTTAAGTTTGGAGTGTTATATGGCAGATGCTTGTTTGCTTGAATTCTAAAGTCTCAGAACATTTTGGCTTCTTCATTTTGTACTGCTTTATCTGTTTTGTGGTCCCACCAGTTCTTGATTGCAAGCAAATGGTATTTCTTGCAAATATCCCAATGCAATATTGTTGCTACTTGGTCATGCCATTGTTTGCAGTCAGTCTGTGTGATCTTCTTGCAGGTGCTCCACTGTTTCTTCAACTTCTTTGCTGAGGCTGCCTTCTGTCTTCTGAATATAAAGGCAGACCTTTATATGTGTATGTTCTTAAGGCTTGGTCTTGAGCATCCAGAATTAATCCCTCTGTCTCTTTCTTCAACTTTCCTGCTTTTATCCATTGCCAGGTCTTGTTATCTGTTTTGTCTCCTATTTTTAATATTTTGCCTTGCCATGGCTCTTTTCTGTTCTTAATTTGGTCTTTCTTGTAGGGTAGTTTGATCTCTCCAGTACTCAGTAAGCTTTCATTGTATGCTAGCTTTAGTGCATCTTCTTCACTGTCATATCAGTTCTTCTTCCAATTCCCTTTTTATTTCTTCAGCCATCTGATATACTTGCAATATTCCATGCCCACTTCTGTTCCTTGGTAAATAAAATCTGACAGCGTTGCTACATGAATGAAGGCACGATACATTGTCATTTTTCTTTTTTTTTTAAGACATTTTATTGGTTTTTTTAAAATTCTTAAAAAAAAATACTCAGGACTCACTGTGATGATTGGGTGGTCATACATTCAAAAGTAGAAATATATATAAACAACGCAACTCAATAAATTTCACTATCCCCTCTCTATTCCCCTCAGTTAACATAATACCTTTAAATATTTCATTTCTATTTTAAATTTCCATCACTATTAAACCTGTATTATAACTTTATCAGTTTACAATTACAATAATTTAAATTTAAAATAAAAAATTATCAGTTCTAATTCTTAATCTCTCACATCCCTCATTTTATCACCAAATTCATTTATTTCTTCTTCTACTACACAATAGATATTCTAATAGCAATAAAATATTGATCAGCCCTATATATATGTAATCCCAAAGTCAATCCATCTCTTTAAAATAACAAAATAATATTAAACCTTAATTCATTCATATTCATTAAACAAAGTTCAAATTTTCTCCAACTTATCATTTCTTATCAAGTCTTTGTTGTCATACAAGAAATCCATCCAAGTAATTTAAAACATTCCATAAATTGTTAAAAGCATCCCAATCTAAACAGTCATCATTTTTTCAATTCCAGTGGATAATAATTTTCGCATAGCTCCCAAATGATACATGAGTAATCCAATACATTCTTAATCTGTTTAAAATATCTATTATAATAATCACGCTCCTGTATATATATATATTTAGTTGCTTCTAGTTCTGAATCTTAATCCTTAAAACAATCCATAAATCCAGTATTGCCTTTTAATCCATTACACAGTTTTACATTTCTCTTTTAAGTCTAATTCTAGGTTTTTTCCTATCCCAGATAGGTTTCCATAAACACGCTTCCCTTTCAATCAGTAAGTCTATTTTTGTTGCTTGGAATGGCCTTTGAAGAAATAAAAGTCCCATCCTCTGCATCAGACGTCTGTTTTTCCTCCTCTTTAAAATATCATTGCTTTATAGTTTCAAATCTCAGTCTTTGCTTCTTCTGTTCCTCAGAGTTACAGATGAAAGGTTTGTAGGGTAAAATAAGCTCGTCTTTTATCTCAGTTGATTCCTTCTCTAATATGATTTGGATTGTAGAATAGTCAAGTGTAGTCTGGTCATTCATTTGAATGTTTGAAGTGAAATTTCTAGATCTTAGTTCTGAGGTAGATTCTTTCAGCATGCTACAAATTTCTGTAGTGACCTCATGTATCTTTTCCAATATAAGCTTATAATTTAATTGTGAATGCAAATTCTCCATTTTGATAGTAGTTAGTAATAGTTTTTTGTTTTGTTTATTCGCTTTATTTGTGGAGTCTGTATTTGGTAAGAGTTAATCTATATCCACCCCCACAATTCCCACAGCTCAGCTTATCTTTTTCCAAAGATGCTTTGAAGGTCAGGTCTGGTTTTAGTTCAAAGAAATAACCAGAAGATGCAATAATAAATTTTCGCCACTAGATGTCCTCAATAAGTTAAAGAAGAATCTTTTCCAGACAGCATTGCTTTATTTCTATCTTTAAAAGTATAGTGTCAAAGAAGAAATAATCTCCCAACACCAAGTAATAGTACAGTCCTTAGCAGAACAAAAAAGAGAGAGATTTCTTTATCCCAAAAAATATGCAAATAAATTTTAATCTTATAAAATGCTTTCTTTCCCAAAAATATCAAAGCTGCTTTCTCTAGCCAGGGAAATAATTCCAACGAGGCTCTTACAGGCAAAAAACAAAGTCAAGTAGAGAGAGTAACAAGGAAAAATCTCACACGGATTCACCATGGGGGCTCTTAAAGCTTAGATATTCTTGACTTGCGGTTTGAAGCAGCAGGGTGATCAGCCATTTTACTGGCTGATCTTCGTCCCTGTCGGCCCTCAGAGATTGCCTGGACAGCTGGAGGAGCCGCCGCTCCTCCTTACCTGAGCCGAAGTCTCTTCGATGGAAGTCGCACCCTCCAGGGCAACTTTCGACCTGTATAAGAGTCGACTGGCAGAGGGAAGGCTAGCCGCTGAGGAGACAAGTCTCTACATACGACTAGAGTCGCCGCAAACTGGCTAATTGTCATTTTTCTGATGTTGCTATCTGGGACTTTTAGTTCTGCTTGAGTCCAGTCTACTATTCCATCTGTGTATCTAATGACTTGCCTAGGCATTTATTATTATTTATATGCTGCCTAACTACCAAATCTGACTTTGGATGGTTTATAAATTGTTGAAAATATTTAAAAATAAGGGAAGAGCACAAAAATAACACAAAACCAAGAGGGAAAAAAAGAGAAAGCAAATCTAAATAGGGACAAAAAAAAAATGGAAGAAAAGAGATGCCAAACCTCCTTACCAAAGGTCTGGGAAAAGAGGCCTTTGAAGCACCAGGATGGTGGTGGTGGGGACATTTGAATCTCTTGGGGGAACCTCATTCCACAGGGCAAGTGCTGCAACAGAGAAGCTGTGCTTCTGAGATCCCAATAGATGGCAATGTTTAATCAAAGGTACCCAAAGCATGCCAACCTAGCCAAATCAGAGCAGCCAGGAAAATAATATGGGAAATAGGTGGTCCCTCAGCTAACGAGGCCCTGTGCCAGGGGTGTCAAACTTGCAATGTCACGTGACATATCGCAACTTTTTTTCCCATTGCCGGCAATGGGGTGGGCACGGTTTTGCCATGGGCCGGCAGTTTGACACCCCTGCCGTATGCCATGTACTTTCTTACTCTGCATTGGAGAGAGGAATATCAGCTGACCCTTATGCATAAACTACTTTAGAGAATGCAGGCATCCCCACTTGCTTCTGTTATTTTCTCTGATGTAAAAAGAAACAACCCCCTCCTCTTATTAATTCCATCTAATTGGCACATAAAAAGCGGTCCTGGACAAGCCAAGACAAGTAGAAACAAACCCCGCCTTCCCCTGCCCTCCAGGACATAAGCTTTCTCTGAGGCTTTGGGTTATCATTTGTGTGGTACCCACTATAAACTATGATCTGATTGCCATCCTAATGAATACTTAAAGCAAAAATTAGAGTTGAATTCTGCCTTTCCCCCCCCCCCCTCCACAGGTCAAAGGAAAGAGTACAGTAGAGCTATAATGACGGCTGAGCATGACGTCCGGCATCGGGTGGAGGTAGGAAAAACCTTTGGAAGCACAGAAAGTTCCCTATCATTCTGTTCAGTTGCAATTTATCTGTTAGACTCTACATAAGCCTCACCCATTGCTTGATGAAAGAATTTTGGGTCCCTTTGTGCTGATCTTCTTGAAGAAGAGATTACCTGGCCATTGGTTCAAAATGCTCTGATTCTGAGCTTCCTGCGTTGCACGTAGAGTTAAATACGATGCTTGACAAGATTTTGTCGGATTCCATAATCCTGTGCTTCCCGTGACTTTTTCTTTACCAGTTCTCTGGTCCTAGCCTCTTAATTGATTTTACAGAACGGGGAAGAACAGAAACTCAGCATTAGATAACATCCTTCACTTACACATTTTCAATCTACCATTCATTCATAAATTAGTAAATTTACAGCCTTCATTGTACAGGTAGTCTTCAATTTACAACCACAACTGAGACAGAAGCTTCTGTTGCTAAATGACGCAGTTGTTAAGTCAGTTGGGCCCTATTTTATTACCTTTTTTGCCATAGTCATTAAGCAAATCACAATGGCCTTAAGTAAATCATGCAGTTGTTAAGTGAATCCATCTTTCCCCATTGATGTTGCTTGTTGGAAATGTTGGAAATGGTGATCATATGACGCCACGATACTGCAATTTTTGTAAATATATGGTGGCTGCCAAGCAGCCAAATTTTGATCATGTTGGGAAGTTGCAATGATCATGAGGGTGAAAACTGGTTGTGAGTCACTTTTTTGAGTGCTATCACAACTTTAGGCACTAAACAAATAGTAGTAAGTGGAGGACCACCTATACGCTTAGAGATTGCCTTCACACATCCAGATGAATGAAGATAAATTAGGGCAAACCTTATTATTGGCTGTATTCACACAATATGATTAATTTGATGACTGAACTAGTTCATTTTGTTTGAATAAAATACTGAAGCCCAAACCAACCAGACAGTCTTGGTTTTCAAATCATGCTATTCAACCCCATACCCCACACCCCATCTGAGCTTTATGTTGGATGAATGCAGCCACGTGTAATTAGCCTGGTTAAGCATGTTGCATACATACAGCTGCAGGTGGGAACTCACTTCTCCTGGTACACATTGGTCTGAATATCTGCAAGAGACTGGGGCCTCTTCTTCTGACAGGAAGTTATTTTGAATTTCAGCATTAAAAGTTTATCTCCTTTCAGTGATTAATATTTAACTGATTGATCACCTGAATTTTAATCAGATAAATTTAGAAGTGTTTTCCTATAGATGGAATATTAATTTCCCTACCTTTAATGTTTAATGTTTTTTTCCATTCTTTCTTACAGTAACATAACAATTCTAAATTACTTTTAAATATTAAACCGTTATGTAATTAATGATTATCGACCTAGTTTAATGAGTTATACTTTGCATTTGTTGAACAAAATTCCCACCATAAATTAATCATTTGAAAGATGTTGCTGTTTAATATACTGAACCAATTAAAGTTAATAGCATATGTTATATATGCAGCACAGATGGCCCTTCCTTACAGTACTTCCTAGTGTCTCTTATGGACTGATCCTTTCATAACAGTTACATTTACACTCAGATTATGCACTAAAGAACCAAAGTCCATATTTGATCCACAGCATCTTTTGACTTGTACTATTGATGGCAAAGAAATCAACAATGTAGAGAATTGTATTGAGCGACTCAAGGTGATGGATGCCCAAAGCCAAGTGTGGGGCCAAGACATGCTTTTGCAGATCAAGGAGAACAAATTGTTGCTGACGGACATAGAAGCTGAGGTAAACAAAGCTTCTGTATACTTTATTTCACACCCAATTTGCATTACCATATTTTCTTACAAGCTGGGATGGGTACCTGGGACATCTAAGGCTAAATATCTGAACAGTGGCCATGATACTGCTATTAAATAAGACATTTAAAATGCCAAGGAATGTCAAGGAACTACTGTCTGCTCATGTCCCTCATGGATTGCTGGCATAGAAAGTTGTGTTCTTTTCTTCAGACCAGGAAGGCGACAGCATGGTTCTTTCTACTACATCCTGTGTGTTTGTTTGTTTTTGCCTACAGGAAGAGCTGGACTGCTATTCCTTGGAAGATATCCAGGAATGTGTCTCCATCCTTAACTGTTGTATTTACAACTCCATCTTGGCCATTTCTGTGAAAGAACTGAACCAGCAGAAAACTAGTATCTTGCTCTTTCAATGCGAGCAGATTGGGGTAATTACAGCATGTCCTTAATTTGGAGGGGACAGATTTGAAAGTGGCCTAGAGCAGGGGTCCAGCAACCAGTCCACACAAACAAGCAAAATCCCATCTGTGAGATGCAGGCAGCACACAAAACCACTCACCCTCTGGTCCATGGAAAAATCTCTCTCCATGGAACTGGTCCCTGGTGCCCAAAAGGTTGGGGACCTCCGGCCTAAAGACAAACTGCAGGTTCCTCTGAAATCCATAATCACATACAATATACCTGAAATTGACACCTTTGCTTTAAAAAAATACCAGTCCTAGCAAACCTCATTTGGATCTATGGCACTAGGAGAGTTAGGAAATTGTTCCCCACTGGCAGCAAGACACTGATTGTCAGATTTTAATAAACGTGTGAGGAAGCTTCCATAGTCCAAGTCCTAATGCATACTCTCTTCCTAGTGTTTAACATAAGGTGAATAGCAAAACAAAATTAGCCCCTTATTATCTTATAGGAGTGGGAAATAATTTGCTCAGGTATGAGTAGTACATCCTGCATAATTATCAAAAGGTTAGTCAAAGGAAACGTTCTGCAGTGCTTCTGTTGCCATAGGATAGTACAGAATAACAAAATAACAGAGTTGGAAGGAATCTTGGGGGTCTTCTAGTCCAGCCCCCTGCTCATTTCTGTGAAAGAAATGGTATAGGAAACCATTCAGACAAATAGTTGTCCAACCTCTTCTTTAAAACTTCCAGTGTTGGAGCACCCACAACTTCTGGAGGCAAGTTGCTCCACTGGTTAATTGTTCTAACTGTCAGGAAATTTCTCCTTAGCTCTAGGTTGCTTCTCTTCTTGATTAGTTTCCATCCATTGCTTCTTGTCCTGCCTTCAAGTGTTTTGGAGAATAGGTTGACCCCCTTTTCTTTGTGGCAGCCCCTGAGATATTGGAACACTACTATCATGTCATCCCTAGTCCTTCTTTTCATTAAACTAGACATATCCAATTCCAGCAACCGTTCTTTATGTGTTTTAGCCTCCAGTCCCCTAATCATCTTTGTTGCTCTTCTCTAGAATCTCAACATCTTTTTTATAGTCATAGTGATGGAGAACAATTTGTATCAGACAGTAACAGTAGCCATTCCAGTTTAAAGTAGGTCTGAATCCAGAGAGACCTGAAAATTGCTTCTTCTTTCTTTTAGGCTGACTTGTTGAAAGTGAAAATTCAGAAAGCTATTGAGGAATGGAAAACTGAACGTCAGAATCATGATATGCTCAGGTAACAGAAGAGTTGGACATCTTCAATATTAACTTTCTATTGCAAATGCTTTATTGGTTACCTCAAGACATGATCATGATGATGATGTAAGTTTATTATTATAATTTAGGTTGAACTTGGAGAACATGTTGAATGAGCAGAGCAGAGCATCTCAGAAAGGCAACACCAAACAAATTCCTCAGGATTCTCCTTGGGACATGGAACCACACTACACAGAATTCAGTGGTAACTATATAATTCCTTTTTGCTGGAATGTTGCCTGCTAATGGAAGACATAAAGGAAAATGATGGAGGGAGGGAGTGTCTATTGTCATAATTTACAGCACATGGAAATATGACCAAAGGAGAGAATTAGTTTATTTACATGGGGTAGATATATAATAGGCTTGAATTGTTCTTGAACTGTTTCCAATTTTGGATGCTCTGAATGGTGAATACAGTAGCCCTGTAGTCTAGTGCTTCAAGGCCTATTGCTCAACAATAGGCCATTTGCTTGTAGTTTTCCTCAATATTCTATCTTATCTTCCAGTGCTTTTCAATATATGCATGAAATTATTGGGATAGATGTTCTGGAAAGATCAGATTTAGTGTCACCAGTAAATTGATAGCCTCCAGTAATATGTAATATATTCCCTTTAAAAAAAATCAGGGAACCGGTGGAAATCCATTGTCAATGATGGGTAAGATAAGGACAAAGAAATTCAAGCTTAATTCAGAAAGAGATGCTTCTATTCAGTCAAAAGCCAAATCAGGGAATGGAAAGTTAGATAAAAAAACATTCAACATTGCAATTTGGGTATTCTTCTAGATTTAGCCTAGGATCTAGAAGCCAAGATTTAGTACCGTAGCAGTAGCTAGAAATGAATTTTCACTGCTTCCATTATAAGGCATTCAGTGTTAAGTGATAGCCATTCATTATGTGATAACAGCTATCTCTTTCACCCTTGGTATCTTTAGAAGCAACTGGGGTACACACATTGGGGCAAGGAATTGAAATGGGAAGTCAGCTAGCTGGGGCATTATTTATTCTGATTATTGAAAATTGTAGAAGGTGAACAGCAATTGGACTGGCAGCAGAAGTATGAAACACATCAAGAAGATGCAAAACTCTCCCCGATGCATGATAAATATATAGAAATTGTAAGTATGTATTTCTCTATCTAGAGGGTAGCAACTGGAGAGCAGGATGTTGTTATCTAAACAGGTAGGGCAAGAAAACTGCATAGTTTGGAAAACTGGGTTGTAGAATATATCTCCTAATTTATTTGGGATTAGAACTCCCCAACTCCTTAGATTAATCATATCGTCTGGAGAGTATGTGAATTTTAGTCCAAACCCAACTAGAAATCTCCTGTTTGAGTAATGGAGCTATTGTGGTTGGTACAAAGTCTGAATTTAATTGTTTTGATGAACAGAGATTGTAATCATGAAGCATCACTTCTAAGAAAGATCTAAGAAGATGTTTAGCCAGAAGCCAGGATTACAAGCCAGAATAAGAGATTCTTTGATCTGGAGATCAATAACATTTAAACAATAGAAAATGTCTCTGTACAGCTAATTAAGTTTGCTTCTTTATGAGTGTTTTTTCCCAGATCTGGACAAGGAACCAAGTGAAATAAATTAAACCATCACCAAGTTGAAAGCATAATCTCAGTGCTAAATCTCTGAATGGCAGGAAAAATGTACACTGTTAGTGGTTTCCCCCCAAAAGCTTTCAATAATACAGTATTTGAATTGGGTTTTTGTTCCTCTGTTGCGAACAGGAGATCCTGAACCATGTTCTAGATGATATAGAATCCTTTGCAAGAAAAGTACAAAAGAACACCCCCATGAGTGAGAAGAAGAAAAAGAAAAAGAAAAAAGAAAGTGATAGCAATCAAGGTAACACTGCCAAAGCAGCGGCAAGTGGGCAATTGTAAATTTCTAAATTTCCATGGTCTCCTGGAAAATAGAAGGGGGAGGGAGGATAAACTTATTCTGATCCAAATTATCTTTGACTCAAGTCTCTGAATTGAAGCTTCGCACAGTTCTAAGGAACAGTCTCTTTTCAGAGTATTCTGAACAAGAGAGAAATGATACAAGGAAGGAACAAGCAATATGAAATATGCTAAAAACTCTTTATTCCAAACTTCATAGTGGGTAGTGGATTTTGAATAGGATATGCATTTAGTCGGGAACAATTCTACTGCCAATCATTTTTACTGAATTACCGAATTCCTAGGACACTACAATCCTGGAAATTGGGTTCCTTCCTTAATTATAGATTTTGCCTCATTCATTCATCCATTCCATTCATTCATTCATTCCATTCATTCATTCAATCATGGCTTTGATTTTCTACCATAATCTCAAACTCTTTTGCCTGGTAAATCCTAATCATCTCACACTAGAGAAGGTTTAATTTAAGAGCCAACATAGATGTGTGTTCTAGAGTGAAATTCATTTGCCCTATTATCATCAGTTCTCCCTATTTTTGAGATATCATTTTGGAGTTATATACAGCCCGTTTGGTTTTTCAATTTCCTGAATATTATTATACAATCCGTGATCACATTTTTGTATCCCATCATCACTTAAGATTTCCTAGTTCACTTATAAGACATTGGTGTTCTATTGACTGTGCATCAATCCTCTGTTATGGAGACATACTTTAATGATAAGTTCTATATTTTTAGATCATCAATTCCATATCTGAATACTGATTGTGTTCTAGATCCATACAATTTACTATATAATTTTATTGAAAACTTTAAACAATTGTATCAAAAAATTTTAAACACAAGAATAAGACTAACAAACTGAAATAAAGCAAAAGAGGGGGAAAAAAACTAAAGAAAAAGAGTAACAGAAAAATAGAAAAGGAAGAAAAAAAATATAAAAAGAGGCTTCCAATATTTTTACAGCTGTTATAAGTACAATTATAAACAGACCACTCTCTTTCTCCCTCTTTCTCTCTCTCCCTCTCCCTCTGAGGATATATCCTGACTCTTTTTTTAATAATATATCCTATCTAATTATCAAAACCATAAACAGAAGTTCATTTTTTTTACTGAAAAGTCCACACAAAATATCCAGATTATATTCTAGATCCATACAATTTAAATCCGATGGTTTTGTTTCTCTGAATGCTGCAATGGTATATCTTATCAAATAGGGTTTCATATAATTTTCTTGTGTATAAAAAGTGTGCTTTATATATTACACTGAATTCATCCATAGCAAATCTTCGAATTTAGACTGCTTTTTAACTAAGTAAGAAAGTTGGAATTAAATTATTTAACATTATATTTTGATTATTTTGACTTAATTGGATTGCAAATGTGTTTGTTCCCCCCTCTCTTTCTGTGTTTGTGTGTGTGTGTGTGTAACATTCAGGTCTGATAGTGTGCAACCACTATCAGACCTGAATGTCCTGTATGTGGAGATACCTGTCTATAGCCTGATTTTCTTTTATTTTCTAGATTAGTTTGCTAATGTTTCTCTCTGATTCAGCAGCACAGCCCTCAGAATCTGAATTTGGAGAATGCTTCCAGAAGGTCAAGTACAGTTTCAATTTGCTGGTAGGTTTGCAACTTGTTTGACCTTGGCAGAAATTTCTCTATTGCCAATATACGGTAGTTGGCTACATTTCTTACGAAAAGAACTCCTCTTCAGGAATTCCACAGCACAAAATATCTGGGGCAGCAGCACAAAGAGCTCCATTCTGTTTAGTTGTAGCTGTTTATTGCCACTGTTGAATTAATTTAGGAATATTTTAACTAATTGAAAAATCATGGTAGTCAAATAAGAAATTAGGAAACTAGAGAAAGATTATAAATGTACCTATATATTCACCAGATATAATTGTGTGGAGTATCTAAATGTACTGTATGTGCTTGTTGATATTTAATCCAGTTTTTCAGATGAAAAATGTTTCCCAAAGAAAGTCTCAATTAAATCGCAATTAAAATTCTAGGCACATTTATGCTTTCAAGCATGATGCACAAATGATACAGATCTGGCTTTATTGGAAGGCCAAATAAAGGTTATGCTTTTCAGAAAGCTATGATTGCAAATAGACCTGATAAACAAGATGGGGAAAGTATCCAGACTGACACTCTGTGTAATTTGGAACAGACCCTTTTCCCAATCTCCCAGCATGCACCACTAGAATTATTCCCCAGTGAAAACAACTTGAACAATCTGGATTAGTAAAGGCTCCTAAACATTATCTTCACCCTTTCCTATGATCCATAAACAGATCAATTCTTTTGCTGGTATCTATTGCAAAAAGTCACTCACTAAATTAATTTTCTAATATTTTTTTATCTCCTGTAATTTGATCTTAAGACCCTAAATGTGACATGACCTTTATTTCCTGTCATTTCCTCCAATTTCTTTATTTCATAACTACCATTGCTGTGTTCTTCCACAAGGTTGGGGCACCATAATTTTTTCCAGTTTTGATTGTTCACATCTAAATTATCTCATTCTACCTCAGTGGTTCTCAACCTTTTTAATGCCGTGACCCCCCAACCGGTCGTAAGTCGAGGACTACTCAACTGGTGCAGCACCGTTTGCAGAATGAGACTTTTGGCGGGCTCAGCAGGGCAGACACAGCCTGGACAATTCCTATTGGCTTTTGAAAGCCAATAGAATTAGACTCTATTCAAGAGAGTCTATTCTATTGGCTTTCAAAAATCAATAGAATAAAAGGGAGTAGCACAGCTAAGGAAAAGGGGGGGGGAAATGGCGGACTGCGTTGTTTGGCGACCCCCGTGAAATGGTCATTCGACCCCAAATGGGGTCCCGACCCACAGGTTGAGAACCACTGTTCTACCTGTTCGCTTTTTTCTCATAGACAGCTAAAATGGCTGGATGCAGGTCTCGAGAAATGAACAGAAGGGAGAGGGTTAAGATTTCCCCTTTCTTTGTTCATGTATACAATATTAAGTTTCTATTACTAAAAAAAATGGAAGGAGAAAAGAAATTACTGGTAACAATACCAAAGCTAGAGCTGTGTCATAAACTGGACTAAGCTGAGATTATTTTAATTTGTTGTCCAGATCTAGCTGATATGTTTTATTAACGGTTCAATATGTTGGGCAAGAAATACAACTGATTTGACAGCCATTATGCAGTTAATTATGGGTTGACGTGTTGTGTAAGCCTAATCTTTGTGTTAACTGATCTTCCTGAACGAAGAAAAGGGGAATGGAGGAAAAAGAGCTGAAGAATGGAGACTAAGATGAACAACCCTTGAAAATGGCATTTTCTTCCAGTTAAGGGGAAGTTCATTTTTTTTTTTTTTTTTTTTGCTGATTCCCTTGCTAGAAAAAGGAAAGAAGCCGTTCCCAGCCTCTCTTGGTTCTCTGGGCCCTAGCAGCATCCAACATCCCTTCCCCCAGATGCTGCAACCCCAACTAATAATTGAAATTGTGTTGTTGATGATGGGGAGAGGAGACCAAGTTCCCAGTAATTACTCACTAGCTGGAGTCGCACATCATACTAATCCATTTTGTTTTGCTTATTGATGGTTTGTTAAAAGTATCACACAACAAGTACACAAGAAACCCTGGTTTACAAATTATGTTCATACTGTTTATTAAATCACAGTTCTCAACCGAGGATCGGTGGTCCTGTAGGCACCTAGGATATTTTAAGGTGGTCACAGGTGAAAAAAAACATGTAGTGTGGGGCACAGCTTGTGCTGATGGGGCCATAGAAAAGCAAAGTGTGTGTACTGCAAATACTGTCTTGTAGATGCCAGAAAATGCATCAATTACTGTTCAACAATGGGACTTGGACAGGGGAACTACAGGAGGAAAACAAGGTTGAAAGAGGGCTGCAGGTGAAAAAAAATGTTGAGAAATGCTGTGTTAAACCAAAATATGTGATGGCATGGCACAATATGTGACTAGGACACTCTCCAGCCAAGGACGACGATAAGTCCTGCCTCTGTTTCTCTTTTAGAAGAATCAGAGTCCTGGCCAGAGCCAAGTATTGGTCCAGAATATGCTTCCCACACCCAGTTTAATTCTTAATCCACTCTACATGTTTTTCTTTGAGAAGGGAACTAAACATTAGCTAACTAAGCAAGTTCAATACGATTATTAGGTCAAATTCTTTGCCAACATCAAGACAGAACATTGTCGGTTCCACGCCCAGAATCTAATCAAACTAGCACAACTTCCTTCTCCATTCTTGCATCTTCCTAATGGCTGGCATCAAGATTTCCAGAATTCCCAATCTGTATAGCCATTTGGAAAGCATCAAGTTTGGGAAAATCATTTAGTGCCATCCTTTGTTTAAATTAAGCTAAAATGAATATTACTTAAGTGGTGTTGTGATTAAGGCATTAAAACTAAAAACTGGGAGACCATGAATTCTAGCCCTGCCTTAGAATTCATAAATAAATTAATCATCAATTCACTCATCAACTTGGGTCTCTCTCTCTCTCTCTATCTATCTATCTATCTCTCTATCTCTCTATCTCTATCTCAATCTCTCAATCTCTCAATCTCTCTCTCTTCCCCCCCTCCCCCAAGAAAGAAGGTGAGGGCAAACCTTTGCCAAGAAAACTGCAAGAGGTAGTCTAGGCAATTGCCAGGACTCAACATTATCTTGAAGCAGAAAAATAACCCCATAACCTGATGTGATCTAGTTAATGGTTTACTTCCCTCCTTCTTCAATCTGTGAATTGGTTTTTCAAAACTGTAAAAATAATAATTATGGGACTGTGCTTGTTTTTTTGCAGGGGAAGCTTGACCAAACCATACAACAGCCAAGTGCTCCTGAATTGACCAAACTCATCTTCTCCACTCTAACAACTGTGAGTACAGCAGTCAGGCAAGAAATTCCAGAGATTTCTGGTGATTGTCTTTTTTTTTTTTTTAAAGATTCATTTGTAAATAAAGAGCATTTTTTTATACTTTTCTTATTGAAAGCTTTTACATCATTAAAAGATAAACAAGAAAAATATGTAAAAGGAAAACAGAAAAAAAGAACGTGCTAGAAACAGTACAGATAAACGAAGAAAAAAATTTAAGAAGCAGCTTCCAATCTTCTTTGCAGCAATTGCAAACAATTTTTATTACTTCTTCCCCTTTAGAATTGCATAATATAATTCCTTTCTTCCCATATTCAGCTTTTTTAATCAAGAGATCCAGAGATCAAATGTTTATTTTTGTCCATTGTCAGCAAAAAGTCTATAAAAAGTTTCCAATCTTTTATAAACATAGTTACTGCCTAATGTCACTAATCAAACAATTCAGTTTCATCATTTCTGCAAGTTGTATCATCTTCACAGTCAACTCCTCCATTGTGGGTATTTCTGTGATTTTCCATCTTTGTGCATATAATATTGGGCTGTAGTTATAGGGAGAGAGGGTTTTTTTTTTTTTTTTTAAATCAATTAGGCACCCCAGAATTCGGATAGGTATTCTCTATGCTCTAGCAACCATATTTTCTAATATTCAGAACCAAAATGCAAATGTCCTGAATGTTTCCCAGCATTGTTTATACCTCATTTTCTACAGATGACAAATGCCAAACAGCTGTTATCAAAGACCAGATGCTAAGAAGTTTCCTGACACATCAGAACTCTCTGAAGGCAAAAGAAGACACAAATGGAAATCACTTTTCTCATGTCTGTGTAGATCAGGGGTGTCAAACTCGCAATGTCGTGTGACGTGTCGCAACGTATCGCGACTTTTTTTCCATTGCCGGCAATGGGTGGGCTTGGTTTCGCCATGACGCATCCAGCCTGCGGGCCAGCAGTTTGACACCCCTGGTGTAGATGGTTCCAGGCAGGGTGTGGCTTAGGAATTGCTCTGCCTTATTCACGGAATACAAGAAATAATCCAGATAACTTCATGCTCCATTTCTAACCATACTGCATTTCTTACTCTTTTATCTTTTTCCTTCCTAAACACAATATCTTTTCCTAAAGACAATTCCAATATACAGAAAAAAGTATAGCTATACTGTGTCTTTTGAATGTTAAGCAATAAGAACTTTATCTCTCTTTAGAAGCATTCAGTGAATCAAAACCTGGACCATAAGAAAGTCAACAATAAACCTTGTGACTTCCACTTGCAAGCCTTTCTGTCCTCGGAGGCTTGATCACATGGTCATGTTGCATTCCCTGAATCATATGTATTCTCACTCATTCTCAGATTTTGTCCAGATGTCCCAGGATGAATCTGGCCTCTACAGTAGTTTTACCATTGCTGACACCTGCAGCTATTAATTTGCTCAGGCGCTCCTTGAATTATGATGAGCAGATTATTTGGAAGAATTTGGGAACTGCTTGGAATCAAACTAGGTAAGAGTTGTCAAGCCTTGCGCAATTAGTTTGCTTCTTCAATGTGATAAGAAACTAGGTCAAACCAGAATGCCAGCCATTGCATAGCACACTATAGCCAGAGCCATTCCATTGACATCATGCAGAGCCAATATCAAAGAAAGCAAAATGGATTTTTGGCCAAATCTAGCAGGATTCTTCTTCATTGAAATTATCCTTGTTAATCCAGGTTATCCCTGCATTTTGTTCACTGTATAATTTTCAGTAACCCTGTCATTCAAGTGGATTTGTAATAGAAATTCTGAAGGAAACACTTTTGATGATCTGGATCTATTGTAGCTTGATCCACATTTTTATTACTCAATAAGTTTTCTTCCTACTCACAGGGAAGAATTTCCAAAGGGACAATCCTTCCCTCCCTATATCCCCACATTTTCAGATGGATGGGTGCCTCCCAGGTCTACTTGGAGACCTAGTGATATGGCTCAGGTGAGTCACTCATGAATGGCAAACAAACACAGGCAGAGCAGAAGTAAAATCAGTATAAGAGACAGCCATGATATGGAGAGCAGATGCCTGGCCATGAGCTTATGAAGCAAAAGTTGTATCTTGCCTGCTCTATACAAAGTGTCATCTCAAATAACCTGATTTTTTTACAGTTTCATATATTGTTCAAGGGCAATGTTAATTCTCATGGCAATACTCATGTAGCAAATCATTATATTTCTGTCCATTTTTACAATTCAGCTGTTCGGTAAATGGTGCCTACAGATAAGAAATGCAACTTCCAGTATCTTGGGATAGAAGATAGTCATGAATGCAGCATAAATATTGCTGCCTAGGCCTTATGGGAGCTGAACTGCAACGTATTTGGAAAAAACCAGGCTGCTATAATTTGCAAATCAGTAGGTCAATTAGCAATTGCAAAGAAAAAGCTTACCTTACCATCAAAATGCAAAGTCTGCTGTCACATACAAATACATTACTAACAATGCAATTCTCCAGCAGATAGAATTTTATTGCTACTGCCAATACAGTGGATTCCTATGTAGTTTAAACATGTAAGCAAATAGCAGGACTATTGTCTTTGCGTATGTTTGAAGCCATTCATTTATTAAAACATTGTTTAATGTGTACTTATGATTAATTTCACTTAAAGTAAGCTGTATTATTTTCTTATAGGCAAATGGAACCCAGAATTATTCTTCAGATGGGTATGTTCTCTTACCAGACGTTTTAGTGGATATACAGGAAATATTCCTGGGGAATGAAACTTACCTATGTGACCACATAGACATTATTTTGACTCCAATAGAAAATGGCAGACAGATAGAATTTCCACGCACCAAATTTACTTTAGAAATTGCATTCCATGCAGACTTACTCAGGTTACAATGGAATAAATACAATTAAGAATTAGAGAGTAGTTAAAATTCTGACAAAAGTATTCTGGACACAACTTTCACAGAAGGAGAAGGAGGACACCTTTAACACCATCAAACAACACCTGCCTATTCTATTGTAGGTCTTTGGGGATGTGGACAAAAATGTCTAAGCACCTGGCTGATTATGTGATCAATAATAATAAATTGAATATATATGTTACCCAGCTCCCAGCAACTCTAGGTGGTTTACAATTGTTTAAAATATTTAAGAACAAAAATCAGTGCAAAAATACCACAATACAAAAATACCACAAAAACAGAACAAGATACAATACTTTTGAATTGTACTGAAATGATGTGTTCTTCAACATACTTAGCAGTGCGTTCATCTTTAGCATGCCATGTTGTGGTTTTTGCTAAAACAAATTAACATGATTACTTCTCTGAAATTGGCATAAATGAAGAAATAGGGTCCTGTCTATCGGAACCCTATTGCTAGAGCTGCTTTGGGGCATAAGAGCTCCATAATGTTCTCAGCTGCCAGGTGTGATGCCTTTGGGAAGTGGGAGTCAGGCTACTCAAATCCTGTAAAGCAGTGGTTCTTAACCTTTCTAATGCCGTGACCCCATAATACAGTTCCCCATGTTGTGGTGACCCCCAAGTGGGTGTGGCCACCAATAAGAGGGAGTAGGACAGCTAGGGA
This sequence comes from Crotalus tigris, assembly GCF_016545835.1. Classification (NCBI taxonomy): domain Eukaryota; kingdom Metazoa; phylum Chordata; class Lepidosauria; order Squamata; family Viperidae; genus Crotalus; species Crotalus tigris. The sequence goes on along the minus strand of NW_024100417.1, from coordinate 2,812,049 downwards.
AAAGGGAAAAAAATGGCAGACAGCGTGGTTTGGCGACCTCCGTGAAATGGTCATTTGACCCCAAATGGGGTCCCGACCCACAGGTTGAGAACCACTGCTGTAAAGGCTTACCCCAACTGAGGTGTTTGGCCCACGTTTGCAGAATCTAGTAGACATTCCGTCACAAGGGATGTGGCCATGTAGAGAACAAGGAGGCAAACTCTTTTCAAGGGAATCTTTTACATAAACAAGGAAGAAGGCAGAACAGGCTGCTCATCTCCCAGATTTTTGTTCTCAAGAGCAATTTTGTTTCCTCTTCAGGGCCTCCAGTCCTGCCCAACTCATGCAAGCCATATGTGATTTCCATGCACGGAATTCCCAAGAGCTCACTGTAAGAAAAGGAGACTTTCTAGAGGTAAGACTGAAACTTTGTTCCTTTAGTACAGTGGTTCTCAACCTTTCTAATGCCGTGACCCCATAATACAGTTCCCCATGTTGTGGTGACCCCCAAGTGGGTGTGGCCACCAATAAGAGGGAGTAGGACAGCTAGGGAAAAGGGAACAAAATGGTGGACAGCATGGTTTGGCGACCCCCATGAAATGGTCGTTCGACCCCAAATGGGGTCCCGACCCACAGGTTGAGAACCACTGCTTTAGTAGATTGATCTCTTGGCAAGTACAGTGCACATCACTAGCAAAGCTGCTTTTTTAGTCTTCCTGAAGTGTATGGGATCAAAAGCTATTTTGCTTCTTTACATAAACACCATCAAAGCAGTTAAAGCTATTGCAGCCCAATCATGACTAGGAAAGAGAGTAAATTATACCAGAGTATTTTGTTCTAAGTGGTATAAAAGACCAAACAAGTAAGAACCAAAAAGGAGAAGATAGTTTTAATAATAATTCTTACTAGAAAACAGTGGCTTCTAGCTAGTTCAAATCATTAAATAAAATCAGAACTGAAGTCTTGAATAGCCATCTTTGTGTAGAAGTCATCAGTGCTGCAAATGATTATCACAGGCTTTTGAACTAGAATCTGAAAAGAACAATGCAGACCAATGATTTTCAAACTTGGCAACTTTAAGTTGTGTGGACTACAATAGACCTTAGGATGCCTTTTACCCAAACTTTTCTTTATAACCTTTTCCCCAACTGGTAATAACCTCTTTGCAATAGCACATAACTTTGCCAAACATTCCCTATAACATTTTCTTAATGTTTACTGCCATGCATCATGAAACTTGGCAATACACTAGTTGTTCTGAACTTGTACTAATGACATAGGAATCATCTTTATTTATGTATTTATTTAGAAAGCATACACAGTCACTCTTTTAGGCAGCCTACAGCAACGACAGCAATAAAATATGAAATTCAATGGTGAAAAAAGTAAGGTTCTGCATTTAGGCAAAAAAAAAAAAAAACAACCAAATACACAGGAATAGTATAGGTCAGTGATGGCGAACCTTTTAGAGACCAAGTTCCCAAACTGCAACCCAAAACCCACCTATTTATTGCCGGAGTGCCAGGTGGGCGTGGCCCACTGGATGGGCGTGGCTGTGGTGGTCATGGCAGATTGAGTGGGTGTGGCCAAGATGGCCGTGATCACCTCAATGTTGTTTGTGGGGAGGGACACCTGTGGGTGCCGGGCAGAGTTGGGGGAGATCCGGGGGGTCTCTGGCAGGTGGGGCAGTGGGCAGGAGACTCGTCCTGTGGGGTGAGGCGAGGCAAGGCAAGGCAGGGCGGGGGTGCCATTGTCACAGGGCAAGGTGAGGCAAGGGCCGGGGCGGCTGCTGCCTGACACCATCGGCCCCTGCATACAGAGGCCAGCCATGTGGGATCTCGGCAAGTTAGTGGGCGGCTGGTTGAAGAGGGACAGTTGCCATCTCCGGGGCAGGGTGAGCGTGCCCACAGAGAGGGCTTTGAGTGCCGCCTCTGGCACGCGTGCCATAGGTTCGCCACCACTGGTATAGGTGGTACCTGGCTCAATAGTAGCAACTGTGAGAGGGATCTTGGAGTCCTAGTGGACAATCACTTAAATATGAGCCAGCTGGGTGCTGCACCTGCCAAAAAGCCAACACAGTGCTAGGCTGCATTGTCAGAAGGATAGAATCAAGATCACATGAAGTGTTAATACTATTCTATAATGCCTTGGTAAGGCCACACTTCAAATACTGCATCCAGTTTTGGTTGAGATGATATAAAAAAGATGTTGAGACTCTAGAAAGAATATAGAGAAGAGCAGCAAAGATGACTATGGGATTGGAGGTGAAAACATATAAAGCAGGGGTGTCAAACTGCCAGCCTGCAAGCCGGACGCATCATCTGGAAGCCATGCCCACCCCATTACCGGCAATGGCAAAACCGTCCCGATACATTGCGCGATGTCACACGTTTGACATGTCTGATATAAAAAATGATTGCTCCAATTGGGTTTTTCTAGTTTAATGAAAAGAAGGACTAAGAGTGATATGACAGCAGTGTTCCAATATCTAAGGGGTTACCATAAAGAAGAAGGAGTCAACCTATTCCTTAAAGCATCTAAAGGTAGGAAAAGAAGCAATGGATGGAAACTAATCAAGGAGAGAAACAACCTAGAACTAAGGAGAAATTTCTGGACAGTTACAACAGTTAATCAGTGGAATGACTTACCTCCAGAAGTTGTGGATGCTCCAACACTGGAAGTTTTAAAGAAGAGATTGGACAACCATTTGTCTGAAATGATATAGGGTTTCCTGCCTGAACAGGGGGTTGGACTAGAAGACCTCCAAGGTCCCTTCCAACTCTGTTATTCTGTTATTTTGTTTTATTGAACTCTCCTATTTTTTAGATTTTGGACCAAAGAAAAAGATGGTGGCTTGCCAGAAATGCCATGGGGGAGAAAGGCTATATTCCTAATAATATTCTGGAATCTAAGGATCAGACAACATCTCAAGAACATAATCCAGAGCAAGTAAGTACAATTTTCTGTTGCATCATGTTGCATTGCAGAAACAGATGCCTAATGCTAGGTGTTATTTTACATAATCACTCCTCCCCTTCTATATAAAATTAAAACATATCTAGGGAGCAGCTATCTATTGGCAATGTGATACAAAATCAGAAAAAGTATATGTTCTCTGAGAAAGGGGCATCTCTGCATACTTTGTTGGAACCAGCTGTTTAGTTTTCTTCAGACAGAACTGCTCTCATTGGCTATATCTCATTGGAAGTCCACCCATTGAATTCTTCTTAATATCCAGATTATGAACTATCCTGAATTCTGATTATGTCATAAAGTTAGCTGCAAATTTATGGAGGATGAATAGCAAGAAGTCTCACCCAAATGTTTAGGTTTTGGGGAGGCATCACAGAATTAAAGCTAGAAATTAAATGGGTATTTAGTGAAAGCATACATTCTCAATCTGCTGTACCAATGTGTAAGTATGGAACTGAGTCATTATGCTAGAAATAGATAACACAATTGAAGCATCTAGCAGCAGCACTTAGTTATTTAGATTACTATAAATTTGTATTAATTATACTTTCACATACATTACCCACTGAGAACTGGAAGGAAAAACTCAGATCTTCAAGCCCAGTTGTTGAAACTTATTGACTGTAATTACACTTATTTTTAATTAGATAGGCTTTTAAAGCTTGAGCAATTAATATTCTCTTTTTCCTATGAATCATGTTTTTTCTCTGTATTCAGGTTTCAACAGGTTTCACTGATCTCCAGCCAAGTTCCTCACCAGCAGAAGTCACAGTTTGGCTCCGGTCAAAAGGTTTTTCCAAGATGTAGGTTTTATTTTAATAAATAGTCCAATAAAATCTGATTCCAGTCATGGCTGATTTGGTTATTCTAATGCTTGATGTCCATGAGATGAAAAATTGTGTAGAGTAGTAAACTTTTTCTTCACTTTTAACTCTGTTTAGTCCCTTGACACTTAACATTCCTGCAAATGTGCTGCAGCTACTAATCGCATCAATCATACTATCACTATGACCAGAGATGTCAAACTGGAGACATAATTCTAGGTGCTGATAGTTTACAGAAACTACAAATGTAAATTTGCTTTTAAGCAAAAATAGAGCAAGGAGAGTATGATAACACTAACTTATACAGGAAATACCAGATTGCACAAGCTCACAGATCAAGTGTCAGAACCAGGAGGGCCATGTTCCAGTTCTCAGTCATTCAGCAATTTTCAATGCTAACTACAGAGAATGTTGGAAATAATGATTGAGAAACCCAGATAGTCTATTTTCAACACCAACAGAAAAGATGCACTGTAGCATGGCCCAATAAACAAAGCATAGAGAATCCGGTCCAACCCCCTTTTCTTCTTCGGCATTCCTCAAGGATGATTAATTTGATTATATATGTATCTTTTGGTTATTTCAACAGCACAGTTAAAACCCTTGGCGGCTTAAATGGTAGACATCTACTGTCATTGAGCCAAGAAGAACTGAAAATGGTCTGCCCAGAAGAGGGAAGAAAAGTCTTTTCAATGCTTGCAGGAGTTAAATCCCCACTGCAGGTAAGACAATGTCTAAATCTTGACCGCTGAATCAGTCTCATGGCTTTCCAATTTGCTGAAAGGCATGTTGTCATATTGTCAATGTAGCTTTGATTGGAGTTCAATCTTCTCTTTTTCAATGACACCATTGAAGGAAGGAACAAAACATTAGTTGTCAGACTGTTCTGGATTTTAATCAGACATTGTAGGCAGGAGCTGCCCTTTGACAAAGGACTTGGGCTCTTAAGTCCACCAGGGTTTTGGGCAGATGAGACCAATGAGGATGGACTCTTTCTGAGAGCATTTTGATGGAAAAAAATTGAAAGGACCGGAGGTCTGCCTTAATATAAGTACATGGTTCCTGCTTCCCCCACAGAACAGTAGGATGGATGGATGGATGGATAGATGGAGAGATAGATGGATTTATTTATTTATTTATCATTCATTCATTCATTCATTCAATTTATGAGGGGGCCTTGAAGCTCTCTGATCTTGGTTGTTTTCTTGCCAAAGTTTCATTATCCAAACTAGGCGACACCATCATTATTAGAATATTACTAGAATAATGTTACCTAATTTGGATAATAAAACATCTGCAAGAAAACATGCTCAGAGAACACAAAGACTCCTCATTTCAACCCTAAGCTACAAATATGCTTCTTTTATTGGTATCAATTTATGTAGCCATACATCTCACCATAGTGATTCTGGATAGTTAGCAGCAGTTCAAAAAAGTAACAAAAATTAAGTACTTTACCAGCACCTATGATAAAAACTAAACAAGCAGCAATTAAAATAACCATATACAGTAAAAGTTCTGACAATCCAGCATATGTGCCCAGGAACACAAGCACATCTTCATGACCTTGTAAAAGGCCACCAGGGACTGGTGTTGCAGAAACAGAAACAGGGTAAAGAAGTTTGATTTAACCATTCACAGATGACTACAAAGATGGTATGGCGTCAGCACATACAGACAGTGGATTCTACACTAATAGGTCACTCCTTATTCCTTGTTACATGATTATCTAGCTAGGGAATATGTGATCAATTAGCACATATGTTTACTTCATCTATAAGGAAATCTGGATGTGTAATCATGCAAATCATGAGATAGTCACACCAAGTCCATAAGTTAAGACTGGATCATTTTTACCATGAATTTTCCAGCATCTTACTTTTAATATCATAAATTCATATGATAGTATTGTGAAGGAAAAATGGCATAAGCACAAGGGAGCAAACAGTAATATTCTGCTCACAATGCTTTATAAGCAGACTGTTGCAAGACAAAGACTGTTAAACAGAAGAGAAGCGAGGCGGCTTGAATCCAACCTTAAGGCATTTTGTAATCTGGGGTGCTGTTGTATTTCCTGTCAAGGATACTTCTGTCTAAATAATTATAGCATAAAAATGTGCTGTAAAATGTTAACCTATTTCTCCAAAGATAACCCTTTCATTGTTCTCACGAAGAAGCATATACAGTATAGTATTCTTCCGAGCCAACTATTTATCTTGGGAAAAAAGTGATACAATATATTTTTTGGGAATACTGATAAAGCTCTTTCATGTGCAAAGCAACAAAAACACTAGCCAATATTGGTAGGTAGAATTTAGGGTGCTCACTTCTGTTTGAAATTTACTGAATGGCCTTACAGTATTAAGCACACCCACTACAACATTGCTGAGGATAAAAGTACTGTATACTTACTTCCATACAATTCGATCCTGAGCTCTTCAAGGGATATGAGTTAAGCTATAAACCATGGATTGCAGAATAGTGAATTTTGAACTCACATAATACCAAGGCGAAATTAATCATACCCCATTGCAATTTTCCATTAAGTCGGTGTATTTTTTTTTAAATGGCTAGTTTATCTAAGTTAGGGTTTGATCTCTGTACTTCTTTTCACAGTAATGGTCCTCAGCATTAGCTTTTGCAGATCTCCTAACCCATTCCATCATTTATTTTGAAGACATCATCACTGGATTAATGGCACAACTCATTGAAAATGTTATTAGCTGCATGGTAACCTTCAGTCCACTGATTTCCAATTAGTTTGTAATTGCCGTGTTTAAGAATAGCCTTTAAGAGGGCTTTAAGATGCTTCTGTAAATGCTGTAACAGGTAACATGCTTACCATTTTTGAATGATCTCAGGAACATACGTAAAGGGCTGTAATGTTTGAGTGTAAAAAAAAAGACTATATCAAGAAAATAGCTATGAAGGATGGAATCTTAAATGGATCTTTTAGATCTTAGAACTTTAACGATAACTTTGGGGAAGCCAGGATGTTCTGAATAATGAATCTGATTTGGAAGTACTCTACCTTCTCCAAGTGACGATAATTGGAATAGGGGACAAAAGATTAAAAGTGTAAAAGATTATATTATATTAATAGGTATTCCATCCCCAAGTTTGTAGTTAAGACACACATTAACAGATTCGGAAAACAATAATTGATCTTTCCCCAAGGATTGGCAGATTATCCACGTAATGAAAAGGCTCCAACAAACCAGACAATTATTTTCATCCTCACCCCAACCATATTAGAGCTACTTACAGATAACCAGATTCTTTTTGGATAATGTCTTAAAAAGTGTATTTATTTAGTTTCCAACTTTCATCATTATTTACAAATATAGTTTACGGCAAGAAATAGAAGACTCAGATTGCTCATTCCTTCTGATGCTCTTTCATACCTCTAATTAGAAATGGAGAAAATGATTCTATGTATTTACTGGTTCAGATATACCATTTTATGAGTATGTTGTGAATATATTATGAGTATATTAGGTTTACTTTGTAATTTGTCCATTTGTCAGTTCAGAAATATTTTCACTGATTCATGCTATAAAATGATGGAGAGAAGTTGGATAGAAAAATGAAGTGATTGCTAAAAAAAATAATCAATGAACCTCTCTTCTATGCAAGTAACTATGTTTCAATTAATTCCAAACTGTGCACATGTATTCATGTGAGATTACTCCCAGGATTTGATAGCTTGTAAATTTTGGGTTTGCAAAAAATATTGGACAGTTGACTCATGATTCAATTTCCATTAACATACTTGAAGCAAAATCAGAATGCATAGTTTTCAGATGTTGCTAATGTTAATCTAACTTATTGTTATTTTGTTTAATCGAGCTTATTTAACTATTTCTTATATGCAATGGAAAATAAAATTAGTAGCCTTTTATATTTCTTCTGTGCTGTTCTCATTTAGCAAAAGGCCAATAGGCAATCAGCTTTGAGCACACATGAAATAAATAAAGACACATAAATAAAGACACATTCATGTGAATACATGAAAACACAAGAGATATAAATTAGGAGGTGTGAGACTACAAGTCAAAAGTGTGCGATAGTGTACTGAGCATGACAACATTACCAAATAATTCCAAGATACTTTATTGACCACTACTGTCTTCCAAATACCTAAACAACTGAATCACAACTCTACAGAAAGGCCATTCTTTTTCTTATCAACTCCACCCAAAACGAGAATGGAGAAAAAGGGAAGATATCTCATCCAACAACAAGGATTTTTTTCTTCATATTTTCTTGTTACCCCATTTGGCCATCTTATTATTAATGGGAGTTTTCATAAAGTGACTGGAACTCATGTAAGCAGCAATTTTCTCCAGGGCCTGAGGATGCAGACAAAAGAAATGTTTAGGAGATTGAGAGAAGCTGTTAGTAGACCAAAGGCTCAAGGAGGCAGACTCCTACCAACCAGCCAACAAACCTACCATCAGGGCAACCACTCTCATTTCTTCTATACTAAAAATATATTCTAGATGAAACCACTTTAATGGAGTATCCTTCACATGCCTTTTCCATTTAACCTCTGCTGCCATGCCTAGTTGAGAAAGATGATGGGAATGAAGTCCAAAAATATCCGAAACCATCACTTAGGGCAGTGATGGTGAACCTTTTAGAGACCAAGTGCCCAAACTGCAACCTCAAACCCACTTATGCATTGTCGGGTGCTGGGTGGGCGTGGCCTATTGGCTGGGTATGGCCCATTGGCTGGGCGTGGCTGCAGTGGTAACAGCAGACTGAGTGGGACTAAAAAGTTCAATCAATTCCAACTTTGCAAGATCTTTTTTTTTCCCGCGAGAAGTTGAAATTGACTCATTGACTGAACCTTTTTTTTTTTTTTTTGCACATGGCAGCAGAGGCCTAAAGTGAAAAGGTTTTATAAAACCCAGCTGAAGGCCTAGGACTGGGGCGACAGCACGCGTGCCCACAGAGAGGGCTCTGAGTGCCGCCTCTGGCACCCATGCCATACGTTCGCCACCACTGACTTAGGGAATGACTGCTAGATTTAGTACCAGTTATATTTTGCTCTCCACCTAAAACTGGAGAATGGTTAGAATGCAGTATTGCAGGCTAATTAATAGCTGACTGCCATGGTTCAAATCTCACCAATTCAAGGTTGATTCAGCCTTCCATTCCTCCAAGGTCAGTAAAATGAGGACCCAGATTGTTGAGGGCAACAATGTAAACCACTTAGAGAGGGCTGTAAAGCACCATATAAGTCTAAGTGCTAAGTTTTTTTTTTATTATAGTTTCTCGGTATTTTAAATCCATTGACTTGGGAAGGGGCTTGGGGGAAACTAAAAAATATCTGCATTTACACAGGTAGTTAGTAGATTTCCCATCTTCTGAAATCATTCAATTGTGATTTCTGTTTTACTTATCACACGTGTATACCAATTGTGAGTTTATCATTTGGCAGTAGACTTTAAAATTCTTGCACTGTTACTGTTTCATCGTAGGAAAATGTACATTAAATAAAAGTATGGAAGGGAATCTACCACTAAGACTTCAGGTGTTTGTTTCGTATACTAAAGGGACAGTAGTTCACGCCACAAGGATGGTGTTTTTCACATATTTCTGTCCATGCCAATTTGGGCATCCAATCTAGCCAATAGATAAATGCTGTGGGTTAATCTGTCAGTTCTTGCCAAAGCCCAGTGAACTCAGTCACAAAATGCACAAGCCAGCAAATTTCATGAAGCCAAAGCTAACCTCAAAACGGGTCAGAAAATCTTGAAGATTCTTGAATTGATCAAGGCATTTGGGTTCAAACATGCGGTTTTGATCGAGTACATCATACATAAGAAAGTCAACAAATGTGATCTGGGGAAAAAAAAAATCAACAGTGAGTCTCCAAAAAGATCAGGCCTGCCCAAGGATGACCAGGTTTGGCTATGTATGTACCTTATCCCCAGCAAACCATTTTCTATCCCCCAAAAACTGGGAGAAGAGTTTCAGTTTCCCTGGTAACTGCTCCAAATATCCAGGCTTGAGCTTCTCCTGCAAAACAAGCACATAGAAAAAAACTGAACGAAAAATCATTGCCAAAATTCGACAACATGTTTCTATTCAACAGTTATGAAATTTGGAACACTCCATCCAAGAGCCATCAAAGGAAGCCAAAATTATTCTTTACGTTTTGATGGCATTACAACAGTACTGAACTATTTGACAGTCCTTTTGGTCACATAAAATGCATTCATTCCAGTCCAACCACCGCAGCAATATGTGAAATGTAAGCAGGAAGTATTAAAATAAATTGCTTTTGATAACTCATATCTATACAGCAATTCTACCGAAAAGCGAAGGGAAATTCCTTTGCATTTTAATTTTTAGACAATGGTTGAGATGTTTATTATTTGGCGCATTATGCAAACAACAACTTTCCTATGCAGATATTCACATATTGATTTCAAAAATCAGCAGATAACTGATAACAGATAAATCATCAGCAGTTTAACATGCAGGTGTGTGCAAAGACCAATATCATGGACTGGGAGGTTTACTGTATAACTGGAGGTTTCACATGTAGACTTTCCCAAATTCATTAATTGCCTGAATACAGGCAAAGGCACTTCAAAAAAAAAAAAACCCTCCATCTTGGTTCTCAGAAAAATAACCCAGATATTGGCAGATGCTTACCCAACATTTTTATACATTTGCCACAAGAAACCTTGAGAGACACACCCAGTAACTATGTTTTCTGTGTTATATTTGAATCCAGTCTTTAGTTTGTACAGCATTGCATGGCATTACTTCTTTATTCTGGTTCACTGGAAAATGGAAATGAAGGAGACTCAACTCACATAATCAGGGTTGTAGCAAATCATCACCAAGCCCATACGGAAATCCATCACCTGATTCTCCAGCAGGTCCACTCTGCAAAGTTCTTCCTCAGTTTCACCACCTGCAGATAGTATAGAGCAGTGTTTCTCAACCTTGACAATTTTAAGGCATGTGGACTTCAACTCCCAGAATTCCACAGTCAGCATTGCTGGCTGTGGAATTCTGGGAGTTGAAGTCCACATGTCTTAAAATTGTCAAGGTTGAGAAACACTGGTATAGAGAGATGAGAAATCCTGGGCAGCAGAAATGGGCCTTCATCAGGCAGCTCGGCCCTCAAAAGAGCTGTGGTATACTTACACAGATGGTGCTTGCGTGCGATGTATCTGATAATAGCATTACTCTGTGTCAATTTGGTCTTGCCATCAATTAAGTATGGAAGCTGGAAAGTAAACAGAATGACATGCTTAAGAACAAACCTCTGCCATGTTAGGCTTTCACATGGTTGCTCACTATCTGAATTGTCCTTCAGCTATCCTCTTTACCCAAGTCCTCACATATGAATGCCATAGAGAACAGCATACTGATAAGATGTTATAGATAGCTGGTTACTTACATTAGGGAAGTCCAGCCCCAATTTTTCCTTTTCATCAATCCATTGACTTTTATCATAATCAGGAGCTGGAGAAAAATGGGAGATAGAAAGTTCAGAGACCCAGAAAATTTAATCAGCTACAAATTGCTTAACTTTTACTAGACAAAGTGATCAATTTTAGGGAATGCCTAAAAAGTGCATGCTTTTCCTGACCCAGTTATAGCAAGTACCATATGAAATGCTGAGAAGTTCAGGCAAACATTTTGAATCTCCCCTCCTCCATTACCTCTGCCATTTAATGACTGGTTGCATAATAAGCACAGCTTGATTACTGAATTAATCCAGTTTTCAGAATTTGTCCATTGCACTAAGGTAACTTAATGGGTGAGGTTTATATAACACATCCAGCCACAAAACAAAAATTAACATTAATTAATTAAATTACATCAATTTATTAGATGGAGATCCAGGAGCTAAAGTTCAATACTGCAGTGAGGGACTAAAATGGAGAACACCAAAGCTACAAAGTAACTCCAAGTGCCAATCTTTTCCACTGTTTTCCTATAAATTAAAAACTTATCTTTCTCTGATGTATAAGCACAACATCATATACAAAGGGGGGCAAGGGAGCACCTCAAGCTATTGCAGAATATCGTGTAACACCATCTTCATTACTATCTTACTAAGGTTGATCTAAAAGTAACTTGCAAATAAAATGAAGAAATCTTACAGAGCAGTGCATGGGCATAAATGCAAAAGAGCAAGGTCAGAGAGAAGGAATGGGAAACTGTTAAGGCCTTCAAGAGCCTTGGTATCCAGGTAGAGAGAGACCAAGAATCAGCAGATAAATGGAGGTATTCTGTTGGGTTAGAAGCCTGCAATTGTAGTGATAAAATTATGCAACATCAACTTGAACTTTCATTAAAAGAACACTATTATACTCCACAGGACTTGCCTGAAGCCAACTCAAGCGCACTGAAATGTGCACAGTGTTGAACAAAATTATTATTTAATAAATTCTACATACTCCCCCAGTAATACAATTTAGCTAAAAGAATAGGTACATCAGAATAATTTACTGATAGGCAGCCAAACATCATTATGGGCCAGAGGTCTGTCTAATGAGATGACAGTCTGGATGAATCTAGTTCTAATGGCAATATATTCCAGAGTAAGGGAGCTGCCTGAGATGACGAATGAATACAAGGAGCCTGTTGTGATATAAAGGAAAATTCTCTAAGCTAATGGCTTTGGAAAGAGGCCCATAATATTGCACTAGAGATATCATCTGGAAAAGTTCCAATACAACAGTTATATAACAGTCCAGCCTTCAAAGAACAGCTCCGTCTAGTTATTGTGTGCTCCACCCTACTTAAGGTAACTTAAGGAATGTTGCAATAATTTACTCTGCTTGTCTTCTACTCTAACCTTTTATACGTTTGTGTAGAATAAGAACACATATACTAATTTGGGAATATTCAAAAGCTAGAAACAAATATAATTTCTTTTGAATGAAGGGCTGAGCTAATATTTATATTCAACAAGTTGTATTCACAGAAGGAAACAAGGGGGAGGGAGAGGAGTTCAAGACAAATAAACTCAGCAAGGCAAACCTTCTCCACAGCTGTATAACTTTTCTTCATAAGGTGTTCCTGTGTATTCAAGCAGCAGTCGAATGCTATGGGCAAGCTATAAAGAAAACAAGCAAAAAAGAAGAAGCCATCAGATGGGTGGGGTAACATCCTCAAATACTTTTCTGAAGAAATCTGATGAGAGCCTTTTGAGGTAGGCAGGGTCAAGAAACAGACCTAGTGGAGATTTCAGGAATGCTCTTTATTCTTAAAGGTTAGAATGACGGGCACTTGAAAGTCCCTATCAGAGTTTCTCACTACTCCATCTCACCCCAAGCAAAATCAAGGCAGGGTTATTTTGAGTTTCTTCTCAATTTTGCCTCCTTCTTAGGACTGAACACCTCCCACAATGATTTGCAGATTCCTTCCTCTTTGCCAAGACCAGATCTATACAATTTCATACTTGGTAACGAGCAAAAGAACCCCATGGGCCTTGAGAAAGAAGCTGTTCAAAACTATGAAGGTGTACATATGTTTGGTAGAGGAAAAACAGAATCAGTGCTCCCCATAGATCAGTGTTTCTCAACCTTGACAATTTTAAGGCATGTGGACTTCAACTCCCAGAATTCCACAGCCAGCATTGCTGGCTGTGGAATTCTGGGAGTTGAAGTCCACATGCCTTAAAATTGTCAAGGTTGAGAAACACTGCCATAGATAGATGCTTGTCATGGGTTCTTTTTAAACTGTACCAATTAGACTGACCCAGACTCAAGAGAGACACAACAGCACTGGACCCTGGACAGGTGGTTTCTTTCTACAACTCCATAAGGGTTGGAGAGATGTTTTATTTTGTAGAAGTGCACATATAAAAGTGATTGCTATGATAATTACTATTACAGTATACTATTATACTATTACTATTCCATATGCTACACTTCATAATAACACTATTCAATACACTATATACTGTTACCATTTAATTACTCTTACCTATTACTCTATTACAATTAACTATATAATATGCTCTATTATTACCATTATGCACCATTTCTTAAGCTAGTTCTGCTTGAAATCCCCTCTCTGTGAAATTTTTCTTTTTCGCTTAATGGCCAGCATGCAGAGTGGTTGCATTTTTTTTTTTTTTACATGCTGCTTTGTCTTGGTGTGCTGCTATACTTTTTTTCCCCTCTCTTTTGGACCGTCCACTCCTTCTAAAGGTAAAATGCCTTTTGTTCGGCTGCTATATACTTTCATTTGCTGCTAGTGGCTGAGCTCTAAAACGTGCCTCCTCCATTCTCCTCCCACACCTATGACAAGGTTACAGCTTAACTGGCAACTCTGTCATGCACAATCTGGGGAGAAAGTTCAAATGGGAAAGAAAGAACGAAAGAAAGAAAGAAGGAAAGAAAGAAAGAAAGAAAGAAAGAAAGAAGGAAGGAAGGAAGGAAGGAAGGAAGGAAGGAAGGAAGGAAGGAAGGAAGGAAAGCAGCACCAGTTCCTGAAATTTGCTAAGCAACCTGCTCTTCCGCAGTACTCTCCCCTTAACATTACAGTAAAACAATTCCTATTATACTTAACCAGCATAGCCACGATAAAATAGAACTACTTGAGCAGGAAACTCTGCTACTGAACTCCTGTTCATCATTCTTCATACCACTTTGAGCTCCTTCAATCCTTTCCAAAGCTTCTAACAAAATTTATTTTCCTTTATTAACATAATTATAGTGGGACCAAGAGGAGCAATGGTTCACACTGGTGGCTTATTCTGTAGTTTCCAAACTCATTAGTACAAATAAGTGAGATTTCTGTTCCCACACACTTTAAACATGTAATAGTCACCAGTTTCAAATTCCATTGTATTCACACACAGACAAGGCAGACCGCTTCTTTGGGCCAAGAGTCACACTAAATGTCCTTCTTGGGTGGCAATTTTTAAAATAACAAAGAAAAGGATTTCCTACTGGCTCTTGCAAAGCAGGGGGCAATATGCAGTCTGAAAGTTTGCTTGTTGATTCGATTTATTGAACTTATGTTCCCATCCTTTATCTACGAGACAGGGAGAAGAGAGATTCTTTCAGGAAAGACCACCTGATTTCACTGCGAGAACCAAATGGCAGAAAATCCTTTAATAAATTAATCTGCTTTAATTGCGAATAGTACCACACAGATCTTCTCTCTGCACCGCAATTCCGGCAACATTCATTTAAATCTCACTCCCATCTTTACTCAATAAGTCAGCCCACCCCTCTCCTCTCCTCTCCTAAGACAAAGAAGGGGCCCGCTCAGACCTAGCGAGGAGAAATCGAGCTCGTTTGGGGCAGCGAGTCCATTCGATCTGCAGGCGCAGGAGACCGAAGCAGGCCTCTCCCCCACCACCACCCCGAAACAAGTGCCAGACAAACCCAGCTGGTCTACATCAGCCAGGCTGGCAATAGTCCACGCAGGGAACCGGAGAAAGGTCAGGAGAGGCCCGCGGGACCGCCGCCTCTCCTTCCATTCGCCCGCAGGCAGCGGGGAAATCTCCCCGCCTTTTCAAACCGCCGCTTCGGGCGCCCTGCAGGAGAGGCGGCCACTTTCCTGCCGGCCTCGGGCCCAACCTGGCGCCCGGCTGGCATCGCTGGTAGGAGCTGCGAGAGGAGAGCAGCAGGCCCCGCACGGCACGCGCTCCGACCGGGGAAAGCAAAGGCAGCCCCGTTCTGCGGCCGAGCAACTCACCCCTCTAATGTCCCAGTAGCCCAGAATCATCGGCATGGCGCTCGCAGCTCCTCGGCTCGCTCGCTAACACGGTGGACGCTCCGCTTCGCGGGAAGTTGAGCCCGGCAGCCTACAGAGGTATAATCTGCCTGGGAGGGGCTTATTCAACGGCCCATGTGCCTCCTTCAATGGCAAGGCAAGCAGCGGGGGAGGGGGGTGGCAGGCAGCCCAATACTAGAAGCGTTGAATGCAGCTGCGTTTTCGTGCGCCGCCGGCCCGAAAGTGCGACTTTTTGCTGAGTTTGGGGATTTGAGTTTGAGTGGAATTTGATCAGATCTTCTGAAACTTGCCCGAAGCCCAGTTAGTTTGGCTTCTAATATTTCCGAAGCTGTTAACGATTGCTTAAGACCAGATCCAAGCGCCAGGACCGAGAAGGACTTTGAGCCGGGTGAATTCAGCACGAAATTCATAGCTTTGCTTAGCAGCAAACTTGACCGAGTCAAAGGTGATGCCGGGACCCGCCGAAGGGAGTTTTGCTTTGTGTTATTTTAATCGTGATTTCTGGCTGCAAATAGCAAAGGCTGAAAGCAGAGAATCTCTGGTCCGAAGCCTGACTGAATCACAGGTTTTGAAATTTGTCTTGCAGCGTGGATATAAAAATGAAGATGGTGACCACGATAATTGATCTAAATATCATCCCTGTTTATGCGTATTTGGCGGCGTGGGGACTTAGTGGTGAAGATGGTGGCCTCCCATTGAGAAGGTTGAAAGCTCAATTCTAGGTAGCTACAGATGTTCCTCTTCTAGGAAAGAAGTATCTGCTGTAAAGTCCACTCCGACTCCCCAACTCTGCCCCGAATTTAAGAGACTACAGGGTTGTAAAAAGGGGAGTATATTTGCATTGCATGTTAAAGAAGAAGCAGAACTTCAATTGCACCATTGTAGCCATTATTTTGACTTTTAGTTTGCATAGCCTGCAGACCTACACTACCAGGCATGGCTGTTTAGCATTTTCTAAATCGGAGTTGTTAGGTGTTGCCATTTAATGTGGCACTTTAAATAATAGATATTTTCAAAATTGTTTTTATCCCATTTCCCCCATTCACAGGATTCTACTTGCATAATACCAGCTGAAATGGAATCATTGATCCCTTGTTCTACCTTTTCATTTTTAAGCCAAATGGCTGTTCAGTAGAACTCTAGACTGCACGTTCTAATGCTTTTAAGACTTCACATGATTTGAATCTGTTCCTCTGTTAATGCAACCTAGTTGGCTTTTTTGACAGCTGCAGCACACTACTGGCTCATATTTGATCGTCCAGTAGGACTCTAAGGTTCTCTCGCAGTTCCTACTATTGAACCAGGTACCACCTATTCTATACCTGTGCATTTGGTTTTTCTTGCCTAAATGTAGAACCTTAACTTTCCTCACCGCTGAAATTCATCTTGTTAGATAGGGCAGAATGTTCAAGTCTGTCGGGATCCATCTGTGTCTTGAGCCTATCTTTTGGTGGGTTGGCTATTCCCGCCAGCTTGGGATCCTCTGCAAATTTGATGAGTTCCCAATCTCTCCCCTGATCTAAATTGTTTATGAAGCTATTGAAGAGTACTGGTGATGTACTGGCGGCTGATGCAGAGATTTCTTTGAACTGGTGCAGTTTTCAATTCTTCTGTATCAACCTTTCCCCCCTGTTCACAGGCATAGTTTGCCAGCAGTGTTAATGAACAATATATAGAGCTGTTCACCACTTTATGCAATGTCATACATGATTACACTGAATTTCATTATTTCACCATGTTTTGGCACAGGGCCAAAGATATAGCATGGACTAAAGAGAACAAGCAAAATGCAAAAAAGAAAAAGAAACCCGAAACCAAAAATGAATTTAACTGTGTATGTGACAATTCTAGAATTCATTATAGAAAATTTTTCCTGTTCAATTAGAAAAAATAATTGTTTGGGAAGGGGGGAGGAGATACTTTCTGTTGTATTAAATCTTAAAAGGCTGGTAAACTCTAAATCATATTCAACTAAGCATCTAATTTATCATGGTAGATATATCCCAGCATCAGAAGTAGATGCTGTACACCAAACAGCTGTCATGGTTCCGACAGATGAAACCCTTCAAAAGAACTTCGAGGCATTGTTTTCCTTAAAGAATCTTTTATTCGGGAAACAAAGTATCGACACTACATAGTTGAAACCAAAAACTAAATTCCCCTCCCCTGGATACAAAGTAACAATGTACAATTCCCACCCCCAATAAATAGTCATAAAGCACATTCCCCAATTAGCTTAAAGCACGGGCTTTCTCTCCATCTCTCCAGCCTGCCTAAACGTTATCAACTCTGGGCCCAATGTGTCCTTGGGTTCCCATGGCAGAGTTATCGTTATGGCTAACTGAGCTCATATCCCAACCCCCTCCCCCCCTGCACTAACTAATTCTAAGCGTAAGAAAAATGGAAAAGAGAAAATGGCTGCATTTTCATCTGTTGTCAAAGCAAGAACATCTGATGTTAGCAGCGTTGACAACAGCTTTATAACATGTACTCCCCCCAAAGTGTGTATGTTCGTGTATATGGATTTCATAAGCTTTGGGAAAAATTTCAGATTTCTCAATCCCTGTGGGGGAAAAATGTATATTGCCTCCTCAGTTTTTCCACTATGGAATCCAAGGGCTATCTACTCACTGCCGTCATGAAATTAGCAATCTTATTGTGAATCCCAGTTTTCCAATGTTGGTGCTGTTCTGAATCAGAGGAGACTGAGGGTGTGAGTGGGCCAACAGGTGAGGGGTTAGCTTTCTCCCCTGGCTCTGCTGCCATCACTTTTTTGCAGGTCATTAGTCAACAAGTTGACACACACACCCTTGGAGTACTACAGCAAGAATGGGAAGTGTTTGGTTACAGGTCTTTCCCTGACCCATCTCTCCTTCCCCACCCATTTGGGCACCTCCCATCTTAAAATAATGAGACATAAAAGAAGCATGCTGTGGTGGAAGGGGCCGGATTCACTGCCTTAACAAAGCCAGCAGATGTCACATCTCTGGCTCTGTCCTGGGCAACCCTCAGCACATGCCAAGAGGGCTTCAGGGTGAATATGCAGCACAGCAGCAGCAGCTACTTTACATGCTGCAGCTGCTCTTTGCTCAGCTCTGGCACATGCTAGGCAGCCTTCCAGAATGGGAATCTCCTGTTAGCACTCTCTGCTGTAGCTGCCCACTTTCAGAGGTTCTTGGCCCACCTGCACTGAAGGCCTCCCTGGGCAGATGGCTTCTTCAGTTGCTGCAGGAGAACCTGATATGCCCAGCCTTGCAGCTCTTTGGATAGCAGAGTAGAAGAGGGCTGGCAATTGGAGGCCATGCATCAGGGTGCCCCAGTAGACATCGGAGTCTCCCCTTCCCTCTTCTTCTGGGGCTTCAGCTGGTCTAGCAAATCCAATTCTTTTTTCTTATCTCTTAGTTAGAACAAAAGCAGGGTGGGAGTGATGCTACTTTGTCTATATAACTCTTTCTTCTTCTCTGAGCTGCCTAGTTTTTTGCGTTCCTCTCTGCACAGAGAGAAGAATGCCTTTTTCCTGTGCTGCAAGAACTAGGGCAGCTGGCAGGGCGTGGTGGGGTGGAGAGCGAGGCTTGCTCTTTTTCTCAGCGCTTCTGAGTTAATAAGTGAAGACAGATGCTTTTATTAAACTGTAGAGGCTGGAAAATCTAAACTGGTAGTATGAAAGGCTAGTCTAGAGAAAAGAAGGACTAAGGGGGGACATGATAGCAGTGTTCCAGTATTTGAGAGGTTGCCACAAAGAGGAGCGGGGGTTAACTTGTTTTCCAAAGCACCAGAAGACGATGGAAACTAATCAAGGAGAGAAGCAGCCTGGAATTAAGGAGAAACTTCCTAATAGTGAGGACAATTAACCAGTGGAAGAGCTTGCCTTCAGAAGTTGTGGGTGCTTCATCATTGGTGGTTTTTATGAAGAGATTGGACAGTCACTTGTCTGAAATGGTACAGGGTCCCCTGCCTGAGCACATGGTTGGACTAGAACAGGGCTTTTCAACCTTTTCAGATTGTACCACTTTTAGGACATGACAATATTCGAGTACCACCAGTGCTTAGCATGGTGTCAAAAACTTGAAGACTAAAAAAAAGGGGGGGGGGATTTGGGGCTTTACTGGTTAGATTCATTTGTTGTTATAGAAATGGCTATAATATTATGGAAAACTAAATTGTTGAGGTTCAATGTTAATGCTTCCTTCTACTGCAACAGAGGAAGTCAGAAGTCAATGCCTTTTCTTTTTCCTTTCTCCCCCTCACTTTTCCCCTTTTCTCTCAACCTTCGCTCGCAAAAGCCTCTCTCGCTCTTTCACTCACTCAACCTTTGCTCGTAAAAGCCTCTCGCTCTTTCACTCACACATTGCTTGCAAAGGCCTCTCTCTCGCTCTCTCACTCACCGTTTTGCTAACAAAAGCCTCTTCTCTGTTTTTTTTCCTCTCCCTCCAAAACCTGCTCCTTTTATAGCTTCTCCTCTTTCTCCCCTCCTCCTCCTTCTCTCTTCCAGGTGTGCCGGAAGCTCCAGCCAGCATGTAGCCGCATGTGCAGATCCTGGTGCTTCTGCTGAGCCCTGCAGCTCCAGCTTATCTCCTCCAGGCCTTTGTGGCACCGCTTTAGCTCGTTCCCTCCCCCGGTACACTTGGCTCGGGGTTGCGTACCACCTGCCAGGTGCTAAAGTACCACTGGGTACCACCAGTTGAAAATCCCTGGACTAGAAGGCCTCCAAGGTCCTTTCCAGATCTATTCTGATTGAAAATGCTCCCCACGAACTTAATCTGCCTTTCCCCTACTGAAGGAAGCAGAAGCTCAAGAAACAGACACAGAGTAACATAGTTTGTTACTTAAACACCATTTAGGAACTTTTCTATTCATATTATAAAATGTAACCTCCCTTGCTGCAACATTGGAGCCCAAATTTAAAGTGGGGAAACAGACCAAGGAAGGATTAAGAACAGAGTATTTTTTTCATTTTCTTATATTCTTTATTAGGCGAACATGTGCCTTAGAATGATAATAAAATTTGAAAATATGGAAGACTAATGAATGATTCAAGGTCCCTCATTCATATGGTGATTCCAGTTGTTATCCTCCTGAGGCTTGTGGTCTCTTCTAGATTTTTTTGTTGCCCCACAAGGCACAACTCAAAAAGATGGGAGTCCTGATGCAGCGACTTGATTTCAGGTAGTCAGCAATCGTCTCCAAGGCCTACCGAGAAAGCCAGAAGGATATTTGTCATTGCTTAGTGTGTTGTCATTACACAGCACAATAGTCTAAGCCAGAACAAAACTGCAATTGTCTGTTTAGTATCTGAAAAGCTATATTGTTGCTTTCAACTGGCAATTTGTTTGCAATATGGGAGATATAACTTTTGAACACACAGAGTTGATCAAGTCCTTTGCCACTATTTCATCCATTATGTAGGTGTCTCCAACCTTGGCAACGTTATGACTTGTGGACTTCAACACCCAGAATTCCTCAGCCAGCCATGGTTGGCTGAGTAATTCTGCGAGTTGAAGTCCACAAGTCATAACGCTGCCAAGGTTGGAGACTCCCGCATCATGGTACGTCACATCTTTTTCTTTCACCAAGGAATAAATGAGAGAAGCTTATCTGTTCTAGTGAAGACTTTTCAATTTCATGGTATGTAGCCCACAATGGCTGGGTTCATACATAACATTAATGATGTGTTTCTGGAGAAAAAAAAAAGGCGTATCCCTTGCTGTACAACCACAATAGTGTGATTCAAAATCACCTTTAGCCAAAACTTAACAAAGCATGTCATTGTTTAAAGCCGCATTCCTCCGGTGTGTTTAGATGCTGCTGGCCATGTTGGCTGGGACTTCTGCATGTTGCAGTCGCAAAACAGGTGGTGATTTTTGTATCAGCCCAGTCATTGTGGCTACTTTTCTAGCCAGGTGCTTGCAACAACCAAAGCCAACTCTAAGGGCATAGCAAATATCTATGTTCTGGAAAAGAATGTTAGGTGTTGTACATTTCTCTTTACTCCCCAAAACACGGGTACATTTTTAAATACTCTTTTATACTCCTGTTATAGTTTTTGCTAAAAAGTGAAATAGAAAGGCTTTCCAATGCTCTCGCCTCAGTTCTCCAAGGCATTAAGTAGCAATGTTTGAAACAACTTTTGTACAGGGTAAATATCTACTAAGAATTTTTAGAATAATGTATGTGACATTTCCATAATGTCAGAAAGCAGTCACTGAGTATGGGAGTTAGAGAGCTGGAAGGAATGTAAGTTGCTCAATTTTCGTATAGATCCCAATAAATATTCCTAGTTTCTCCCCTTAAACTGCTGCATGCTGACTTTGCTACAAAGATCTTGGCTTACCTCCCATTTGAGCACTTCACACCGTGGCTTACTTGGGATGAAAATCATATTCACTTTTCTATTGCAAACTTTCAGTAATTATTATTAGAGATTCATATATAAGGCAGAATGCATTTCACCTCAACGCGATGAAAGAACTCCTTCAGATTTGGGAACTGGTCCAAGCACTTTGGCTCCAGCATTTGATGTACATCTAACACATCATAAACAATGAAATCTACATAGGTGAGCTAGAAAAATTAAAAACAGGAAAATATTTTTAAATGGAAGAATAAAATGGGTCAAACAGTATGGTTCGATATAAATCACCTCAAGCATAAATACCGTTTTTCCTGCAAACCACTTCATGTCCCCCAGAAATTGAGAGAACAGCTTGAGTTTCCCAGGTAGTAATTCCAAATACTCAGGCTTTAGCTTTTCCTGCAAAAAGAGATGATTATCTACAGGCTGGCTTCTAGCCAAATCTTTGTGAAACTTTGAACTTAGCAACTTCCCGTTTTTCTTTTTCGTTCCCTTCCCTCAGCTCAATAACTAAGAGAACTTTTCTCTCTCTTTCCTTAAATCAAATTAATCTATCTGCTCACTCCAAAAAAGCCCAAACTGATCTTCAGATCATCTGTTATAGTCTGATATCATTTTGAAGGAAGACAGAAAGCACAACACTCACAAAATCTGGATCGTAACACAGTCTTCCTAAGTTCATACGGAAGTCCATGAGGTGGTTCTCAAGCATGTCTACCCTGATCATTTCTTCTTCCGTCTCACCACCTGTAGCAACACAATGTCCTACAAAAGTAAGAGGCCACTTCTGGGCAATTATTTGAAGGAAATCAGTTTTAAAACAACACCAAAGGGGAGTCTGAACCACTTACACATCTTGTGCTTGCGTGCAATGTATCTCAGGATGGCATTGCTTTGGGAAATCTTTCTGTCACCATCAATAAGATAGGGGAGCTAGGGAGAAAGGAAAAGAAGAAGAGTAAAGATGCAAAGATATTATGAATTATTACATTGCCCAAACATGCCCCTTGAACAATTCTTAATTCTAGGAATGAACCAAGTGGAGGATTTTCTGAGAATGACTTGAATTCATGTTTTTATGACCAAACATTGCTTCGGATATAACAATTTTGCATAGAGTTGTCAGTGGCCAGAATAGTAACTTTTTGGGTTCTACAGAGATTAAACTGAAATATCCAATTATTTCTCCCATCTTATCCATTCTGTTCCCCTGAGACAACACTTCCATTCTTTTGTCATATAGCATTCTCAATTTTTCCCCAATCCTTTTATACAGAATGAATATGCTTAAACTTCCAGCTAGAGGATTATTTCTACGGTATTTTGCTCTGACAAGCCTCAGCCTGTTCGCTTATTTTTAACTATGCTCAGGTGAGGAATTCATTGTAGTCCCAAGGTCAATCTCATTGATTTTTGTTTTCTTGTCCCACCATCCCTATGCAATTATAGAGTGTGGTTGCAATCAAGCAGAGTTCAATCAAGACGTTTTGCCTGCCAGGACTGCTTCTGTAACAGTTCAAGGCTCTTTCCTCATTAATTTCACCTATCTTAACAAGATCAGCAGCAACTTGATCTGCCATCCCTCTCAACCCACAAGAATGTACTGCTACGTATTCCACAACTGCTCCTTACATTTGGAAAGTCCAAGCCCAGCTTCTCCTTCACACTTGTCCATTCAGTCAGATCCAAATTAATAGCTGTAAGCAGATGCATGTATTGTTAATGCAAGTCCATTTAAACAGATTGGGCAAAATGGAGGTTTTGGGGTTGCAACGACAGCAAAGATAGGACATATTGTTTTGATCTCCCTATTACAGCAAAGTACAATTATGGCAAATCCTAACCAAAGTCATTCTCATTTAAGGTTGACCTCTCAAGACCCAATTCCATTGTTATATCTCTCTCACTGCTCTGCCTCCTCCCCACTAAAGCCATTTTCTGAGAAAATGCCGAAAATCAGTTGTTCATCTTTGTGGGGCAGGCCGCATTGACCTTTCCATCCAGCACATTGAATTCCTGAACATCCCAGCAGCTTTGGAACTGCAGAAAGGGCCTATCCTGATTGCAGTTGGTTTTTCCATTCCACGTTGGGAATGGGATGCTTCCCATTTCCATTGAATTGGAGGTTGAGGCAGAAACTGGCTACTCTGAAATAGTATTCCTAGCCTTGCCTTGAACACAATATTGCTCCCCTAGGTTTGTGGCTGACAAGCTGAAATACTAGTTTTATAGGAGATGCCGCTTAAGTTCTACCCATTTTTACTAATTAAAGCTGGATAAATCCAGCTTTTGCCTTTTGTAGCTTCATGGCAGACAATTCAACTATTAGGAACTTTGTAATATGGAAATATGATAAATGACCCACTGCCTCGACATCTGACATGCACTGTAGTTTATACAGGATTCCCTACTTTATTTGATAACAGTGCTCCAATATCTAAGGGGCTGCCACAAAGAAAAAGGAGTCAACCTATTCTCCAAAGCACCTAAGGGCAGGACAAGATGCAATGGATGGAAACTAATTAAGGAGAGAACCAACCTAGAACTAAGAAATTTCCTGACAGAACAATTAATCAGTGAAACAACTTGCTTCTAGAAGTTGTGGATGCTCTAACATTGGAAGTTTTTAAGAAGAGATTGGACAACCATTTGTCTGAAATGGTATAGGGTTTCCTGCCTGAGCAGGGGTTGGACTAGAAGATCTCCCTAACCCCGTTATTCTGTATTTAGGAAAAAAATCATTTTCTGTTTCAATCTTATACTCACCAATGCCAAGCTTTCCAACTCGCTCTGAAGTATTTTCTGATTTCTTTTCACTGTTCTCCACTATGGCGAGATGCATTATGTTCATATTTAAATAATAATCATCAGCATTTAGATATGCATATTAAGATATGATAATTGTATGCTTATCGGTATATATGTATTTGTATTATATATGCTATTTTGCAAATACTGGAGACAGCTTAAACCATATAAAATTTACAGGCACTAAATGTACTTTTTGCATAACTCTAGATACTATGACTTCACCCATTGTTTATCCAGAACACAAATCTTTTCCAACAATGGTAATTATTATTTATACATTTTCCCAGGAAGATGTCTTTACAAATAATACATAATCAAGTGATTATGGTATCCCATGTTGTCAAGTTTGCTTGAAACTAAATACCTACTTCTGTGTTCATTTCACCTTCCTAAGCCAGCTTGACGGGTGGGGGGAGGAAAAGTGATCCATCATGAATGGGTCAATATTGTATTGATGAACCCATTTCATCCACTGGCAGAGAAAATCAATGCCTGCAAAACATCTACTGCCCCACTGACAATCCTTGTTCTGTGTCAAGAATCTCTCTTCTAAAACTTTGCTAATTATTACCTTGGCCAGTGAGTGTACAAGTCTTTACAAGAAGCTTTTTCTCTGGCTTTGGTGCCCTCTCCTTTCAACCTATCACCAATCAGCAGAACATATTTACCAATCACTGGAGCCAAAATGCCTCAGGTCCGTCTTTGGGGCTCAAACTTCTCTAAACTGGTTTTCTACAGCCTGCAACTCCCAAGTAAGAAATACAGTAAGCTAGAAAAATAGCAGCCACACAAAGGAAGGAAATGGAGCCTGCTGTGATTCTATAGCTATGTTTTCATCCATGTTTTCGTGACTTGATCCTGGACAACCAACTTTTTCACCTGGAGTCAGGTAGAACATGGCTGAAACTGACAAATACAGGGAAACTGGCAAATAAGCACAACATTTCCTTTTATTCTTTCCTAAGTGGCATGAATACCTGTGTGTTCTTGCCTCCCTCCACCTTGTTGAAAACCTGAAGACATGAGAATCTGCATCTTGCATCAGATGTTGGGATGCAAATAATAAGGGCAGTAATTGTGATGATGGCACAATCATCATTTTGGGTATAATGTAGATTACTATAAGCTAATTCCTGGAGAAAAACTAGTTAGGCGTTGGTGACAGATATGAAAGGAACACAGGAAACAAATTGGTAATGGGGAAGGGAGAAAGGCAGGACAGGAATGCTGGGGGTGGGGGAGGGCTGGGTAGGAATCAGAGAAAAGTGTATGCTTTTATCTCCTTGAACCCCCAAACACATCTCCATTCACACATGCAGGTAGTCCTCATCTAGCAACTGTTCACAGTTATAACAGTGATGAAAACTCAACTTTCCTTTGCCATGAATCCTTGCATTTATGACTTCGCAGGTCTTTAATGCAAAGGAAAGCTGAAGTAAGATCATAAGAACAATTACAATTTCCCTTAGCAACCACTTTGCTTAATGACAGCCTTGCCAGTTTCAATTGTGGACTGCTTTTACAATAGAAATGGTCAAATGACTTTGCCTCCCAGGGAATAAATGACAAAGCTTAATAGCTTTTACACACCTTGATGTTGGGGGGAAATACTACTTTTATACTGATAAGCTAATGATGACTTAAACCTCTTTTGAACTGGGGATAAGGTAGAAACTTAATGGGAACAAGAAAGACAATGGGTAAGATTAGGATTTGTTTATGCTATGCTTAGGTTCAAGTGAGCAGGGAAGCAATCAATCCAGTGTTAGTGTACCACCAATTTTACACAAATATGCAACCAGAGTTCAAGAACAACAAAAATGTGTAGTGTAACCTTGAAACAGATTAACAGACATTTTGTTCTTATTCATGTATCTAAATCAGCAATGGAAAAAAGGACCATTGTAAATCTCTGGCAAGTTTATTTGTGTTACAGATACCAAATAGCTTTTGTTTCTTCTAGCAGTTCTAATACTTAAAAATTGGGTATATTGTTTTGGGTGTTTACTGGATCAGTTAAAATTTTCTGAGTCCAGTTATATCCAATATTGGCACAACCTGTCTAAGCCTGGAGAGAGCCAACAGGCCAGTTCAGAAAATACTGAACTGGCTCAGTCCCGCATCCTCCTCCCAGAAAATTAGACAGGCTTTCTTGAAGTTCAAGACCTCTATTCAGTTCCTTACCTTCAGCAGCGGCATAGTGTTTCTCGTTATAGGGGGTCTTGGTATACTCTAAGAGCAGTTTAATGCAATGAGCCAACTGTGGGAAAAGAATATCATGGTAAGACAACCCATAGATACTCATGAGGCAGCCTTATAAAAAATTGAAATAGCTGGCTTAGTTAGCAGTATCAAGTGAGGAGGAGCAGGTGTTGCTTTGCTCCCGGTGCTGCTGGTAGGCTTCCAACAGACACCTAAATTGCAGGATCCCATCCGAGTCGATCACCGGGACCAGAGATAAGAGGACTACCTCTACACCAAAATGGTCCCAATCCTCACACCACCCACCGGTTCGTGAATTCACCCAAAGGGGGCGCGCGCGTTAGCCTCGAGCTGCAGGACTTCTCCGCTTTGCTTTTAAGAGAAGCGTCGAGAA
This sequence comes from Crotalus tigris, assembly GCF_016545835.1. Taxonomy (NCBI): domain Eukaryota; kingdom Metazoa; phylum Chordata; class Lepidosauria; order Squamata; family Viperidae; genus Crotalus; species Crotalus tigris. The sequence continues at coordinate 2,784,784 of NW_024100417.1, read as the reverse complement.
AACGCTTCGGTCCTCGTAGCTCTGCCCACCCGCCTGCCGCCTCTTCGGCCTCGGTCGGTCGATCCAAAGACGGAAAGATCCAAAGAGTCCTGGGCGGGAGGGAGGCACCGAGACAGGGAGGCTTTTCTATGGTCTCCTCCCGGTCCGATCCTGCTGGCCACCCCGCTTCCCTCTACACGGATTTACCCCTCGGATGTTCCAGTAGCCCAGTGTGACTTCCATCTTCCTCGCGGGGCGATTCCAGACGTGCTTGGTGCTGTCGCTCGTAGCAAGCAGAAACCACTCCCTTTCCGCAATCGGCGGAGGTCGAAAGCTGCTTTTATACTTTAAGCGGAGGAATGCTACAATGAGGAAGGAGGTGGCAAGGGCCAACACGTGCAAAATGCTAATCGGGGAACCTCCCCCGAAGCGCAGATAATCAGGTCGTGGCTTGCGTGTTCCGCCCCTTACTCGCCGGATCTGACTTTTCTTCCGTACCGCTGACCAGCTTCATACAAAGTCCGGCTCTTCAAATCACCTACGCTGGACGCAATTCGTTTAAGCCAAAGGAGATTTTTCCAGAATTAAGAGACGCATCTCGATGTCTTAACTGTTCCTTTCCGACAGTTTTAGCTTTGGACTTATCCTGATAACAGATTATTCCTATAAAGAAAAATAACTTGAGCTGTAAATGAAAGAAACAGTCGGGAGTATAGGAGAGGAAAAAAGCTTGTGTGAATGCAGTCCCTAGTTTTTTTTTAAACCCCCCCCCCCACACACACACTGCAAGAAAGTACTAGTGATTTAATTTATACAACGAAGAAAACACTTGAAGCGCAGTAAAACAATGTGTTTAAGTGGAATTATCAGCAAAACTTATTATAATTTTTATGAGTTACTCATACTTGCTGAGAGAGAGATGGGCAATCACATGGATTGAAATAATATTATTAAAATTGTCCATATTTTAATTCACTCACAACAGTCCACACTCCTGGGTGATCTAACTTCTGAACATTTCTCTTGATGGAGGGAAGGCTGGAAGAGATCTGTAGTAGGTTTAGATCATTCACAATGCAGGACAATAAGTTAAGAATGCAAATAGCACCAACTTTTTTTTTTGGCAAGGGATTTGTGAAATATCCCAAAAGAGTACAGTGGTACTACAATGTTAAAAGTTGTTGAGTATAGCTTCCAGTTGGATCCAGCACTGAATTATTTGAGATGAACAGCCTCCATTCCATTCTGAATCCTGGTTAAAATGTATCCAAGATTCATCTGGGCTGCTTGGTCTATATTGTGATGTTTTTCCAACATCTGGATCTTGTGATCTACTTGGACATCAGACATAAGAGAGTTTGAGAAACCGATCAACTGATCAGCAGCTCTTAGCAGAAAGAACTGTCACTTGTTTGCTGGTCAGAGACAAAGGCATCTTCCATCTTCCTCTTTCAGATCCTGAATACACATCTTTTTATCTTTCTTTCATCTTCACAAAAATGCTAGTGTTGATCAGGGTCCAGTCCAAGCTGGGAATAAACAACATGGCAACTGCTTTAGAAAGAAGGTTGTAGTTTATTGAAGAGGAGAGCCAGACAGAAAGACGCTCTGGAAGAAAAAAAATGAGAGCACATGTAGGGAGTGGGTTTTTATACCATCTGGGACTCTTGAGGTTGTTTCCTGTTCCTGTCTGAGAAATGAGGAGAGCTCAGCTGTCAGGGAGGAAACAGGGACAGGGAGGAAGCAGCAGCTGTTGCTGGAAGAAAAGGTCCCCTGGTTCATTTTCTCCACCCAGGAGAATGCAATCAGTGCTGATGAAATGAAAAACCAGCAGACGAGCATGTCTGAAAGAAGATGGGTTTATTTAATTCTGGATCAGCTGGCAGCTTGATTGGTTTACCATAAGGACTTTTGTACAGTTTTTACAGCGTTTTGTAATTCAGAGGCTTGGTTTGTGTGCTTTGGTTATTGGAATATTTTAGTCTGTATTTTAAGCTAGCAATGAGTCCAATGAGTCCACTGTTGTTCAATATCTACTCTGAGTCAATCTTCAACGAGGCACTGGAGAACATCGATGCTGACATCAAAGTAAACGGTGTTTGGATCAACAACTTAAGATATGCTGACGATACAATTCTGCTTGCCAGTAAGCATGAAGACCTTCAGATCCTCATCAACAGAGTCACAGAAATATCTGAAAAATACGGCTTGAAGCTTAATACCTCAAAAACCAAGATTATGGTCATCAGCAAACAACCCGTTAATTTACCACCAATAAATTCAGAAGGAATACCACTAGAAAAAGTTGAAAGGATCACGCACCTCGGTTCTAATCTACATGAAAGCTGGGACATGACCGTTGAAGTAAAGACAAGGATAGAAAAAGCCCAAACAGCATTCTTCAAAATGAAAAAGATCTTCTGCAGTCACGACATAAGCCTAAGACTGAAAATCAGGTTTGTCAGATGCTATATTTTTTCTATCCTGCTCTATGGAGTAGAGAGTTGGTCTCAGACAGAAGGCCACCTGAAGAGACTAGAAACATTTGAAATGTGGATTTACAGGTGGCTGTTATGTATAAGGTAGGTTGACAAGATCAGAAATGAGGAGGTGATAAGCCGCCTGGGAAAGCCAAGAGAAATCATCAAAACAATTAAAAAACGAAAATTAGAATATTTCGGACATGTGATGCGACACCCAGAAAAATATGGCATACTCCATTTAATCCTCCAGGGAAAGATTGAAGACAAATGAGGTCCAGGCAGAAGAAGAACATCGTGGCTTCAAAATCTAAGGGATTGGTTTGGACAAAACTCAGCAGCACTTTTTCGTGCAGCTACTGATAAAAACAGGATCGCCAACATGATCACCAACATCTGATAACGGATATGGCACAAGAAGAAGAATGAGTCCAAGGTGTTGACTTCCGTAGGTTTAATCCCTTTAAACAATTAGTTTTACCCCCTTATCTTGAATCTGTCTATGGCTTTTAAAAAGTTTTCCTTGAAGGTAAACAGGCTTAATTTAAGGCTAAAGTTTTTCACAATTGCCAGATCCTTTCAGTCTTGGGTTGCAACATTGTGACACGCCTGAGGCAGCTTAAAGAAAGTTTATGTGTTTATTTATTTTGTGAGCCTTTCTTGCTTTGCACTTGATTCCTGTGTCTTTAAGAGTACAGGGAAGGGATTGGGGGGGGTGCATTCTTACTACACTGTGGAAGGAGAGCTCAGAAGGGAGAGTGGAAGAAGGTCCGACCAGCTAGCTCAAGGGTCTACAAACCTAGCAACTTTAAGACCTTTAAGATGACTGAGGAATTCTGGGAGTTGAAGTCCACAAGTCTTAAAAGTGCCAAATTTGAAGACCCCTGAGCTATCTAGTAGTGGTGCATATTAATAAACATGGATAAATTCATCATGCATTTGTCAGTGCAAAGGAAAAGTGATTCAGCAAAGGAATAGCCACTGAAGAAATTAAAACTGGTACTTTTTTTCCTTTTTTAACAGTTTGTAATATTTTATTAGATTATAGAATAAAATACAAAAATAAAAAAGCAAATAGTAGGACACGGGGGGGGGGAGAGAAAAGGGGGAAAAGTGAGGGGGAGGAGGGGAAAAGAACAGACTTCCTCTGTTGCAGTTAAAAGAAGCATTAACATTGAACCTCAACTTTTTACTTTTCCATAATATTATAAACTAGCCATTTCTATAACAACAAATGAATCTAATCAGTAAAATCCAAAATCTCCCCCCCCCCTTTTAAAAAAAGTCATCAAGTTTTTGACACCTTGCTAAGCACTGGTGGTACTCAAATATTGTCATGTCCTAAAAGTGGTACAATCTGTGGTTGAAAAGCCCTGATCTAGATGAGGGGATAGAAGGAGAACTCATTAAATTTGCAGACAATACGAAGCTGGGGGAATACTTAATACTTTAGAACAGTGTTCCCCAACCTTTCCAGCTTTGCGGATCAGTAGGGGGGGAGAGAGGGGGGATGGTTCCAAGTGAACAGTGGGTGCATGCATGCACTCACTCCATTCAGGTTTCCATTTCTTTCCTGCTTAAAAAAAATAAAAAGAAAATTACCTACTGACTGGTTTACAGCAAGCTGTTATGAAATCTTAACCTTCCTCTTTCTAGGCGTCTTTTGGTTTTCTTCCTGCTCTCTTTCCTCTGCTTAATAACTTGAGACAACTGTGACCTGGATGACTGAGAATCTCTACAGCAGTGGTTCTCAACCTTTTTAATGCCGTGACCCCCAACCGGTCGTAAGTCGAAGATTACTCAACCGGTCGTAAATCAAGGACTACTCAACTGGTGCAGTACCATTTTCAGAATGGGACTTTTGGCGGGCTCAGCAGGGCAGAGACAGCCTGGACAATTCCTATTGGCTTTTGAAAGCCAATAGAATTAGACTCTATTCAAGAGAGTCTATTCTATTGGCTTTCAAAAGCCAATAGAATAAAAGGGAGTAGTACAGCTAAGGAAAAGGGAGAAAAAAATGGCGGACTGCGTTGTTTGGCGACCCCCGTGAAATGGTCGTTCGACCCCAAATGGGGTTCTGACCCACAGGTTGAGAACCACTGCTCTACAGACATTTAAACAGAGAACTTTTCTCTTATCTTCCTACCCCAGAGGATAGAGGATTGAGTAATTATGCAATTTGCCTCACCTTGAAACTACCTCAAACCAATCTTCAGATCATTTGTTACAGCCTGATACCATTTTGACTGGGAGGGAAGGGAGGCAGAAGGGAGACAGAAAACATCACACAAAATCTGGACTGGAGCACAACTTTGCAAAGCTATTTGGAAATCTGTCAACTGATTCTCCATCACGATCACCCTGGCCCTTTAATGATCTATGGCAAAAGTAAGTATCTGCTTCTGGGCAATCATTCTGGGCAATCATTTTCATTTTAAGGCAACACTGAACTGAAAAACATTCATACATTTTGTCTGTCCAAGCCACCTTTCTCTTCACACTAGTCCACTGACTTGTATCAAAGTTAGGAATTGTAAGCAGAGATGTGAATGGTTAATGCAAGTCCACTTGAGCAGGTTAGGCAAGATGGGCATGTGGTTGCGAGAACAGCAACGATACACATAGTTTTGACATTGCTTCAGCAAAATGCAATTATGATAACTATTAACAAAGGTCATTCTCATTTAAGGTTGGCCTGTCAAGACCTCATTGCACTGCTATACTGTACCTTTCTGACGCTCTTCTGCCTTCTCCCCCCTAAAGCCATTGTCTGAAAAAATGCCAGAATCCATTTCTTTACCTTATTTGGACATGCAGCACTGAGATTTTGTCAGCCCTTCAAGGTACACAGTCTAGGAAGTCAATGCTCTTTACCGTAGGTCAGTACTACTTTTATTGTAATGCCATAGTAGTAGAATCTCGCAATTCTGAACATGCTTCTCCCTTCCTCCCTTTATCTTTGTGTGAATTAGAGAGGGGCTTTCCTGAGATGTTTATTCACACTACATACTTAGCCTGGACTGGAGCCCCTTTTATCTAACCATTGCCTTGGTAGCAGCTCTTCTTCCTGACTCTCAAGGCCATTTCCTCCACCAATCATTCTGAACTCCTGGACTCCATAGTAGCTTTGGAATTGCAGGGAAGGATTGTCCTGTTGGAGTTTGTCTTCCATTCTGGGTTCAGGATTTCCATTGAAGCTGAAAGTCGCTGCTCTAAAATACTATTCCTAGCTTTGCCTTGAATGCAATACTGCTCACCTAGGTTTATTGATGACAAACTGGCTAAAGCAGTGATCTCCAACCTTTGCAGCTTGGTGGCTTGGCTGGGGGAGGGAGGAGAACCAGACAGCATGAGTGGCAGCCCAGAGCACATGTGCACACTCAATTCAACTTGTGCAAACAGTGGCCCAGGGCTTATGCGCATGCGTGCGCCACTCAACTTGCACAAGTTGAGCTGCATGTGTGTGTGCATATACTCTAGCCTGCTGCTCAAACAAGTTGAGCTGCACGCACGACCTATGCACACCGGCCTGCTGCTCGCACAGCCCGGTTCTGAATAGGCCACAGCCAGTAATGGGCCGCAGCTAGAAGGTTGGGTACCCCTGGGCTAAAGCATCAGTTTACCCATGATGATGCTTAGGTCCTATCCCACTGTGCTGTCCTGCTCCCACACACTTGCACACACCACAAACAGTTTTAGGGCTCTATTCAAACCTCCTCCCAGCAAGTCCTAAGGTTGTACAGTAGACACGTGGTACAGGTTCAGTTCCCACAATCTGACATGACAAGAAATACTAGGCAAATCCAGTCTGGAAAGCACAAATGAAGTCCAAGAGAGTAATCCAAAGTCAGAGCACGAAATCATGAGTCAAAGCATGTGGAAATATATGGCAAGAAATTGGACACATTGTCTCAGGGACCCTTACGTCCTCAGGGAGGGATTAACTAGGCAATGCCAGTGCTGCCTTTCATGAAGGATGAGGGTGCCTCCTCACAAATAGTCAAGCTGACTAGCATTACACCTGTCTCCTCTCTGCCCTGCGTGTCCTCGGATCAGGAGGAGGTATGGACTCCACCTCCTGTTGGTCCTAACTGTTCAGCAGCTGCTCCGGCTTCTTGCCTGGAGCCTCCTGGTCAACTAGCTGCTGCAGCAGCTCTCTCTGCTTGGACTCAGCCTGTCGCTGGTCCAATTGACCCGATTGTAGCTGTTCTGCTAGCCCCGCACCTACCCAACCACAATCCGAGTCCTCATGCAGCTCCACGCTCCATTCTCCGACTCCTCTTCCTCTTCCTCCAAACTCAGGTCCAGAGAGGGATCCAGGGGTTGATCCATGACACCCACCTACTGATTAATACTGGATAAAGCAGGACTTTAGTGCCTTTTGTAGTTTGATGGCAGACAAATTCAACAGTTAAGAACTTTCTAATATGGAAATATAATGAACTTACAGTATTGCCATTAAACTTGACAAACTTTGCAATACTTCTGCTCACCAAAGTCAAGTTAGGTATCTGAACTTGTTTATCTTTTCCCTAGTATAGGGAAAGGCAGAATATTTTTTAAATTCTCATAATTGGCACCTATCTATTCTACATATGTGCCAGGATAAACAAATTTATGTATACAAAAGTCTCTTTGTGTTTGTGTGCTTCTTTAGCAAGTCTCTTGATACTACAACTGTTTAAATTATCTGTTTGGAACAAATGTGGATTAGCCTTTTCTAAAAGCAGGGCATTTTTTGTCATAGAACGCCCAGAATGGAGTTCCAGCACCTGTTTTGCCTGGTATCTTGTAGGGTAGGCAAGGCGGGTTGTATGACATGTGTGAGTTCCGGCACCTTTTTTTTTTTTTTTTTACAAAAAAAGCTCTGTCTAAAAAGAACATAGTAATCATTACAAATGTGTTTTCACAGGAAAGTCTTTTAAAATCAATACAAAAGCAATCTGTCCCAAGTCTGTATTCTTAATTGAAAGCAAAACCATCTAACTGCATCAGTCCAGGACTTTCAAAATCTATTTTCTTTGCAAAAATATCAAGTAACCAAAATGCCCCCTCCAGTGATCCTTCAGTGTTCTCCCTTGAAAAGAAAACCAGATCAAGTGGATATATCAGTAATCTACCTCTCTCTTTAACAATCAAAACTTAAACTCAATACACTTAGTACAAATTTTTTATCTGAGTAAAGCATTCTTAAAGATTTTGCTTTCTTTGTTCCTCTTCCAATTTTATACACACACACACACACACTCACACTGTATATAAGCTGAGTCATTCTTAGTCAAATATTCGGCAGAGACTGAAAGATCACTATAGAACAGAGATAAGAGTGAACTTTAGTACATAAAGTTTTTGAAAAATATCTCTTGGGACATTTATTTTCCAATGCTGAGGAAAACATCACAAGTGGAAAGTGACTATGTCCTTACATTAGAATTTAAATAGATGAAGTGTTGATAAGATTTTAAGTGTATATTCAGTGTATCCCCCTTATCTTGGCAGCCTTATGGGTATGTAGATGATTCTATCCTCCTGTGGATTTTGTTCCCAATTTTTGACAATTCTGTTATCAGGCCTAGGAGTTCCTCACTTTCTCCTCCAACAGTGGGCTCTTCCAACATACTATTTGACCTGTGTACTCTCCTAGTTATCTGATTATATGAGTAAATTGTAAGAATGGGAAAAGGCAAAAAGTAGACAAAAAGTATATATTAGCATTAATTTTTTTTACTCTTAATGAAGATTAAATTCAATTTTCATAAAATAAATAATCTCGATATCCATATTATATTTTTACTACGGTATCCTTCAAGTGAGAATGGATCTTGGGGACACAAAATAATGCAGGAGAAATATAGTTAGAAATCTAGCCACTGATTTATAGTGTCCTACAAAGTTCCATCTTCTCTCCTATGCTATTGTTGTGGCCTATTGGCTGCCGAAGGACTCAGCAGCTGACTCAGAGGAGGAAGCACAGGAGCGGGCATCGGCCCAAGTGTCAGGGCCATCTGAAAGCTCCAACAAAGGAATGGAGCTGTCACAGCCAGGGACAGAGGTGGCATCTGGCAAGGTTCCAGTTGGGGCAGCGGCTCTCTTTCCAGGGAGTTTTTCCCCTTTCTTGCTCCATTGTCTGACATGGTAAATTTTTGCAAAATCCCTCGGCAAGGGTCTCCCTTCCAGGTGGATTAATTTTGCAAGTCCTCCATGCCTTGAGGCACGTGATTCAGGAGAGGAGGATCACATGGGGCCAGTGATTGATGCGCGGGCATGGCGAAAGCTGAGGAGAGGAGAATAGTGAGAGGCTATGGGCTGGTCTTTGGGGCGGAAGAGTCACCACTACTAACGGAGCCCCACCCTCAGCTGTGGATAAAAGGCAGGGGAGGAGACAAATAGGTGTGGCAGACAACTGTTCGTCTTCCTGCTGGTCAGCCACCTGTATTTGGAACTCCTGACACTTCTAATTGGAATTTTGCTGGAGTTTTCTGCAGACCCTGTGGCACTGGGAGTTGGGTGTGTCTTATGTTGAAAAATAGCCAGCTTGCTTGAAGGACTTTTGGTTGCAAGTGTGGTGAGACTGAAAGTAACTCTGGGTGTTGGGTGACCCCTACAGGGGAAAAGGGAGCGAGCTCCGTTGTTTGGAGGCTGTGTGAAAGTGTTGGAGTTCCTGAAATTAGAGACTATTTGGCGTGTCTGTTGTGTTTGGGTTGCTGGGTCAGAACAACTATTTAATATCAACACAAATCCTCTGGATAAGGTAAATAGTCATCTAAAGCTTTGGAGTTCAATACCACCAGGGTGATGGCAATACCCAGTTGTATATCTCCTTGACCCAGCGATTATCCATATTTTATTTCCATTCTGCCTTGCATATTGTAGCAACCAATAGTGCAGATCTTAGATTTCAGTAACACATTTGACAAAGTAGACCACAATCTACTCCTTGGTAAGCTAGGAAAAGGTGGAATGGACAACATCACCACCCAGATGGATCTGTAGCTAGCTGACAAACTCAACGAGTAGTCCTCAATGGCACTACATCCACATGGAGAGAAGTAAGCAGTGGAGTACCACAAGAGAGAACGTGCAAGTGCCTTAAAAATTAAAAGGCAGCATCCTTTGGAGAGGGGAATATGTATTTCATTTGAGTTTTGTACATGTCAATGCACAGAAATAAACACTGTTCACACAACATTCTTGAATCATAAACTACCAATCTCCTTTACATGTTAATTTAGCAAATTGTGCAAATCCACTCCATAGTGATTATTTTATTCTACTTGTTATGTTATGCAAATCCATAAGACTGGATTGAGTTAAATGGTGTTCCTTTAAACCAGGGGTAGTCAACCTTTTTATACTTACCGCCCACTTTTGTATCTCTGTTAGTAGTAAAATTTTCTAACTGCCCACCGGTTCCACAGTAATGGTGATTTATAAAGTAGGAAAGTAACTTTACTTTATAAAATTTATAAAGCCAGAGTTACAGCAAGTTAAAACATATAATAATAATTACTTACCAAATATTTTATGTCAGACTTTCGCTAAGTTTGGCAGAATAAATCTTTATAAAACAACTTACTGTAGTTAAATCTATCTTTTTATTTATACTTTGCATACATAGAAGCATGAAATCTGATGAAATTACATTTAATTAATTAAATTATTAATGAGATCCCTGAGGCTGATGCTGCAAAACTAAATACTGGATATCTGGCTCAATTTTTGTAAGGAACAAACAAAGGTCTCCTCTTTCGGAAATATTCAGGCGGTTTCTTTCTTTGGTCATAATATGATTAACAGCACTAAAGCCTGATTCCACAAGATATGAGGTAGGGAAAGGTATCAATAAACTGAATATCATTTTCCATATATTTGGATATAAGACAGGCATTTTTTAACTTTGCCATAGGTTTTCATATCCACCACTATCGAATTTATGTTTACTTCATCATATCTAATTTCTAACAGTTCTTCTTGGCAAGTTGTATCAGCCTCTTCAATATTTGCGGTAAAAGGATTTTTCATCCAGTCATACACCTTCAATTTCAAAATATCTTCAAATCATTTTTCCATATCCAATTTAAGTTCGTTGAGGTGGCTACTGAGTCTGTCAATATCCTCTGGAGTTACATCATCTTTTATAGATGATAATTCAGGAAACTGATGAAATTCTCTCTTCAATAGATTATAACGAAGTAGTTCAAGTTTGTCAATAAATAATGACACAATACTTTGGCAACCTATAAGAGTTTTATTAACTCCTTGAAGCTGCAAATTGATATCATGAAATCTCTTGAAAATATCTGCCAAATAAAAGGCATCATTCTTTACTGTTTTTAACTGTTGACACAGATTGGTCTCATTATTTCAAAAAATTGTATGACACTATCATATAATGCTACAAAACGAGCCAAAGATGTACCCTTTGATAGCCACCAAACTTCTGTGTGCAAAAGTAACGTAATAAAATCTACATTATTGTCCTGGCAAAGCTGTCGAAACATTCTATCATTTTTTGCATTGGATTTGATCTTGTTTATGGCTCGAATTATTATAGTTAATGATGAATGGAGACTTATACTTAGATGTTTTCCTAAAGATGTTGTCTGTGCACCACACAATGAACACATAAAACATTTGGCATTTCTTCCTTCAAATAAGCAACAAATCCACTATAGCGACATACCATCAGTAGCGCATGCAACAATATTATTCAAAGGAATATTTTTTGTAAAGTATGATTTCACAGTATTAAATATAGATAATCCTCTTGTATCTGTAATGAGATTTATTGCGAATAGCATTTCTTCTTGTAATGTATTGTTTTCATCAAAATAACGTACATATGCCATCAATAAAGCATTATTATCTGCAATGGTAGACTCGTCCAATTGCATGGAAAATGAAGAGTTTTGGAGAATACTTATCAGTTTTTTTTCAACATTAACTGCCATTTCTTCAATTAGTCGCTTTACTATGCTATCGCTTAGGGGCAACATTTTTAAAATTTCAGGTATATCCTGATGCATTACTGTTGAGATAAATTCTTTTATAGAGGGTATTATTACAGTTTCTCCAATATTATAGCTGTTACCACTTTTTGCAATTAATTGTGAAATGCGATAAGTGGCAATTAATCCATCTTTGTTCGCTGCATGTTGTTTCTTAAATGATGCAACGATTGTTGAACGATTTTGAAATTTTTTATATATTTCCTGAAAATATTCAGTGGGCTTGTCCTTATCATTTGGATACTTTGTAGAAAGATGTTCTCGCAATTGACTTGGCTTCATTGCCTCATTGGATAATGTTTTATGACACAATAAACACATTGGATATCGTTTATTTACAACAGATTCTATGAAACCCATCTTCAGATACTCTGACAAATAGCCACGAGCGTATTTCTTTTTTTGAGACATGGACTCACAGTATTTTGTTTGAAGCTGTAGGCACGTGCTCACTCTCAAATCTAACTGCATACTGACCAGTGCAACCGCAAACAAAAGAGCCTGCACCTTGTATCGTTGTCTGCGCATGCCTCTCTCGCGCATCGTGGATTGGGTTGGGGGGGGGTGCCAGCTACCAGCTCTGGTTGTCTGTTACAGCTGGGTGGTGTGGGGGGAGATGCGCGAGCTATTTTGAGACGAGACTCTCTTGTTTGCGTTCGCACTATAGCGTTATTTAGTTTCACTTATGTAATGTGAACTAAACTTATGCGCGGGCGATACAAATAGTATATTTTCAGAAATTTAAATTGTCACGGGGAATTTTATGAAAACCTAATGAAAATGTTTTTAAATAATGCTATGAAAATTTTTTAAAAAGTCAAATTAAATTAAAAAAAAGGAAAGTGCTTCAGTATCGGACAAAACCCCTACCGCCCACCATGAAAGCTGGAACGCCCACTAGTGGGCGGTAGGGACCAGGTTGACTACCACTGCTTTAAACAATGTGTTGTGCCAGACTTTAAATGCAATAGTATCTTACCTAAAAATCTTCAAAGTTTACATTATCAGTGAGCAAAACTATGTTAAAAAGAATGCATCTATTTTCATCCAACTAACTATTTCCTGAAATATTTTTACCAGCATTTCTGCAAATGTTACATGTTTTCTCATTAGAATCAGATTGGGAGGAGAATCATGATTTTATAATGTTTCTAATTTCTTATAAATCAGGTTCTATACCTGTGAACAGGTCATGAAGTTTTAATTTTCATATTTCAGTCAATTTCAAAACTCAACTGAAAATCATACCTGCTCTATTCCAAGTCCTGATATTTTGTACCACCATCTCTGGAACGCCACCTTCTGGTCATTACTGGCACAGTATTTTGCCATTTCCCCCCCCCCCCCAAAAAAAACTTTTGTGTCTTCCTTTTATAATTTATGAAACTTTTTTTTAATTTGTGAAACATTTCCCAATTTGTATACAGGATTGTCTTTATAGATGGGGTACTAAGATAAGCCCTAAGCAATTTGCATATGAATCTGCAATACCACAACTGATCTGAACATCAGCCCTTTAACTCTAAGGCCATGTTTGCAAAATAATAAAATAAATATAGTAACTGCTACACAGATTGTCAATATAATCACATAGCAAGTGAGGAAAGTTGCATTAGTATACAACTGAGTTTATCACAGCAAGTAGTTAATAGTTTCAAGACAATGGCTTACTTGCCCAATAACAAGTACATCAAAATCTACCTATTAGTAGCAGAGCTTAGTCTTTGTGTGAATGCAGTCTTGAATTCAGAGATATTCAGTTCATAAGGTCAAGTAGTACATGATCAGGAACCATGGAGACGCACTGCCAATTATATTAGACCAGTGTTTCTCAACCTTGGCCCTTTGAAGATGGGTGGACTTCAACTCCCAGAATTCTCCAGACAGATAAACTGGCTGAGGAATTCTAGGAGATAAAGTTCACTCATCTTTAAGGGGCCAAGCTTGAGAAACACTTCATTAGACAATATTGGTCTAAACCAGTAGACATGGTTTAGGTGTAGTTTTAAACATCGGAAAAACCAAAGAGATCATTGTTGATTTCAGAAAAGGCAGGCACAGCCACACTTCTCTATGCATTAATGATTCACCTGTGGAGATGTCAAATTCCTGGGTGTGCAGCTAATGAGTAGGCTGACTTGGTTGCTCAACAGTGAGAAACTGGTAAAGCGGGCACAGCAGCACCTGCATTTTCTGCATCGCATGAGAAAAGCACATCTTCCTTCCCCTGTCCTGACCACTTTCTACAGGGGGATGATCGAGAGCATCCTGTCATACAGCATCACAGTCTGGTTTGGAAGCATCACTGCTTCAGACAGGACGGCGGTGTAGAGAGTGGTGAGAATGGCCGAAAAGATCATTGGCTGTTCCCTCCCTCCCATCCAGGACATAGCACAGAAGTGTTGCTTGAGCAGGGTCCATAAGGTTATCTGGGACACTACACATTCTCTTCATGACCTGTTTTCCTTGTTACCTTCTGAGAGGAGGCTTCGTGGTATCCGTAGCAGAACATCCAGATTCAGCCATCGTTTCATTCCATACAGCATTAACCTTGCGAACTCTCAAGCTTCCTCCTTCCGTTATATATTCAAGATGGACAATATTTAATATTTGCTACGTATGTAGGGATGTGGGTCTATACATATGTTGTTCATAGTATGTTTAGATGTCAGTCATGTATGTGTTTCACTTTGAGAGTGGGCAACTAAATTTCATTTTTGATGTGTGCCGTTGTGCCCACAGTAAAAAAATGACAATAAAGGTCATTATCTTATCTTATGAATCCTGACCAATGATTTGACAACTACTTTAATCTTGCAATTCAATCTATTTGAAAGAGGGATTCGGACCTGCCCCAATATTTCCTTATCTCCATTAGCAATAGCACCTACAGTGGCAACAAGTTTGTTTTCTTCAGTTGCCTGGAAGCCTTTGTTCATGTGTTACTCACTTTTTTTCCAATTTGGAAATGTTCTTGACATTATTAAATTCATTATCCTTTTTCTTACCTGTTCATTCCTTCAGGTTAAAAACTCTTGGTATGAATGATTTCCAGAGGGAGGAATTCACAGCAAGATAGTTAATAGATATCTACACATTCATTTACTTCTTTCAAGCTTTAACAGTACTGTGTAATTGGGGATGGCACAAACTGAACACCAATAGGTAGAAATCCAGGGTTCTGTTTTTATTACTAAGCTTTTCTTTCTTATGTAAGATTATTTCCCATATCTATGAAGCACTAGCGCTTTTTTGTGTAGGTATTCATTAGGGCCATTCAGAGCAATAAAGATGATTTGGGGACTGGAGGCTAAAATATGAAGAATGGTTGCTGGAATTGGGCATGTCTAGTTTAATGAAAAGGACTAGGAGTGACATGATAGCAGTGTTCCAACATCTCGGGCTGCCACAAAGAAGAGGGAGTCAACCTATTTTCCAAAGCACCTGAAGGCAGGACAAGAAGCAATGGATGGAAACTAACCAAAGAGAGAAGCAACATAGAACTAAGGAGAAATTTCCTGACAGTGAGAACAATCAGTGGAATGACTTGCTTCCAGAAGCTGTGGGTGCTCCAACATTGGAGGTTTTATGAAGAGATTGGACAACCATTTGTCTGAAAGGATACAGGGTTTCCTCCTTGAGCAGGGGAGGGATGGATTAGAAGACTTCCAAGGACCCTTCCAACTGTTATTCTGTTTTGCTTTGTATCTGAAGACATTTTGCAGCATGGTTGTATGCAGGATTGTGGACCAGCTACAGTTGCATAACCCTATGCTGTTAATTTAAGGAGATGAAGAATGTTACCACAAAGTACAATACCTTTTGCCTTCATGTCACAGTCTTCCTGCACATCTTCCCATATGCCTTAGGTAAGAATGTTTTTTAAATGGCAGTTATTGTTTAGGTGGTCACAATTTGTGAGGGAAGCATCAACCCATCCTTTAGCGGTTTAACCCTTCCCAAAGTTGCAATTAAAAAAAAATCCATCAGGATCAACAAGAGGGATGTTCTTTTAAGTATTTGCAGAAGAGGAGAAAACATGACTGGGAGCGAGATTGTTGTAACGGTGTGCGTGAATAAGAGCAGCATGAACAGTATGTGTGAAGAGGTTCTGGCAAGCATGTATCTAGTTTTCTATATGGAAATATGATCAGTAAGTTTCATCATCATCATCATCAAATGGTTAAACATTTATTTATATCATGGCTTTATTATTTTTACAAATAACTCAAGGTGGCGAACATACTCAACACATCTTTCTCTTCCTTTTTTTCCCCTACAACAACACTGTGATAAGATAGGTTGGGCTGAGAGTGACTGGCCCAAATTCACCCAGCTGGCTTTCATGGCCAAGGCAGAAATTGAACTCACAGCATCCTGCTTTCTTGTTTGGTGCCTTAACCACTAGATCAAACTGCCTCTCAAGATATGGCTGGGGAATGCCGAGAATTGAAATCCACACATTTTAAAGTTCCTGAGGCTGAGAATCCAACTAAACTATACAGTATGAAAGCAGCTAAATAACATCAATGGCAAGTATCTTTCTTTTGATAGGTATAGTGAGGACCTCTCTGGTTGCTTGAGAAGCTTCATCTGTGATGCTGCCAATCAAAGCTTTTATTCTGCCTAACTCAGTGGTTCTCAACCTGTGGGTCAGGACCCCATTTGGGGTCGAACGACCATTTCACGGGGGTTGCCAAACAACGCAGTCCGCCATTTTTTCCCCTTTTCCTTAGCTGTGCTACTCCCTTTTATTCTATTGGCTTTTGAAAGCCAATATAATAGACTCTCTTGAATAGAGTCTAATTCTATTGGCTTTCAAAAGCCAATAGGAATTGTCCAGGCTGACTCTGCCCTGCTGAGCCCACCAAAAGTCCCATTCTGCAAACGGGGCTGCACCAGTTGAGTAGTCCTCGACTTACGACCGGTTGGGGGTCGTGGCATTAAAAAGGTTGAGAACCACTGGCCTAACTCAACTAGGGAATTTTAAGGGTGACCCAGAGGAAAATTTCAATTTATAATCTTCTCATGTTACATTTTTTTTCAGACATAGTCACAAGCACACCTGTGCAGACACCCCCCCCCCCCGCAAACATGGAGTAAGAAAAACAGCGTATCTCTACTGCCTTTGCCCTGTGGGGAAATCCTCCAGAAGTATTAGAAGAAGAAATACTTCTTCACAATGCTAACCATCCTCTCCAAGGAAAGACTGACAGGTGTGTGCAAAGGAGCTACTAAACTCATGCTTATTAAAAATAATAATTTTGACCTCTAGAGATAACTGTTACCTAGAGGATGAAAGTTCCTTCTTCAAAATCCAGCCTTTGGAGAAAAGTGATTTTATTATCTGCCTGGAAGCCCAGCAAGGAGGAGAAATGGTTTCAATCAGAAGTACAAAGACTCAGTTTACTTAAATAATCTTTAATGGTGGATCATGCTCTTATTTCAGAAGATTTCTAACAGCCCAGACAAGCCTAGAGTTCATCCAGGGTACATATAATAGCCAGGTGAGATGAAGGTACATGTGATTGCTAAAAGGAATACCAGTTTCAATTCTGACACCAAAGCAAAAAACTAACATGATGTACCAATAGGCAGATTAAAGGCAAGGAGAAGGGAGAAAATGAGAGACGAAGTGGGGGGGGGCAGCTTATGTTTCACTTCAGTTCAACTGATATGCCATTTCTTCCTGGAACCATGTGTTGGACCAAACCCTTAGATCGACAAGGCATCCATGCTCGCTGAAACAAAGGCAAGATAGCTCTATTGCAAAACTGCTTGGGAGAAGTAAAATTCCAAGCAAAGCACGGGGGAGGGAGGGGAATTACCCTATTACCTTGCCGTGCCATGAAAGTGAAATGCCAACTAGACAGGCTTTAAAAAATGGTTCCTTTTTCTTCGATGTGACCCTCAAAATGATGACACAAACTATAACAAAATGCCTCTTCCACAGTTAACATCAAAAAAAGCAATCCATTTAGTCTTGGTGCACTCCATGAACATCTTTAAGCAGTCATTTTGTTATGACCCTCAGATTTTGGCCACAGGCACTTAGAGCAGCCTTCAACTTGCTCACTTCTAACTGTGCTGGAGCACAACTTCATGCAGCCCTGCCGGTTGAGGATTATGGGAGCTTTAGTCCAACGTATCTGGACAATGGCAGATTGAGGTAGTCAAATTTAGAAGAGGGCATCAACACGCTTTTGGTTCACTCTAGAAGCATTCCTTGCTATCTACTCACCTCAAATTTAAAAATGTATTTCCCTTTGTACTGAATCTGCTTGCAATAGTAAGATTGCATGTTATTGGCAGCAACTGGGAGTTAGAACAATGGAACCAGTGCCTATTTATAGATATAACATTTGTCTAAGAACCTGAAGAGAGTGAGCACAGTCTGAAGTTGTTTTGTACCTCAAGAGAGAGGCCCACAAGAGATTTCCAAATTATGACTGATGGTACACCCGTTAATAGGATGACAATAGCCCACTGGTATTAAAGGTAGCACATGAATGGGAGTCAAACGCTGTCAGAAAGTAGATTCCTTAGTCAGAAACTTGTACAGACTGTCCTGGGTATGGCTGGCCTTTCAACTATAAAACCTTCCAAGGTGCAGAACTAAAAAGGCTGATCTGGAAGGACTTAGATCTACTTTCTTCTCCCATGACTTATTAGACATTTCTACTCTACATAGTTTCAAAGAGTGGAAGTTGCTATATGTTGTTTTCTCCAGATGTGTTATCTACTCACAGCAAAAGGCTTCATGCTAATGCCAAAAAGTGACTGCACAGAAGCCTGTCCAGGCATTTCTATGGCTTTTCTTCCTGCTATATGTGAAAAAGTGGTTTCTTCTTCCATAAGCAATGGTTTCTATTGCTCTCAAACCCAGCAAGAGAGAGAAAGAGAAAGAAAGAGAGAAAGAGAGAGGGAGGGAGGGTCAGGTGTAACAAGCACTTTGAATCTTCTGCATTCTAACCAGTCCAAACAATTTCCATCTCTCAGGAGCTTCTGCATCAGACATTAGAACAATGGCTGCAATAGGGGTGGGAATGATCTCCCAAATTGAGGAAACACCCGCCCCCAACTAAACTTTAAAACAGTTGAAGGAAGAGGCAGTCCAAAAACGGGGCAACACTGCCAGAGTGTATAAACTCTTCTTCCATGGATAATGATTTCTGCTCTAACACCCTCTCCTCCTGCACTTGCACCATTAACTCTGTAGGTAGGGGAACCAAATGCTATCATTCCTGAGCTAGTAGCAACTTTGGGAAAGTAGATGAGACCCAATAAATGGCTTAATGCAACTCCACACATCCTCTCACCCCAACTGCTGATGAGGGTCACTGATCCAATCAAGCCTAAAATTACTTAAAAGTTTGCTTTAAAAACAACTGATCTCAGACCTCTTTCATCGTTTCCATTTTGAGCCTAAGATATATAATTAATAACAATCATAATAATTACTCATAAACTCCTTCCGTGCCAGGTAGGTATCTTGGCTCCAAGGCTTTCCTCCAGGAATCACCTTGCTTTTTCACTGCCACAATCATCTTCAATCTCCTTGCTACATTAATAACTGCACTGAACTTCTTTTATAATACTTGGTATAGAGAGAAACCAAGAGTTTTACAAAAGATGCAGAACAAATTATTTGGCATGCTAACAATATTTCTATTATCTCAAGTCCACTTTGTCCCTGACAGCGCAGAGTCATCCGCCTTTAAAGTATGGAGGGAATCAAAGGTTAGTGCTTTCCCTGAGCCAAAAAAGACAAATTATTGGGTTTTGAAAGGAAATGACAGGCAAAGAATTTGTCTCTTGCCTCACTTCATACTAGAGAGTGTTTCTCAATTTTGACAAAATTAAGATGACTAGATGTCATTACTTTAAGATGTCATGCTGGCTGGGAAATTCTGGGAGTTAAAGTCCAGACATCTTAAAAGTTTCCATGCTTGAGAAACACTAGACTAGAGCTTAACACTGAAAAACAGAGGCTCTTGCATAGTGGGATTGACAACAACGTACTGCCCTGATGGCAAAACGCAGGGCTGGTTCCAGCCTCTCAGAGTTGCTTGACCAGCTAATGTGAACCCCCTAAAACAAAAGCGAGGTAGTGCAAGGCACCCCCAGAAGACTTTGGTCCTGGCAGATGTTGCTCAGGATACATGTAGACATGCTGGTGTTTCTTTTTGCCACCAGACAAATGTATTCACATGCTAGGACTTCCAGAATTTATTCTGAAGTTCCTTTCCACCTCTTTGGCCTTGGCTCACAAATGATCTGACCAGCCTTTCCATTCACACTACAGATGCTTTGCTTGGTTCCTGGATCTGAACCCTGGAGATGCTTCTAACTAGTCACCTTTCAGGAGACCCCAGCAGATTACCAAGTGCAAAGAAACCTTTCCAAGAGATACTGAAGGAAACACACACATACACACACACACACACACACACACACAAAACAGGAAAGTAGAAAAGTCTCTGGGATGAGGGAGGTGGATGGTCAGGCTCTCTTTGCGCTCGCAGAACAGCCCCAGCTAGTCAAGCCAGTGTAGGGCTGAAAGGGAGACCTATTATGAACGAGTCTCTTTCAGCAAGTATCCCGGATGGAGCTGATAGTCAGAAGGTCTTCCTCCTGGATGGTCTCCAGCATTTCCGTCTGCACAGCCTGGGTGATGAGAGTCAGCTCCTGGGAAAGTGTCTCATAGCGATAGGCTACCCGGATATCTGGCACATTGGTACGACGGATGTCATTGCCTTCAGGCCCTTCCTTCAGGTAGTTGGGTCCAAGCCAGTGGCTCTTCACCTGAGGGACAAAAGCAGAAATCAATCCAGGGTTAAGACAAAGGACAACCTATGTTTTCCACCGAACATTTGAAGACGAAAGCTTTAATGAAGGATACAGTATAATTCATAATCACGCCGAGAATGAGATGGTCAGTTTCTAAATTTAATAAATAAATAGTTTAAAAAACAAAACAAGAGCCAGTACCAACAATACCTTGCTGTTTCTCCCCCTCCCCCCCCACATGCAAACTAATATAATAGTCCCCATTCATTCACGGGTCTTAAATTCTCGCCTTATGTTCATTTTAGTGCTTCTCTGGACTTTTGTCTAGCAAAGAACTGTACAAATGGCTCAATAGCATCCCACACCCCCAGAAAGGCTACCTTTCATTCATTCCATGAGAACAAGAAACCTTAGTAGAGGCACAGTGGTACTACAATGGCAAAGTCAGATAAAGTCTTGGGACAAGCATTTCTGCTTTTGGTTCCTGGTTAAAACTGTCAGAGAAAAGGCCTTAAACACCCATCTTATTTTCATTTCTGTTCATTCAATGTGCTAAGTTTCACTGGGATTTTGATCAAGGATTGAATGCCTCCTGGAATTTTACAAGATGTATCAAGGTATAATAGGTTTATCATGCCCTATTAGTATACCTAATTCCTTGGCATCCACATACAACAAGTAGGCTGCCCTAAGCTTAGAACAAACCAATGATTTGGGGATGTATAAACAGCCTTTGGGGGAAAACCTATGGAAAACTAAAATCAGTTTAATAAGGATTGAGTATAATAAGTGAAATATAATGGCAGCTATTATGTACATGGGAGAAGGGAAGGACTAAGAAAAAAAAGGGCACAGCAGATACCGGCATTCTGAATTCCACCCACTGCGCTCTTTAAGACAAATTACTTTTGAACTTCATAAATCGGGAGGGTGGCTACCTCAACTGCTGAAAGGATCACATCTGCAGAGGTCTTTATGGAAACCTCCCCCCCCCAACATAAAATTTATTCATTTCCAGCCTAATTTTCTACAACTGCTATGACCCTTTCAGAACAAAGTCTGCTCTTTTGCTGCAGATGGAAGCAAAGGAAGGGAGGAGTTGGAAATGCTTTCTTCAACATTAGCCTTGAGTCATCTTCTTCCCTTGAGTACAGACTTGGTTGAAGAGGAGGCCGCCTGCAGGTTTTAAGTTTTCTACACAAAACAGGCTGGTTCACATGAATAAGTCTCTGTAAATCCCCTTTGAACTTCAGAGCATTGTTTTGGGAGCTCACAGCCTGAAGTCAATCCCTTTCACAGAAGATTCTACATTACCTTGTGGGAGAAGCCACTCATAAGCACACTGTTCCGGGCAAGTTCACACATATCGCAGGAGCTGAGCTTCCAAACCTGTGTGGCAATGCTGTACTCTTCCATCAAGGGTTCCTGGAAGCGATACTGTCAGTCAGACCCAGATACAGGCACACAGAACATTAGCAAGCAGCAAAATATGACACAGGACTGGCTTTGGGAACGTTAGTGTATATCAAATTAGTTGTGCACGATGCAAACTGTATGCAGTAGGCAGCAACTGAGAAGTCCAGAGCTATCAGCTAGATTGGGAAGTGGAGAATTATCCCACAAGAAGGCAAACCACTTTCACATCAGGACAAAAATCCAACATCAGTAAGGTGTGAAGCTTGATTTCAAAGCAAGTTTACCTTGAATAAAAACTGAGCAGAAAAACATTTCCAGTATTTTATCTCTGACAGGTAAATTGGAGAACAGCGTGTGCCTGGGATAAGTGAATGATATAGTTAGTCCTTGACTTATGACCACAATTGAGGCCAACATTTCTGTTGTTAAGTGAGACATTTGTTAAGTGAGTTTTGCCCCATTTTATGACCTTTCTTGCCACAACTGCTAAGCGAATCACTGCAGTTGATAAGTTGGCAACCCAGCTGCTAAGTGAATCTGGCTGCCCCATTGACTTTGTTTGCCAGAAGGTTGCAAAAAGTGATCACATGACCTTGGGACACAGCAACGGTCGTAAGTATGAACAAGTGGCCAAGCATCTGAATTTTGATCGCATGATCATGGGGATGCTTCAGGAGTCGTAACTGTAAAAACGGTCATAAGTTACTTTTTCAGTGCCATTGTAACTTTGAACGGTCACTAAATGAACTGTTGTAAGTTGAGGACTACCTGTAAACAGCTAAAGCAACATCTTACTCTTCTAAAAACAGGGGTGGTGTATCTGTTCCAAGCTACCATAAATATTTCTACAGACTGAACTAAACACAGCCTGTTGTTGTAGCTACACCATTTTTACTTTGGTTCTTATGATCAAAGTTTGATCTTTGAGCCATTAGGTGGAGACATTTCAATTACATTGGACAATAACGATTTTGCTTCCCAACACATTCCTGTGTATTAGCAACAATTCAGCTGCTAATCACAAAAATAACCTGTAATTTAACCTATCACGTAGCATTTTATAGAAAGCTTGGCAATGACAATATACACCCTTCAGTACCTATGATGCACACATGAAATAAACAAAAAAAAACATGGAACTGTTGTTGAAACACTTGTTGTAGATGATGATGATGTTGGAAGGGACCTTGGAGGTCATCTAGTCCAACCCCCTGCTCAGGCAGAAAACCCTATACCATTTCAAACAAATGTCTGTCCAGTCTCTTCTTAAAAAACTTCCAGTGTTGAAGCATTCACACTTCTGGAGGCAGGCTGTTCCACTGATTAATTGTTCTAACTGTCAGGAAATTCCGTTGCTTCTTGTCTTGCCTTCAGGTGCTTCTTACCTTCTTGTCTTCTTCTTCTACTTTGGAAAATAGCTTGACTCCCTCTCCTTTGTGGCAACCTCTGATATAGGAAAACTGCTATCATGTCCCCCCTTGTCCTTCTCTTCATTAAACTAGACATACCCGATTCCAGCAACCGTTCCTTATATGTTTTAGCCACCAGTCCCTAATCATCTTTGTTGTTCTTCTCTGTACTCTTTCTAGAGTCTCAACATCTTTTTTACATCATGGTGACCAAATCTGGATGCAGTATTCCAAGTGTGGCCTTACCAAGGCACTGTAAAGTGGTATTAATACTTCACGTAATCTTGATTCTATCCCTCTGTTAATGCAGCCTAGCACTGTGATGGCTTTTTTTGACAGCTGCAGCACCCTGCTGGCTCATATTTAAGTGATTGTCTGCTAGGACTCCGAGATCCCTCTCACAGTTACTACTATTGAGCAAGGTACCACCTATACTATACCTGTGCATTTGGTTTTTCTTGCCTAAATGTAGAACCTTACTTTTTTCACCATTCAATTTCATTTTGTTAGATAGCACCCAATATTCAATATTACGATCCTTCTGTATCTTAAGCCTATCTTTTGGAGTGTTGGCTATTCCTGCCAGCTACTTGCAGTACACCAAGTGCAACAGGAACATCTTCAGAGATCTAAAAGAAGTGGCTCTGCTGCTTGGAATAAAGCATTATGCAATTAACACATGAAAGAGGCAGAGGAACAATTTTATACAGCTAAGTTTTGTTTCTAACATTTTGCTATACTACCTTAGCTAAAAAGAAGGGCATCTTTCCTCCCTTGTGCCATCTTTCATTCTTTTGGATCATACCCGCTAATGACACTCACCTTAGTGAAATGGAACTGCAGGGGATCATCTGTGGACAGGGAGACCATGAGGCCCCGAGACAGGTACTCAGGTAGTGGATTACGATGGTAGCTTAAGAACAGACTGTTATTGCTAAGTGGAGACATAGCAATGCCAATCTGAGCCAGGTAGTAGAGATACTGCAGCACTGGTGCCTAGAGAGAAACTCAACGTTAAGACATGGGGTATCTCCAGCAAACACTGAGGCCTGCTTAATGTTTGCTTCTGGATAAATATACAGGGATTCCCCTTTCTTCAAGCCACTTGGAACAGTCATGAATAGAAGCTCTTTCAAGAAACTGCAAATATCTCCAGCATACCCAATAATGATGTATTCACATTTTCTTTTTAGGAGCATGGTTCCTCATGTGGTTAGGATGCTGGGTTGACCAGCAGCAAGCCAGCGTTCGAAACCAGAGTGCTGCTGTGAGATGGGATGAACTCTTGTCATTTGTTCCTGCTGGCCTAGCAGTTCAAAATTGTGTAATTGCAAGTAGACGGATAGGTACCACTTTGGTGGGCACATTAACAGGGACATGAAAGGAGCTCCCAACTGGGCATCCCTGGGCAATAGTGATGTCACTGGCTAATCCTTTCAACCCGGAAGCACCTTTTTTTTTTGTTTTCTTTTCTTTTTGTCTTCTGCCTAGGTTCCCACTGCATGCTTAGCACAACAGTAGCCTTTATCACAATACTCAATGGTATGTGGTGATTTAAGCAACAGCTTGGCTTCTAAGCAATGTTTCTGCTTCATCATATATACAGGCATATCCAGAGGTCCTTGTTTTATATGTGGTACCAACTCATTTGCATTCCCTTACCTTGCGGAGAAGGAGGCCATGAGATATGTTCTCTGACAGCATGAAACCTGACACAAGATGATGGATGGGTCCTGCCTCCCCACAGTGGGGTCGCACCACAAAGGTGTGGAAGCCCCGCTTCCTAAAAAAAAAAAAAAAAAAAAAGGAAAGCAAAATATATAGCTCAATCAGATGAATAGCATTTTGGAAAAGGAGAAGTCAAAATGCTAGTAAGATGGACGTCCTCGAGGAACAGAAATTAACACCCAACTTACAGCACCAAAGATATGAAGCCGAAACACAGACCACAAGATCTGAGCATCTAATATGTCACTAGTATTAACAGAAAGGTGAGAAAAGGTTATTCAAAGCCTTAAAAAATCCTGTGATTCTGGGGCAGATTCAAATTCAGAAAAGGTGGATGAGGAGGGAGATAAGAAGCAGATGACCTTACCTACGCAGATGATTCAACACCACCATATTAGCATATGTGTAATAAAGGTAATAGGAATATGGTGGATTATCTTCTTCCACCCAATTGCCAGGCAAGGGACTGTCCAAGTTGAAGATGTGGTGCTCTGGCTTGGACTCATCATCTACGCTATCAAAACCGTCCACCTGCCCATTCAGAACCCAGAGAAGGAAAGAAAGGGAGAGGATGAAAATATGCCTGTCAGTTTTGGGACCTCTCGCGTCTTCATTCGCTGTATGTAAATTAGGCAGAGTGGTCATGACCATGATTTAAGACTGATATATATCAACCATAATCAACCATATACCATCTTCAAGATCAAGTATATCCAAGAATCACATATATAACATTTGTGTACAACCATCCTTCACTCTGCCTCAAATGCAGAGGTACTATGAACCATCCCTTTAGCAAGTACTAGGAATTACGATTGCTTTTTCCGATATCCCTACTTACATGCTCCAAGAAGAGATGCAATTCTGGGTGGCTGGCAGGATTGATGGTGGCTTCAAAGAGAGGTAAGAAAATGTTCTCCAGCATCTCCTGAAAGTTGGCCAGCTGTTTCTTTGTTTTGTATACGTCGCTGTTAAAAGTCAAGATACAAAAAGGGATAGTGCTCCATCCATCACACATAACTCTCTTCACTCTGGATAGTTGACAATAGTGTTCCTCAGACCTTGTTCTGAGCTGACTGAGGGCTATAATTAGCAGTGGTGTAGTGTGACACTCCACATACCCACATCCTTGGAAGAAGAGGAGAGTGGGGAGCACGTTTCCTAGAAGACTAAACTAGTTCACTTTTTTTTTTTTTTTTTTGGCTTCTGTTGTCAATGTATTAGGTGGTACCTAATTCCTTGTTCTCTGGGCAGAAAATCTCAAGCTGCTCACAATCACCTTGTAGGGGAGATGGGCAGATAAAATTTTAATAAATAATAAAGGTATGTTACCAGTCAAATTGATTTTACTCTGGTACCAGATAACTGCAAACGCTTCTTCCCACTTCTCTGTTTTCCCTGGCATTAAAGTTACAATGGAAATTATGAACAAATAACTAAGTGTTCCTTCATCACACTTAAAATCAGCTGCTTTGTGGTAAGGCTTGCACAGCTTCTGGGAATGAAAGATCACTTAAGTAACCCAACTGTTTCAGCAATCCAATTCCCAATAGTCTTCACTGCATATGTCATACAGCTGAGATGGCTGGAAGAAATAACTATCTTACACCCAAAGGTGCTTTTTCCAAAGGCATACAAACGTTTTGCTTCTCATTCAAAAAGCTTCTTCAGTCCTGAAGTGAAGAAGCTTCTCGGATGAGAAGCAAAACATTTTCAGAGAAAAAGAAACAAGAAAGTCCACCTGCCTTTTGGAAAAAGCACCTCTGGGACAACCATGACCTGGATGATTGAGAATCTCCACAGATAACTATCTTACACAATGATTTAGTAAGAGAGGATGTACTTTTGGGAAAACGTGCAAGTTTTATGACCATTTATCAAATACTTTCAAAGTAGCTTTGGTCCTGGTGCTTCTGTTGAGATTGTGGGGAACAGATTTGCAACTGACTCTTCCCCCATCCTCCCAACACCACCAACAGAGGGTTTTTTTTCTTTATGGTAGACAGAAATCTGTTGCAACCTTTTCCAGTTCAAATGTTTCATTACTCAACTAGATACTATAACACCATCAGTGCAAATCGTAACATTTTAGCTCATATAAGCTGATATTGTACTTTACTGAGCAGCTAAGTCCAAAGGGTGGTTTCCCACTGACTGGGATTACAACTGCTATCAAAACTAGTGAAGTCAAAACTAAGATCCAATCACAGAATACTGAAGTGCTCTCTATACTTCTTATCAAAATGGTTGCTCTCCCTTACTGTCAAAAAATAAAGTGGAAAGCTACTTGTAGCATAAAGAGCCCTTTATAAAGCAGTAGAACCATTTCCCCCAAGGATACCCAGATGCATAATAAGGCACAGCAATCTCTCTGATCCTATACATGAATGCTCTGAAGTTGGTTCCAAGAATGCAGCCTATAAGGTTTAACCTCAATAATACACGTTCAAACAACATGGTTTTTGATACTCTTCTAAAAACAGACAGTGGAAGGGCAACATTTATCTTCTTTATCATGGGTGTCAAACTCGCCACATCATGTGACGTGTAGCGACGTATCGCGATCTTTTTGCACTGCCGGCAATGGGGCGGGCACGGCTTACGTATGATGAAACCGGCCCCCCGGCCGGCAGTTTGACACTCCTTTAGGGTGTAATCTTAGTGCTTATGAAAAAAGCAAGTCCTATACTCACTTTTTACTAGACAGAAGTGGCTATTGAGCACTGCTAATACAGCAGCTAAAGTATGTAAAGCCTTTGTGATTCAGCAAGTGTCCGCATGTTTTTGAAACTGCAAAACCAAGAGAGAGGTACTCACAATAGCCGAGGCACCTGCACCAGCCAGCGTACGTTGTTGGAATGCACTCTGTGGGTAACAGCCCACTTGGCTAATTTATCCCACTCATCCCGTGCTCGGCCATAGATAGACAGTCGCAGTTCTGCATTCTGATATTTGCTCTCTTCTAGGTCAGACCTTACCTCCTACCAGGCGAGAAAGGGCTTGTTAGCACTTCAAGAATATGAGCTCTTTCTTAAAAAAGACACATGTTCTTATATCCTGCCTTTTGTCTGAGAGGTCTGGGTGACTTAGATGGGGATCTCTCCTACTTTTCTTCCCAAACAACAAACCTAGGAACCAGGTTGAGTGACAAAGAGATTGGTTTAAATTCATTCAACAAATTATGTAATTAAATAAAGAAACTACCTGCATAATACCTGATCTAATTTTGTTATTTTAGCCATAAGGTTTCTTAGGTTCATGAAACACACTAGGCCACAGAGCCTCCTTCATGCATAATGCTAAGCCCAATATTAACCCATAGAATAGGCCAGGGGTAGGCAACCTTGGCTCTTTTATGACTCGTGGACTTCAACTTCCAGAATTCCTGAGCCAATTCTGGGAGTTGAAGTCCACGAGTCATAAAAGAGGCAAGGTTGCCTACTCCTGGAATAGGCTATGCATACCTTAATTTCCAATCACAATGACTGGGTAAATATTATAGCATGGCGAGGTGTGCCACAAATATGTTGGTCTCAACTTTTGATAATTGAGGGACAAATATATAAACATGTTAAGAGTAATATTGTAATGTTCAGAAGTGAGTTATGGCCATTACTAGGCTTGTAGTAATCAAGAAACAACTTTTATACACCCACCACCTCTTTCTGCTCACCCCCTGCCACTTTATTACTTACTACTTTTATTACTTCTCCAAAACCAACCTGCTTGATTCTCCCAAGCTTCAAAGCACCAAAAGGTAGCTATATTTAAATCTGCATAACTTGTTCAGCCTCCTGGCTTTAAGAAAGTATGTATAAATGAGGCCAGGCAGCTGCCAACCTTGCAAGGTAGTCCAGATGTGAAGCAAAACCAGATGAATTGATCCTACTTTATTATCAGGTTTTACATTAACGGAATCCTGCAAGTCTGTTCCCCCCCCCCACACACACACACCTTTACAGCCCAAGGAACTAGGGAGGGTCCTTTCTGAGACATCTGCCATGCCGACATTCCTTCTGCAGGCTGTCTCTTGTCCAACTGTTCCCTTGGCTGTGGCAATTTCCTGTCTCTCAAGGACATCCCCACGTACCATTACAGCAGCCCTCACCTTAATTATATGAGCAAAGTATTTTCCAGAGACTTCGTTGTCTGTTTTAATGAAAATCTCACGCAGGACAGACTCTCCTATGGGGTTGTATTTGGCATTGAACTTGTCAAACCGATGAAAGGTGTTGCGATCCTATTAATAGAGAGGATGCCAAGATAAATCCTGATAGGCCATAATGCAACAGCACTGCCTTCTCTTCCTCACTTAGCATTACTGATAATGATATATTTCTTTCATCAGAATTCCCTCCATCATCCCCCTTGGATTGGAGAGCAGTATCTCCCAAGATCAGAAGCTGCTACGTATTTCTTTGAAGAACACTTTCTTCTCTTTGATAAATACTACCAAATTACCTCTTGGAGTTAATTGAGATCAGATTTTCTATTCCTTCTAATTGAGGCAACTTTAGAACTGTGTTCCAGTAGACCCGAAAAAGTCAGGAACTACCATTCTGCATGTGAGACTCTTCTACTGAAAAGAGTAAGAAAGCTTTGTCCAGCCTAGTGTCCAAAGTTAAGATGACCATTTAATCCAGTAGGAAAACCTGTTCTTAATTCTCTTTACAAGTCAAGGAAAGGTGCCCCTCTTTGATGGGTGCATCTGACATACCGCATGGACATCAAGGGTGTCCACACTCAGATCGTATGCTGTGAGATTCATGGTCTCAAAGACCTCTTTAAGGGTTTGCTCCTTGCCCTTTTCCACGTGAACGATTTCCTCCAGATGTTTCTTCATAGCCCGTTTGATGAAGCGTAGCAGATGCTTCTGATTCATGCAGGATGAAGCATGGATGTGTGTGTCCACCTGCTCAAAGAATTAGTGGATAAGTACGCAAACTAGGAAGATGCAAGCTCAAATGTTATCTTAGACATCAGCTCATTAGTTGACTTCAAGAAAAAAAACTTTTATTCTCAGACTCAGCTCTGTTTTTCAATCTGTAGTACGGAAGTAACACTGACTTTCTTCCAAGATTGTTATAAGCATTAACATAATTATTTGGATGTTGTTTTTTAAAAAGACAATCCACATATATCAATCCAAAATGGGCCAGCTGAGTATAAAATTCAGCATTTCTGTTGAAAGTGTCCTGCTATCAATCTAAAACCAGTAGATTCTGCTACTGTTCTCTTATCAGTACAAAGAGGTAAAAGGGCTGTACTGGTGAAGCTTTCTACAATAACTATTAAACTTTCCAGGTTCAACCATCTGTGGCACTGACATAGTCTGTAGCCCTAACTACCAGCACACATTCTCAAATTATACAGTGCTTCTACCTTCCGAATATTGTAGAAGTCACGATGTGGCACCTTTTTCTGAGCTGCCAGCTCTTTCAACTCATTGAGCAGGACATGCATCTGGAACTTTGAACTTAAGTATTGAAGTCTCCTATAGCAGAAAGATTTTCTGTCCAAAGGTGAAAAGAAAACAATTTAAGATTTGCACACCCTGATTAGAACATTTTCCATATGAGATTTAATTTCATGATTATCCCAGAAGCTGGCTCAGTACAATAAATCAATAAAGGAACAATCTGTCTTTCCAGAAAGTTTTACATTACTGATGGGCAAGTGAGGTCCTTCTTTCCAGAAATAGAATATGGGAATTATTAAAGATCCCATACCATTGATGGCGAACCTTTTAGAGACCGAGTGCCCAAACCGCAACCCAAAACCCACTTATTTATCGCAAAGTGCCAGGGCCACATCAGCATTGTGGTGCCCTTGGGGGGGGCAGGGAGGCACCTCTGAGTGCCGCCTCTGGCATGCAAAAACGGGGCACAAAAATGGACCACCATGCTGCAAGGTGCAAAAATGGCCACCATTGCACCGTGGGGTGCAGATACAAGGCACTGCACCACGCAAGAATGGGGCAGGGCTAGTGAATATCATGCAGGCACTAGCCCCGCCCCATTTGCAGTGTGTGCATGCTTGTGGCCCCATGTGCGCATGCATGCATGCAAAATGCTTCCCCCTCCCTTTTCTTCCAGTCCACCAATCGAAAATGGTTGGTGACCTCTGCTCTACTCGAGCTTGCTAGTTGGCCGCTTCGCCTCCTTTGTGCTGGGCGGGGCTCCTGCTCCAGGTGGCGGCAGCCTGATGGACCTGCTGCCGGTGGCAGTGGTGCACATGCCAGCAGAGAGGGCTCTGAGTGCCGCCTCTGGCACACGTGCATAGGTTCGCCACCACTGTCCCATACGATCAAGCCTATGCCAAGTCAGCCTAATGGTGAGATTACAGTAGCTAGTGGGCCACTTTAAGTAGCTACTGTCTATTTACAAACATGCTAAGAAATTGAAAAAAAACTTTTTGGCTCCTGATACTCAAAGTTGTTTTAAACTTTGTAGTCTATTGTAATCTGGAGGACACTACCTACCTTCAAAAAGTCCAATACAGTTTCTTTCAACTTGAATACATTTTGATTATCCCAGAAAATAGTCATATGAATTATTGACAAAAAAACCATAAATGTGTCTGCCATATAATCTTACAATGACAATGTGTTTTACGTAATAGATTCCACGATCCTAATGTATGTAAAGCCACGCTTGTAGAATGGCTATCTGGAAAGAAGGAGTTTGACACCTTGGTTTTGCATATACAGATCAAAAAGGCGGAAAACAAATACAGAGCAAAAAGGCGGAAAACTTACATGGGGCCATTGATGATCAGAGCCATCAGAACATTCATGTCAGCCACAAACTCCTGCAGGTCAGGATAAGGCAAGTCCAGTTCAGTGGTCCTTTTCAAAGTGCAACAGAGAGCAGACCCCAAAGACATGAGCAAAGTTGCATCATGAAAGGAAAGCAAGGAAAGAACAAGAACCGCTAGCAGCATCTTACCCTGCCTGGCTGTGCATTAGGGGATAGCTTTTTTAAGTAACCCAATAGATATAAACAAAGAACAGCCTCACCAACAATCCAGAAAAAACACTGTATTATTGTCACTAGTTAGTCACTAGTACTTTGAAAAATTGTAAGACGTATTTTACTCGAGAAAATAGAGCAACATGACGTTCTGAATTATTTGTCAGGCCTAAAGTAGACTAAATCATTGTTTTAAATTTAAATTGGCAAAAACAATTGGGTTTTACATTTGCTCTAAGATTAATAAAGGATAACAACTGATTTTCTATATTAGGCAGAGAGGAACTTCTCCAGCTTTCTGGACTGATGGTGGCGGCCGCGGGATGGGAGACGGAATGGTTCCGGGACATGCAAGCAGCGAGCATGTGTGTGCAGCTCCAATTGTGTGAGTGGAGGGCACGCTTGCTTGCTTGCACAGCCCAGTTCTGAACAAGGCCACGGTCTGGTGCCAGGCTGTGGCCCAGGGGTTGAGGATCCTGATTTAGTATGCAGTGTTGTCAATATCTTCGTGACATCAGCCTCAAAGTTTCTTTTATATCAGATCACAGAGTTACAGTAGGAGTAGAGTCCAATGTCTGGAGCCCTAAACCTGGTTATGAGCTAGAGCAGGGGTCCTCAAACTTGGCCACTTTTAAGACTTGTGGACTTCAACTCCCAGAATTCCCCAGCCAGCCATGCTAACTGAGGAATTCTGGGAGTTGAAGTCCATAAGTCTTAAAGTGGCCATGTTTAGGACCCCTGAGCTAGAGGGTAATGAATGTCAGATGGTTGGATCCACATCAGATCGAAGTGAGAGCAGCTGAAGATGCTGAGATGCAATATCCTTCTTTTCCTTCCTTCCTGTTTCATTCTCAGTCCAGAAGTGTATTTTACTAGCTCCAATTGATACAAAAACTAATATCATCCTGGACCAGTGTTTCTCAACTTTGGTAGGTTTAAGGTGCTGACTGGGGAATTCTGGGAGTTGAAGTCCACACATCTGAGCCTGCTAGTCTGGATTGTAGTAGCCTGCTTTAAAACCAGTGTGGTTTCAAGCCTTCAGTGATGCAGAAGTCTGAATTCATTATTCAGTTAGCACAAGCTGCAGATACGTTACATTTCTTTGTGTTTATCTATCATGGCTACTAACTGGTTTCAGAGAACAGTGAAGGCCTAAATCAGTGATGGCGAACCTTTTAGAGACCAAGTACCCAAACCGCAACCCAAACCCCACTTATTTATTGTAAAGTACCAGGGCCACATCAGCATTGTGGTGCCCGGGGGGGGGGCAGGGAGGCACCTCTGAGTGCCGCCTCTGGCATGCAAAAACAGGGGGCACAAAAATGGACCACCATGCTGCAAGGCACAAAAATGGCCACCGTCGCACCGCAGGGTGCAGATACAAGGCGCTGCACCATGCAAGAATGGGGCAGGGCTAATGAATATCATGCAGGCACTAGCCCCGCTTCATTTGCAGTGTGTGTGTGCTTGTGGCCCCATGTGCACATGCATGCATGTAAAATGCTTCCTCCTCCCTTTTCTTCCAGTCCACCAATCGACAATGGTTGGTGACCTCTCCTCTACTTGAGCTTGCTAGTTGGCCGCTTCGCCTCCTTTGTGCTGGGCAGGGCTCCTGCTCCGGGTGGTGGTGGCAGCCTGATGGATCTGCTGCTGGTGGCAGTGGTGCGCATGCCAACAGAGAGGGCTCTGAGTGCTGCCTCTGGCACACATGCCATAGGTTCGCCACCACTGGCCTAAATAGTCAGACTCCTGTGTAGCTGAAGGTATTTCCTGTTTTCAGCTCCTGCCTTTTCAGGCTAGGCTGATGGGAAGTTAGAGAAATGTTGTTTGGTAATCACACCAAACTTGTGAAAATTTCCTAGCAATTGTTCCAATTGCACCATTATGTTTTTTCCATCACTTGCCACATACTTTTAAAAAGCTTTTTGTTAAACTTGACTTTCCCAGGATGTCATGAAGCTGTTATTTGTTTCGTTACTAAAGAGTGAGGTTTTACATATTTTTAAAAATAACCTTTTTTATAGCACTTTGCTTTGAAAGTGAAAGTAAAAATGAAAGCACAGTGCACATTTTTTATTTATTTGCTTTACTCTGTTCTGTTAATGGCATGTACTTTTTAGTCAAGTAATGAGCTTTCCTAACTGAAATCTGTTGTCTCATTACAAGTGATTGGCAGCCACAGCTCCAGACTATTTAATAAATATTATTTTCCATGTTTCCTGAGGTCAGATAAAGGAAAAAAGTTGTCTGCTTTCTTGCTATTGTAGTCATGCTAATCACCACACACTATATGCGCATAAATAATGATTGGCAAAAAAAAAAAAAAAAGGAAATGTAGCAGATCATTTTGTATATACCACAAAATATTGCTTGAGAATATACCATGAGCCTTCCTAAAATATAGATTACCTCTATATTTCTGTTTGAGATAATTACAGATTAATTTTTACTTTCATTACATCTATGTTTCCTTTGGAGTTTATTAAGTCACAAGCATTCATAATTCCTAGCTGCTGAGAAAAATGAGAGGATCAGAAATCTTGCTCAGCTAAATATGAATCACAGATAATATCACTGGCCCAGATGTTATTTCTCTTCCAGATTTTTCCTATTAACCAGGTTATTCTCATGCCCTCAGCCACCTACTTACTTGTCAGTGATGTCCTGCTTGGTGTACACATGAACTACTCCATTGACCATCCTGAGGCCAAAGCCAAGATCTCCAGGCATTGAGTCAGGATCACATTTCTCATAAGGGTGCTGGTGTGCAAATGGCGGATGCACTGGAACATCTGTAACAGAGGAAAATGCTTACAAGAAGCCACCCCATCTGCCCAGTGACCTTGGCTGTTGTAGTTAAGAGTTGAATGGAATGCTAAAAGAGAAATAAAAAGCTAATACCTCTGGCCCACACTATAATTCCCCCCCCCTTTCAGTAGTTGCTGAGTTCCCATCCTCTTCCTCCAATGGTGCATGGGCACAAACCAAGCAAATCAGTTATGCAGAGGCTGAATAGGTACAGCTAGTCCTATGATGGCTATTAGGATTGGGATTTCCATTGCTATGTGATATGGTTACAAAGTGTGACTGCATGACTTAGAGATAACAATCCCTGCAGTCCCGGTCATTGTTGTTAATCAAATCCCATGGTTGTTAGGCAAGGCAGCTTCCTGACAGTATCCACAAGCAAAGTCAGAGGGGAAACCAGCAGGAAGTCTCAGGCTGAAAGGGAAGTAAGTGACTGTAGCCAGGTGGGGAAGGGAGCAAGAGAGTGTCCAGGGGAGGTTGAAGGGAGAGCGAGGGAAGATCTGGAAGAATGTGTAAGAGGTGAGGCACAGGTCAGTATGGGTTTACAAGGGGAGTGCAAGAGAAGTATGGGTTGGGGAGAGTGAACAAGGGTGCATGAGAGGGGAAGGGTTGGGGAGGGAATATGAGAGTGTATGAGAGATGTGATATAGGTTGGGAAGGCTGTGTGAGAATGCAAGAGGTTGTGCAGAAAAATCCAGCAAGGGTCAGGGAGGGTGTGAGGAGATGTGGGAAAGGCATGGGGAGGGTTGGGGAGGGTGCGAGGGAAGCAGGGCGAGGGCCAGAGAGGGTGCAACTGGCTGGTATGGTACAAGTGAGGAGAGGGTGAGGGAGGTTGCATGGGTGAGAGAGAGACTTATCCCAGCAATTGGTGATCTTCCCTGCCAGCTTCCCCACTGACTTTCTGGGCAAGATGGATAAAGAAGGTGAGCATGTGATCACAGGGTACCGCAACTAGTCATAAGTGCAAACCACTCATAAGTGCCAAGCACCCATATCACAACTGTGGGACCGGGTGGTGCTGGGATATCCAGAACTCCAAGGACCAGTCGTAACCATCATCCCCTAGCACTGGTGTAACTTAGAACGGTCACTGAATGAATGGTCACAGGTGAGGACTACCAGTAACCAGGTTAACTTTATATTGCATATAGAATGTGATGGGGCCACTGCAAAGTAGTACCCAATCCTCCCCAGATGTACTGGGCTACATCTCTGTCCATCCCTCACTTGGCAGCTTTCCATGATATTTGAAGATGCGGAGATTGGTAATCCAAAACATCAAAAGAGCACCATCTTGAGGAAGCCTAATTATGTTACTCTTTCCCATTTACCTCAAAATCTGTTTAGATTGCATGTTTCTATGGAAACACAGAAAACTTGCAGCTTTGGATGTAGTCAAAAAATTTAGACCACATGTAAAATTCCTTTGTTATTCCTGAGAAGTGTGCCTTTTTCTCTTTGAATTTTAGAAGTAAGTTTCTAGTTGGCTTTAGACGTAGCTTAAAATGCATTGGAGACGCCTGTTTGAACTCATCAAATCTAGAGTCTTTTTGTTTCTCCTGTAATAGTTAATGACGATCCTACCCCTGCTCACTTCCTTGCCTTTTCCTTTATTAGCAAAATCCAAATAAAATATACAGAACACAGCATATACCAAATAAGTGGAATCAGCTTCTTTCAGCATAGAACTGGAATTTCCTTCATGCTTTTTTTAATCTCTCCCTTAGACCCACATTAAAAAAAATCTGTTAGTTTACAGAAACCTTGCAGAATGCATAAGCATGGAGAGATAACTGTGGAGTTCCTGCAGCTATCCAGTCTAGTCTATCCCAGTAGCAGATAATGCAGGATTTGTTATTGCAACTGTCACTGATTGTGAAAGAAGTTGTTGGGCCTCAAGGTCTTCTCCTTCCAGACTATTTGCCAGGCTTCATAGTTTAAACCAGTGTTTCTCAACCTTGACAATTTTAAGGTGTGTGGACTTCAACTCCCAGAATTCCACAGCCAGCACTGGTTTAAACTATCAGTCTAAAATCCTACTGAAGCCTCTTTTTCTAACTACCATCTTAGCCATCTCTGTCACTAGAATTAGGGAAATGCTTTTTGTCAATCCATGCCCAGTTCTGATCCTTACCTGCACCCACAGGAGTCTCAGGAATCTCCTCATACATCCTGAGGGCAAAGGGTTTTTCTGAAAGATCCTGCAGGAATCGGGCTGTGGTTTTACAGAAGCTTTGCAGAGAAAGCCCCATGTACTTCTCCCGGATGAACAATGCTTTGACCACACTTTTAGCAGCATCCAACAGGTCTGTAAAGGGCACCTGTATAGGGCAAAAGAAAAGCAGTTTATTCAACTGAGGGGGTTTTTGTCAAAGCCTCGTTGTGGAAAGTTTCACAGGCTAAAAAACCAGAAGGAACACCAGAGAAGCACTCTGAATACCAGAAGGCCTCAACAAAGGTTTTGCATTGTACCAGCTGGTTTTTGCACGAAAACCAGCTAATAAGGCACATTGCCAAAATGCTTTCTAATATTTCCTCTGTGATCTACTTTTTCTTTACAGGAAACAGCATTTGGAAATCACAGGATTTTTAATCCATGTTTTATCTCACATGCATGGTTTAGTCAACTGAAGCTATTACAAAAACTTAATAGTCTACAGACAAAGTTATGATGCAGCCAACTTTATATCTGGCAGGACTGCAAGAAGCCAAGTCAAGTTGGTTGTTCAGCAAAACCCTCATTCACACATACATATTTCCCCAGGGATATATGGCAAATTGACTTGAGTCTCCAATGGGAGACTTGAGGAAGTTCTCTGTTCATCATTTTATTGTTTAGTATGTTTTAATAACCCTAGCACTGATGATGTTATCTAGTTTTGATAATGAAATGTCTGCAAGAAAATAAGCAAGCTCAGAGAGCACCAAAGACCTTCATGCTTTAATAAGTTGTTTTATATTAAGGAATCAGAATTTTCTTTTTTGTCTTGTATGCCACCCAGACTCACGTAGCTTGAGTTGGACACTTGAATGAATGAATATTCAACAGCTAGTAGCTCCAATTCAGCCATTACAAAGACTTATATAACTCATTATGCAAGTAGCAGTGAAC
Source organism: Crotalus tigris (assembly GCF_016545835.1). Taxonomy (NCBI): domain Eukaryota; kingdom Metazoa; phylum Chordata; class Lepidosauria; order Squamata; family Viperidae; genus Crotalus; species Crotalus tigris. The sequence goes on along the minus strand of NW_024100417.1, from coordinate 2,747,083 downwards.
AACCCCATCCCTGTTCCTTGTTACACTGATCTCCATGCTCACAACATGGTTGCCTCAGCAGACCACCAAGATTCTGGCTCACATAGAAGTGACCAGGGGAGAATTAGGCTCTGAACTACCAATAAATATTGGTAGTCAGTGGACACTGACTCTTCGCTAATATCACCAGTGTAACTGTGCTCCAGTGTAACTGTGAGAGGGAAGGGTCTGCTTACTGCTCACCTTCTCAGCTGGGGAAAATATAGCAACATTTGTGGCTGGCTCCAAGGCTGAGGTTTCTCTCATTCACTAGATTCACTAGCTTCCCTCTCTTTTGCTTTACTTATTTATGTATCTGTTTGTTAATTTGAATTTCTCTCCTGTCTTTTCATCAACAAAACAATCCACACTGGAGCACATTCATGAAAAATAAGCATCAATGTTAAAAAATAATTGTTGAAAATGGCAATTCTATAAAACTTTCCCCCCCCCCTCTGAAATGTAGGGCAACAATGCCAGAGCAGCACAGAGGAATCAGTTTAACCCAAGCATAGATAAACAGCTACATCTTAAACTGATCCCGGAAACTTCAAAAGCTTGGCCCCAGCCATAGCTCAGTAAAGGGGAGACTTGCCCAGCTGGAGTCCTCAGAAAGCCCTCTTTTGGATCGCTGCATCCCAGATCCCTGGCTGATGTAGCACCTCCGAGAACACATCCTGACTTGAACTTGGTTGAAGGGCAGCAACAGAGTGACTCTATCAAAGCTCCTGGGGAACTTACTTCCCAGAACCCTGCAAGGCCTTGGGTTTTTGTAAAAACAAACAACATTCCAGTTCTCAGCAACAGCAACAGCAGTTTTCCTCTGCATTGCTCTGGAAGTCAACCCAAATCAGCATGGAAGAATATGCAAAACAAAAACCACATGCTTTTGCAGCAGCAGCAGTATGGGTTTTTTCTTTCTTTCTTTCTTTCTTTCTTTCTTTCTTTCTTTCTTTCTTTCTTTCTTTCTTTCTTTCTTTCTTCAAATTCATCCCTCAGCCACTAGGAAAAACAATTAAGAGCCAGTAGAATGTTTTTTTAAAAGCACTTTGAAGGGATTCTACCCCTTTTAAAATGTTTTTTTAAACCACCAAGGTCTCTAAAGTGAGAAAATTTGCATTTCTTTGCTGAGGTGGGGGAGCAGAACATAGTTTTAAAATAAATAATAGGTACTCAAAAATAACAGAGCTTTTACTGCTGGTCCCAAAGGTGCTTTTCCAAAAGGCAGCTGGCCTTTCTTGGCTTTTTCCTTGAAAACATTTCGCTTCACATCCAAGAAGCGTCTTCAGTTCTGAAGAAACATCACCCAGTAGCTATCTAATGTGAAACTCTTTGAATTCTGTAATTTTTCAAGGAGTGCATATAATATTTTGGGAATGTAGAAAGCTTTCTGCAATGTGGTTAGCGTATCTGTCTACCTAATTTACTACCTTACCCTATTAAATTCTCCATTATAGGAAACTTTAACTAAAAAAAACCCTGTTGCCTGCAATCCACGTGCTTCATCTTCAACCTATGTTTTCTCCCTAACTCAGAGCAAGGACAGTAGTTCAGCTTTCCCCAATTTAGTATCCTCCAGATATTCTGGATTTTAACTCCCAACCGCCTTGACCAAAGTGGCTTAAAATAATGGGAGTTGTCATTAATGCAACAAGCATCAAGTTGTAGCTGGGTATCAGAGACTAATCGTTTCTGTGGTATTTCCAAATACAGCAGCATTATGTTCTGTAGCAGGAGTAGGCAACTAACATCTTTCAGATGTTTTAATCAACAACAATCAGATTATTGATAATGGTGACCAGAGGTTTGGGGATTGTAGTCAAAGATAGGTGGAGGGTGTCAGCTTGCCCATCTTTGTAGAGGGTCTCTGAAAGAGAATCAATGTGTATGTGTTGGGAAAAATGAGAACAATTCCTAAACCAAACAGACTTACCCCACATGTCTCTTCTCCAGAGATGGTGACCCTCTGGAACTCTCTCTCCAAAAATACATCTCGCTCTTTTGGAAGGTGATCTACTAGATCTTCACCCTGTTCTTTATATAATCTGGGGGGAGAAGAAGGGGGAAAAGAGGGAGAATGAAGGAACCACCATAAAGAATAGTCTCTGATCAATTCTGTCAGGCTACAGGAGTCCCCTTTTCCAGCAGGCATGTGAAGACACAAAATCGAATGCACAAACATGGGCAACACAGGGACTTCCAGGCGTATCCTCCAATGGCAGCATTCTGAATTATGGACAGGGGTGAGGAACAGCAGTGGGCAACAAATAGTTTCAGACCTGTGGGCATACAACATTCAGCAGAACTAGTAGAAAAATGTTCCTGAGCCCCAAATTTACCAGACGCTTGGCTGCCCATTTCTATATTGAACAATCAAACATTTGGTCAAGCAGGGGTTTTCACACATTTTCAGGCTGCAAAAATTCTTAGATTAAAAGAAAAATCCTGGAATCCAGGAAAAGGCAAACTTCTAGTGATAAAAAATTGACTGTGCTTGAATGATCTTTCTTTCTTTCTTTCTTTCTTTCTTTCTTTCTTTCTTTCTTTCTTTCTTTCTTTCTTTCTTTCTTTCTTTCTTTCTTTCTATCAAGTTCTGGTAGAATCCCATAATTTCACCAAACACTGTTTGGAAAAAACCTGATGTAGAGTATCAGAAGAATAGACTTCCCAGGGCAACGACTTATCCTGGCAAAGCTGAAGGAGCTGATCATCTGCCTAAAACAATGAGAAACATCCTACTTGGCTGAGCTTCTGGGTGCTCTAAGACCCAGGCTGCTCAGTCAACCAATGCACAATGAAAGAGGGAGGGGAAAAGGAAAATATAAAAGAGACAAACAGCTCTATCCACTATGCCTGCCTTGAAAATAATTGCTTTAAGAAGGACAGGAGGGAAACAGAGCTCAGAAAAGGAACAAGGGAAAGCAACCAATAGTATGAAGTGAGGAATCCCCCACTCACTGGTGTTGAGATTTATGGGACTGGAAGATGCAAAAAATAAAACGAGGTTTGGTTTAGCCCAATAATATTTGGTCTTGTTCAAAATAAAATGGTTCCCCTATTTTTCAATCTTAGATAGGCTTTTTTCTCAAAAGAGTTTGCTTAAGTGACACACACAGATAAGCATTTCAATATGGCAACTGACTTTAGCCTTTCCTTTCCAGAAGTGGTCTTTCTTCTAACATACCAAACTTTTCTTGGAGGACAAATTCACTTCCGGGAGTAACTTCATTTCCATTCTGAACTCTGGTTCTATATGAATCCTCCCAATGAAATTTACTCAGCCTTTCCCCAGCCTGGTGCTCGCTAGATAGTCCATCATCATCCCAAAACAACAGGATAGCAACATGTTGGGAAAAAATGCCTTAACTTAATGTGGATTAAGGTTTTCGTAGCAGTTTGTGGAATTAATTTTAATAGCAACATCCCCAGCGGTGGTACAATTGCATGTGGGATACAGTGTGTGCAGGGGGGATGGAACTTTGCAAAAGAGAAGGTCACTCACTCTGGATCAGTCAAGGTGGGAATAAGGAGAAGAGTCAGCCTGCGGGAAAGTCCCGCACCCACCCGAGTCAAGGGCAGAGAGAATTAAGGCCAGGCACTCACTGTAGGTCGGCATCACTGTCAATTTTCAGGAAGTCCTGTTTGGCTCTGAGTAAAATGTCAGGTTCTAGTCTGAGGACAAATGGGAAGTGGAGGCAAAGGCCAAGAAAAGGACAAACAGTCAGAGAGAGGAGAAAGAAAGAGGAAGAGGAAATGGTAAAGAAGATGAGGAGAAAAAGAAAAACACTGGCATTAATGCAGAAACCAATATCAGAAATGGCAGACACTATACAGCAATATACCAGCAGTGGGATCCAAAAGAGAATGAATGTTAAGAGGTCCATGTAAAATACCATGACTACGTTCTGGTTTGACTAGTGGAAAAGCACTGCTGGTTCCCACATAATCTTTTCCCTTGATTTGAATTTCCTTCCCTCCTTCCTTCCTCCTCTTTGATTACTACCAGCCAGTTTGTTTTCCAAACCAATCCTAAACCCTCTACCCAAACTCCTTTCACAGGGTCTGCCTTTAAGAGATATAGGCAGGTAAATAGCTCAACTTCTTTCTCTTTCCTGGGATAAACTCATTATACACATATGACCCATATAATGCCCCTTTACAACTGAAGATCAAAGACTTTGGGGACAGTGGGAATATTTTCACTGGAAGAGAATGAATCCTTATCTCCAATATTGCCCTAATAAAAGGAAGTCTTACACCTTCCTTAAGAAGTTATTTTCCTGGATCTCTATTTGTGCTTGTTCTCTAAAAGTTTGCTTTTCCTAGACTGCCACAACATTCCTCACTGGGCATTTTTGGGAGCTGAAAAACTGGGCTTCTAGAATAATTTTTTTCCCAGTGAGTAGACTGCCTTCTAATTGTTCAACTGTTCACATGCATTAATCTCTACAGCAAACCATGTTCTACCTATTGTCTTCCTTCTCCCTAAGTTTTTTCCATCCAATGGATCTTTTCTTCTGTCTCACCTCTGCAATTCCCTCTTCCTTCTTCAGAGAATCACAAGTGCACCACTGGTTGCCAGGCATCAGGCAGGCAAACAGGCAACTGGTACCTTCCATTTCCTCTGCCTAAACAATGTCCCCCCTCATATTGAGGCCCTGGCTTGAACCACTGAAGAAATAGCTCTGATACTTTGCAGCCCTTCACAAGTGAGATTCTGGCTAGAAGTAAACACCTGCAGGATCCTAATGGCCAAATATGCCATTATTCCACCATGCTGTTTCTTCTCCCTGTTCGGGTCTCTAACGGACTATAGGAAAATACAGCAAGATGGAGGTAGATAAAACCCAGATATTTTCTGCATGTTGTATAGTGGCTAGTTGCTAAAGAATCTTATCAGTGACAATCTAACAGTAAGAAAACTGTATGCAGGACAAGCAAAGTGTAATAATATCAGCCACACACATATATGCACATAGACACACAGTCATGCCACTGACAGATGACTATATGAATGCTTCTCTTGACATGATGGTTACTATCACTGCAGAAGTAGAAGCAATGAAATGACATTCCTGGATATTTCCAAAGTCTCTATCACACTTTTTCTAGACCAGGGGTGTCAAACTGCCAGCCTGAGGACTGGATGCGTCACGCTAAAACCGCGCCCACCCCATTGCCAGCAATGGAGAAAAAATCATGATACGTCGCGATATGTCACATGCCGTTACGAGTTTGACACCCCTGTTCTAGACTTTAAATAATCCATTTGAAAAAAATCCATTTAATTTCTTCCCATCTTTCCCAGTTTCAAATATTCTTACCATCCTGTTCTTTTTTTCCAAAAACTCCAGTGAAATGTTCCATCCTGCTCTTCAAATATCAAAAGGAGTTAGGAGAAGCTAGGAAAAGTCCAAAAAACATTGGCAACTTACTTCACATCCTGGCTTATCTGCCGCTCCAACCGTTGGCGCCTCTCTTCTAGCTGTTCAATGGGGCTGTCTTCTGGGAATTCATAGGGAGCACTGCGCATTTCACTCTCAGCCAATGAGTGACAAAACAACTCCTGCAAGCATAGCAGCACAATGCTACTGGAATATCCATACAGGTGTGCATGCAACTTCAATGAAGGTCTTAATCATTCTATGGGATTAGATAGGATGGGCAGGCTCCTAGTCCCTCCCCTTAAACATTGCCACCTTAAGGGAACCAAAAAGCATGCCTTTTCTGTGGCAGCCCCTGCCTTATAAACACTCCTCAGGACTCTATCCTCCTAGCCTTCCAACAAGCACTGAAGACTTGGCTCCCCCTGCCAAACCCTTGTGCTGGGATAGGATGAGGGGACAGCATGTTAGAAGCTTGACTTGGCACCAGGTTTTTTTTTTAGTATTTATGATTTTTATAGTTTTAATATGGTTTTTATGTGGTTTTAATTCTTTAGTTGGAGCTACCCAGAATTTGGTATAAGACAAGCAGCCACAGGTAGTCCTTGAGTTACCATAATGGAACCTGTCCATTACAATTATAAGTTGGGTTGACCATAAATCAAGTCAGCCATGTAACTGATCTTTTTTGTGGTGGTTGTTAAGCAAATGCCATGGCTGTTAAATAAAGCAACGGTTTGCTATAGGCCAGTGTTGCCAAAAACAGGAAGTAAACACTGGTTTTCGGCAAAACGGTTGTAAAATGCTGTCACATGACTATGGGAAGTTTAAACCATTTGCTTAGTGCCCAAAGTGCAGTCACATGATTGAAGGGAGCGGGTGGCTGCTGCAATTCAAATCTGGGTCATAAGTAACCTTTGAGGGAGTTGTCGTAACTTTGAACAGTCATTAAGCAATCAATCGTAGGTCAAGGACTACCTGTATATAAATGTTTTAAATAAATAAGGGAAGGAAATTTCTATTATGCTTAAGAAACAACCATCTGAGGAGTCCATTAAAGGCTGTTCTGGGACAATGTGCCAGGACTAGAATCTCATGCCAACATCAGTGAAAGTTTTGCTGCTCAATGGATTAGAAAACTATAACATGATGTACCCTTGATTAGGATAGTAATTTACATTGAGGTCATAACTGCAGTAATCTAAAATTGTTCCAGTGTTGGCTGTTGGATGAATCTTATAACTGCTGCTTCTCATTGTTCAGGTCATCAAAGAACACATCAATGATTAATAAAGTCAAAGCCACACCCAGGAGCATTCCTTATCCAGTATGTTTTAGACACACTGATCTGTCAACATCAAGGAACTGCCAAGTAAACAAGCTCTTACATGCTTCCTATGAAAGTAAGGCAGAAGTGTTACATAACCTAACACAGTGTTTCTCAATCTTCCCAGCTTGAAAGATGAGGTGACTTTAACTCCCAGAATCCCCCAGCTAGCATTCGCTAACATTTCCCACTCTCCACCAAGATGTGAAGTCTGAGAAACACTATACTACAGTGTAGTGTATGAAGCCTATCCAACTTGTCAAAAAACCCCTCATGACCAGGCTGCTTAGTGACGGCAGTTCCGATAGTCCCAATTGCTGTCTGTCCTGAGTGATGACTGCACGGCTAACTGAAATAGGTCATCATGTGATCATGACTTGCAAATTTCTGTCAGCTTTCCTTTGTCAGAAGCCAGCAGGGAAGTTCACAAATTGCAATCACGGACCGTGGGATGCTGAGATTTTATAATTGTGAGCCAGGTGACAGCCGTTAAGTACAAGGAGCAATCTTAACTACCATTCATTCAGCACCATTGTAAGTTCACTGAATGAGTGGCTGTTAAATGAGGACCACCTGTATTAGATTACAATCCTATCATCTCCAGTGGCTGGCTTCTGGTGCATACTTTGGGGAGTTCAGAGTAGAAGGTGAATGGACAAAAAACTCTTGTTCGGCTTTTATTTCTGGGATCCAAAAATAAGTTGCTTCAAGAGCAATTCTTTACTAATACACTTTAAATCCATTTTCTCCAGTAAACCCTTCTCTCCTATAAATGCTAGAGAACCACATGAATTCAAAACAATTTTCTCCAAATAGAATGACAAATGGTCTTTTTTAATATTAAGGAAAACAACCCAAGAAAAATTGCATGATTTTAACATGTTCATTTTACAGCCTTTCTTCTACAGTGAACAGTGCACCCGCACACACAACTGGTGAGGAATAAGCAGATCTACCTCAGCAAGCTCTTTGTACTTGCCATCCATGGAGGTCCGTAGGTCAACAGGAAAATGCTTGAGGCAGTGGGAAGGCCCTGGGAGAGAACGTGCAGGCTGCAACTGCCGGGACCGTGGCACTCCGTGGATCTCTGTGGATGCAAGGAGGATGGGAATCAGTTAGACAGGAAAAGCTACTAGGTCTGAGAAGCAAGAGGAACGAGCCAAATATTAATAACATCCTCTTTCTCCTTAGATCATACACAAACTTGCAATATTAGACCTCAGTTTATTCAGACTCATTTGCAGATCTTGAAAGTCGGCAGATTTTCACTGAATTACTGTTATTGCAAGACAATTCGCTTTTCCATAAATACCATCCCAGTCCGGTTGGCACATTTAAAGGAAGGTGACTTTAGCTTACAGAAGGTGTACCATGTATATCACACATACCCCTTTGTTCAACAATTCAAGGTTCTCCCTTGTTAGCCTTAGAAATCAGTTCAAAATGCTAACTATGCGAATCGGGGGGGGGGGAGCATTCCATAATGCATTTTAGAAATGTCCAATAGTTCCTTCAGCTCCTCCTCTTTAAAAGAGAAGCAGGCTTGTTATTTGTGAATAGTTTCCAAAAACTATTTCTATCTTCATGCTATGAAAAATATGCTGTTGGGATTCATACTGGTCTCAGGTCTGATAGACAATTAATACTAATGACAATTTTAATATTCAAAATGGTTAGGAGATAAGTGTGATTAGTAATGAATAGATATTAAAAACAAATATGAACATCTGTGTGAAGCATGCTTGTTTTGTTTTTCATTTCTGGCTTCATATTTCTCAATGTAGGAACCCATGCCAAATTTGCTTGTTACAGACTGAGTCCATGTAAAAAATAAGAAATAACTTCCTAAAAGAAGTGGAGTCCTTTATGTTCTCTGAGCTGTTTGCTTGCAATTATTTCATCACATGACTAAAGAGCAACATCTGTGTTACTCGGTGTGAAGTTTTTTCCTCTGTTTATATATAATAGTTTGCCCTGCCAGTATTGGTAAGGGCATGATTGTCTGTTTGGTAGTTCCTTGATTAGGGTATTGTTTTCTGCTTGATAGTCTGGTGTTCATCCCTGCTTATCTGAGTATATGCTTCTGGACATATGTTCTGGTCTTTTTGTTTTCTTCTATTTTTATCGACTAGGTATCTATTGATGATTGATTCGTCTGAATGCCAAGCTCCCAGAAATTCCCTAGCATTTTGGATTTAGCTTGGTCTAAGATGCTCACAGTTTCCCCCTCAAACTATGGCTGAGTCTGTCTATGTATTGTATGATCAAGGAGTTTTCATTGTGTCTTTTGACTGTGAGTGAGTTCTTACAATGCATGTTGTAGATGATCTCTGTTTTTTGTCTTCTTGGAGTCTTTTGATTTACTTAACATGTTTTGGAGTTGGTTTGTGTACTATGGTGATACCATGTGTTGTAATAATCCGTTGGTTGTTTCTGAGATAATAATGATGATGATGATGATGATAAAGTTGGAAGGGACCTTGGAGATCATCTAGTCCAACCCCCTGCTCAGCCAGGAAACCCTATACCATTACAGACAAATGGCTGTCCAGTCTCTTCTTAAAAACTTCCAGTGTTGGAGCATTCACCACTTCTGGAGGCAGGTCGTTCCACTGATTAATTGTTCTAACTGTCAGGAAGTTTCTCCTTAGTTCTAGGTTGCTTCTCTCTTTGCTTCTTGTCTTGCTTTCAGGTACTTTGGAGAATAACTCCCTCTTCTTTGTGGCAGCCCCTGAGATATTGGAACACTGCTATGTCACCCCTTGTCTTTCCCTTCATTAAGACATACCCAATTCCAGCAACCGTCCCTTGTATGTTTTAGCCCCCAGTCCCCTAACCATCTTTGTTGCTCTTCTCTGTACTCCTTCTACAGTCTCAACATATTTTTTACATTGTGGTGACCAAAACTGGATGCAGTATTCCAAGTGTGGCCTTACCAAGGCATTATAAAGTGATATTAACCCTTTGCGTGATCTTGATTCTACTCCTCTGTTAATGAAGCCTAGCACTATGTTGGCTGTTTTGGCAGCTGCAGCACACTGCTGGCTCAGATGCTTTTGATGTGTTGCTTTTTACATAGCCTGTGTTGGTGGTGCTTTAGTGAATTAAGTGATCAGCTACTTTTTGATAAAGCTGGAAGTCTGTTTCCTTTTTCTGGCATTCTGGGTTGCCACGATGCATTTATATTCATTTGAATAATGTCCTCACAGCTTCTCTTATGAAAGATTGGGTTGTTACTTTGGTAATGGAGCACTTGGTTAGTGTGGGTTGTTTTCCAATAGATTTTTTTTCTAATTTGCTGTCATTTTTTTCTGATGATGAGGATAAGAAGGGCAGTGTGTTATTAGCTTTTTTCCTTACCTTGTGAATTTTATTCCTTTGAGGCTATTGCTGATTGTTTTCATGTGTCTTCTTTAATCGGGCCATCTTTATCATGATGTTAAGCTGTCATCTACATACTGAATTTATATTTGTGGTTATACGTATGGCAGGGCTATAGTTTCTAGATGCTGAGATGATCACACAGGTGTTCTTCTAATTTTTTGTCCATTTAACTGAAAGTACTGAGGCAGAGGTTAATGAGGATCGTGATTTTGGGCATTTCAATCTTAGTGTATTGGCTAGGTCAGGTATGTTGCATAGTACTGTTGCTATGGATTCTTTCACTAGTACTGGATGTGTAGACATAAAGAGTGCTGTCACTTTGAATGAAACCATAATTTCATCTTCCTCAGTTTTTAGGTCTTTGATTTTCTGGATGCACTATATTTTCTGACAGCATTTTATTTTCTAAAGGCATTTTGATTTTTTGAAGGAGCATAAATAAACAACCAAATTCAGAGAGCACAAGGATACCACAGTTCAACTCTGAGCTACTTATAATCTCTTCTATTGGTCCTAAAAGAAGTGCTATCTCTACCCAAATCAGATTTTTTTTTCCATCTGTCCCTAAGGATCCATCATTAGAAATGACAGTTGTCAATGAATATCTCTCTCTCCATGAGCCTGTCAACATTTGAAAACCATCTTAATAACCAGCTTCCTCTGTTGACTGCAGCAGCACTCAGCAGCACTCAGATACCAAACAGAAAGCCCCCGATTTTTAACCTTTACATGTTATGTAATCTGGAAATCTCCCTCCTAATAATGAGAAGAGCCTTCCGCATAGTTCTTCCACATGAAAGAATCTCATTTCTTTCACTTTATGATCATGCACTATTTTTGTAGATAGCATAAAATGCATAAATCTCACCTATTCAATTGAGTCCTGTGAGTGTTAGGCAAGTCATCGCTATTCCCCTCCCCAGATATAGGAAACTAAAAGAAATGGACTAGTCTCAGATAATAGTGAATGATCTAAGCCAGGGGTGGGCAACCTTGGCTCTTTTAGGATTCGTGGACTTCAGTTCCCAGAATTCCTGGCCCAGCATGGCTGGCTCAGGAATTCTGGGAGTTGAAGTCCACGAGTCATAAAAGAGCCAAGGTTGCCCACCCCTGATCTAAGCCAAGAAGGGATTTCACAGTCTTCTCCACAATGGAAACCCACACCATAGTTATTTTTGTTGCCATCTTATCCCAAATATAGGGTTAACAATACCAAGGCTGATATTCAAATGCAGGGGAAATAATCATCAAATGAGTTTAGGGTTTATTGAAACATACACAAAATTGGCACTTTGTACCTGAGTTTCCCTTGGGTACGCTTGGGAAATGCCAACAATGAAATAAAAAGGTTTGCAACCAGGTATGGAAAGGCACTTTTCACAGGATTTGGCCATTCAAATTATAATGGGGAAAACCATTACTGCTTTTCTCAAAGAAGAAAGTTCTAATTTCTGCCAATTTTAGTGTTTCTCAACAGTGACAATTTTAAGGCATGTGGACTTCAACTCCCAGAATTCCACAGCCAGCATTGCTGGCTGTGGAATTCTGGGAGTTGAAGTCCACATGCCTTAAAATTGTCAAGGTTGAGAAACACTGGGTTAAGACATTAGCTTGGTATTTCTCAACTTCAGTAACTAATTCAATGCTCAGAATTTCCCAGTCAAGTCATTTTGACAGTCATAGTCCACATATCCTAAAGCTGCTTAGGTTGACAAACACTGGATTAGTAGTAGAATTTCCTATAGGTCAGTGGTGGCGAACCTATGGCACAGGTGCCAGAGGTGGCACTCAGAGCCCTCTCTGTGGGCACGCACGCCGTCGTCCCAGTCCTAGGCCTTCAGCTGAGTTTTATAAAACCTTTTTACTTTAGGCCTCCGCCGCCGTGTGCAAAAAAAAAAAAAAAAAGGTTCAATCAGTTAATTTCAAAAAAGATCTTGCAAAGTTGGAATTGATTGAATGAACTTTTTAGTCCCACCCAGTCTGCAGTTACCATCGCAGCCACACCCAGCCAATGGGCCACACCCACCCGGCACCCGACAATGCATAAGTGTGTTTGGGGTTGCAGTTTGGGCACTCGGTGTCTAAAAGGTTCGCCATCACTGCTATAGGTCTTCTGGCAGTGATGAGGACAAAAGAATGCTACTGAAGGCGCCAGGCAAGCGAAACAGGGATTTTTTTTTTTATCACTTTCAATATAGTACACAACTGTCTCTTTCCAGTCAGGGGAAAGCCTTCGCAACCAAGACTCAAAAGCCCCAAATCCTATCCTGCTAGGTTTCACTAGTACACAACTAATGCGTCAGTTTGGAAATCAGTACCTTAGCTGTCTTCCAGAGACACTGAACGAACAAACATCATCTGTCCTGTTAAAAAGAACCTGGCAAAACCACCCTCCTTCCTATATAGACTGCAGAGGCCAAAAGAAAAACCTCAGGAGAAATCAGCCAGGGACAACATCACAAGAAAGCATTGCTCCCAAAGTCCATTTTGTTGTGGTTTCAAACCTCAGGCCTTCATTCTTTAATGAGAGCTGCTGCCTGCAGATCACACCTTTCCTCTCTGGTGCTGCTGCTGCTGCAACAGAACAACTACTCCTAGCTCGAGGCACAGACAGGAGTGGGTGGCGGTGGTGCTGGAGAAATCCACAGAGAGATGGCCAAGAATAATTCCTTTCTCCAACTCCCTCTGCACAATGAGGGGCCCAGTAAGTAGTAAAAAAACAGAGAACCACCAGCACTGACTGCGTCTCCTTTTGTTGTAGCTTTTCATGCCGTAAGAATGTATATGGAGCTCAATGTTCCTAAAATAAAGCAAATTAAAATACATGGAGGCCAAAGGAAAGGGATTGAATGGAAGGCAGGGGCACTCAACACATAAAAAACAAATTTTGAGTCCCAACCACAACTCTATGGGTCACAGAATACACTACGCACCATAATATCACACCCATGTAGAGATGTGCATTTCTCTTTCAACAGCTTCCTCGGCACCATTTTTCCACGCTACCAAAATATCCCAGCTGATGTTATCTACAGTCCTTCAAAGGAAAATAACTCTCTCCAATTGGAGCCCAAAATTGAATGTATCAACCTCAGCACCCCAAATTCTCAGAATGGGCATTATTAAGGCACCCATTAGAAAGAAAGGTGGTGCATCTAAACAGAGGTTAGATGTCTTAAACCTGTGATGCTAATACTGAGAAGGAACAAATGCACAGAAATTATTGCCCAGCCCATTCACTAGCTGCATCCAGGCTCTATTTAAAAGTGATCCTTTTTCCTAGCAGGGAGAAGGAAGCTGAAGATCCATGAAGTTAATGCTACTATTCAGTTCCAGGTTTTTTAAAAAATTGCTCATAGTTGCATTGTTGTCTTTAAGATGCTCTAAACCAGGGGTTCTCAACCTTGGCAACTTTAAGACTTGTGGACTTCAACTCCCAGAATTCCTCAGCCAGCTTTGATGGCTGAGGAATTATGGGAGCTGAAGTCCACAAGTCTTAAAGTTGCCAAGGTTGAGAACCCCTGCTCTAAACCAAGGGTCTCAACCCCTGGGCTGTGGCCCACTACCAGGCTGCGGCCTATTTGGAACTGGGTCGCAGAAGTGGATGGGGGTTGGACTAGATGACCTCCAAGGTCCCTTCCAACTTTACTACTATTACTATTACTAACTACACTTGAATTAGCAGCGGGCGAGCGCACATGCATGTGAAGCTCCATTTGTGCAAGCGATAGCCACCCATGCCTGCCGCTTGTGCAAATGGAGCTGCACAGGCTCAGTCGCCTGCCACTCACGCGGAACGATTCCCTTTCCCCCCCCCCCCGCCAGTCTGCAAAGTCAGAAAGGTTGGGAATCGCTGCTCTAAACAGTCCGGAAAATAATTTTTGTTCATGCTAAAAAGTAAGGTGACCAACTTTTTTACAATGCAAAGGAGGACACAAATAAATTGAAGAAAAAATATTGTAAATAAAATTGCGCTCAGCAGCAATTCCTATTGGCTTTCAAAAGCCAATAGGGGGAGTAGCACAGCTCATGCAAAAGTTGAAAAAAAAAACCATCAAAAAAAGGTGCCGGAACACCGTTCTGAGCGTTCTATGAGGGAAAAAAAAAAGCCCTGCAAATTAGTCTTCAAATATCAAAAAGGAGGACCTGTAGGAGGACACTTTTCGAGGGAGGACAGAACTTACAAAAGGAGGAATGTCCTCCCTAAAGGAGGATGGTTGGTCACCTTATAAGGTAACCCAGCAGCATATACTGTAATTTATTTATTCAGTTATCATTTTTTGTACAAGAGTTGAAAGCAGCATACATAGTATTCTTCCTTCCTATTTGTTCCCACAAGAGCAGACCTGTGAGGAAGTTAGGCTGAGAGAAAGTGACTGGTCCAAAGTCATTCGTAAGCTTTGGTGGCTGAAAGTAGGTTAGAACCTGGGTCTCTTTATCATTTGTCTAACACAGGGTCTTCAAACGTGTTAGACAAATGATAAAGAGACCCAGGTTCTAACCTGGGTCTCTTTATCAGGTCTAACACCTTAACTACCATACCACACTTCCTTCACGTATGTCCTCTTTTCACATTAAAATGTTTACCGTGGATAAATAGTGTCCAATGGCAGCTAATAGTTCCAGAAGAGCCAAGGGTTGATATAATATTTTATTTCTCTCTATCTATTTTGTCCCTTTCTTTTTTTGAGGGGGGGGGAAGGGGAATGTTAACTGTGATATAGAGCTGTGTCTCCACTGAAACTATGGCTTTCAGATACTGTAACTTCTAGCCTGGACTCTAAAACCAACTCCAGTTAATTTTGGCACAGATGCAAAGACTGCTTTTTAGATAAATCTAAGAGGAAGGAAAAAAAGAGGAAGAAAATGGATGGGCCACAAGACAGAAATTAAGACTTTAAACCAGATCATGCTGGGAGTGTGAATATTCTAACTCCAATAGCCTTACACGCAAAGCAATCCCAGAACGACCCTATGAATGAATTGAAATTGGAGTTGGAAGTGACAATCTGAAGTTGTAAAAGATAATAGCAAGAAGGGGAATGGTGGGGGAAAAGATTCAAAGGCAGGGAAAATATATTCTAGTGGAACTGGGTAACCTCTGCCAAATTCTTCACACGGCACTGAAACCCGTGGTCAAGAGGTAGGTAGTACTTTAAAGCTTTGTAATTAATCATAGGAGCCACCTTTTTGAGTAGTAACCCAATATGCAACATTTTATCTAGATTCATTCATTTTCTTTCTGTCTCTCTTCTTTCTTTTTCTTTCTTTTTCCTTCCTTCCTTCCTTCCTTCCTTCCTTCCTTCCTTCCTTCCTTCCTTCCTTCCTTCCTTCCTTCCTTCCTTCTCAGTTCATTTCATTTACCAATTTATATAGCTGCCCATCTCACAAACCAGAGACTCTGGGCAGCATACAACAGAGTCGGCTATTGTCAAGTAGTCACCTCATAAAAGTATTGCAGTCTACCTTACCTTTTTTTCCCCGTTTACCAAGCTATACATCTCTGCCTTTTCAGAGGCTGTCATTAGTGCAGGCATTCAAGAAACATTCAGTTTGTGATAAATATGTACCCCCCATTCTGGCACTCCTTGGTTGACTTCTGCCATCATACACTGCTCATGTGATTTACTTGTTAACTTCTCCAAGCAATTACTCTCTGTAGTACTGGTCATGACCCACCCAAATCAGGTATTCTCCAAATATTCATTTCCTTTTTACACCCTTTTTGGTCATCACTCAGATATACTATTCTAAACATGTATTAGTAATTAGTAATAATTGCATATGTTAAATATTTAAGGAAGTTCATTAATGACCTGAAAGGTTGGAAATTGCATCAAGTAGTTATGGTAGAAGAAGTAAGGTTAAGGTCAAGAAAGGTGGGTAGGTACATGATTGTTGTAGCACGGAACAATTTATCTCTTGAAGTTACTCCTATAAATCTCTCAAAAATCAATACCAAATGCAGTTTACTTAAACCACAGGGAAGCATTAATTAGTGTACATAGAAACGATGTTTTTAGTCAAAAGCAGATATTAAGTTACCTTCAATCTAATTTACCACTAGCTTACTACTAACAATACCTAATATGAATGACCAGCCATGCCAGATTTGTTGGTGCCCCCCACAAATCCTTGGATTAGAATTCCAAATCCCCACCAAATATTACAGTCAACTAATATTTTTAATGTAGCAGAAAGGAAAATCATTAAGCACATGTAGAGTGATTATATTCAAAGAACTTTACTGAAGTAATTTTAATAACATTTTTCAATAAATTCAATTATGTTTTTGTCCTAGCCCTGATTGATACTTTTGGGCAAAAAGTAACGTACAAAATGTCATGCATATCCCCAACCTGAAACGAATGTCCGTCCAGGATGTCTGTGCTCCAGGGACTTAGAACAAAGCCTTTTTCTCAGTTCTACCTGGAGATGCCAGATACTGAACCTGGTGGCTTGGAGGCTCCATATCCCAACCCAGAGATCCTGCCTGCCTCTTTCCTTAGACCAGCGTTTCTCAACCTTGACAATTTTAAGGCATGTGGACTTCAACTCCCATTGCTGGCTGTGGAATTCTGGGAGTTGACGTCCACATGCCTTAAAATTGTCGAGAAACACTGCCTTAGACATTTCAAGTCATTAAAAAAACAAGCAGTCCTTGGACTCTCCTCTGTTTGACTCTGCTCCTATCTTAGGTAGCAATGGGGATGCTGGGTTTGGTAATGATGATCAAGACTAGGGGTCCTCAACTTTGGCAACTTTAAGACTTGTGGACTTCAACTCCCAGAATTCCTCAGCCAGCTGGCTGAGGAATTCTGGGAGTTGAAGTCCATAAGTCTTAAAGTTGCCAAGGTTGAGGACCCCTGGTCAAGACTGTCATGGAAAGAAACGGAGCAGACGTGTGACCACTTCACATGAAGCATTTTGTTGCAACCTCCAGAGTATTTAAAACTAGAGGAAGAATCTCAGATTGTCAATGCCTATTTATATATAATATTCCTAGAAACATTGTTTTTGGAATGAGATAAGAGTTATTCCCTTTTCGACAATCATAGCTACGCTAACTAGAATTCTTACCTTAGTGTCTCAGCCAGCTGCAAAGTAATAGCTTGCCCTTTTCTCTCCTGCAAATGAGGTCAGCTCCATCCCTCTCTACGTTTCACAAATCCCTCAAGACCTGGCTCTGTTATCACGCCTGGGGGTCCCAGCAGACCAGGGAGATTTTGCAATGGCTCTCTTACTGCGATTAATATTGTCTTCTCTTGTTTGTGTGCCTTTTTATAATTATGTTTTCACTGTGACTGTTCTTATGTATTGATTTCCTTTTTGATAAAGTGTGAGATAGGTGGCTATACAAATACGACAGAATAAACAAACAAATAAATAAATAGGACCAGGAAGTTTCGACTGCACCCTAGAAACAGCTGCGGATCAGTGGCTGAGATGAGATAATTTTTGAACGGGCAGATTTTCCATGCTTTCTGTTTTAAAACAGCTTAAACCCTACTGCTATTAGTAGCCTATTCCTCAGAGCTTCAAGTAACCCCATTCCTACTCTCTTACCAAAGCACAGAACAGGTTTTGCTAGCACCACACTGACCCAGAACAGTAGGGCAATGCAGGAACAACTAGTTTGGCCACTGAGCTTATTCATTTCTGAGTCCACTGAAGACACAGGAGAATTCGATAAACCCACAAGCCTCACTTCAGGGTGGGTGATCACAGGAGATATCAGGCCAGGCAGCCATGACCATATCTGTCAAATTTTGATTATAGCCCTTGCATTATTCCAGGATCCTAAGTCCAGCTTAAGTCAAAGCATTACAGTAGGTATATGGCAGGAAGAAACATTTGCAGGGGCCAATCCTCCCCCTCTAACTCTTGATCCAAGCACAGGCCAAGTAGAGATAAACTCCATCATGCCTTATTAATGACCGTCACATGGCTTCCCTAATATGATCTCTGTGTACACTGCAAATAGCCAATTCATTAAGAGAAACCAGCAGGGCTGAGGAAGGGCTGTGCCAATTATCAGGAGAAAGCTTGGCAGCTCTATCAAAGCCAGCATCTGTCTTGATCTCATGAGGGGCCTAGTCAAGTACAGCTGGTCCTGTGAGCTTCAAGGACAGCCTGAGCAACACAGATTTCCCACCTCTCCCATTCTGCCCCCATTCACAGCAGCTTCGGGCTGAGGCTTCACATTGGCCGAGCAGTCTCCCAATTGAAAAGCACTGATTCTAAGCCCAGACTGCCAACAGAGCTACGCCCATGTAATTTTGCAGAAAAAAATGGAGGGGGGGGGATTTTTAAACCTTGCTCTACATATTTGCCCTCAAACAGCTTAGAGAAATGAAGACATAGCATTCTAATTTTACTTCCTGCTGTATCTGCAGCATGATTAATTCCAGCCTTCCTCTCCCTGGTGTCCTCTAGACCAGGATTTCCCAACCTTGGCAACTTTAAGATGGGTGAACTTCAACTGTCAGAATTTCTGGAATTCTACCCATGTTAAAGTTGCCACGGTTGAGAAAAACTGCTCTAGACAATTAACATGTTGACTGGGAATTCCAGGAGCTGCAGCAGCCCACCAGTTTGGGAAAGAACCATCTCTTCTTAAATTCACATTAGCTAGAAAATCTGGGAATTGTGGTCCTAATACATGTGGAAGGCACTAAATTGGAGAAGGCTGACCATATTGTACAGTGTCAACTTCCTGTTTTATGAAGAAATGCCTTCACTAAGATTTTAACTATAGATACTAGATCAATTGTTATATTCATCTTGCACTGCTTCTCATGACATTCTTTTGAAAATCCTAAGTAGCTAATAGAGATACAATTGTGAGATTTCTCAAGAAATTATTGTGACATCCAGAGAGATACTGCATCCGATTTAAATGAAAAAAATACATTCTTCTTGTTTCATGCTGTCCCATACCCCCCCCCCACACACACATCAGATGAGTTGTGTTTCCTAAAAAATAAAAAAAACTTTTTTTGTGAAGTGAAAGAGCATGATATTATTCTCCCAGTCTTCTGCTACAGAATACTATTTTGGCTTCTCTGTGGGAGAAAAAGGGATATTCTATCAGTTTAGAGAGCTACAATTTGTTTGTGAGGAACTACCAGGTAAAAAGGTTTTTCAGAGTAATATTTGATCTTCCTTGAAACAGATTTTCTTAAAGACTATAATTCTGAAAAAATTAAAGTATTCTATTTTTAAATTGTATGCCTTAAATATATAAATAAATGTGGATTTAAATGTGGTTAGCAATTATTTCTGAAAAGACATAAAATCAAGGGAGTGTTCTGGTGGTGGTTATTTTTACATTTTTTTCTTCTATTTAAAATCTGAACATGTTTTTTGTTAAATAGGAAGGGACACAAGCATCTCATTCCTTATGAACTTTCATTTCTCTCCAAGATCAGGAATCATTAATCTTGTAACCCAACTGATAATAAGATAAGGACCAAGAATAAAACCTTTCTTGACAGCTATGCTGTCTTATTCACAGAACACAGAATTCTCAAATACATTTCCAGACTGCTATTGTTTATTTAGATTTTCCTACTAATGTAACCTTTTCATTTAACTGAAAAATAATCCACTAAGAAGTGCAAGATAGTAAAAATGCTGAAAGTACAAAACGATGTACCTGTATGGAAGCTTCTTTTTCTGTGAGTTGACATTTATTTCAGGTTGCAGTGCCATTCTGTGCTGTACAGAGCAAGTCCATTCTCCAACTCAAGACAAGCTCTTGAATTAAAAAGCAGGTAGCATCCCCACTGAACATCCCCCTTTCCATTTTTATGTGAGCAAATGTTATGTCTGGCTCTAAGCCATGATTTTGTTATTACTGCTCCATTCAATTTTATGTATTATCCACACAATTTTATTGTAATCAAAATGTCACTATTCCAAGGATGAGACATTCTTAAACTGTACAAGAACAAACTATCTTTATTTTTTTAAAGACAACACTGACAGATATCTTGCCAGTAATACCTTGCTCTTCTTGCTTTTGGAACAATGGCTCAAAAATACTTTTTAAGAGTGAGGAGAAAAGTAGCTTTGGCTATAAAAGTTAGCTGGGGGAAAAAACAGAGGACAAATTTGAAATTGACTAGAAAATCAAACAGGCATTTTTTTTCTTAGCTGTGTTGCCAAAAAAAAAAGTCAAGAAAAGCCATCATCATTAAAGTTTACTCAGAAGATTGCAATCAACTTGGAAGAAGAATCTATCCTAACAAAAATTAAGCACAAAACAAAGAACTAACATGGTATTAACAACTGACTTTTTGGGAAGAGATGATTCTAACTCAGAAACCATAGAGGACCCCACTAGTTGTCTCAATTATATGGGGTTTTCTGCATGGAAAAGAGAAAGAAAATGCATTCTGTACAAAAATAGTTATGGTCAACTCTAAGAGCCATGTCTTGAAGTCCCCCCCCCCACATACCTTCTCCAGAAGGAGATAAACAAATTTGCCCAAACTAGGTTGGTAAATGGAACCACCTTGAATGATGAATTTGTAGAACTGCTAGCCTGGGTTCTTATTTACCAAAATCTCTCTTCCCAGTTCTTTGAAACAAATTCCCCTTCTCAGCATAAACTCCAATATACTTAAATAGCAGAGAGAGAACTTGCCCATTTCTCCAATAACTATCAGGCATTTACTTCCAGCAGCAATATGAACAACTTTTCCTATTTTGTCAAAAGCTTTACAGGCATTTCCACCACCCACTGCACAGATATTGTCACTTCAATTTTGCAAAGAGTCTGACTTGTCAAGCATCTCTTAACTCCGGACCAATGGAAAGCTTCACTGGCTCAAGTCATTTAGGCTCCATAGGAAAAATGGGAAGGGAAAAATAGAATTGCAAGCATTTACAGACCTGGCAATATCAGGACCTCATTAGACAGCTCTTTCCACCTGGAAACCAAGAAGCTGAGAAATTAATCAAGGGGCATCCATGGTCTTCTATCTAACCATGGGCCAAGAGATGTCCAGGATATACCTGGGGCGATAGAGGAGGAAGCTACAGTCACTGTGGCCAGTATTTCATATGAAATAGTCTCTCGGTCTGAGCTACAATCCCTCGGAGCCGGCTTGGGCTGTACCAATCATAGCTAATAGAGGGAGAGGGAGGAGACAGTCCCAAAATTGCAGCCACTGCCAAGAGACAGGCAGAGCAAGAGACAACTGAAAGAAGCCACCAATGGTCAGCCAGCCAAGCTAATCTCAAAGTAAGGAAGAATTAACCCTTCAAGAACCAGAGAGGGTTATGACTCTTTTAGGCGCTCTCGTTCTCTCTCTTGCTCGCTCTCTCAACTCTACAGTGGCATTCCAATGCATCAGGATTTCCAAAAGTAAAAGCACACAGCACCACACACCGGTCATTTGACGATAGTAAGAAAAAGGTGAGCCTCAAAAAAAAAAAAAAAAGCTGTTTTGAGTTTAAGCACATGTCCATGAGTCTGTGTGCACACACATGCAATTAAAATAAGCAAACAAATCTGCTTTTGTTTCCTTGAGAAATGTTAAAAGCAGTCTAATATATTTTTTGCCATGCAGTTTTCACTTTTCAACTGTGTGATATTCAGTCCTACCTCCTAAGTCCATTCCAGATAGAATCCAAAAGCTTAAAGCAGACACTAAAACATTCCAACAAGCCACTTCTAGTCATCGGGCATTGTTAGTACCCAAGCTATATTGCATTATCTAACTTACAGAGCTACCATACTATAATCTTTTTAAATACGTTAAGCCAATGGAGAACTGAAACTGATTAGGTTTTAAGATAGGACAGGGAGAGAAAAAAGCAAAAATCTGCGCAGAATAGAAGCAGATTGAGGGTGGCAGCAGGGCAAGCTTTATTTCCTAGAGCTGTAGTCTTTCAATATTTATCAACAATGACCTCCAAGAAGCAATGACCTCCCACTTCTCTGGATATTACGGAACTCTCTTTCTCTGCTGTCCCAGATATAAAAGGCCTGGAGTGTCACAGTCACAAGCCTGTCTTCTCACTCCCTGGTCTTCAAAGGCAGCAGACTTGAAAACTCTCCCAAGCAAATTCTATGTGGAAGTTTACAGGAATGCCCGGATGATGTTCACATGGGCACACATGAGCTAGATTCATCATGCAGGATTGCATAATACAGGTGCTGCAAAAATTCAGATGGCCATGAGAAGGCAACAAACAGATACAGAATGTTCCTTTGCTGCCGTCTTATAATCATCTGGATCACATCGCTGGGTTCACACAATGCATTACCTTAGTGCAATATGTAAAGCTATCTCCACATAGAAGCTGTTTTCTCAAGAATCTAAACAAAAATTAAACTCCTGTTGCTGAAAAAAACAAGCCATGATTCAATTCCGAATGGATTCTTTGCAATCACCTTCACCTCCTAGTAAGAGCCAATGTTTTAGATTTACTAGCTAGAAAGTTACTTGAAATATATTACAGGTAGTCCTCGACTTACAACAGTTCATTTAATGACCATTCAAAATTACGACACTAAAAAAAGTGATGACTATTTTTCACACAATTATTGCAACCTCCCAATGGCCATGTGATCAAAATTCAGATGCTTGGCAACATATTTATGACATTTGCAGCGCTTTGGAGTCATGTGATCAGCTTCTGCAATCTTCTGACAAGCAAAGTCAATGGAGAAACCAAATTCACTTAACAACCATGTTACTAATTTAGCAACTGCGGCAAGAAAGGTTGTAAAATGCGGCAAAATTCACTTAACAAATGTTTCACCTAGCAACAGAAATTTTGGGCTCCATTGTGGTCGTAAGTTGACACTTTTCAGCTGATTTTATTTTTGTTTTCAAACATGCATCAGTTCTAGGATCTGTTTACAAACAGAGCAAGGGAATGATGTAAAAAGGTACAAAGTGGTATTTATATATGGATTTTGAAGAATCCAACTTTACCCAACTGGTACCTTCCAGATATGTTATATAACAACTACCATAATTTTCAATTACCTACTAAGGGTACTTGCCCCAAATTGGGGAAATATCCAATCATCTGAACACTGCCAAGTTGGGGAAACTGTAATATAGTTTTGGGATAATGGAATGAACAGAATATAACAAATTAGCATTCATCAAGAACTTGCCTAGTTTCTAAGCTACATATGCAACAATTTTGCTTGCTTATTTTAGTCCAGATACTGTTAAAAAAATGGATTGTTTGCTTATACCATTTTTCTAAAAAAAATGAAATGCTAGTTCCCAATTACTGGAAAATGATCAGCATTTTAGAGTGGATGTGTTGAACACTTTTCAAACATGTAATTGTAAAAAGCACTAAGCAGCAAGTTAATTACCATAAGATTATAAAAAACAATGTTGAATAACACTTACAGCATTTCTGGAGCAATTAAATACTGCTGATATTGAAGCAACAAAAGAAATTGAATGTTTCAATTTACTTTTGCATGCTTCATACAGAACACTCTAAGGAAATGTAAACATAAGCCTCACATATGGAAACACTCAGTGAAGTCATGATTTAAATAAGATAGGGCACCATCATAGAAATCTCAGGGTTGTTTTAAAAAATTCAGGAGTAAGCTTAACCAGCAACTGCAAAATTATATGTCAAAACCTTTCAGTTACAAGGTTGCTCTAAGCCAGGGGTATCAAACTGGCAGCCCGCAGGCCAATGCATAAGAAACAGGCCACGCCCACCCCAGTTCCGCAAAGGCAAAAGATATTGTGATATGTCATGATGTGATCGAGTTTGACATCCGTGCTCTTAAGCAGTTGCCTGTTCTTGACTGCTTAAAAGAGAAACACTAAAAGAATATTTTAGGGAACTTGCCTTGTAAATACCAGGAATAAAATCCAAACAAAACTAAAATATCCAGTTTTACAGGGCCTTTACTAATACTCAAACAAAACATTTCTGCATACTTGGATTGTACAACAACAATAACAACAACAACAATAATAATAAAGTTGGAAAGGATCTTGGAGGTCATCTAGTCCAACCCCCTGCTCAGGCAGGAAACCCTATACCATTACAGACAAATGGCTGTCTAGTCTCTTCTTAAAAACTTCCAGTGTTGGAGCATTCACTGCTTCTGGAGGCAGGTTGTTCCACTGGTTAATTGTTCTAACTGTCAGGAGGTTTCTCCTTAGTTCTAGGTTGCTTCTCTCCTTGATTAGTTTCCATCCATTGCTTCTTGTCCTGCCTTCAGGCGCCTTGGAAAATAGCTTGACTCCCTCTTCTTTGTGGCATCCCCTGAGATATTGGAACACTATCATGTCACTCCTAGTCCTTCTTTTCATTAAACTAGACATACACAATTCCAGTAACTGTTCCTTATGTTTTAGTTTCCAATCCCCTAACCATCTTTGTTTCTCTTCTCTGTACTCCTTTTACAGTCTCAACAACTTTTTTACATTGTGGTGACCAAAACTGGATGCAGTAATTCAAGTGTGGCATTACCAAGGCATTATAAAGTGATATTAACACTTCGTGTGACCTTGATTTTATCCCTCTGTTAATGAAGCCTAGCACTGTGTTGGCTTTTTTGGCAGCTGCAGCACCTTGCTCCCTCATATTTAAGTGATTGTCACTAGGACTCCGAGATCCCTCTCACAGTTACTACTATTGAGCAAGGTACCACCTATACTATACCTGTGCATTTGGTTTTTGTTGCCTAAATGTAGAACCTTACTTTTTTCACCATTGAATTTCATTTTGTTAGATAGCGCCCAATGTTCAAGTCTGTCAAGATCCTTCTGTATCTTAAGCCTATCTTCTGGAGTGTTGGCTATTCCTGCCAGCTTGATGTCTTTTAGTTCACATATCTAACAGGATTGCTATAGAGGAAATAACGGGAGAGGTGGGTGGGAGATAAAGTACTGCATGGAGCACCTTGAATTTTTGGAAGGAAGACAGAACATTAAAAACCTACAACAAAGCATTTGATCCACCCACTAGGTCCACTTTTGTGTGTGTCTGTCACAGGAAACAATAATTGCTACATTTAAACCAGGACTTTTGAATCAATTGCTATAGGGCAGTGAAAGAATACCTCACCAGAGGTATCTCCTAGTGTTCCTTCTGTTTATAAATGAAGGTGTGTAAAAAATACATTTTTGGACTTGCTTTACATTGGGAAAAAAGAATTTGTTGGTTTTTTAAAAGTGGCCTGCTGTCCTGCATTTCCTCATGTTTTTCCAATATGTTTTTGTTTACTATAAACTACCTGGAGCCCTAATGGTGACTAAGCAAAATGAAAACAATGTTGTATGCAAATTAAAAGAGGGTGGGAAAGGAAATATTAGAAAATTCACTTTATTTCTGTCTTGCACACACATACACAAATCAGAAAAGGAATTAGAATTGCTAACAAGACAGAGATTCTTCCATTAAACTGGGAAAGGAGAATGGTCGCCTAGATGTTGCTCAAGCAGAATCCCCAACAGCCTCAACAAGTATAACCAGTTGTGAACCATCCTATTCAAAGCAGAACTGGGCTTAACATTTTAAAGTCAACACCAATGGCCTGGCTAGTCATTCTTTTACAGCTCTGCAAATATCTGAAATAGTAGCTTTAAAAGAATCCCACTTTGATTGCAACTGTGGCAAACTGACAACACAGTTGGGAAACAGATGAAAATTGCAATGTAAGTCCTAAACAGGTCTACTGCATTAAAAAAAACACCCTGACAAAATGAATACATGCTTCTCCCTCTTGTGGGAGTCAGGTGATGTGATCTCAGCCACTTTGCCAGTCAGAGCCATAAAATGTTAAAATGTACCTCTAAAAAGCTGCCAACCACTAATCCTAATCCTAAATAGCACCCACTAATTTGAGAGCTCAGTTTATCTTTCTCAACTGGCACTTGTACCATTCATAGCCTAGAGATGTAACTCTAACCTCCATATTTCATCTCCACCATTTGTCATCGATCCAACCCAGTGTTTCTTAAACTTTTTGCTCTTGGGGCCTCTTCCTGCTTTTAAAAATTATAGAGGACCAAAAAAGTTTTTGTTTCAATGGGTTATGTTTATCAACTTGCCATCCTAAAGGATTAAAACTGGTGCATTCGTAGAATAATTTATTGAATCATGTAAGATAACAATTAAACCAATTAGATATTAACATAAAATGTTTTTCATTAAACTTATTTTTTTACAAATAAAAATAATAAAGATGACGTTATTTTAACTTTTTGCAAATATCATCAATAATTTTGACCTCACTGACTCCTGAAAGAGTCTGTGGTACCCGCAGTGGTCTTCGGCCACATTTTAAGAAGCAATTTCCTAACCTGTGATGGTTATGCAGATCCATCTGGGACTGAAGAAACACCCTAAAATTGTTGTGTTGCTATAGGATTCCCAGATGAGACACACTTTTTAGGTCACACTGTACAATCATTCTGAGCCTCGGGATTTTCTCTCCTGAGTTTAAAATCGGTAAATATGCTTGTGTTCCAGAAATGTTCTGAGAAAACTAGTTAGTATTATTTTTAAGTTTTAAAAATAGAGACGTTCTCAGGAAAAATATTCTGGCTGCCAAAGGATATGCTGGAGACTACTGTTCGAACATTTGCTGTATTTTTCTGTAGTTTATATTCTTGTATCAAACTAAATGTACATCACAAATTACCATTTATGTATTTATGTAAATATATTCATGTATTTCACTTATTATTCATGTTTCTCACTTGGAGGAAAAAGATTCTGCTTGCAACTTTTTATCATTTCCCAAATTTCCCAAACATCTCCTATTTATGTATTACGAAAACTCTGTAACCTTCAGTTAGGTGAAATGGTATAATATCAGTCAAATTTTTTTGAATCAGCTACCTCAAATGGTCTCACTCTAATTTAAAGAATGCATCCAAACTTTGGGTCTTATTTGGCAAACTTGCAGCCACTACGCTGCCCCCCTGCCATGATCAGCAGCAGTCACATGATTATCGTTTTCAATGCTTTCTGCCAGCTTCCCACAAGGAAAATCAATGGGAAAGCCAGCAGGAAGTCAGAAATCACTTCCATTTCCACTGCTTGTTTTTGTCTACCTATGGCCATTCTGTTTCCCTATTTAGGTAAGGAAATATCTCTGAAATGATGGGCCAAAGGCTGTCTTGTGCTTTTTAAAGACTTACTGTTGCTTTGAAGTCCCTTTTTTATAGTTTTTTTTTAATGCCAGGTTGCAATGGAACCCTTCCACCTTTGGATTGCAATAACATATCTTTCTGGTAGAAAATTTCATTATATACGGAGAACTTTAGTGTAAACATGAAGAGTAGGGCTTTTCCATTGACTTAAAAATAAATCCATCTAACTTCACATAAAAAAGGGATAATAGTGGGATACTTAACCAAGAGAACAAAGCTGAATTAATTATTCACATTAAACTTCAGTGGACTTGAACATAGAATTCTTGGTCTTGTTCAATTCCCAAACCAGTTAGGACCAGAACAATTATCAGTATAATTTAGTTATTCTGACTAGAACTGTGAATTACTTGATTAATGGATTTTATATGTGGGGTAGCAAAAAAAGATGAACTCTGAGAATTACAAATGAAAGAGGATGATCTCTGATTCCCTGATCAGTTCTCTGTTTGAGGCAGACCAGCATGGTATTAGGAATCACAGGGAGTAGCATTCCCCAACTACATGATTTCTAGATATTTTTGGCTCAATCTTTCATCACATGAAGCTTTGGATATGTTTACATTGAAGACAGTGGGAATAGTAGTGCAATACATGCTGAAGACCTGGCTAAGTAGAGCTGTCTCAGAGTTTTTCTTCACAATCTACAACAGCTTTTTCAATGAGTTTTGTTGTTCCATAAGATTTAACCTCTTGTGATTTTGCATGGATCTATTTTTTTTCCAACTTCATAAAATTTCTTGTTTCAAAAATATTTTTTTATATTATATGCAGAATATTCTTTCAAATATAGTGGTACTTTGGTACTCAACTGCTTTGAAACTCATCAAATTTGATACTCAATGCACTTTGACATGAAAGTTTTGTCTTGGTACTCATTGTCTGTTTGATACTCAAGATACATGCTAGAACTTGTTGGTGTCAGTTGCCTTATGTTTCACTACATTATTCTTTATGGGAAAAAACTGTTTGGTACTCATCATTGTTGATACTCATCGCACCTCCCAGAACCAATTAATGATGAGTACTGAGATACCTCTGTACTGAAAAGATACACACAATTTGTTGGCGCAATGGTTAGAATGCAGTATTGCAGGCTGATTCTGCCCAGTCTGGAGTTCAATCCTGACTGGCTCAAGGTTGATTCAGCCTTCCATCCTTCCAAGCTCAGTAAAATGAGGATCCAGATTGTTGGGGCTAACATGCTGACTCTATTAGCTGCTTAGAGAAGGCTGTAAAGCACTATGAAACAATATATAAGTCTAACAGCTGTTGCTATTTTGTTTCACTTCCAGGATATTGTAATGAGCTCAATAATAAAAAGAGCACACTAAACTCTCTGTTTAGTGTTGCTCTTTTTATTACTGAGCTCATTACAATATCCTGGAAGTGAAACAAAATAGTGTTACTGTTTAGTGTTGTTTATTACTTACAAAAGTTTTTGAAGTCTTGACATTCTGTAATACTAGAAGGGACTGCTGCCTGTTTATCACAGGAATGACAATTCCTTTGAGCCATTTCAATCCCTGTGTATATTTCTCATGGCTTTCAACTCTACATAGCCCAAATGAACCCCACAATGAGAGCCAGGCAGAGAAGTAGCCTCCCCAAATTAGACTGTAATAAAATCTTCAAATGCTGACTGATGAAAAACTGAGAGTCACACTGTTGGAGAAAACAGGATTTCAGGAACACTGTGGATTAATTTCAGTATACAGCATTGAGATTGAAACCCCATTCAGGGCAAGTTTCTCCAGCCAGGATGAAGCCACAAGAAGTTACAATAAACCCACTGTCTCGTTTTTATTTATTTATGGCAACTAGGCATTTATTTACTTATGGCAACTAGGCACCTGAAAGTAAACATTTTAGAATGATGAAATATTGAGAAAATAGAAAAAGGAACAGATTTTTAAAAAGAGTCTCATATTCATCAGCACTGTACATACTTTCTGACATCTCTTACACTGAATTGATCATTGCTACCTGATTCTTTTCGGAATAGACACATCTCCAAATATGTAAGCCATCCAAAATATTGGAGAGCTCTTTAGATGAACTTTAATCATCAACTGTATGGTGGAGACTTATTGCTCCAAGGGAAGAGAAACTGGATCTTGTTAAGGCAACATAAAAAGAAGCCAGATGGAGCAGCAGTTAGTAGGAGCTAATACATCTTGTATTAACTAGCGACCTCCACACTGCAGAAGTACTTGCACATGAAGATTGTGTACGTCATACTCATGGAGGTTTTTTTAATGCCCATATTTGCTTTTCTTTTTTAAAGAAAATACAAATATTTCAGTTTCCAAGACTTGCACATTCTATTTCTCTTGTCCAAAGCACTGCAGGTAATGGTTTTCTTACCTTGAGTTAAGCCACAATGCAAAAACTCAATGCAGAAAAAGCAGTTTGATTTTTCAGTGAGGGTATTATTTATTCACCTACTCAAGCAACTTAGGTGACATACCCAGGTGTATCTTTTGCCACAATCATATTGGGGAATGTGCCTACGTACACCCTGCTAAATTCTCTTTCCAAATGCTAAAGTGTAAGCCCTTTAAGATAAAACACATCAAGAAATAAATACAAGAATTACTAGAATTTTACTTTGTTAAAAGATATAACAGAATCTTGAAAGCCTATTGATATTGTCCCTCTCTGCCCTGCCTCCCACCCATATAACAAAAAGAATCAAGGCAGGGCAATTTTGAGTTTCTTTCTCACTCACTCCTCCTTTACTGGCTAAACCAGTGTTTACTTAATAGTTGTGGAATATCTTCTTCTTCTCCTAGCTAAGAAATGGCTTTTTTTTTTTTTAATGTTTACTATGTTGCCTCTACTCAGTGGTGTTTCCAGGCAATTTCCTTATGGAACTGCTTTATTGTTAGTACTATTAGAACAGCAATTCTGAAACAATGAATTGTGGATTATCAATGGCCCATGAAGGCCTGCCACATAGTCTACCAAAGTCTTCCCTCATTGATTAATCAACCAGTCGCACAAGAAGCACGCTTACTCCTTCCCATCTTTTGCATTCAGTGGCAGTCAACTGCTTCATGAAAACAGCTCAATAGCCAAAACCTGTTTTATTGAAGCAATAATGCTAGCAGCAAAGTGAGTAATAAAATTCAGAACACTGGCAAAAGTAAACAAGTTTCAAGTATTGTTATTGACTATGAATCTATACATAATGTGGTAAGTGGAATTATATTCTCATACAAAGAAGAAAAAGAAGAGAAAATGCAATATAGTAATGGGAAAAAACCCATTTTCATTGAGTTAAGATCCTAGCTCTTTAGGTTTAATATAAACTTTCATGCTGTTGACAAAAATATAAGATTTTTTAAAGTCTAATTTGTTGTTTCCTGCATTTTCTGAACATTTATTTAGTGATCCATGATTGCCTAGAATTTAAGAAACACTGCAGTAAGAAGCACCCTGCAGATCCTCCAGTACGTTTAAAACAAATTGTGAACAGTGCCTTCTTAACTACACAACCTGGGAAGAAGAAAACATGATCACCTTGCAGTCACAGTCACGGTAGAGCCAATCTTATAGATCGGGGTGTCAAACTGCCGGCCCGTGGCCCGGGTGCATCATAGCGAAACCGCACCTGAACCCATGGCCGGCAATGGCAAAAAAGTTGTGATATGTCGTGACATGTCACATGATGTTGCTACTTGACACCCCTGTTATAGATCTTTATGACATTAGACTGCAGTTAATTTATACAAATTGGCTATGACTGCTTATTACAAAAAAAAAAAAATGACAGCACCTGCAATTTCATATTATCTCACTGGGCTTAACCTTCAATGTAAAACATGCTCTCACCATTTACTTTGGGCAGGACTAGCTTAACTGAAGCTCTGCATCTTAAAAACAAATTTAAAAACAAAGGTATTGAACAGATTTCTGCTCATGTTATTAAATTTAAATAATTGGGAGCATCCTTCCTTCTGCCAGCACATCTAATGCTTTTTGACCCATCTTACAATTTTTGTGCAGCAAGCATAAAAAGTAACTACAACACAGATGCTTTAACCTAATGTGTTTGCTGAAGGTTCATAGTAATGGTTTCTAGTCTGTATTACACAAACAGTTGTGTGAAATTGTCAAGTCTCTTCCAAATTTAATGTCCCTTTTTGCATCTCTCCACTGTATCCATTACAGCAAATTCCCAGAAATTCCAGCTAGCTTAAGGATAGGTAGGAAATCCCAACAGATCTGGAGAACTCCAGGTTCCTCAAAGCTGCCGGTGTGCACAAAGAGAATGGCGCATGTGTGTTAAAGGGAGGACAGAAGACACCACATTATACCTATACCTCCAGCTGCAAACAAGCAATCCCTTCCTTTTTGCTCTTCCCAGGGTGCCATCCCACACAAAGTTACCAGGGATACCAGAATGAACCCAGGAAAACTTATTCCTGAATTTTACAAATTGAGAAGTGCTGTTAAACCCCCAGTAAGGAAGCAACCATCTTTCCTGTTTGAATAAGCACCCCATTAAAAGAGCCGCAGGGATATGAATAAAAAGAATCCTGATTGCCAATTTCTCTATTCCCCCCCCCCACACACACCATCACCATCATCAACACCATCATCACATAAAGAGAACACCAATACAGGAAAGAAGCGATCGCAATTCATTTCTGTGACGAATGAGTTATCCTCACTTTCTTCCGCACATAACAGAAGCCAGCGGGAAGCTGGAAAAGCAATCCACAGATGCTCACCTCCTGCGCTGGGAGCCTGAAGGCTGGCCCGCTTCCTCAGCGGGGAGCCGCTTTTGGGGGGGCCGATACCAGAGGACATTTTGCTTGCTCCCGATGCTCCGCAGAAGTCTTGCAACCGGTGTTGCTGCAGCCACCGTGCTCCAAAAGAAGGCGGAGACAGAGTCGGCTTGCCCCCCTACTATTGATTGATGGAGGCGCGTGGGAAAGACATTAGGAACCTACGCAGAACAGGGATGGATCGAGGGACTCTTTCTCTCCCCTTCCCCCTCCCAATTTGCCGATTGGCGTTCCTTATACACTTAACAGAGCAACAGAGCTGTCCCCGCATTGATGGCGTGGCTCGGCGGAGCTTTCAGTGGTAGACTTTATAAGACCCTCCCACCTTCCACTGCTCCCTGAGGCCGAACAAGAGCATGATACCGCATTCTCCTTAAGCGGAGCCACAAATGCTTATAAAATCGTCACAGCCAGTCTTAGTCCCCTAATTGCTTTCGCTAATAATCTACCTCCCACTTTTGCTTAGGCACCGCACCCAAGATGCTGTAAATTTGCCGGCTGAGAAGGCGCCAAAGGAGCCTCTCCCGAATGAAGGAACCCTGGATGTCATCAATCCAGCGCTAAAAGGCGGCGGCGGGGGGGGAGTGTCTCGCCCCCTTTCGAGCAACAGGGTGGCAGCCTTTATCCTCCACCGTCAATGGCGTGGTGGCTCAACATGCTGGAAGAAGCCAGCTTTCCACGCCAATAAGACTCTTGGCTTGTTTAACTTCATCCACATTGCAGACAGAACCATTAACCAAGTGGCTGGGTTTCTACAACTCGGTTCACTAGTGGCCTAGTTTAGTTGCCCTGTTAGGTAAGCCCAACCAATTCGGAGCAATTTCTTGCTCATAAATCGCTCATAAAACATTCAAACCACGAATCGACCATAATTCGACAGTTAGGGCTAAGCACACCAGCTTAGCGGAAGACGTCTCCTGATTTAAACAAAGGGAGAAACGGTTCAAATTACACTTCGGTCGCCTCCCTGACGTTACAAAGGCGTGCATGGATTACGCGCGCCCCCTCTCCGAACTAGCCAACGCTGTGGTAATTTAAGCTGTAAAAGGCAATGGCTTTTCAATGCAAAAGTTGCGGTTTGGCCCCAGTCAGCTTTTTCAAGCCTTGCTTTCAACCGGAAACGGCCTACTTGGTGACGCGCTAGCAGCCTGGGAGTTAGAGCCACGGCTTGGGGGCGGGGAACAAGTCAGAAAGGGCTTCTCCGGCGGGGGGCCCGTTTCCCTGCTGGGAAAGCGCCTGCGGGGCATTGGGCATTGGGGCGGAATTCGAAAAGGCCGGCTCTTCCCGCTCGGCCCCGGCTTCCCGGCGCCTTAGCTGGAGATGCCCGGCACGCAACCGCCTGCGGCAAGGGAGGCGGAGCTTGCAAGCGGGGTGCGAATCCAAGCTGAACTCCTCTGGGGAACTCCCGTTGCCAGAGCGGGCAGTGGCGCCAGCGGTGCGTGGGTGGTGCACCCCGGGGGAATAACGCGCCTTCTTACGGGAGAAAGTTGTCTCCCGGCGGGGGCGAGAGGCCGGGGGAAGGGAAGTCAGCTGTATCTGGGAAATGGCGCCCGGAGAAGCTGCTGTTACCGCTTGCATGGACTTCCAAGTCAATATTTATTTTTTCCCCGCAAACCGGGATCACAAGCGACGTTTAAAATACTGGTCGTCGCCTGCTCGTGGCCTCTTAAAATGATTTGACGCGGTCCCTCCCGGCCTTAATTTGAAAGAAACTGAGCTACCAATAAAAGAATATTTGTAGCTCAGAGTCGTCTTTGAAACTCTGAGCTTTGTTTTCTTGCAGACGTTTCATTACCCAAACTAGGCAACATCATCAGTGCTAGCTCAAACTGAGCTATGCTAACGAGGAGGGGAGGGGAGGAATGACCCAGAAAGAAACTCTTTTTCCCGCTGCGTCCAATTTCCACACTCGGCCACTTTCCGTCTTGCCGAGCGACTTCCTAACTTTCGCCGGCTTAAAGCGGCCTCCGGGTTGCGTTTTTTGCGGTTCGAAACCTCTGAGCACGGCGAACTCCTCCCACCGTGATGGGAAAGCCAAGGGGATGGATGAGCTAAGAACTTTCTAACCGGGGATGCGCGCGGCGTGGCTTTAAAGAGCAGGCTCCTGGCTCTCGGAGGGCTTAGTCGTCTGCGCCTGTAATACCCCGAGCAGCAATTAGGAGAGATTAGGAGAGAGAACGTGGAAGAAACCAGACCGGGATAGTAGCTGGGGGAAGGCGACTGGGCAAAGGAAAATAAGTGACAGGGGGAGTAAGAGAGAAAGGAGCTAGTCCGGAACTTACTTTCTTTCAAAACAGCGAAGGGTCTTCCCTACCTGAAGCCATCCTACTGCTGGCTGAGAGCTCCAGTAAGTTGAAGGCCCAGCTAGCAAATAAATCGGGCAGAGGGCGCCAAGGGTCAGGCGAGGCTGAGCGGGTGGGTTGCACAAGCACTTCCTGGTCCAAGGTTCCAGCTCGGCTCAGCACAGCTGGGTGTTTTTGGCTGGAAGATGTGACCCAGCCTGGCTGCTGTGTTGCCAGCACTGATGGGCCCTCCTCTCTTCCTCCCTGGCCTCTAAGCGGAAAAAAAAAACAGCTGTTCCTGGAGCGAAGAGGAAGCCGTCTTCGGCGTGGGCAGCCCCGGCTGCCTCGCAAAATTAAATCGCGGTTGGGAGTTCAGGAGCCTCCGCGCAGTGGTGGAAGCGAACCCGGTCAGTCGTTAAGGTTGTCCGAATATAGCACCACCTTGCGGCAGAAATGGAAAACTTAGCAATTATGAAGGGAAAACTTCTGGACAAGTCAGCAAATTCTTGAGAAATTATTTGGTGTTCTCTAATGACCTACCTGATGACAGATGTTTGTAATATTTAAGATGTGAAAAAAGAAAACGCGGGGGGGGCGTCTTATAATCAGTCCTTTCTTTTCAATCCTAAATATAAATCAATCGGATAGGAATGAGAACAAGACTACTGCAATGTCTTTGAAGGCCCAGTACCTTAATGAGACATTATACAGTAGGAGAATGACCTTTGAATCTAGTATAAGTATATTACACCAGAATAATGATAAAAATGATCAGACTTCCTCAAGATAAGCAACTGCAATGAAATGGCACTGCAAATAAATTATTAATGGTTTTAAATGTAAATTAATGTTAAGACTACACAGCAAGTGAGAAAGAATAGTTGTTAGATCAACTTAGGCAATAAATTGTTCATTTTATTTTTAATCATGAGGCAGCCCTATATAAATATTTTATCTGCAATAATTCAAAAATTGGTTGTTTACGTCTAGCCAAATCAGCAGTTTTCCAACTCACAGGATTGATAATCTTATCAGAATTAACCTTTGGTTTATTTTTTCACTCTACAGCTGCCTGTAGAAACAGCTATATAGTACTACATATGCAACCAAGCAAAGCTTGTGGGGACAAAGTTGGAGTAGATTGTACTTTGCAGTTGTGCCCAGAGTCATATGATTTGTTTCTTTTGATGCATTATCACATTACACCATTCAGAAAGATGAATGCAATCCATGATCCTAAAAAGTTTTAATCCTGGCTTAAATTATGATTTGAAAATCTATTTATGGATCTATAAACTCAGCCATTATATCCAGATGATATCAGATTGAAAGACACACAGCACAACTCGAAGGTAGTAATTTTGACAAGCCAAAAGTTAGCCATGATTTTGGTACTGATTAGTCATGGACTCCTTTAGTTTGTGAATTCTGGAGGGGGAGTACTCAAACTCTCTTCTTCCAACATTGTGTTTTGCTTGTGATAAGTTCTGAAAATAGGAAGGCTTAGAAACATCCAGGAGACCATATTAAGATCAGAGAGGAATGTGGAGGAGAAGATGCTGAGTAGCGCAGATGCTGGCTGACAGCTGAAGAGCTATTCTGGCAACAATTACATAGGCAGTGCTAATAGCTATTGAAGAACAAATATTGACTTGTTGGTTTATATCTAAAATAAAGGTTGGTTTATAAACCTTAAATAGACCAAGCGATTTTCACCAATTAATGGAGTTCTGATGAGACTGGGACAAGATTCACTGAAGCAATTGAGGGCATGCCCTGGATAAAAGTGCTGAAGAGGATACCCAAGTAAATAACTCTATAGCTGGGATAAGAAGATCAAAGGTTTACCTATCAAAGATTTTAAAAGCCTGTCACCTATCATCTCTTCAACCTGAGAGTAGATGGTACACTGCCAATTATTTATATAAGCTCTTTTCTTAGACCTAGAGGGTAAATACGAGTAAAACAAAAAAAAAAAATGAGTACCCTAGGATGGACTCAGGGTATAGATA
This sequence comes from Crotalus tigris, assembly GCF_016545835.1. Taxonomy (NCBI): domain Eukaryota; kingdom Metazoa; phylum Chordata; class Lepidosauria; order Squamata; family Viperidae; genus Crotalus; species Crotalus tigris. The sequence goes on along the minus strand of NW_024100417.1, from coordinate 2,710,712 downwards.
ACAGGCTATGGTCATATATGTTAGGAATGCATTCAAATTAAATCATATGTAAACATACATCATACTATGTTAAAAATTGCTTAGAAAGTTTTTGAGACATTTGAAACCGGTCCAGAAAAAATGTATTTTTACTTTAGACTGTGCTAGGCTAAAGGGAGGTGGAAAATTGTTCACTAAAGAACAAAAAGAATTAGCAATGTTGAAGCTGAAAAGTAAAAGCACTTGTTTACTGTGGTAAGATTTGGCTGATAGCCCCAGTGTTTATTGTTTTACAAGGTTGAATAAAGAGAGAATACACTGTAGTCTTGCCCTATCCCAGTCAGATTCTGACACCCTGTTTCTGTGTCCCTGATGACAGTATTCATATATATTAGGATTTATTGTAATAAGGTTGGGAGGTTGGTCTGAAATTAGGAAAGTATAGAATGGTAATTATTTTATTACATCTATAAGGAGTACACAATCAGGACATTTGCATGATTTCTGGACAGTTTTATTAGCAACAGTATAGAAGGGGCTTATCTCAGCCTCCTGGTTTTTTTTTATTTCCCAATTTTGCCTGTGGCTCTAATGCTTCCTAGTAATCTTTAAGCATTAACAGGATATGACCTTGCTTAGCATCCTAAGAGGCTGCCACCTGCTGTTGGCCTGCTAAAGATACTTGTAGCTTATCAATAAATGTTCCATTGATCACCAATACTGTACAGCGACTAAAACTCTTCAGTTGAAACTGAGCTCTATTGAAGACTTTATAGTTGTGTTCACACTCCCTATTACAATATTGAAAAGCCCTACTAATTTTCATCCAAGTACTAACCAGGCCTGGCCTACTTAGCCCTCCAAGACCTGACAAGGTGTTGCCACTCACTGAAGCAAAGAAATACTAACATAATTAAAGTGACAAAATAAGAGCTGCTGTCAGCAAGGTGGAAGAGAAAGTTTCAACTTCACATTTGATTGGCCCAGTCCTGAGAAATACTGGAAGGAACAACATAGTGTGAAAAAAGGAGTTTCTTGCAAAAATGCATTACCCAGCTTTCATGGATGCATGTCTTAAGCAGGTCTCTTCTCTCAATCACCTAAAATATATAAATTGAATGTAACAAGGAAAGGAAATAATCTAAACAACATAGCATTCAATGGACAAACATTGTTAATTGAATAGAATATAATACAAATATAAACTTTCCCACTCTCTGCTGTACATTTAATTAAGAGGAAAAAATGTTTAGAACATGTTGTGCTTGAAAAGAAGATTCACAACCCAATTCCAGACATTCCAAGACTAAAGTGATAGATAAGGAGAAGTAACATCTGCTGATGCATTCTTACCCTTCAATCTACAAAAGAATTGCTCAAATCTGGTGCATTACTCTGGATCCAATTAATGAGTCCAAATGCCTCATACACACTTGGGGAGGATTGTAGAAGTCGATCATACAATGTGATCAAAACTCATGTTCTGTGTTATAATCATTGCTTACAAGATATGATTACCAGTTTTACACATGCAGATTCTGGGATGGCCAGTCATTGTTGATCCTGGAGATAATAATAGCCTAGTCCTGGTCACCCCAGAATCAGCCATTTCTCCCCCAGTGATAGGATTTAGATTGATTGTCAAGTGAGCTTTCAATCCTGAACAACCCAATCAAGATCACTACTGGATGTTCCTGTCCAGAAACTTCCCACACACTGCACTAGGAAAGTATGGATACCCTTTGGGCAATTATAGGGCGTTTTTGCACCATCACTATTTTCATTACCCCAAACTTCAGAAGTAATTTAAATGTGACCAACATTGCTTAACATGGCTAACCTGTAATGCTGAGAAGGAAAGAAAATCACCATGTTGCTTCAAGTTACTAAAGATTTGAAAATTCCTTAAATCTACTATGCACAAAAGGGAAAGAGAAAAATCTAATAGTCGAGCACTGTATTCCAGTCATTCGATATTCTTAATTTCATCCCTACTTCTTTTGTCCCTGACAAGATCTAGGAAACTAGGAAAAAAGGTGGAACTAGGGTCTTAATCACAACAAAATAGAACAGCATCATGATTTTAAGCTTTGCTAGCTGCAACTGAGCCAGATATAACGCAATACAGCTCCAATACAGCTGATATGGTAATAACAGGAGAGCTTTTGATCTAAAGCACGGGTTTCAAACTCTCCACGTCATGTGACATGTTGCAACGTATCACAATTTTTTTTGCATTGCCGGAGCTGGGGTGGGCGCGGCCTCTGTATGATGCAACCAGCCCACGGAACGGCAGTTTGACACCCCTGATCTAAAGCTTTTTTCAGAATTCTTCTCCAGAATCCTTTTGTGGAAGAGCTGTCAGACTGGAGCATTTGATTACACTGACCTGTTTCTCAGACCAAATATATCAATATTCTGCATTTGGCATAGAATACTTTTGACTTCCAGATGGAATTACTATACACGACTACCATGGATGTTATGAAACTGAGCCATATGGTATATGGACAATTTCTTCCAGTTTTGGAAGAAATTATTTGGAAGTACACTTATTTTTAAAAAATGTGGCATTGCCAGGGCTGCACAAAGGCATCATTATACCTAACATTGGTTAATTAGCTCCTAGACCTAAAATCTCTTGAGATACATTGATGATACCTTTAGAACTATGGACAAGAAAAGACAATGCAGGTTTCCATCAGACTCTGATGCTGAGCTGAGCTGAAATCAAGCTATACAAAATATTCAAATATTCAATCTATATCATGATATGCCTTTGTTTCTCTTCCCCCCAGAATTCACTACTAGCCATAGCTGACTAGCCCAAACTCCATGATATGAAGATATCCCATAAGGGGAATTATTTCATAAGGTTCTTTACTGGGATTTATATGAAACTAGGCAGGCTGCAAACTGCTGAATTAATTATGTTTGGAAGAGTTAGCGGTAAAAGGAAACCAGGCCATCAAATAACAGGGTGGCTGGACACCATGAAAGCTGACACTAGCCAGAGCATAAACCCACCCACCCCCAAACATAGTGCAAGTTTGGAAGATGACGAGAGACCTTTCTCATAGAATCATCAAGAGTCAGACATGACTGAATGGATATCATCACAAAGGTAGTAAGAATATACTACGTTTCAGCCTCCTTTAACTAAATGCAAGAATTTCTCACTCTGCCAGGAAAATATTCTCCTAAAATATTCTCACAGAAATAAAATGGCTACGGAAATTATAGAATATAATTTCTATTATAACAGTACTGTTATTAACCTGTCAATGATTCAAATGAAAGAAAATACTAAATTTCTCTCAAGTTGAATTTAACTCCTGGCTAAGCATATGCATATATGATTGCTCTTGTTTTGTTCCAGAATGTGTTTTCACCTTATTGGTCTGACATAGAGTAAGTCTGATATTTCCTTTTATTCTCCCACTCAACTAACTAGTTTGACTCTGCTTGAGCTTATTTTTGAAAGATCAGCCAGTATTCCTTGAGTTATAACATAATTGACAAACCTTTCCGGGAAGGTTTGCACCATTGCCATATTATAGGCAATTCAGTGTAGAATTTGAATTCAAAACATGCTTGTTCTTAAAAATGGTTGCAATTTTTACTGAGAAAGTTAAATATTATTTAATTTTTACGTTTATAGGCCACCAATTGCAACTTCCAATGAGTCTTCTGGGGATTATTTTTCAAAGGTAAAATATTTATGGGCTCTCTTATTTTTCACATCTCTCTGTTCTTTTGTTATATTGTTGTTGTTGTTGTTGCAAATTGTTCCCCGTTCATCCCCCACCCCCAATTTTGTCCTTAGTCCATGATAGGAGCGTTACCAAAATCAGAAGCTGCTACAGAAGCTCCGTAGGCTGTCAAGTTTCATTGTAAGGATTAAAAACATATTCTGGGCAATTGCTTTGCAAAATCACTTTAATCCTTGGCCAGAGAATGGAGTATTTTTAGAAGGCTGAGTACAGGGAATGTCAGATACTCCCTCTTGTAGCCCTTTTGAAAGCACGATGACATGATACCTCCACAGTGAAATCACAGAAGCCCATATTAATGTATTTATAGTAACTGGGATGTTCATCTATTATTTTTTAAAAATAGGAAAACATTGGTTGCCCAGGAAGAGATGGGCGGAAGGGAATCTTGGACACAACTCACAGTGCTTGAAAATGTATCACAGAAGTAGCCTTAATTGGAAATCCTTGTTGTGTAGCCCACAACACAGCTTTCCAAGCAATGCTATTCTAGATCCCTCACCTGACAACATTACTCAACCTTTAATCCAGTGTTTTTGCATTTGTAGGTAGGGAAGAGTTTTGCAGAAATACGTCATCTCTATTTTTTCCAACAGAGAATACTATATTACTTACTGAAGGACACAAACAATTCAGTTATGAATCTGACCACCACTCCTTCTGCTTCCTCTGATCATTATTAGTTAATACCATGTATTTCTTAGCTTAACACACTCTTCCAGTTCAAGTTTGCTCCCTTTGTCCTCTCTTTAGCAATCTGATGAAGTAAATCATTGTTTGCATTTTAAAGACTTTGATATTTAAGTGTTAATATTCCCAAACCCATTTTGTGGTTTGTAGTTGAAACGGACTCTGAATCAAGTTATCTCAGTTTGCCACAATGGGATTAGAGCTGTCTGAGTGCTGAGAAATTGAATCATTTATTAACAGATTTAGCCTTTTTTAGTAACAGTCGTGATCCTCTGATAAATTCTACGTCGTTTTTGTTTGCTTACATTAGGCAAATTAATCTACAGAAAAACTTCTTCTGAATACAGAACATGTAAGTAAGGCTGCCTGGATATCCCAGTTTTCTCTTCATTATTCCGCAGTTTAGAAATCTTGGCTGACAAGAGCCAGCAGCTCTAGCCAACAGTTGAAGACAAACTCAGCTACTGCTTGTTCTTTTGGATCCAGAGGCAATGATCACACCAGTGAATAAAGAAACTTTAAGCTTTATTATTAATTCAAGCAAACAGATCTAAAAGCATAACATAAAAGACATACATACCAAGCAAGATGACACCCACATCTCTTGCAAGCTGCCAAAAACTCCTTAATAAGGACTGCAGAGATACTCTAAGAGTGGCCAATTCCCACAGTACCCAGTGCTGGATTCTGTGCAGAAATTTCCAACAATCAACAACAACCCCAAGGTTTTTATCAAAACTTGGTACTATGACTTCATGGCCCTGCTATGGTCATGAGACTGTAAAACCTGATCTTGACCAGATGACACATGTCTCTGGGGAGGGGAACCAAAAGTTTGAGATTTTTCATAGACTGCAGCTATCTTACCTCCTACCCCCACCCCTTTCTCTTTTATTCAGTAAACAAGAGTAAAAAAAAATCCATTAGGTTTGCTCAGAATGAGTTCTAAACTCCTAGACTTTTCTTAATAGGAAGGAGAAATCAAAATATGCCATGAAACTCCTCGGAGAACAACATTGCTACCACACTGTTTTCTCATCCAGTGCTGGTGTAGAAGGTGTGGCAGCACCATTAAGTAACATGTGGCACAGGATTCCATTCATCCATCTTGGCTCTCTCTTTTGAAACAGAGCAAGCATGGCATTTGTCACCTGCCCATCCATTCACTACTTTCCTTGTTCTGAATACATCTAGAGGACACCAGGATGGTTAAAAAAAAGGGCATCAAATTCAAGAAAGCCCATATGAAATGTCACAACAGTTAGTGTTAGGGAAGGGAAAAAATTAGTCCCATTGTTCTTCTATGTATGAACATTCCGGCACAGGAGTTGCATTGCTAGGGATTTTACATTGCTAGGAAAACACTTTAAATAGTGCAGCAAAATATTTAAAAAGATTCACATAGTGATATTGGGAATGTCACAAAAATTGCCCAGTATATTTAAACAATTTAACCCTCCACATGGAAAGAGAACAGTGCTAAAAGTGCTGCATTTCCCCATACAATTGCAATATGTACTCAGTATACAGTTGTGTAGCAAAAGTACAATTTGAGGGAAGCTATATTAAAGGACCATAAGAAAACCACAATTACTAAGCAAAATATTGTTTGTGCAAAACAGCTTGAGAAATTGTTTTCTTCTTGGTTGATTGGTTAATTGATTAAGTGCCATGAAGACAGTGTCAGCTCTTAGCAACCGTATAGATTTTCTCTTTGACAATCTATCCTTAACCCATCCTTTAGGTCTTCCAACAGTGCGCTTAATCACCACTGTAATTGAGTCCATCCATCCTGCTGCTAGTCATCTTCTTTCCCTAGAAACTTCTCCAGAAAGCTCAGTCTTGATCTTGAAGAAGACTTATCATGTGGTTCTAAGAGTTGACACTGAGTTCATGGTGCAAAATCTTCTTTCATTTGTCATTATGACCTGAATCTCAACATCTGAATCACAACAATTATGCACACGCATTCCAATTGAAAATCTGGGAAGTAAGTATGAGTGTGTTCATATACAAATTTGGATGGGATGAATTTCTTATTCATTCCAGATCAGAACAATACTGCATGTGGCTAACCACTATTCCATGTAAAAGGAAAATTCTTCCTTTGGAAGCTGTGAAGCAATACTGCATTCTCTTAAGTATGGTTATTCTTATCCTTGCAACAATCAGAGGCCCAGCATTTGCAGAGCTTCAGTCTTTATTTCTCAGTGCATCACAAGCAAAAATATTTTTCCTTCTCAGGAAAACCCTGATGCTGTGGCCTTATCTGATCTTACTCCATAACCTTCCTGAGTGCCATGAGGCAGCAATTCCCAACTGTGGTTGTGTTTACCCTGCATAATACCATGGTATGATAATCAATAGTCCATTGAATAAACAATTACTGGTGGGGTTCATACCATATGCAACAACACAAGCTACATTATTGCTCAGTGTATGGTATGAAACCAACTTTTGGCTATTTTTGTTTTCCTTTGAGAAAAGCTAAAATGATCATTTCCATTGTTTGGGAAAGGCTGCCTGGAACTAATTTTAACAAGGCATAGTTATGGGAGAGGCTCAACAGAGGGAAGCATTTTACTTGGTCAGACCTGGTTAGTGCCTGAATCAGAGACCACCAGAGAATTCCAAGGATCTTGGCTAGCTGGAAAAATGTTTTAAAAAATCCGCAAAGAAAACCAGTCCCATATTATTATTGCCTAAGTAACCACAGATATGTGCTGATATGATCACCAGGAACGCAGCTTGCCTTGAGGGCATCTTAAATAATTTCTTTAGTCATGGAACAAGAGTTAACAATAAAGTACCAGTAGGAGCTACTCAGTGCAGCTGTATGTGTTTTGCTCTGTGCAGGGCAGAAAAGAAATTACAGTCCAGTCAAACTTTCAGCATAGCGACAAATTGCACCACATAGAGATGAACAAGTTTATAATTGCTGCAACTAATGTTCAATAGTGACACAAAAGAAGCATTTTGTTTATATTGGGCACCATATCCTCAGGATTCATTAGACAAAGGTTATCTGGGATAGCAGAATGTTAGCAAGGCACCAATCCCATCTAGGCGGGGGAGACAAGGGACCATATGATATCATGTATATCACAACTTCGTATAGATGACTATTGTATTGTGCCTTGTTCATAGCATTTGTTGGACTGGTGCAAATTACATAATTTGTGTCATTTGACTGATAATGTTATGATAAATGGGATAGGATGATGACCTCTACCAGACATCTGTGATCCCCTTTCAAGGTGTCTGCACAACTAATTGAAAACCCAGATTCATTGTAAGATAAATAGCAGACAAGTGACTCGTTGGAAAAACAGCCACTACTGAGATAATATTGCTAAAGTGAGGGATGCCTTATATGGAAATGATAATGCAGCTAGAAAGGCTTAAGGCTAAACTAGATCTGGAATTGAAAAGAAAATATAACCCATTCCTCCCCTGTGACTCTACGATTCTTGGGGAAGCCTCTCTTCAGCAATTGGCATGGGAGATTTTCATGCAAAGGCTACAGTATAGGTTCAAAGTCCCTAAAATCTGCCAATCAATTTTAACAAAACTATAAAGACACTTATACCATCATGGATGTTTTGGCCCATAAATAACATAAAATTCTTTCCTGATTTTTTTTTTTTAACTTAAAAGAAAGCATGATTTGACTGAATTTTTGTGAGGAGAAATTTCAGCAATCCCATGTCACCAGAAATTGTACCATAATGTCAAACTGAGAGCACCAAAGAGAAATATATCTGTAGCTGAGGGGTTCTTGGTGCGCTCGTAGCTTGGTTGTTTTCTTGCAGATATTTCATTATCCAAACTAGGTAACATCAGTGCTGGTCCTATGAGCCCTCATTTCAGCCCTCAGCTACAAATATTCTCTTTTATTGATATCTGTAGTTATTGATCCCCATAAATCTGTGAGTGTTATCATTATCTCAGTTTCTACTTTTTTTTCCAAGAAAAAGTAAATAAAAGGCAAATACCTTTTCATGTGATAGCTCATGTGAAAACTGATCAAATAAATGCAAATAAATGTGTGTGTTTTTTAAAATGATCAGACTCTGATGATGTTACCTCTTGTGTCCTGGGCCTGATGAGGCAGCTCAGCAGGCCCAGAAATGTTGCAAATGGTCCTGGGCAACCCAAAAGCTGCCCGGGACCAGACTGGTTGGCGCTGGCCTTGCGCGCAGGAGCAAGGCACAAACAAAGGAGATTTATGATAGGCTGTTTGGGAAACTATAAAAGGACTGCAAGCCTGTTGGGTTACTGAATGGTAACGTGGAATGAATAAAGAAGAACTTGGTTACAACATGAGTGTGTGTCGCTTCAATGCCGCGAACCCCAAGATGTAAAATTGCCTACTAGCAGAGGAGAATGTCTCACACAACCTGCTGAGAAATTAAGGAAGGCCTCTCCCCTAGGAGGCCCTGCTCTGATCCAGAGAACCACTGATCTCTCTAGAACTGCACCCCTGCTCATTTAAGAATTTGTTGTGGCAAAATGTAAGGATTGATTGGAGGGTGGGAGGATTTGATGAATGAAGATAACACTTTAAACAGCTTTAAACAGCTTAAATGGCAGGGTGGAGAGAACCATAATAAGCCTGTGCTTCTTGCCAGCCTTTAAGGATTAAACTCATACATTGCCCATCTTTTTAATTTCTTCTTTCCAGAAAGAAATAATGGAAAATATGTTCCTTTGAGGAAGGGGGGAATTCCACCCTTTATCCCAGCCTACTCAGCCAGCTGATACAATTGGAAACACTGAAATGCGAGACAGGTTCATCCCAATTCAAAATCCAATGTTTCTAGGATTAATAGTCATATTCCTTTCCTATGTAAAGGACAAAACAAACAAAAAACAAAAGCCTCCAACCCTATATCACTGTCTATCACTTCTAAGTTCATCTCGGAATCTTTGGGTAAGGTCTTTTTTTTTTTTTTTTCAATCACATCAGGCTGAGAAAACTGGGTCCTTGAGCCAGTCTGTTGAAAAGCTCCCAATGGCAATGTTCTCTGAAGATGTTCCTGCTGCTATCTTTATTCCAAGACCAGGCTGAGGCTGAGGCTGAGGCTGAGGCTGAGGCTGAGGCTGAGGAGAAGGAGGAGAAGGAGAAGGAGAAGGAGAAGGAGAAGGAGAAGAAGGAAAAGAAGGAGAAGAAGAAGACTTTGTCTAGTGGAGAGTGAGAGATGCTGCCAGAACCTGGTACACTTCCTGACTATGTGGGAGAGATCAGCAAGGGAATGTTGATAACTGCATCCGATTGCACATGCTTTCACTGCTTGGGGATAACTGCTGTTCAGTTCTACAGGATTGCATGGGGATATTGGTGTATAATTTTGCCACAAACAGATATCTTTAAGTATTAGCACATACCTTAATAGTCCTTTATTTAAGAGACCCAGGAGTACTTTTTTGTCAATAATGGTAATCCCTGGTTTGCATGAAGGGGAAAGGAGCTGCTAACAAATTCTTACATTATATAACTCTCTATTCCATGCTGCACAACTCCTCCATGTCAGTCTAAGTTCTTCTTTTCCCCGCATTAATCTTGGACATCTTGGCTTTTTATAATTGGATTTTGCAGGACATGTGACGAGATAAAAACTCCTCAGAGCTATTGTAACAAAACTGGGTTACCCTACAAGTGGGAGGGAGAAGGAGAGAAAAAGTGCAGTGCAAGAGAAATGGTTTGACTTGATGCTATCTTCTTAACAGTCTTGGACCAATAATCTGTCAGCCTACCGCTTCTAAGCACGGCACATCTAAGAAGCACCTTGTTTATCACTCTGGAGATAGAAATAGCTGAGACCAAAAATTTGAAGACCTGGAAAAAAACAGAGGAATTGGAGGGGCCAAACAAAGTAGAAGACGAAGGTGATATGGGTAGTGGAGCAAGTGCTGAAGACAAGGAACTTGCTAAGAGGTCAAAGGAGTTGGAAAAGAAGCTTCAAGAAGATGGAGATAAAGAGGCAAAGACAGTTAAGCTACTCCTATTAGGTAAGTGTAATATAACAGGCCATTTTATCTTCATGAAGAATGTCTTCTTCATTTTTTGAGGATCCTAGCATCTTTACCTTGGGTGGGGTCAACAAGTGAAAACTAGTGTAGAACTGCTCTTCCTGCACATTTTCTAAATGCTGTCCACAAAGCTTTCTGAAGTTAGACACCAGTTACTCGGTATTAGCAACAGCAGTTCAGATGGAAAAATCTTTAATTTGGTTAGATTTGGTTAGAACTAAGGTTTGGGGTGATTCTGGTATAAACAAGAAATTTAAAAAATTAGAAACTTAAATTTTCTGTTTCCTGAGACAAATTAGTATCAATGGCAGAAGACAGAACAGTGGGACAAATAACTACAGTCCATTGGTTAAAATGAGAGGTCACAGAGATCCTTTTCAGAAGTCAGGGGCATTGGATATTAAAAAATACTATATAGCTTTTCTATAATTTTTATTTTCATATATATTTACATATATTTCAGTGTATATATATATGAGCCTATATTCTGCTCTGGGAAGCTCAGGGGGGGAGGGGGGTGGGTTTTCTGGGGGGGGTTTGGGGAAGGGGAGTCTTGTTATGTCATGTTTAGTTTTTTTTCTTTTGTATATGTTGTTTTTTGTATTGTTATTTTGTTTTTCTGTAAAAATTTATAAAATTTTTTAATAATAATAAAAAAAAAGAAGTCAGGGGCACCGTGTCTGTTAGAAAAGATTAAGTATTTCCAAGAAAGATAATGTAATGCTAAGAAGTGAGGAAAGACAATAGCTTATGTTTCAGAATCGGTAAAATTCTCCCTTATGCTGAAATATTTTCCATGATTAAAAATAAAAGTAAAAGTAAAATTTTGGGAAGGAAGGAAGGAAGGAAGGAAGGAAGGAAGGAAGGAAGGAAGGAAGGAAGGAAGGAAGGAAGGAAGGAAGGATTTCATCTAAAATAGTTTCCTATACAATTGGCTCTTCTCAAATGTGTGGTGAACTTGCTATGTAATCATCATTAAATTTAATTTTTGCCCTATGAAGGAGGCATTGGCAAACAACTTCCAAAATTTTTTGCCAAGAACACTGCAGGATCTTGACCTGGCAGTCATTAGGAGTAAAAAATTGACTAAAACACACACAGACACACATCAAAAAACCATTAATTTTACCAGCAGTCCATAAGTACAGGGCATTGAAAATGCATTGACAATAGTAGTAGTAGTAGTAGTAGTAGTAGTAGTAATAATAATAATAATAATAATAATAATAATAATAATAATAATAATAATAAAGTCATAGAAAATGATAAAATTAAACTGCTCTGGGACTTCAGAATTCAAACAGACAAGCACCTGCAACATAACACCCCAGACTTAACAATTGTCGATAAGAAAGACAAAAAAGTCTGGATAGTGGACGTGGCAGTGCCTGGAGATAGCAGAATAGAAGAGAAAGAACTGGAGAAGATAACAAAATACAAAGACCTACAAATAGAAATAGAAAGACTGTGGCAAAAGCAAGCAAGGGTAGTACCAATAGTAATAGGCTCCTTGGGTGCAATCCCAAAACAACTGGAGCACCACTTGAACACCATTGGCATTGACAAATTCGCTATTAGTCAATTGCAAAAGGCGGCCTTATTAGGAACTGCTTCCATCCTGCGACGATATCTGTAATACCATCAAACATCCACATCTGCCTATCCCAGGTCCTGGGTAAGGACTCGATAGGTAGACAAAATGCCAAATCCAGTCTGAACATCTGGCTGACTGTGCGATGATCAATAATAATAATAATAGTAATAATTCAACAATACTGAATAACTCAGGACATGGCTATCAAACATCAAAAACATCTGCCAGACTATCCCACCTCCTTTATATGGATGATCTGAAGCTGTATGGAAAAACATCATCTGAAATAGAATCGCTGCTCAACACTGTCCGTATATATAGCCAAGATATTGTAATGGAGTTTGGCTTGGACAAATGTGCCACACTTACTATCAAACAAGGAAAATAGTGAAAACTGAAGGAATCAAGATGCCCCACGAAAATAACATTAAGAGTCTGGATGAGGAAGAGTACTACAAATACTTGGGTATCCTTCAAGCTGACAACATCAAGCACACTGAAGTCAAGAAAAAGATTAGAGGTGAATACATCAAGAGAGTGAAGAAGATCTTAAAATCCAAACTCAATGGAGGAAATACCATAAAGGCAATCAACACCTGGGCAATCCCAGTCATTAGGTACACAGCTGGAATAGTGGACTGGACTCAAGCAGAACTAAAAGCAATGGATAGGCAGACCAGAAAAATAATGACAATGAATCATGCCCTTCATCCACGCAGTGACATTGATAGACTTTATCTACCAAGGCAAATAGGTGGGCGTGGAATGCTACAAGTACATCAGATGGTTGAAGAAGAAAAAATGGCTTTGGAAGAATATCTGAAGAACAATGATGAAGATGCACTGAAATTAGTATATCAGGAAGGCTTACTAACTACTGGAGACACCAAACTGGCCTACAAGAAAGACCAAATGAAGAACAGAATAGAGGCATGGGAAGACAAAGCACTACATGGCCAATACATGAAAAAAATAGCTGGGAAAGCAGATAATAATAAAACCTGGCAATGGCTAAGAGCAGAAAAATTGAAGAAAGAGACCGAGGGACTAATTCTGGCTGCACAAGACCAAGCCTTAAGGACAAATGCATACAAAGTCAAAATTGAGAAGACAGCAACAGACAGTAAGTGCCGCCTATGCAAAGAAGCTGAAGAAACAGTGGATCACTTGGTAAGCTGTTGCAAGAAGATTGCACAAACTGATTACAAGCAGCGGCATGACAAAGTAGCAACAATGGTGCATTGGAAGATCTGCAAAAAATATCATTTGCCTGTAAGCAAAAACTGGTGGGATCATAAAATAGAGAAAGTCATAGAAAATGATAAAATTAAACTGCTCTGGGACTTCAGAATTCAAACAGACAAGCACCTGCAACATAACACCCCAGACTTAACAATTGTCGATAAGAAAGACAAAAAAGTCTGGATAGTGGATGTGGCAGTGCCTGGAGATAGCAGAATAGAAGAGAAAGAACTGGAGAAGATAACAAAATACAAAGACCTACAAATAGAAATAGAAAGACTGTGGCAAAAGCAAGCAAGGGTAGTACCAATAGTCATAGGCTCCTTGGGTGCAATCCCAAAACAACTGGAGCACCACTTGAACACCATTGGCATTGACAAATTTGCTATTAGTCAATTGCAAAAGGCGGCCTTATTAGGAACTGCTTCCATCCTGCGACGATATCTGTAATACCATCAAACATCCACATCTGCCTATCCCAGGTCCTGGGTAAGGACTCGATAGGTAGACAAAATGCCAAATCCAGTCTGAACATCTGGCTGACTGTGCGATGATCGATAATAATAATAATAATAAAAATAATATCTGTAATACCATCAAACATCCACGTCTGTCTATCCCAGGTCCTTGGTAAGGACTCGATAGGTAGACAAAATGCCAAATCCAGTCTGAACATCTGGCTGACTGCGATGATGATGATGATGATGATAATGATAATAATAATAATAATAATAAATGATTTATTAAATATATATGCTTCCCAACTGCTAGCAACTCTGGTTGATTTACTATTGTTGAAAATATTTAACAACAAAAAAAGTAAATAAATAAAACAAAACAAAAAGTAGCACAAGACAGAAAAACAACAGCGGCAAAGAAAACAAGCCCAGAGAGGAACAGAAAGCAAGAAAGGAGTATCACATCCTCATCAAAGGCCTGAGGAAAGAGACAGGTCCTTAGCACTCTTCAAAATACCAGTAGGGTGGGACCCATCTGAATTTTGAGAACTCTTATCCCAGAAGGCAGGCACTGCTACAGAGAAAGCATGCTTCTGGGTTCAGACAAATGGCTTTATTTAATTGGTGGAATTCAGAGGGCATACAAATTGAACTGGCCAGATAGATACTATGGGAGGTAAAGAGACCCCAGGTACCAGGTAATCTATGCCATAGAGGGCTTTTTATAGGTGGCAACTGACATCTTGAATTGCACATGGAAATAAACTGGCAACTGGTGCAGTGAAGCAGAGGTGTTCCATAGGCATACTGAGGAATGTCTGTCACTGCCTATATTGCTGGATTCTGGATCAGCTGAAGCTTCCAGATGGTTTAGACTAGAGCATGTTGCAGTAATCAAGCTATGAAGTGACCTGAGAATAAACGACTGTCTGAAGGGTCCACTCAACTTGGAAAGGAAATAACTGGCACATCAGATGAAGTTGGATAAAAGCCTTTCTAGCCATAGCTGTTCACTGAGCAGGAGCTGTGAGTCCAGGAAGACTCCCAAAGTGTGTCACCCCTCCAAGGTCAAAGCTGGAATATCCCCAGATCTGGGTGATCCAAACATCCACAGTTACTTGGTCTGGAAAGGATTGATTTGGATATGGTTTCTTCCGATCCAGACCTGGAACAGAACCGTGACAGCTTCACTTAGCTGGTTCAGAGTTGAAAGACATAACCCAATGTCATCAGCAATCAGTGGATGACCTCACCCAGAAGTTTCATATAAATGTTGAAAAGGAAAGGAGAGAAGCATGCATCACCCCACAAATGAAGGACTTAGGGGACGGTTTCTCCCTGCCTACTAACATCAAATGCAACCAGCCCAGGACAAAGGAAGAGGACCACTGTAAAACAGTGCCCCTAACCTATAGAACCAGCTTAGAAAGATACTATATTTAATGTTATTGAAAGCCTTTGGGAGTTCAAGGAGCAAAAAGACAGATGCCCGACCATCATCCCAGTTCTGTCACTGGTCATCAACAAGTGCAACTACAGCTGTCTCAATACTAAATCCCAGTCTGGAACCTGACTGAAATGTTATCTATTTCCCATCAGCTGCAGGCTGATTGCCTTCTTAATAACCTTCATCACTTTTAAGATTTGGCTGCCCAGGTAGCCAGCTCTCAGTTGTGCCTTCATGCTGTGCTTATCTCATTTGTCCTGTGAGTCATATCCAGTAACTTTGCATAATATAACATCATAACAGCAGATATGCCCTCAGTACTATCCATCTCTACTGGTGCACAATAAAAGACATGTAATTAATGCTCACTCAACTCGACTGGAACATATGTCAGAGGTGAGGTGAAAATAACAACTGCAACTACAACTCTGACTACCAGCTATTCTGGGCAGTTTACAACATGTTGGATTTTATTTCCTGTATTATCAGTGCCCTAATCCATCTGCTGAAGAATGGATATGGTAGCCAGGATCAATCAGATGCAGAAGCAACAATCCATCATCCTCTACCATCCTGAATGGCTATAATACATAATGTCTTTGGACCATCCTGTCCACCTGATGGATGCTTCAACCAATGTGCAAGGATTTTGCTGGTCGGCAACCCAGGATCATAATGCTACTGAGAGTGGAAAGGACATCTAGATCAGGGGTGTCAAACTCAATTTCACTGAGTTTGCGGTTGCCCTTGGGGGGCCGGGTGGGTGTGGCCAGAGTGGGTGCAGCCTATTTGGTGGGTGTGGATTGAGTGGGTGTGGCCTACTGAGTGGGCATGGCCAGTTCTACATCATTTGCGTCAAGAGTACCTGTTGGAGCCTGGGCAGGAGTGGGACAAATCTGAGGGTCTCTGGCAGAAGGGGATGGGATTGGGGCAAGCACCAAGGCATGGTCCACCAGGGCAAGTGCCAAGATGGCCACCACAAAATTGTACATTGGCTCCTGGCTGAGTTGGGGGGGCCGTTTCCTCACTGTTTCCAGGATGGCTTCGCAGGTCACATGAAACCACTTCATGGGCTGCATCCAGCCCCCGGGCCTTATGTTTGACATGTCTGATCTAGATGATACCTAAAAGGCACTTAAAGCTGAAAAATGCTTGGTGCTCTTCCCTCTGCTGACCTGTGCCTTGCAATAGCTGAAGATAGTTCGAGGTTCTCCCAAACCACACTACCCTCTAGTCCCAAATATGTCTGCTTCGGTGATGGAGGTATGTGAGAGGCACCACTATCATTGTGTGCTATAAACACAAATTCCAATAGAGGTAGCTCCCTTATTCTATATAGCTCCTGAACCTTGACAAAACCAGGGCACACACCTCTGCATACACACAGAGAGCTAACCGAAAGACTTGACTTCCCCAATGAAACAGGCTTTAACCAGCAGCTAGAAACGGAAATGTTCTTGAAAAATTTTTTAAAAAATGATTTTAAAAGTATCGGTATTAGGTAGTCCTCACTTAGCAACCATAAATGGGATCAGCAACTTGGTAGCTAAGAACCACTGTCCTAACTGGAAAAATCACATGACCACAAAGGGTTTATAATCTCACTTCCCCTTTGGTTGTTAAGCTGCAGACACTAAGCAAAAAAAAAAAAAAGCCTTAACTCTGTTTGTCACAAGATAGTTGTGAAGTACGCAAATGGCAATCACGTGACTGTGGAACACTATGACCATTGTAAATGCGAGGATTGGTCACAAAGTTATATTTTTAGCGCCATTGTAACTTCAAACAGTCACTGCATGGGGAAGCTAGTAAGAGAGGACTACTTGCAATGGAATGGGTGGAAGGGTGGTTTTCTCTTCTAAGACAGGGGTAGGCAAACTTGGCTCTTTTATGACTCGTGGACTTCAACTCCCAGAATTCCTGAGCCAACTATGCTATGCTGGCTCAGGAATTCTGGGAGTTGAAGTCCACAAGTCATAAAAGAGCCAAGGTTGCCTACCCCTGATCTAAGACAACTCACCATACACCCAGCTATACTGAATCAAAACTGGTAGTAAAAGTAGTAACTAAAATGAGATTGGGGATATAGAGCGAGATATTATTAGATATTATTAGTCACCACTGCTGCAACAGAAGCAACCAGTACAGGGTTGAGTCCAATGGCTTCTAGTAGCAATTTCTTCCTCTGTAGTTTGTTCTCCACTCTTTCACATGGCCAGTTAGATCTAGAATTGTTCTATCTGTCCAATGGGCTCTTTCATTCTTAAACTCAGATCACCTCTTCCCCTAACAAGTACAGGTAGTCCTCAATTTATGATCAGTTCAAAGTTACTACAGACCTGGAGGCTATTTAGGATCTTGAGTCGAAATTCCAAAGGTTGGGCTCCCATCCACGAACATGTGACCAAACTTTGGGTGCTCGACAACCAGGGCATATTACAGCTTTTTGCAGCATCCCAGAGTCATGTGACTGCATTTAAGAATGGTGTTGCTGAAAACCAGCATTTACTTCTGAGTTTGGAAAGCCATTGGTTTATTTAACAACTGCAGCATTTGCTTAACAACAATGGCAGCTACTTGACAATTGCTGTGGCAGCTTAACCACCACCAGGAAAAAGGTTGTAAAATCACGCCAATCACATGACTCACTGGTTTTACAACCATCACAAATTATGACCGTGATGGATTGGCTCCATTACATTGAAAAGTCCAGTGCTATCTATATAAGCCAGTAGCAACAAGTCTCCCTTGTTTACTGACACAGAGACAGGAGAATCAAAACTCCCCAACTGAAAGTGAGAAGACAACACTGGATGATAACTAAACCACAATGAAATTGAAAACACTCCCCCCCACACAAAGTAATTGTGTTTTTAATCTATGTCTGGAACAAAACTATCTGGGACACAGCTGTTTTTGGTTTGGTTTGGTTTGTGCATGAATTGCCCAAACCTGTCTTATTCCTTTCAGCATTCCCTTTAATCCATTAACTGATGAGTTAAAACATGGAAGCTTCATTGTAACATGGCATTACCACTTCCCTGAGAAAAATATAAAAAATTGGATTCAAGTGACTTAGAATACTGTTATTCATTTTAGTCAATGAGAGTTCAAGTTAGTAGTGATAACTTCAAGTTTTTTTTCTGAATATTATTAAATCTGGACTCAGCCCAAACTTTCATTCTTTTAAGTGTGACGTCAGAGACCTTAGTTTCTTCTCTCCAGCCACATTTTCTGCTTCCATGAAATTGACTTGTTTATGGAAACTCTCTGAGTATTAGCTTTAATATTTGCGGTACTCTTCTGATATGCACATTTCTAGGTTCTGGGTTGTCACAAATATGCTAGAATTCAGTCAGATATTATCTAGTTGCAAGTCGTAATCAAGAGCTCAGGTTCCATAAATGAATCTAGAAAGTGAATTTGTTGAATGAAAACTGCCAGCAGGTTAATTTATTTTAAAAAGTAGCACAAAGGATACTTGAGACATGGAAAATTTAGGCTCAGGTGTGTCTTCCAGCCAGCTGTATGAGTTTCTAGTGGTTTAATAGCCACCTTGGCAGCAACTGAGAAACAGAGGCAAGCAACAAGGAATAATTTTTTATGATTAGATCAAGGAAAGGGATTAGAGTGAAGGGAGTCTTGCCCAGTCTAATGTTCTCCCTATGCCAGGGGTTTTCAAACTTGGCTACTTTGAGACTTGTGGACTTCAACTCCCAGAATTCCTCAGCCAGACCTGTCTGGCTGAGGAATTCTGGGAGTTGAAGTCCACAAGTCTCAAAGTGGCCAAGTTTGAAGACCCCTCCCTATGCATTGAACTACAATCCTCATTGTCCCTAGTCACCTTGCTCAGCAGCTGTTTGTAATTTAACTTCTAATTCAACATACCTGGAGGGCAGTGATTTGAGGAAGGCTGTAGTAGGGAATGTATGAACAGAGATGTCACCATGGCTGGAGTAAAAAATCTGTGCTCTGCTTAATTCCTGGAGATTTAGAGGCCACAGTGAAGGCAGGACTGGCCTACTCTATTGCTATTGTTGCTGTTTAGCTCAGCCCACCCTAATACCTGATTTGGAAACCTCAGTAATGAAGAGATGGGGGTTGGATGAGGTGTCCTCCCATATGTAGAATGAAAAATATTTTAATCCTGGCTTCTGCTGCATGGCTTCGTGAGATAACATTATTGTAGAAACAAGTGTACCACAGTTCATGTGGTAGAAGTCACTTAGATCAGCAGTGCTGCTTGTGGAGGCAAGCAGGCATAATCAGTTCTTATGTGCCTCCTGGCAACTTGGATTCATCACAATAACAGCAGGGAAACTGGAATTAAAGTGCTTAAACTCTAATTCTAAGCAGCTTCCCGGTTTGAACTAAACAAGCAGCTTAATATGATGAGATCAAGAAATGGTGCAATGGTTGCTTAAATTAGTGAAGAGCAACAGAAGAAACATTTTGTTAAGAAAGAAGAGGAGTGTGTTTTAGGAAGGCTAGTGCTTCTAGAAAGCAAATAAGGAATGATTTGGAGTAAAAATAGGAACCAGCACTTGCAAAAATAACTTAGTCTTGCAGTTAGGAGTCACTGTGTTTTATGTAAATGCATTTCTGAATATCTATCTGTGTGCATATGATTACATTTTAATAACTTGATAGAATGTTTAATAACCCAACCTAAAGCAATGTTTTCTCAGTCTAGGGCTATTAAAACTGGAACTGTAGTTCTAGGTATAGTCAAAGACAGAGGGGAAAACATTTACAGTGCAATCCTATATACTACATGTCTATTTAAAAATAAAACTCATTAAAGTTGGTATTATCTATACAAACTCTGTGTATCAGGTTGAAACCTAAAAATCTTATTTATTCCTGTATACAAAACGTCTTGGTTATCAAAAGGCAAGTATTTCCATATAATGACAAATTACTACAGAAAATTCTAGCAGTGAATCTATATGAGCTTTTATCATCACTGGGTAGCCTCCTAGATTATTTTTATGCAGACAGAGATATGCAAATATTTCATCCATATATGTTTCATATTTCATAGAAAAAACTTTTTTGCATTGTAGTAAAGATTCTTGTAAGCAAGCTGTGTGAATAATTCATTCTGTTACAAATGAAGGTAGCACTAGAAATCATTTGGAAAACATGATCAGACTCAGCCTATATATTATCAATCTACTTCCAGGTACAGGATTTAAAAAAAGACCTTTGAACATTTATATCCCAACCATATTCGTGCTATGGTAGATTCCCACAAACCGCTCCCAATAGAAGTCGGAATTGGCCTGAATTCCCTCTAATTCCAGCTGGTGCCCACATCTAGTAAGATTGAAAAGACACTCCCAAATTTCACCATAAAGAATTACAAAGGAAAGGCAATGAGGTTGTGTAAAGAAGCTGCTCACAGTGAGCTGTCCCACATCTGATTTGATTTCCATGGTAATTTCCTCCTTAATAATTAGTGTGACTTTTTTTTTTTTAAAGGACTGTGTGTCACAGTAACTCCCACAAGCATTTTAATTTTCCTTCCTGGCATGTCATGCTGTTAAATTATGATCCTTCATCTTTTGTAAGCACATTTAAACTATTCCATTCCAGAAGACCTTCTAGAACAGTGTTTTTGAAACTTAACAACTTTTAAGGTGTGTGGATTACCATTCCCAAAACTCCCTGGTCAGTGCTGATGAGGAATTCTGGGACTTGTAGTTCATACATATTACAGTTACCAAAACACTACGGTACTTTAGAATAAGGCAGTCATAACCAACCCCGATAAGGAGATCCATCACCTTATTCCCTGAGGTTTCGGGCATCTGCAGAGAGCTTATTTTCCCTCATTTTTACCACTCTCCCTCCCAATCCTCTGATATGCTAGCATCATCATAGTTGTTGGAAAAGATGCCCAAATGCAGAATGCTGCCATAGTTCCATTTCAAGTCTTGATTACACAGTTGTCATGCAATTAAGGTCTTGTTCTGGGTATCTGGGAAGCTTTTGATGGCTCTCATTGCTTTGGCTACTATTTTCTACACTTGTTCTTTACACACATTGGGATTTTTGGCAAAATGAGGAATAAATGGACAGAAATAAATGTGGAGCAATAATGGAGGATCTGTGTGGGTTGCTAGCCATTCTCTTTTCTTCTGTAAAGAGAAATCCTTGTTTACCCATAAACCAGGAGGACCTGTGCAGGCCTAATAAGATGCTTGGTTGCTGCTCATCTTGGAAGACACTTCTCTATGTTCAAGCATTGGGCCATGAATGCTCTCCACTAGCTCTAGACTTGCAAGCACACAGGTGTGACTTGGCTCATGGCATCATAAGGTCATCACAAATTAATAGAAAGTGAAGAATCCATTTGTCATGCTTGAGTGAATCTGGAGGTCAACCCAGAGAAAAACATTTCTCTGTATCTTTAGCATGCGATAACATCAATGTTGACATAACTCTGGGTGGCACAGAAATAACTAATGTATATTAGTTATTTGTTCAGACTGGGTCCTGCCTAACAGAGAGCATCTTTAAAAACATTTGGCCTAAGAGAGGCATTTCATGTATGGGAATGGGAAAATGAAGGCTGCTCTTTCCGTAGCCTGGGCAATTAAAGGGAAGGCTCCCTTTTATTTACCACTTAAACCAGTGAGGTTTTTTTAGGCTCAGGTGATACATCCTACTAAGCCAGTGGTTCTCAACCTGTGGGTCGGGACCCCATTTGGGGTCGAACGACCATTTCACGGGGGTCGCCAAACAACACAGTCCGCCATTCCCCCCCCCTTTTCCTTAGCTGTGCTACTCCCTTTTATTCTATTGGCTTTTGAAAGCCAATAGAATAGACTCTCTTGAATAGAGAGCCCGCCAAAAGTCCCATTCCGCAAATGGTGCTACACCAGTTGAGTAGTCCTCGACTTATGACTGGTTGAGTAGTCCTCGACTTACGACCGGTTGGGGGTCGAGGCATTAAAAAGGTTGAGAACCACTGTACTAAGCTATGGTTTGTTTTAATAAATTGCTGAGCCAGATCAATGGCAGAGTTTACATTAAATCAAGATCAAACAAGTCATATTATGGCATAATGAAGCTGGTATCCACAGACTATAATATGGTTTAAAGTTCACTTGTTATGTGAAACATACTGGTTTGTGTTAACAGTATATTGCAGAAGGTTAGCCAAATGTAGTTTGTTCAGTAGATATAATACCATATTTGAGCTAAGCCAGTTTCACATGTCACCTTTTTCTAGTTTTTTTCAAGCTATAAATGTAGTCCTCAATTTACAACCACAATGAAGACCGAAATCAGAATTGATCGCCAAGCACTCTAATTTTGATCACATGACATGTGAATGCTGTGACTGGGTCTAACTCACTTTTTCGATGTCATTGTAAATTTGAACAAATGGTTGAAAGTCAAGGACTACCAACTGTTCTCCTGTAATAAGGTGTAACCTACAAGCATAAACATCAGAGAAGAATCTTCTGAGATCACTGATCATTGATCTTCCTTCACAGAAAAACATATGTTCCCCATGATGTTGTCTTTAAGATAGGCCAGTCATAAAGGCTAATTTTTCATGTTGCACTAAGCTATTATTCTATTTTTTTTTTTTTTACTTTTGCCTTGGTGCGAGGCATGAATCTAGCCATTTCTTGCAAATCATGGTGTATGATCTAGTTATAATGCCTGTTGTCTGTGCGTGGATGCTAGGAGTGGTTGAAGCATATTTGGAACTTGAATGAAGGACCACAAGAAAATCTTCAAACTTAAGACTGGGAAATTGAAGAATATTCTTGAAAAAGCAGTGGCAAGCCATTATAATATTGTTGCAAAAGAGACTACCTGAATGAACCACTAAGTCAAGCTTACTGAGACTTGTATATGGACAAGGACATTATGGTTGGCTTAGCAAACCAATTCACCATGCCCTAATAATTCATCAGTATAATAGTTGAATATATTTCCAGTTGTGATCTCACAATAATTACAGTAGGAAAGCAATACATAATTAACTCAGACCATCCTCTGTCTGCAAAGCAATTCTGACATTAAGCTGTTTTTCATTCCAGGTGCTGGTGAGTCAGGGAAGAGTACAATTGTCAAACAGATGAAGTGAGTATCCCCTTCAAGATCAGCAACCAGGAGCTCAAAAGTTAGCTGTACCCAGCAGCATTTTTAATTAAGTGTTGTCCCACATTGGTTCACGTTTATAGATACTTTTCAGATTGTTGGCAGCAGGAGTGGGCTTAAACTGATTATGGAAGGCTTAGTACACATAAAAATAGCATGTGGTTAAACCAACTGAGGACAACAAGTGGCAACTGCTTGCTTCATAAATTGATTTTGGATAGGATTAAGAGGAAATACCTTTTCATACAACAGTATGTCATGGAGCAATCAATAACTGCATATATGATTTAAAGAACTCCCATAAGGTTTAGGATGTCCCCTTTTTTAGGCTGGTGGATAGAAATGACCATTTAAAGCCAGGTGCTCTTCCTTTAGCATGGTCTTCACTAAGTTTTTTTAAATGAACTTTGTAGGAACTAAATTAGGCTTAAAACTAGAGTAATACTAGGCAAGTGCAAGCTGCATTGAAGATGGAGTGCACAATTATCCACAGCAAGAATTAATTATTGCTACAATAATCAACTGATTATTATAATTAGAGTGGCACAGCACTTGGCACTGAAATGCCTAAAAGTGCGTCAGAGTGCATAGGGGTAAGAACATGGCCTTATCAATAACACCTTCTTGGGGGAAAGTGCATTTGCTTTTACCTGTTGCATGCAAGAACTCAGATCAGAGGCTGGGCTCAGCCTTCTTCAGCAGAAACCTAATGCGCCAAGCCGATGTTTTTGATTACCCAAACTGATACTAGTACTCATAGCTTGGAACAAACTAAGCACTCAAAACCCCTGCTAGGGGAGTTGCTACAAAAAGCGGAAGTCGGTAGAAGACAGAAGAGTTGATACGGAAGTCATGATGTTGAGAGAGTTAAGAAGGAAAGAGGAGATCAGGGTTTAGACATAATAGGCTGCACCAGATGTTAACATTTCACTTAGTGAATGAGTAACAATACTCGGATTTGTTTCCAGTCCTTGTTGAACCATACAGACTCCTTGCCAAGTGGAGAATAAAATCAAAGACAAAACTAGTACTAAGGCTTTGGAATAAAATCAATGGTAGCATTCCATATTCAAGACTTGGGAGTTTTTTTCTCTTTGTACTACAGAATTATCCATCAAGATGGTTACACAGAAGAAGAATGTATGGAGTTCAAAGCAATCATATATAGCAACATACTTCAATCCATCCTATCAATCATCAGGGCCATGACTACTCTGGGCATAGATTTTGCTGATTCAGGTCGCGGGGTGAGTGTTACCAATAGCACATTATTCTTCTAACATGTGTTTCCCCTGAAAGCAATGACAATGGCTAGAAATTGGGATGCAATACAAGCAGGGTGATTGGAGGTGTCAAAAAGTGGCTGCTATTGCATAATTGAAGTCTAGATATTTTTTCTGACATTGCCTCCCACTGCACAGACAGAGCACAGAACATTTTTTTTCCTTTTACATAGGAAAAATATTTTTGATTTGATCAGGCTGGGAACAGGATTGATGTGTATGTGTTGCATATATTTGAGACAAGGAGACTGATACAAACCTTTTTAAATTTGAGTCCAAGAATGACCATGGGATGTTTAATCGATAGTCCAGAATACATATACTGTTTCACTAATTTTATTCTATGGTTTATACATATTTTTCTTATGGGTTAAAAATATAGAAAACCAAAGAATTTGTTTATATAAAAAACAAATATTGGAGGACATTCTATAAGCCTAAAAGTATACTATGTTCAGATGCAATATATAAGGATAGGATACATACACACAGTACCAGATAACATGCATCAAATACAGATGGTTTGTGGAAAACAACCATACTCCAGACTGCTTTTTGGTACCAATACAACCAGTGCCCAAAAGCTTATGCCACACAAAATCTCTTAGCCTGGAACATACCACAAGCAGAGTGAATACTGCATTTTGATGTAGTATATTATGAACCATGTGGTAGACAATGTGGTTTGTTTATGGTTTATGGTTCAGACAACTCCAGACATTTGATGAACTGTTTAAATCATGGTTCAGTAACCATGGGTGTGTGTGTTGCACAAACATGCTCATCACTTTTTTTTTTTTGCTACACAACCTAATGAAGTTAGCCCCTGGAAGTGAAGTAGGTGTGCCTAGCGCCATCTGGTGATTAAAGAAAAGTTTTGAGAGCATTATTTGTTTCCTATTCCATCAATGTGCAAAAGCTGATTCATAGAATAATTACGCCAGCACTGACCTGAGTTATTCTCAAAAGAGTCTTACCTCTTACAGTTCATAACAGGAAGTAATGTACTTTTAAAAAAGAAAAAGAGAGAAGATACTGCTGAAAATGTATAAGACATCAACTAATCCAGGAGTCTGCAACCTTGACAACTTTAAGACTTGTGGATTTCAGCTCCCAGAATTCCTCACCCAGCCAAGTC
This sequence comes from Crotalus tigris, assembly GCF_016545835.1. Lineage (NCBI taxonomy): Eukaryota > Metazoa > Chordata > Lepidosauria > Squamata > Viperidae > Crotalus > Crotalus tigris. Next base: position 2,684,951 of record NW_024100417.1, on the reverse strand, counting down.
TTAAAGTTGTCAAAGTTGAACTAATCAACCATATGGTACTGAAAATATGCTATGTTGGAAGAAAGCACTACACAGATTGTGCCAGAACGGCAATACACAATAACACTTCACTAGAGGAAATACTTTTGGTAGACAAACTAGGCCCCACCAAAATTTTCTCTCTGAAAGAAGCTGATATATTGTCAAGAAAGTTATTACTTTCTTCTATTTTTTTTCTCCCCGTATGAATAACAAAAGCAATAGCACTTAGACTTATATATCACTCCGTAGTGCTTTACAACACTGTCTGGGTGGTTTACAATGTCAGCATATTGCCCCCAACAATCTGGGTCCTCATTTTGAAGGATGGAAGGCTGAGTCAAACTTGAGCCCCCACCAGGGTCAATTTCCAGGCTGTGGGCAGAGTTAGCAGCCTGCAGTACTATATTCCAATCATTGCACTACTGGGGCTCAGTGTTCTTCCTTCCACGTGCTTCTCTGCTTTGGTGTTTTCTAGTTTGATGCATGGGTCATATAAAGCCTGTCTCTGCAAGCTAGAACTTCCCAGCTGAAAACAGTGGACATCTTGTATAGGTGACCTCATAACTACATGAAGATGAGCCTTGCATTCCATATCCAGCCCCCAAGGAAACAAGATTGTGCTTATGGGCTCTGTGTTTTTATAGGATGAGCAACGGCAGCTGTACAGTTTGGCTGATTCCATTGAAGAGGGTACCATGCCCCCAGAATTGGTGACTTGTATAAAGAAACTTTGGGCTGATGGAGGAGTTCAAGCCTGCTTTGATCGAGCAGCTGAATATCAGCTCAATGATTCTGCTGCATAGTAAGTCTGAGCCAACTATTGCAACGATTGAAAGATTACCTTATTGGGAAGGCAATTAAGCCCCCTCAGAGGATTGTGATAATGAGATTGCACAAATGTCGTATCAACATAAGATATTTGTGCAATCACATTATCACAACCCTTTGTGATAATGAGATGGCAACTCCTCAACCTGATAATAGGAATTTCTCCTTGCATAGTTTGTTGTCTTTTCAAATAAAACCAGTTGTCTTGTGCATGCTTCAAAAATGATTTGGAGAAATGGTTCAGAATATGTGGATAATTAGATCAACATCTCTTTAAAACAGCTGTATGGATGCTTCAAAGAGTGTTGTGCTTCCACTTCTTAAATCCTGCCAAGAGTACTACAAAAATTTGTCCAGGCAGTAGCCAGGAGTCAATACTGACTCAAAGATAAAAAGAGAGAGACCTTTTTCAGTCTAACCTGGTTTAGAAACAGAGAGACAGCAACTCTATTGAATTTGCTTGATATCTCAGCACTTTTGATCCTGTCAGTCACCATATCCTCCTGAGCCATCTCCGTAAGTTTGGCAGGGAGAGAGTTTGGGGCAGAACCAATATACTGTGATAAAAGCAATTCCATTCCTATTTATAAGGATGGTCCTAGAGTGTGTCTCTGCTTTTTTGTGGAATAATAGCAAGTATTACATTAATCCCAGTGGGACAGACATTAGCGAAAAATGTTGTCAGTATGCTGATGATGTTAATGTTCTACTTTTCTATAGAAAAGTAGAATCAAGAGGTGTGGCATTTATTCTGGAAATTGGGGTGATATGGATGAGGATCAAGAAGTTAAGGTTGAACCCTGAAGAATTTGTTGTTGTTGTTGTTAATTGCGAAGTCGTGTCTGACCCATCGCGACCCCATGGACAACATTCCTCCAGGTCTTCCTGTCCTCTACCATCTTCTGGAGTCCATTTAAGTTCACACCTATGCTTCAGTGACTCCATCCAGCCATCTTATTCTCTGTCGTCCCCTTCTTCTATTGCCCTCAATCTTTCCCAGCATTAGGCCCTTCTCCAGTGAGTCCTTCCTTCTCATTAGGTGGCCAAAATATTTGAGTTTCAGCTTCAGGATCTGGCCTTCTAAAGAGCAGTCAGGGTCCAAATCAGATAGCTGTAGTTCCTCAGAAAGAATGGATACATAATTTTGGATGTTCTAGAGTCATCATTGCCATGGGATCCACAAGAGATTGCTGTGGCCAAAAACATCTGTTTCCAGATAGCTTGATATACCAACTTGTAAATAAGAAAAGTCCCTGCTCTATATATCCAGACCTTCTGTGAATGCTGTGTTTGGTTTTTATTTATTTTCTTTTATTCTGTCATGTTTTTATATAAATGTCCTATTATATTCTGTTTAATCTATTGTATATACTATAGTTTATTAATTGTTTAATTTACAAAACTGTACAAAGTAAAATATAAATATTAACTACAGACTACTCCAATAACATAGATAAGGCTGATCATATTTATCCTACATCCTCTATCCTCATTAGTCAATTTATTATAGTCCTAAGCTGCTTTTGCACAAGTGGGCAGATCTGTACTTTTGAAAGCATGTTGTGTATGCTTCAAGGAAAAGGCCTTCACAGTGAGCACAGAGAGAATCTAGTATTGGTTCCAGAAGGAACCCAACGCTGATCAGAACTTGCGTGGCTTTCTAAATCCTCTTCTGAAGATGCGTATTTTGACTTCTTAGGGGATAGTTGATTAAGATAAAAGAGAAAATGTTTTCTTAGATTTATTTTCAGCTTTCAATTATTGCTTTTCCAAACTCTTTAGAAAGGAAAAGATTAATAGGAATGTCATTATTTTGAAGTCAGTCAGGTAATAATTTGGAATTAGGAGAGAATTAAGGAAGGAGACATTCTAGTTAATAGTCTTGAATAAGTACAATGGAAGTTAGTGAATACATTTTTGAATAAATTATCTCACAGCCCAAGGAATTTTTGTTACTCATATCTGATTTAGGAGGAGAAAACAAGTGCTGTATGTGAAGGTACAGCCTGCTCGTTTTCCATAATGTTATAATTTTCTTTAACAATCTCAGTTAACAATGTCATTTCTGGGACTGCAAATCCTGATTATATCAGTCACTGAATTTCATTGTGCACTTGGTTTTGGGTATACATATCTGCAATATTACACGTACCTGATTGATCAGATATGATTCAAACTATTTATTTGCATAATTCTGTACTAATATTCAATTTCAAGGGGGAATTTAGCATTTTGGGAGCAAATATTGCTACAATATAGAGATATAATATGGGATGCATATACCTCCAAATTCCTACTGGTATTGCTGACTAAAAGTTGTGTCTCTTTTTGCCAATTAATATTTTGCAACAGAAGTCTACTAAACCCTTTCAGACTTCATTCCTAAGCGAATATCTTTCATATGTGATGAGCTATAGCTCTTATCTTCCCCAGCCAGCATGACAGCCAACAAGATTTATCATCCAATGTATTTAGAAGGCACTAAATTGGCAAATGCCATATTTACAAAATGTTTATGCAATTGTAAGAGCAAATAGAGCCAAATATATAAGACTATACAATACACTAGAAAACAAATGGTCAAAAATCTGTTAATCTGTTAGCCTTAACAATATAATAACTTGCAATTGCTGTGCAGTCCTAACCAAATTTGAACAGCAGAGGTTTGCCATTTCTGCTCTTGCTACATTAGCCAGGTGTTAACCAATGTTTATAGCACATTTTCCTTAACGGTATACAAAGGAAAGCAGAATATGTTGACATTAAATCATAGTAATTTCAGTTTGATATTTCTGGAAGATAGGAGTTCAAAATCCTGCTCAAGCCATTAAAACTTTAGGAAACTTTGACACAGTTCTATCAAATTATAATATAGATGGCATATGACACATGCTATTATATATTCCTACACCATGCTAAGAAATTAAATTGCATCCCATTCCTCTGTAGCTATCTTAATCAACTGGACAGGATCACCGCTGCCAACTATCTTCCCAATGAACAGGATGTATTGCGATCCCGTGTTAAGACCACAGGTATCATAGAAACAAGGTTCTCAGTCAAGGATCTTAATTTCAGGTGAGCAAAACCTGCTCTGAAATGTTAATTTTTTCTTTCCATTTTCTCCAACTAATTTTTAGGATGTATAAATCCTATTTTAGTTCTGTTTTGCCTTTCCTCCACTTGTATACACTTCAGGGTACTGCGGCATCCAGAAGTCTTTCTGCCACATTTTTTTACCTTATGTGTAAAGCTGGCCATTAGCAGCAGGACACTCTTAGGAGCAACCTTAATTCCATGTCTCTTTGTGCCCATAGCAAAAGCTTAACTTTTCAAGGTATTTCTATTTCTAATTTGATATCTATTGTTTCAAAAAAAAATTGTGTTAAATGTTTGACTGAAAAATGGAAGTACTTTTCTAAATTACATTGTCACCTTCACACCTTTGCCTAAGTAGATTGCCCCAAATTTGTGTCTTCTAGATGACTTCACGTTCAATCTCATAATCTCCAAGATCCAAGGATTTTGGAAACTATGGATTGAAACCCTACACAAGTGCAAATTGTGGGAAGTTGAATAGTTTCTTCCATGTGTATCTTTAACCAGTGTGATAGACGGCAAATACACATCCTTCTAAAGTTCCAAACATCTGTTCCTTGAAACCACATTGCTTTGGGAAGATTTTCCTCTGGTTTCAAATGTTCCAACGTCATTGTCACATGCACAGTTCTTCTTTTTTCAGGATGTTTGATGTAGGTGGGCAGAGATCAGAGCGCAAAAAGTGGATCCACTGCTTTGAAGGGGTGACCTGCATCATCTTCTGTGGCGCTCTTAGTGCCTATGACATGGTCTTGGTAGAAGACGATGATATGGTATGTTTGCTAGCTCAGACTGTATATACGATGAATGATAGTTCCAAACATATACTTGGTTCTGCTTTGAAATTCATCAGCCCCATAAAGAAAAACTTAGTTCAGTCATCCTTTCTACTTCATGCTAATAAAGAATGCCAGAACTTTATAATTGCATTAGCAGCCTGGTTACAGCCAAAGAAGGGAAAATTAAAGGAACTTAAATGTAGCCAGTCGGGGTGTTGTTGTTTTTGTTTTTTGTTGTTTTGAAATTGTGCTGCTTTCATTCAAGCCCAAGTAACAAAACAATCTGGAATAAGAATTCAATTCCTAGTTCTGCTGAAGGAGTTGCTATAAGTCAAAGTGGAATCAATTTTTGTCCAATTTCAGAAAGTCTTTGTCATTTTTAAAAAATGATTATCTCTGTAAACCCCACTGAACCATAGATAATGCAATCTTCACCAACAGCTATTTGAAGGATCATCTCCAACACACGTATAAAATATTTCAGCTATAAAAATGTTTTAGTTGCTTATTTTTCAGCAGATTGAATTGTAGATGACAGGAGGCTTTCTCTCAATAAAGTGAGAGAAGATAGCTAAATAGAATTTGCTGAAAGTAACCGCTGTTTTCTTGTAACCAGGGGAAAGACTACCTAGTATCTATAGATACAGGTAGTCCTCAACTTACAACAATTGAGCCCAAAATTTATGTTGCTAAGTGAGAAATTTGTTAAGTGAGTTTTGCCCCATTTTACAACTTTTCTTGCCACATTTGTTAAATAAATCACTGCAGCTGTTAAACTGGTAACACTGTTTATTTATTTATTTATTTATTTATTTATGAGACTTATATACCGCTTTAAGTGCAAGCACTCTCTAAGCGGTGTACACCAGTAAGCAATGTATATATATATTTACATTGCCCCCAACAATCTGGGTCCTCATTTTACCTACCCCGGAAGGATGGAAGGCTGAGTCAACCTTGAGCCGGTGAGATTTGAACCGCTGACCTGCTGAACACAGTCAGCTAAAGTGGCCTGCAGTACTGCACTCTAACTGCTGCGCCACCTCGGCTCTTCCCACTGTTGTTAAGTGAATCTGGCTTCCCCATCGACTTTGCTTGTCAGAAGGCTGCAGTGATCACATGACCTCAGGGACACTGCAACCATCATAAATGTGGGTCAGTTGTCAAGCATCCAGATGTAAATTACATGATCATAGGGATGCTACAACAGTTATAAGTGTGAAAAATGGTTATAAGTCACTTTTTTCAGTGCCGTTGTAACTTCAAAACAGCCACTAAGCAAAATGCTCTAAGTTGAGGACTACCTGTATTTCTTCTGACATGCACTTAAAATATGCTTTTGACAGCAACGATTAAAAGCTGGCATGCAACAGAACAGTCAGAACTTGCAGCATCATCCTTATTTCTGTATCTCTGTGCCCTTCACCAGGAATGTTTCACAGACATTCTTAGAAAATAACAAGGTGAGGAAAGACCTCGTGGCTTCTGGAATTCTGTCCAGACCACTTAGCAATGCAGCCAGGAGGGAAGTGGGGTGAGGAGAGGGTTTAAGATGAAACAGTCAGCAATGGATTAAACCACTGCTGAAAGACTTCTCTCTCCTGGGGATGCACTGTGGGAGTTTTTTCCCCCCTTCCAAGCTCATTTTCAACACAATTTTTATTTTGCTAGTTTTTCTCCTGCATCTAAAATGTAGTCCCATTCCATTCCATTTTTTGCAGAGCTATTCTGTTAATAGACCAGTGGACAAAATCCGGAGCACCTTCACAAATTTCTTCCCAACATTCCATTGGAGTTAGAATATTAATGGGTGCATAGCTACAGTTTGTTATTTTGTTTACAAGTGTGTCCAACATTCAGAAATCAAAGCCAAGCTAGATGGTAAAGAGCACTCTGAGAGACTAGATAATGATCTAGACCAGGGGTCCCCAACCACCGGTCCATGGACTGGCACTGGTCCGCAGCATGCCAGCAAGCAAGCCGCACAAACAAGCAAAGCTCCATCCTCAGGATGCCAGCAGTATTGAAAACCACACCTCCTCTGGTCTGCAGAAAAACCTTCCTCCATGGCACCGGTCCCTGATGCCCAAAAGGTTGGGGATCTCTGATCTAGACCAAGTACTCCTTTGTCATATCCACTGGAGCAGAGCTACAATGGTACTTTGCCACATGGCAGGTGGTACATGATTGCTAGTCAAGTGTAGCAGGGGAGGGGATGAGCAAAGCGAGCCAAGCCTGAGGGAGAGGCAGCTGCAGGACTGTCTGGGCTTGGCAGAAGCCCCAGGAGCTGGCAGGGCTCCAGCTGTTTGGCTCCAGCTGATTGGCACTTCCGGAAGCAGCTTGGAGCTGGAAGTGAACTGAAGAAAAAGGGGGGGATTGGAGAGGCTATAAAAGAATGTGGTTTGGGTGGGGAAAAAAGACATCAGGAAAGGTTTAATCCCTTTAAACAAATGTAATTAGTTTTACCCGCTTTAATTGAGTCTGTGGCTTTTAGAAAGTTTTCTTTGAAGGTAAACAGGCTTAATTTAAAGCTAAAGCTTTTTGCAATTGCCGGAGCCTTTCAGTCAAGGATTGCAACATTGTGACATGTGACACACCTGAGGCAGCTTAAAGAGAAAAAAAATGGAGTTTGTGTTTCTTTATTTTCTTGCTTTGCACTTGATTCCTGTGTCTTTAAGGGTACAGGGAAGGGATTGGAAAAGCTCAGAAGGGCCAGCCAGCTAGCTCAGGAGTCTACAAACTTAGCAACTTTAAGACCTGTGGACTTCAACTCCCAGAATTCCTCAACCAGCCATGAGGGCTGAGGAATTCTGGGAGCTGAAGTCCACAAGTCATAAAAGTGCCTAGTTTGAATTCATCATACGTTTATCAGTGCAAAGGGAAAGTGATTCAGCAAAGGAACAGCCACAGAAGAAATTAAAACTGGTACTTTTTTACTTTTTTTCTACAGTTTCTAATATTTTATTAGATTATAGAATAAAATACAAAAATACAAAAGCAAAGAGTAGGACACCGTGGGGAGGAAAAAGGGGGGGAAGAGGGGGAGAAGGGAAAAAGAACATACTTTCTCTGTTGCCGTAGAAGGAAGCATTAACATTGAACCTCAACTTTTTACTTTTCCATAATATTATAAACTAGCCATTTCTATAACAACAAATGAATCTAATCAGTAAAACCCAAAATCCCCCCCCCTTTTTTGACACTATTTGGTGGTACTCAAATATTGTCATGTCCTAAAAGTGGTACAATCTGTGAAAAGGTTGAAAAGCCCTGCACTGGAGCAAACATTTGCAAATGTGCCTCTCAGGGCAGCCAGTTTAAGCTAGCATGACCTCAACATCTCAGTGTTTTCACCATTCTAAAAAGTTGCTTAGCCTTTAAGATTATTGAAGGATGGAACATTTCCCTTCCTGCATAGGAATTAGGAGTGGCAAAGCCACAAAAACACCTCTCAACAGCTCATTTTTATCTTCCAGCTAGCATTATAAAGAGTAAAAACTTTGATTAAATGCAACAGGTAGATAAGAAGATATAAAATCAATTTTGTGAGTTCAGTATTATTTTGTAATCCAAAACCAAAATGCACTGGGGGGGGGGGGGAAATACAGCATTTAGATCAGCAAAAGAAAAGGCAGGGGCTGCTCCCTTGAGACACATTTTGTCTGGATCCAAGCCACTTCTTGCAAGTTGTCTGAAATGTTATTGTTTTAATGTTAGCAATTATATATGATACTGTTTATTTTCTGGTATTTTTTTTGCATTTTTCAATGTGAAAAGTTAAGAGTCTTTTTTAACTCTAAGGAAATCATCAGTAGGAATTTGACTTTTAATCACTGCTTCTTTGTTCCCATTACTGCGTACCATTTATTTTGCATATTCATTGAAATGTTTATTTTTTGTTTAAATTAACAAACAGCAGAATATTTAATAAAATATTAGGTAGCCTCAGGTATCACTGTTCCTTTTAAACTTAACTTTTTAAAGTTCTTCTCTTTAGAACCGCATGCATGAATCTTTGCATCTCTTCAACAGTATCTGTAATCACAAGTTCTTTGCTGCCACTTCCATAATTCTTTTCTTGAATAAGAAGGACCTCTTTGAGGAAAAAATCAAGAAAGTACATCTCAGCATTTGCTTCCCTGACTATGATGGTGAGTTGGAACATTTCTCTCATTTTCATGAAAGCCAAAATAATTTGCTCAAAGAGCTAAATGAGAAAAAGGCTTTCCTCTTACACCAGTGTACAGTTGGCTGGGGCAGTTTCCCCAACTAAGTAACTTCCCCATGGAATGGATTAATTATCAACATTCCCAAATAGCATGTCCAGCAGTTTTGCTGCTTGAAGTTATAGCAGTTCAAGACATTTGGCGAGGATCAGGTTGAATATACTTAATGCCTAGAGTTGTTCCATATGAGATGGGCAGCAAATACATTTCATAATAAGTAAATGATACTTTATACATTGATGAACAAACTGCTAGGTTTAAAGTAATTTACTATTGAAATTGAAATGTATCAATTCAATAAGAAATTCACATACATACAACTTATTCAATTGATTCAAAAATGGCTTGTTCTATAAAATAACACAGTAAAGAAGTTATTACACTTAAGAAATGTAAGTTTTAAAAATGACTGCAGTTACATTGTAAAGGCTTGTCAGGCTTACTGTCAAAGAGAACTGCCCATTTCAATTTACATGTTTCATTGAGTTACTTCCTATGCTATATAACAGTGTTTCCCAAACTTGACAATTTTAAGGCATGAGGACTTCAACTCCCGATGCCTTAAAATTGTCAAGTTTGGGAAACACTGCTATATAATATTCATATGAAAGAAAGTGGGAATATGAGCATTTTATTGGTTTCTTTTTGTTCAAGAATTGCTATAACAGTTCTGATAATAAAATAAGTTGTGGGTTGACACACCAAAGTAATGTAACACTAGTATCACATAAAAAAATCACGTTCCAAGATGCAGATGGAAACACACACAACTGGATTGAAAGATCTGTGGGATATTTCCTTTGGTGCAAGAAATCTGTTAAATGATTTTACCTGCCTCCTCAGTATCTAATCAAGGGTTGGGAACATTGTAGGCAACAATATGGAGGAGTAAGCAAATGGTTACGTTTACATTGCCTTTCCTCTAGGACAGTGTTTCTCAACCTTAGTAACTTGAAGAGGTATGAACTTCAACTCCCAGAATTCCCCAGCCAGCTGTGCTGGCTGGGGAATTCTGGGAGTTGAAGTCCATACCTCTTCAAGTTGCCGAGGTTGAGAAACACTGCTCTAGGAACTCTCAAGGCAACATATAGCATATACCACTTCTTTTTCATTTCCACCAGGAGAAAATGTTGTTAGATCTAAGGCTCTTGTAAATGAGTAACTCAGGATCCAAACAATAAGTGATACTTTTTAACACCTGTTTAGTTTATATTTTCCTATTTCCTTTTCCCAACAGGCCCCAATACATTTGACGATGCAGGCAACTACATCAAGCTTCAGTTTCTTGATCTAAACATGAGAAAAGATGCAAAAGAAATTTATAGTCACATGACTTGTGCCACAGATACACAAAACGTCAAATTTGTATTTGATGCAGTAACAGATGTAATCATCAAAGAGAACCTAAAGGACTGTGGTCTCTTCTAAGCTTTTTAAAAGAAAAGGTAACTACATTCAATTATCAGTTCCTAAAGTAGGAATTAGGCAGTAAGTATACTTTAGCATTTCCTTACTTATGCTTGTAACTATACTTCTGAACAGTAGTGCTTAAAGTTGAATGTGCATAATAACTAAATGAAAACAGTAACCAAGTCAGCTAGGCTACATATATAATAGGAAGCAGCAGTTAAACTGCAACAGGATGCTTGCATTAAAACTATGCAAGTACTCTGCTATTTCAGTTCCTTTGCCATAATAATTTATAATAATTATTACATCAGAAGAGTTAGCACCATTGCCAAATTCTTCGCTTAGCAATTATTTCCAAAACGGGTTTGAAGATACTAATGCAACAAAGAGAAATTTTAAGGAAATCACAGGTAATAAGGTCCCATGTGATTACAAAACAAGCTCATGTAAGCAAAAGGGGCGCTGTCTTACCTGAACGCCTTTTCTCAGTACGGAGATGGAGAATCCACCAATGGGTTTTCTCTGTCTGTCTGTTCTTGAGACCAAGGAGCCAAACTTGACATGCCCTCTCTTGGTAGGAGATCCAGTCTTGACAAGGGCGAAAGTGGCTGATGCAAGGACAAGGTATTGGCTCTCTAATCCCTAATAACAGCCTAACTGACCTTAGGGTGAGTGTGGATTCTCCATCTCTGTACTGAGAAAAGGCGTTCAGGTAAGACAACGCCCCTTCTCCAGTACAGGAGATGGAGAATCCACCAATGGAACATACCAAAGCCTCACTGTCCCAATGGGTGGGAAACAGATAAGGCTGGATCTACGTCCCTGGAAACCACCTGTTGTAGCACCCTCCTACCAAAGGAGGCGTCCGCGGAAGTGAAGCGGTCAATCCTATAATGGCATACAAAAGGGGAGGGCGAAGACCATGTTGCAGCCCTGCAAATCTCCTTGATGGATGCCTGAGTAGCCCATGCCGCAGATGTTGCAGCGCTGCGAGTGGAATGGGTTGTGATATGACTTGGAGCCGGCAAAGACGAAGACAGGTACGCCTCCGCGATACAAGCACTGATCCACCTGTCTATAGTGGCAGCAAACACCTTCTGTCCCAGGGAAGCAGGGTGGAAGGAAATAAAGAGGGCCTCAGATCTGCGAAAGGCTTCCGTGCGTTTAATGTAACACCGCAGGGCCCTGCGGACATCCAGTGTGTGCCACTGCCGCTCCAAGTCATGGGAAGGATTGAGACAAAAATTAGGCAAAATTACTTCCTGTGCCCGATGGAAGAGTGAGTTGACCTTGGGCATGAAGGTGGGATCCAACTGAAGTACTACTCGGTCTCGGTGGAAGATGCAAAGATCGTTCCTGACCGAGAGAGCAGCCATCTCAGAGATACACCTGGCTGACATGATGGCGATTAAGAATGCAACCTTATGAGACAAGGCCCGCAATGGTATATCAGCAATGGGTTCAAAGGGCAGTTTAGTGAGTGCGCGAAGCCCCCAAGGCAGCTCCCAAGAGGGACACCTGTGTACCACTGGAGGCCTAGTGTTACATGCGCCGTTGATGAATGCGCGTATCCTAGGATGGTGAGCCAGGGGAACCGAATCTATGCAAGTGAGCAACGTCGATAAGGCCGCCACCTGCCTACGAATGGTCGCAGGGGCCAGGCCTCTGTCCAGACCGTCGAGAAGGTAATCTATAATCTGAGGAACAGTTAGTTTGTAAATATCCAGTTTCCGCTTTCTGCATCAATGGCAAAAATTCTTCCAGGTGGAATCATAGATGTGATTGGTTGCCGGCCCACAAGAGACCTGGATCATGGTGATTGCCCGTGGTGAGAACAACTCTTGTGTCATGATGGTGTGTTCAAGCACCAGGCAGCTAACTGTAACCACTGAGGGTCCAGATGTTGGAGGACCCCCTGGTGTAAGGATACACGATGCGGGGGAATCTTCCATGGGGGAGACCGGGACATATTCATTAGGTCAGCAAACCAGGGTCTCTATGGCCAGTATGGGCCACAAGGATCACTTCCGCCTGCTCCTGGAACAGTTTGCAGATGGTCGCCGGAATGAGCGGAAGGGGAGGGAAGGCATAAAGTAGACCTCTCGGTCACGGAGACCGCAGGGCATCCGTCCCCTCCGCCCTTGGGAAGTAATAATGGGAAAAATAGCTGGGGAGTTGGGCATTGCTCGATGATGCAAACAGGTCGAGGACTGGATGGCCGAACCTTCAGGATATCTCAGAAAAAAGATCTGGATGTAGTCCCCATTCCTAGGGGTCTATCGTAGAGTGACTGGTTCTTGACCCCCGAGATGTGTTCGGTCCTGAGGGAGGCCAGGTTGGACTCTGCCCAGGATCCCAGCAACTGGGCCTCGGACATAAGTGTTCACGTGGGCCTTGGATACAACATTGTCCATGAGGATCAGTATGTGACGGCCCCTGACCTGGTGGCGGAATTGACGAAGAGCTAAGTGAATGACCCTGAGTTCCAGCCAATTGATGTTGTGTCTCAAGTCTGTGCAGGACCAACAGCCCTGCGCAAACTGAGACTGTAGATGGGCTCCCCAGCCAAATAGGCTGGCGTCTGTCGTGATGGTGAGGCAGTCCGGCTCTTTGAAAGATGACCCTTTGGTTACCACTTGTGAGAACCACCATCGAAGAGACCTGAGGGTGTGGACCAGGAGCCTCACTTGCCGGTTGGATGAGCTGGCATTCAACCGCTGGAATGGTAGGAGGAACCATTGGAGATCCCACAAGTGGAGTCTGGCCCAGGGAACTATGGCTGTGCAGGAGACCATCTTTCCCAGAAGTTGGGAGAATAAGACCAGTGGAACGGTGCAGTCCTTGTACACCCGGTGAGCCAGATCCCTGATGCTGACCAACTGCTCCTGGGAGAAATAGACCATGCAGTTTGTGGTGTCTATAATGGCTCCCAGGTGCAGAAGCCTGGTTGAGGGAACCATCTGGCTTTTTTCTTTTTTTGGAAGTTTACCGAGAACCCGTGCTGTTGGAGGACCTGAATAGTTAGTTCCAGGTCCGACTGGGCTGCCCGGAAGGAGGACACTTGGATCAAGATGTCATCCAGGTAACACTGGACACGTACCAGTACCTTCCATAGATGGGTGGCTAGCACAGCCAGGATCTTGGTGAACACCCTGGGCGCCAAGGAAAGGCCAAACGGGAGGGCCTTGTATTGAAAATGGTGACCCCTGTAATAGAACCTGAGGAACCGCCGGTGATCTGGAAGGATGGGGATGTGGAGATACGCTTCCGTGAGGTCTACTGACACCAGGAAGTCTCCCTGTCTGATGCCTCCCAGGATGGACTGGAGTGATTGCATTTTGAATTTTTTGTATGTGATGTAATGATTCAGATCTTTGAGGTGCAGAATTGCTCTCCATCCTCCTGAGGTCTTAGGAACGACGAAGAGGATGGAGTAGAATCCCTTCCCCTTCTGATCAGGCGGTATCTATGGCCTGAATATCTAATAGATGGTGAATGGCCTCCTGCATAAACCCCCTTTTTATTGGATCCCGTGAAGTGGAACAGGTGATGAAGCAACCCGGGGGACTGGTCAGAAATTCTAGGGACAGGCCAAACTGAATTGTCTGCAGGACCCAGGCATCCGTGGTTGTGAGTTCCCACTGGTGGAAAAAGTGGGCTTCCCCCTATGGGGAGTGTTGAATGAAAGTCACTTGGACCTCCTGTAGGGGCGCCCTGCCCCTCGAAATGGCCGCTTGCTCTGGTTCTGCTGCCTGGCTCAAAATCCCAATCTGTCATACGGATGGTCATATGGCCTGTACTGCCTGGGCGTGTATGAGCAGGAGGCCTGGGTGGCTGCTGAGCCTGCTACCGGCCGAAAGGACTGCCTGCGGAAATAGGGAATGGCACGCTTGTTAGGCCGTTTGGTAAGATGAGCCATGACCTTCCGTTTGTCCTTGTTTTCCACAAGGTACAGAGCCAGGGCTTCCCCAAAGAGATTGTTGCCCAGGTAAGGGGCAGTTGCAAGGAGCTATTTAGCCTTGGCATCAGCCTGCCAGTGCTTTAGCCAAAGCATCCTTCTGGCTGTGATGTTGGAGGCTAGAGACCTAGAAGCAAAGTTTGCTGACTGCAGAGTCGCATCTGCAGCGTACTCCGTTGCCGCAACCATTTTGCTTAGGTCCTGATGGGTCCGAATGTCCTCGGAAGGGATTCTGGCCTGGAGTTGGCGAAGCCATAAAAGGGTGGTCCAGACAAAAAAAGACGCACAAGTGGCCATTTTAATTGCCCATGCAGCTGATTGATGGGTCTTTCGAAACGCTAAATCCCATTTCCATTCCTCCACCTTAAGAGCCTCCACCATGTCCCCAGAGACTGCGGTTTGGGACACCAGAGGGGTTCAGGCTTTGTCTACCTTGGGAACCTCCAGGGTCTCAGTTAGATCCGTGGAAGTGTTAAACATCTTCTTGTCTGTCCCGCCTACCAAGGGAAAGGAAGAAGGAGAGACCCATTGCTTCTTGATCCCTTTAAGAAAAATAGAAGGGCAAGGAACATGGTGCTGGGCTGCCACTGTTTCAAAAAATATTGGATTAGGACTGGAATCCGATGAGGCCTGTGGCTGAGGGAACTGATCGGACCCTATGTTTGCCATTGTGGTAGCCTTGCAGAGCAACGGGAGAAACAGAGCCAGATTAAATAGGCCTCCTGATGGAGATGGTTCTGGGGGAGGTTCCTCCTCCTCAGACAGGTTGAAATCCGGCTGGTCACCACCCTGCGGAGATGAGTATCCGCTAACTGATGAATGTGCAGGAGATGTGGGCTCCTGATACTTAGACATCTCCGCTGGAGGAATGTAAGGTGGAATAGCTGATGTGGGAATCCCCTGACCAGGCGGTTGGTAGGACCTTTCTGCCAGTGCATGGTCCACCACCTTGGACAACAGGGCCCCCAGGCAACCATCGGAGAAAATGTCTCCGAGGTCTGGTCCCCTGAGCCCAGCAGCTGTCAGGGTGAATGTGGCCTCAGGCACCGAGGCTGAGGGTAGGGTTGGGAGATTAGTTGCCATGTGCTGAATTGGCATTGAAGGGGGGCAATGTGTGGCGGAGGTTTTTGCCAATGACCACATGCCCCGAGCAGAGGATGAAGGGCCTAAAGGAAGGTCAAATTCAGGGGCCACCAATTGATCTGTCTCTGATCCTGCCAGTCTCTGCGTTCTGGAGAACTCCTTCTCCAGAGCCTGGTGCCTACAGCTGGCTTGCTTCTCCACCAACTTGGAAGACTTCTTGAGAGTGGCCTTAGTTTTGTTCTTGAGCTTGCCTGCTGCCTCCTGCTTGGAGGTTTTGTGCCAGCCGTAACTGGAGGATGGAGAGTCAGTGCTCATGGGTTGAGACATCGTTGAGTCCTCCATCTTGGTTCGAGCTATCTCAGGAAAACTGAGGTGTAGCTCTGGCAGGCAAGCGGTTGGCTGGAAGAGAAATTGGAGCAAGTAACGAAGACTGCTCCCCTGACCACCTGACCATTAATATTTCTGACTCAGGTCACGGTCATTGTATAAGACCGAAGGCACAGTTGGGACCCGCTATGGGCTCCGCCTGGAGGCCTTAGGTGACTAGTCAAGGTGCACCAGATAGCCCAATGAAGGGCGCAGAGGGCCTGAAAGGAGGCCTGGCAGAGGCAATGTGAATTTTAATGGCTGCTCCGATCAAGATGGTGGCCTGAGAATCTGGCCTAGCCTGTGAATTTCTGTTGGTGGCCTGAGAACTTGGCCCAGTCTGCAAAATACCAGTGTAGTTAATGGGCGTGGGCTTATGAGGCCTACAGACAGTCCCTGGGGCAGGGCTTGTATGTGTCCCAAAATGGCAGCTGCAGTAGGCCTGTGAAATTGCAATCAAATTAGACCGAGTTGTGGTAGGGCCGAAGGACCCTATCCCCCAAACCACAAGAGACTTACTTGGAGGAACCAGGAGTGTCTCTTCGTTGTCTTCGGCGGCAACCAAAATGGCGGCCGCTGTTTCCCGACCGTTGAGGATGGCCTCCGGAAAAAAAATTTCAAAAGACAAGCTACACGAGGACAAGGGGGAAGCCCACAGTGACACTATGCGCTGTGCAAGATTCCCCAGCTAATGAGATTCAAATGAGTGAAGGGAGAAGGCCTTCAGATCTGATTTATTAAAATTTGCTGCCTTCGGCGGCAACCAAAATGGTGCCCACGGCTGTATAGGGCTGCCGAAGAAATTCCGAAGGACTGGGGAATTAGTTTGAGGGCTCGATGTGTCCTCTGTTCAGGAGGATTAACAATCTTGGAAAATTCCCCCCCCCCGAGGGCTCTGGGGAAGGAAGAAAAAACAGGAAGGCTGTAGTGCCTCCCCCCCCACCTCTGAAACATCAAATCAGCCGATTTGAGGCAGCGCTGAGCCCAACACTGTAGGGGAACAGCAGGGAGAAATTCCCAGGCTGAGATTATTAGTCAGAGTACTGGGGAAATTATTAAGAGGGGAGAATTCACAAATGGGTCTCTGACCTGCTAATATCTCTGAGAGCCAAACCTGACACGTCTTCAAGAGCTTGAGACCAAGTCAAGACTGGATCTCCTAGCAAGAGGGGGTGTGTCACATTTGGTTACTTGGTCTCAAGAGCAGGCAGAGAGAGAAAACCCATTGGTGGATTCTCCATCTCCTGTACTGGAGAATCAAAGTTGGTGCTCAGTAAAGGGCTCAGGAGTGTTTAAAGATAAATCTCTTCTTCTTGTGCCATATCCGTTATCAGACGTTGGCGATCATGTTGGCGATCCTGTTTTTATCAGCAGCCGCACGAAGAAGTGCTGCTGAGTTTTGTCCAAACCAATCCCTTAGATTTTGAAGCCATGTTCTTCTTCTGCCTGGACCTCGTTTGCCTTCAATCTTTCCCTGGAGGGTTAAATGGAGTATGTTGTATTTTTCTGGGTGTCACATCACATGTCCGAAATACTCTAATTTTCATTTTTTAATTGTTTTGATGATTTCCCTTGGCTTTCCCAGGTGACTAGATAAATAGTCTCTCTTAAATCAACTCCTAGTGACTAGTCACATTCATGGGGTGAGGGGAGGAAGCAGGATTGAAAATGACATGGAAGTGGTCAGCCCTTGTCTTCTTTCAGGATGTTTTTTCAGCTTTTCAATATACCTGAGATTTCCTAGTGGCCACCCCAGCCAAGAACTAGCCATGTACAATTCTATTTAGCTATTTCAAGGTCATCCACAGTGCTTACATGGTACTAGATGTGTAAGGATGCAACTGTTTCCAAAAAACCTGCAGAATCTGTAGATATTGCGAGACTTCACACGCCATGATCACTGAACATGATTAGTAGGAAGTTAGGGTTGAAGCTGAAAAATATCTGAAGGTATGCATGCATGCATGTATGTATATACATAAAGTCTATCTTTACATCTTTGACATGCTCTTGACAACTTCAATTTCAAATGTAATTTGATTTCATTAGTCAAAATATCATCTCATCTTCATCTATCAGGAACGAGAGCTTCCAGTGAGCTTCACCATTCTGCTGAGCAGAGCCAAAGAGCAACCCATCATTCAGGAATCTACACTTCTCCATAGAAGATAAAGAATTCTAACAAGATAACAGTTCTTACCCAAGATAAACAATTCTACCAAGAACATGCCATCAAAAAAGCTAATGGAACAAAAAGTTAAGAGTCTCCAATTTCTGAATAATTTTCTTTGACAAGTTTCCTTTCTGAAGTACTCTACAATCTGTGAAAGTGGAAATTGTAACATGGGCAACAGTGAAGACAAACTTGTTTACAATGAATTTATGTCAAACACTGAACCTCCGCATTTAACTATTTATAAATAAGCCATAATCCGTTCACAGGAAAAATACAAGCAGTGCTTTGGGGTCTTATTTAACAGAACTGTTCATTGTAAAACCAATGGTCTGAATGTCCCAAGTCCAAAAACTGTATATTGTATATAGAAATGAGGTATTTTCCAAATTTACATCTATTAAAATAGATCAAACACACTATTTATTTGTAGTTGTCTGAAACTGGTGCAATTAGAACCCAGTGTCTTTAAAAAAAAGTTTTATAGTATCTAATTCAGTGATCTAGAATGGGTCTGTTCCCCCATACCAATTAAACTCACAGAATACAGCAGTGCTTCAATACCTGCTGTGGAGACAACTTGTCTACTTGTGCTATTAATCCTGTGATAATGAACATACATATATACAGCTTTGAGCCATTGACATCACAGGGGCAGAGAATTTCTCCACACCCATATAGGGAACAGAGGGATACAAAAACGAAACAGTTGTATTGTTAGACAAGATACCACTTGCATTAAGATGCACTGCAAGTAATTCCTCGTGCAGCTTCAAATAAACGTGAAGAGATAAAAATAAATTTGTATTAAAAAGTATGGGTGCATGATTGAAAAGTAATTTCTTCCATTCCTCTTCATATTCCTTTTCTCCAGACATTCCTCTTCACATTTTCTTTTCAAAAATATCTGCTGTGATTCATATGCTGTTTACAGAAACTGAAGTGGTGGCTCAATGCATTGTTAATTTATACAGTATCTTTCCCTGATTTGAATACATATTCATGCTTATATGAAATTGGTCTTAAACCGATTAAGTAACCTGTAATATGTTCCCATTTTTAAAAAATGTACATGTCACCATAGATGGTTGAGTTAATAGATTCATGCATTTACTGTATGAAGAGTGTTCTCCCACTGTACACTCAGAAACCTAGTAAGATATTTATTTTTAGCATCTTATATATATGAGTAGAACATCATCACTTCTTTTGCTAAAGTATTTATAACAGTAGCAAGAGATTCAGATTTAGTGTAGGTAGGGGGTTAAGGCACCAAGCTAGAAACTGAGAGACTGTGAGTTCTAATCCTGCTTTAGGCATGAAAGCCAGCAGGGTGACTTTGGGCCAGTCACTCTCTCTCAGCCCAACTCACCTCATAGGGTTGTTTTTGTGGGGAAAAATAGGAGGATATATTTGTTCCCTTGAGTTATTTACAAAAATAATAAAGCAAGATATAAATAAACCATTACAATGTATCATTTTAAAATAGCCATTGTAATACTTTGTTGATGTGACAAATGATAAAAACTGACAATTGACTTGCCACTATTCTCAGATGTTATTATTACTCTTTGTAAAGTTACTAGTACCAATAAAATGGTATTAAATTGGTTCTGTTCTGTCAGCAACATCAATTTCACTAGTAGCTGGATTTGCCCACTGTTTTGCAATACCTTAACTCCATTCTTAGACAACACACAGACTGCACAGTCAAAAGAGAAAGAAAGGAAAGGAAAGGAAAGGAAAGGAAGAAGTCTGTTCGATTAATGAAAGTCTACCTCAATATTTGGTGCAGACTAATGAATTTTTGTCAAAGCAAGATATAACCCTGCAACTATTTATATAACAGTTTAGCAATAGCAAATAATTAATCAGACTAACATTTTAATTTGCAAAAGTCAGAAATGCAAGGAAGAAACTAACAAGGATTTGCAGAAATGGCACCAATAAAGTTAGGAACTTTTAAGTTTTTTTAACTCACTATTTTAATATTGCCAATAACTACATCATCAGGTTGAAACTGTACATGAAAATTGGGAAAGAGTTTCAGTGTAATGGTTAAGCAAAGAATTACCCTTACTCTGCTTAATTTTCATTACAAGGAAAACAATGGCAAACAGGAACTTGGCACCACATTTACATGCTGTTGGTACATTTCCAAAATCTCTTAAGGATAAAAGGCCCTGGTAAATGCAGAACAAATTCCACTGTCTACAAAACTCCCCACTGCTTTAAGACCAAACACATACACAACAATTAAGTGGTTGATACAGTAGCCCTGTAGCAGCATATATTCTCTCCCTCCAGCTCGGAATTTTACAAATCACTTTGCTAACTGGTACTCACTTCAGAAATTTCATATAAGAATCAGATTTTACTTGCTACACCAGATGCATACTCAGCAAATTGATACTCGGCATAAACCAGGCTAAATCCTCCCAACCCATAAGCCACACATAATTTGTTAAACCTGCTACAGGAAATCTACGTTTTAAGGAAGGGGAAAGCCTTACAGTATATGTAGCAGAATGTTGACATAGTATATATTAGAAGTAAGCCACAGCTTTAGCCATAAGAATTCTAAGGCCCTTTTAAAGTAGTTGCAATACTAGCAAGTTCTGACCATACCAAGTTTTAAAAATAAAAGGTTCCTGCTAAGAGGAATACTTTCTGCATGATCTGGTCACATCATGTGCATAGTTAAGTGTTTTTTGTTTGCTTTTAAAATGTAAGATTCATTGCAAAGAAAATAAAATTTAATCAATATATAGTTTGATGGAAAAACTTTAAAAATAGAGCAATGATGACTTATTAAAGAAAGCTACATATTGAAGTTCTGGGATGAAAACTTTGTAACAGCTGTACATATTTCAAATTATGCAATCCAAGTGATGCCTGGATGATAAAAAAATCACACTTAACAATAGTTCCATTTTTGGAATCTAACTTCACCATCCATACCAGTAAAATATCCCTAATATAGAAGATTGTGCTAAAGAATGCAAAGTTTTGCATGCTGTTTTCATTCTCCAGTCCTGTTCATGCTTGCAGCTGTCTCACAAGGCAGCAAAGAAACAGTCCACATCCTGAAATCTAAAGAAGAAAATTCAAAAATTAGCACAAGTTCAAATGGTATCTCTTTGTGCAATGCTAAAGTTCATGTTCATAATTTACCTTTCTCTCTTTCTTTCCTTTTAGTACAGTCCACATTCCTTCAGATTGTTTTTAATTATAACATCTGTAACAGCATCAAACACAAACTGCACGTTCTTGGTGTCAGTGGCACAGGTGAAATGAGTATAAATTTCCTTGGTGTCTTTTCTTCGATTCAGATCTTCAAACTGGCACTGGATGTATGCAGCAGCCTCTTCATACGTATTAGAACCTAGAAAAATGACACTGAACATAAGAGCAGCTCTAACGAATTACATCAAAATCTTATCTAGTCCATCATCTTACTTCCCACAGTGCCCAACTACTTTACTCTGGAAAGTAAGACACACAAGGACTAACTCTGCTGCTGCTGTTTTCCAAATCTGATATTCAGAGGAATGCACCATCACAATCACCACTTTTAATGACTTTCCAAAACTCCCCTCCCCCACAATAACTTCTTTTTTCAATGCTGTTGCAACCTTGAACCATTGTTAAATGAATGGTTGTAAGTCGAGAACTACTGTATTCTTACTTTTCTTTCTTTTTTATTTTCCACATCTTTTACTCTTTTTCTATTCTTTCATCTTTTAATTTATATTAATTTTTATTTTTATAATTATCATCTTTAATGAAATTACTATAACACACACATACACACGCACACAAACACATATCTGCTGACTTTCTGTTTTGCCTAAAGACAAATCTTACCTGGATACTCTGGATAGCAAATTGTTAGTGTACTCCTCCGTATCTTTTCCTCAAACAAATCCTTCTTGTTCAGGAAAAGAATGATTGATGTATCAGTGAACCACTTGTTGTTACAAATGCTGTCAAAGAGTTTCATACTCTCATGCATTCGATTCTGAACAGAAAAAACACCAATGAAAGTCAGCATCGATACGTCATATAATTAGCATATAATTACTAGTGCAAATTTTGTCAAAAATAACCCCAACATTAAAAGTAGAACCATCCCTTCAAACCTGCTAAATAATGTCTACATTTTTTCAAATGTTACAAAAAGCCTCTGAAATATCACTTTTTTTTCTGTCGGGAACCATTTTTTCCCATCTCAAATCATGTATGTAGATTTAAATGTTCACACTCAATTATGAAGAGGCAATTTTATTTTCCATAACCTCCCAACTTCAAATACATTCACTGCACAAATTATGAGAATGCAGACAAGAAAAGCTTGCCCCTATGCTCTACTGAAATAATACCATTTATAATGTTCAAGGAATAAAAATAGCAAAACATGGGCCATTTGATTAAATTATAGTATGCAAAGTTTAAGATGAATTTCTGTTGCATTCCACATTATTTAGAGTATAATTCTACAGCAACATACCATTTCTTCATCCTCAGCAAGGACAAGGTCATAATCACTGAGAGCTACACAGAATATAATTGCTGTTACGCCTTCAAAGCAATGGATCCATTTCTTACGTTCTGAACGCTGACCACCAACATCAAACATCCTGGCAGAAAAATAAGGACTTGAAGATTCATTTAGCAAAAAAAAAAAAAAAAAACAAACCCTAAATCCATCTGTTTAGTTATTACACAAATACACATGCACAATAGGGGTTCTTTAATAAGCTTGTAAATGACTTTGCCAGCCCTGAGATCGAAAGGCTAAAGTTCATTAAAATATCCACTGGTATATTATTTTACCACAAAAATTATAAAAGGCTTTAATAACTTCTGTCTGAATCTGTTTGAACACATTACTTTATGTAACATTGGCTATTTTGATGCTATTTTTGCTTTATTTATACTTTGCAGTATACTAGTCAGAGTTATATGCTTGGGGCAGCTAGCAAAAAAACAACAACACAAAAAAACCCAAGGCTGGGATTAATCATCAAATGCTAAATCATTATTTTTCATTTAGTGCTATAAAGGGGGGGACTATGATATGAAAATAGGATGAGGGAAATAACATAATTACATCATTCTAAAAAGCTCTGATACAAACCATATCCCTTTAAGCCCTCTTTCCTCTAGGCCAGGGGTAGGCAACTTTGGCTCTTTTATGACTCGTGGACTTCAACTCCAAGAATTCCTGAGCCAGCCATGCTGAGGGGAAGGGAGGTTTCCAAGCTGAGCCATGCTGGCTCAGGAATTCTGGGAGTTGAAGTCCACGAGTCATAAAAGAGCCAAGGTTGCCTACCCCTGCTCTAGGCTCAAGCTTTTGTAACCTTTTGAGGCCTTATCATAAACACAGTAATGTACTACGCAAATAAAATATTTTGTTCCAGGTGCTCAGGGCAGAACCAGCAAAAGCTGGTAGTGAAGAAAGAATACTGACTGGCATTTCTTTACTACTTGACACTGTGGAGCTGGACACTGAAATATCTAGGCCTCCTGCAAAAAAGTCACACCTAAGATAGGTTATGCCAAAAAATACTTTCCCCTCATTAAAAAGAGACAAAGAAAAAACAAAACAAAACAAGGAGAATAGAAGAAGAGCTTCAGTGCTTTTCCAGTGGAGCAGACTGAAAAGATTGTGCAGTACATAAATTATGCTGCATTTATGTTGTTTTCAATACATATAATTCATAAACTCTGTCTTGTTCATCTTTGATGCAAGATTATTATACACAAGGATAGCAGAGGCTCAGCCACAGTGATTTTTTTACAAGTGATTATTATATACAGAGAGTCCTTGACTTATGATCACAACTGGCACCAGAACCTCCATTGCTAAGTGACGCAGTGGTTAACAGAGTCAAGTCCATTTTACAACCTTTTTTTGCCACCGTTGTTAAGTGAATCACCACAGCTGAGTGAATCATGCAGTGATTAAGCGAGTCTGGCTTCTCCCACTGACATTGCTTGTCCGAAGCCTTCTGGGAAGGTTGTAAATAGAAATCACATGGCCTGAGACCACTGGGACCATTGTAAACACTGCCAGTTGCCAAGCATCAACATTTGGATCACATAGCTGTGGGGATGTTACAATGGTCATGTGGTGATAAGTCACTTTTTTCAGTGCTGCCATAAATCAAACAGTCATTAAACGAATGGTTATAAGTCGAGGACTCCCTATACCAGGGGTAGGCAACCTTGGCTTTTTTGTGACTCGTGGACTTCAACTTGCAGAATTCCTGAGCCAGCATTCTGGGAGTTGAAGTCCACGAGTCATAAAAGAGCCAAGGTTGCCTACCCCTGCCCTATACAATTTCAAGCCCCAAATCTATTTTACCCAATCCCAATTTCTTTAGCTTTACTTTTAGACTTTATTACGGCTTTAAAATTATAATCGGCAAGGTAAGGTGAATAGTGAATGAGGGGGAACTATGTGGCTTTAACAGAACCTTCAGCTGGCATGAAAAGATGACTGTGAGAAATTTAGTCAAAGGGACTACTACCTAAGTCTAATTAAGTAACACTGGGAAAAGTGGCACCTGGCACAAGAGAGTATGCCCTTACAGTTTCACTATTTGATTCTTAGACTAGCTTAACACTTTGGAGCTCCAGGAACTGTGAAAGCAAAGGTTTCTTATCCCACCATGAAGCATGATGGTGTTGTGCACCAGGAATAATATGAATTTCTTATTGTTCGCATTCATTCTGCATTTTGTTGTATTTTACAAATCAGAGGCAGTAGTAGCAGAGCCAAGATGTTTGAAAGTATACAAAAAGAACACATCACAAGTCCTACAAGGATCAATCAGGAGACGAGGTGGCAAACTACATGGAGGTACATGATTAATATGTCATTCAGTCATGACGTAACTAATTAGGTGTATCACAGTGGAAAATAACACAGCCCCATTCTACATCAAGCACTTTTAAGCAATTAAATAATTATGCATGCTCCTTGCCAATGTTCTGTACTATTGACTGGTTAATGCTATGTCTATTGTTTTGCTGAGAAAGCCATGCATTGTTCAGAGAGCCATGTTAATTTCAACTCCCACTGCAACACCAGAAAATAAATGCATGGCAAATGATAAAGTCTCTAGGTGGGGCTTTTATATTTTACACTTCCAATCAACAATATAAAACAGAAGCCAGTATACCATTAGTATACATGCTCCTGTAAAGCAAGGATTCTGTACCTGTGTTTGTGATCCCAACATAAAAGCAGCTGAAAAGAATGAAACAATGAAAATAAAAACGTGGATTTATCAAGAATCACTAGCAACAGAATCGGAAAGATACTACATTATGTGAGCCAAAGTCAAAGACTGTACCACAAGTGCAGAAGAGCAATACATTTTACACCAAGAAATTGTGGTTTAACAGTATACATAAACGGCAGCCTGCAACTCTTAATGCCACTTACTTGAAGTACAAGTCCTTGAAGGTGAAATGTGTTTCTACAATGCCTGTAGTTTTCACTCTGGTTCGTAGCACATCTTGTTGGGTTGGAATGTAGTTCTGTTGGGATATTCTGTCCAAATCATTTAGGTAGCTAAAAAAGAATGGGAATGAAAAGGGGACGAGAAAGGGGAAGAAAATATTTAGGAACATTTTGCAAACTGATACTCTAATACAGCATACCTTCTATAATTCTATGTTAAGCTATGTCTTAGTTCAAAGTTCTAATTTAAACTAATTTAAACTAGAATCAATGATCATATTTTAGGTTCTTATAGGAAGCCTAGATAGAGATCTGCTTTAAAATATAATTTATAAATCAGGAGTCCAATACTTCCAATACTTCACCCAAAACCTTGCTGAAAATGTTACCTAGTTTGGTAATGAAATGTCCAGGACCTAAACAGCAAGCTCGGAGAACAGACTGCTGCCAAAACCTACAACCCGAGCTACAAATATTATCAACAATTTCTAGTCCAATACTTTCCAGAACCCATACCATAGTTCTCTATTTTTAAAGAAATTAGGATCTAGTATACCTTGTATCAATGCAGTTCCTATTTTTATTATTTAGATCAGAGAGAATCAGCTGGCTGTAGTTGTTGGATTCCAACTCTCATTATTCCAAGCCAACATGGGCAATGGGAGTTGTAGTGTAACAATTCCTATAGGTTGCCTATTTATACGTTAAATACCAAAATACCAAAAAACAAGCTTACCTTTGTACTTTTTAAAACAAGTACATTCATGGTGACATAGAAAAACAATTATAGTAGTATGTTTCTCCTGTTGCATAAATTCCCACAGATATCTCAACTGCCCCCATATTAACTTACAAGAAGATGCCACCTATATTCCAAGTTCCAATGTTCAGTGGGAAAATCTTTGCCATAACAAACATTAAGAATATTATTCTTCTCTATTTAAATTTTCAATATCTTCCTCTATATCAGTGGTGGAAAACCTATGGCATGGGTGCCAGAGGTGACACTCAGAGCCCTCTTTGTGGGCACACGTGCCGTTGCCCCAGCCTTGCCTCCCCCCACGCCCCCCCCTCCTCTCCAGCAGACCCCCTGAAGAAAACTCACCCTTGAGCGTGGCCCATACAGAGCAGCGCAGCCAAGGACATGGCAGCCAGGCAGCACAGACAAGACTCTGCCCTCACACCCCATCATGCAGTTGATGTTGCAGGGCGCGGGCAAAGGGCATGACCACCATAGCGCTGCTGGGCTGCCTGGGTGATCTGCGGCAGGCCCTGGAGGCGGTGAGTGGTCCTGTGGGCAGGCGGGGCAGGGGGTGGGGGGGCAGAGCAGGGGCAGGCAGGGGGTGGAGCGGGTGCTGGGCCAGTTTTTGGGCACTCGGTCTCTAAAACGTTCGCCATCACTGCTCTATATTGTTGAGATGCTTCCAGTTTACCCTTTTTAAGTTTTTTACTTTTTTCCTACTTTCTCTCCTGGCTTGTTGCTTTCTTATTTTTCTTATTTCCTCGTGTCCTAAACTCTTACATATGAGATGATGAATCCTATATTCAGTTACCCACAAACAGTTACAAGTTATTTAAGAAATGTAGTGCAGAAAGAATGGACAATTACTTCTACCTGAGTGAGGAAAGGGAAGAACAACATGCACAAACTGAAAATGCAATCCTGCTGATCTCTTATTATAAACACTATGCACAGCCAGAGTTACGTACCACTGCCTGAGTTGATGAAAGAAGCTTCAGAGAAATCAGGAGTTGGGTGCAATGCAGTGTTTAAGAACACAAAAGATGAACAAAATCCTTTGTTAAAATCTCACTAAGACACAATTTATCTTGGAAGCTTTAAGAAGTCTCAAATAGGACTCACATAATAGCCTATATTACGGTTATATTCCTAACTTTTAGGATTACCAAATACATACCGTATACGAATTTCTTAGACAATGTAGAATAAAAAAAGTATGAACATCAAATATATGAGCATTGGGTGTTAATATAAGGACCATTTACAAAGACACCAAAGTTTACAGTTATATCTAAATATATCTTAAAGCAAAGGTCCCCCACCTTTTGGGCACCAGGGACCAGTTCCACAGAGAGAGGTTTTTCTGCGGACCAAAGGATACGTGGTTTTGTGTGCTGCCTGCATCCCGCGGAAGGGGCTTTGCTTGTTTGTGCGGAGCGTTTGCCGGCATGCCGCGGCCCGATACTGGTCCACAGACCGGGGGTTGGGGAACTTAAAGAATGAACAGATTTCTGTCTAACCAAAGATCGTATACCTTCAATTGTTAGATTTTTATTACCATTTAGTGAAGAAACATTTTGGGGACACAGCTTTAAATAAATTAAATTATATAATGAAGTAAAAGTTAGCAGCAGAGATTCGATGCATTTTCTGAATTTCAGTGTGTATTCTCGGGGTGATCTCGAGTGCTGGGGGGCTTACAAATAAATCATATGTTCTATGTACTACAACCATTTGTCTGAAATGGTATATGGTATAGGATGGAGTAGGCAACCTTGGCTCTTTTATGACTCGTGGACTTCAACTCCCAGAATTCCTGAGCCAGCATAGCTGGCTCAGGAATTCTGGGAGTTGAAGTCCACGAGTCATAAAAGAGCCAAGGTTGCCTACCCCTGGTATAGGATTGGACTAGAAGCATGGGATTGGACTAGAAGACTTCCACCTTCCCATCCAACTCCAGTATTCTATGTTCTATGATCAGACTTGCACAAACTAAATGGAAGCACTGTTAAAGCACGGATCTTTCCTGCTAGCTAGTGTCTTTCGGCATAGCATGTAGTACAGGTAGTCCTCAACTTACAACAATTCATTTAGTGACCATTCAAAGTTACAATGGCACTGAAAAGAGTGACTTATGACAGTTTTTCACATGACCGTAGCAGCATCCCCATGGTCACATGATCAAAATTCAGATGGTTGGCAACTGGTTCATATTTATGACGGATGCGGTATCCCAGGGTCATGTGAGCACCTTCTGCGACCTTCTGACAAGCAAAGTCAAGGGGGAAGCCAATTCACTTAGCAACCATGTTACTAACAAATGCAATGATTCACTTAACAACTGTGGCAAGAAAAGTCGTAAAACGGGGCAAACTCACTTAATGTTTCACTTAGCAACCTAAATTTTGGATTGGATTGTGGTCGTTAATTCAATGATTACCCGGAGTGTACTAGCAGTCTTTGGAGAATATATGTTAATGCAGTTCAGTAGCTTTACTTATTATTTTACATATATAACATTTCAGAATAGAAAGAGTTTCATTTAAAGGTGACAGACGAGCTAAAATTGACCAATCTGATACTGAATATAGTATTCAATACAGTATTGAGGTAGTCCTCAACTTTGGACCAGTTGTTTAGTGACCAAATGAAGTTACAAAAGATCCAAAAAAGCTACGTACAACTCAGGTTCAAAATTTTAATAGCTCCCCCCTGCCCACCCCCCACCCCCGGTCACAATTTTGGAAATTGTGCTGAATTTATGGCTGTTTGCAGGATCGCATGGTCATACAATGGCATTTACTTTTTTGCTGGAAACCAGTTTATTTCTGGTTTCAAATAAAATAACACATATTGCAAACAATGGATTTGCTTAATGACAATGGATTTCTTTAATGACCAGGCGCTTTGCTTAATGACCACTGCAAACAAATGTCATAAAACTGGGCCACTGGATGACCCACTTAACAACCTGTATTAATAAAACCTAAGTCAACAATGTAGGAAAAAAGTCATACATCTTTTACTGACATATAGATTTCCCTAACATCAGTGAAATTACTGGTTTCATTCATGAGGGAAGTTGCACATTATAACTGATCACTATGGAACTGCAAAGTTTGAGAGTCTGTACAGTGATCTTTTGATGTACAGTTCATTATGGAAACATTATTTAGCATTTTGACACCATGGCCTAGATATATTTTAGCTCTCTTTATTTTTTGTTTAAATCAGAATGGTCCATCTTGCCAGAAAGCTTGAAAGAACAGCACAATTGTCGAGCAATGTGACTATTCTACATCTGGGAGAAAATGTAACTTTACTAGTTACAATGAAACCCATTCCCACCTATTCCTTCTGTCCATCCATTATTTGATCACACTGTATGCGCATACCAGAAATGTGTGTGTGTGTATGTATGTATATGTGTATGTATGTGTGTATATATATATATATATATATATATATATATATATATATATATATATATATTATATACAATCAAGAGTTTTTCTAAAACAATACCTTCCTTTATGCCATTTGAAAACAGATTCTGAAGAGGGAGAAGTAGTATATGCAGCATCCACTATCATTATAATGAATAAAGTTCAAAGCAATGTTTTCGAAGAAAAAAATATTTTACATATTAAATCTACCTCAGCTGATTCCACAGTAACTTTAAAAGAATAAAAAAGAAACCAATACTACTATAACAAAATAGCAAAAGCAATACAGTACAACTGAAAGTATTTGGAAATTTCAGAATTCAATTTAAGGATATATATTTAGGTCTATAAAATTTCTGCAGGCATATTCCTAACTAGGATTATTGTCAGAATAAAATAAAGGGGGCATATGAATGAAGAAAGGCTGGGACAAGTAGCAGGTTAAGTATACATAAACTCAAGTATACCCTATTGTGATTCACCCAGCGATATGAAACAAACAAGTGTCACTGCTAGGTTGCAGTTTCAGGAGCAACTAAGATCAAAATAGTAATAGCTTGATGCATAATTTGGACTATGTCTGAACACAACCCAATTTTCTGAAATCTAACCCCAACTGCCATTAGATGATTCCAGCTTAGTTGTATGATTCTTGATTTCAGAAAAATGGCAACAAAAATTGCACTGCACTTTAATAACAAAATATTTAACCTAGAAGACCCTTTAATGCCCACTATACCCCCACCTGTTTCTTTAGTCTTTAAATCGCCAAAGAAATTTTAAACTAAATGTATAACTGTTTCACTGTTGAGGCATATTCTTAATTTTAGATTTGGTATTACTTAATTCCACATAGGGAGGGCAGAGTATGCTTACTTCCACTAAAAAACAATAGTATTTTTTAAAAATATTAGAATAGTTACATCATTCACATTTAATACTTTGGCTTCTCTTAGAAAGAATACACTGATAGCATATTGTCCTGCTTAAAAACTAAACAACAGACAAGCAAACTGACAATTTAACCAAAGTTCAAGCCTCACAAGGTCTGAAACAAATTGCTGGCATAAAAATACAAGAACTTCTCCAAGTTCTAAAAACAGCTTAGAGCTAAACATTTAACTCACAAGGGCCTGTGAATTGTTTCAATATATATTTCCTCTACCGCAGGGGTCTTCAAACTTGGCCCTTTTATGACTTGTGGATTTCAACTCCCAGAATTCCTGCCTGACTGAGGAATTCTGGGAGTTGAAGTCCACAAGTCATAAAAGGGCCAGGTTTGAAGACCCCTGCTCTACCGTATATAGCAGAACTATCAGTTTAGAGCAGATTTAGTTTTCAGAAGCAAATGGAATAAAACTAACATATCAATTATCAACTTTTTTGCCCATCATGTTTCATATCCTGGAGGATTACAGTGCTAATAAAACCTTTTGTTGGCTTCAATTGAGAGAAATTATAGATCCTGAAACTCTACAAAAAAAACTTGGTAAAGTAACTGGAACCTGCAAAAACCATTATTTCAAGAATGATTAAAATCCCTGACAGTTTGGACCCCATTACAGCTGCTTCAAAAAGAAGAGTACAGCAATGTGCAACCCAAAACATTCCTAATGATCCTAGTCAGTTTCATACCACTTTCCAGGAGTTCTCTCTTCCAGCTAAATGAATGTGAAGTCATAAAAGAGGTAGAGATACTGCAGACCTATAGTTGGATACACATAGAAGAGCCTTTAGGCTTGATGGACTCCCCCTTTCTTCCAGCACTCTCCCTCCTTCAAAAGGATCCCATGGAAATTAAAGAGGGAATGAGATTGTTTGTTTCCACAGGGGAAGGGAATTTGGGACAATTCACAATTATCTTTAACTGTCAGCTATGTTAGTTTAGTTCATTTTTTTTACATAGCTCCTTATCCTTATTCTATTTTTATGGATTTTAAACTGTTGCTTAGAAATACTTCTCCAATGACAAAATAATTAAAATTGTCTCCCAGTATCTTAGCAATACAATTATTATGGTATAAACATAAACACTTATCCTATGTAAACAAGGTACCTTACTGTGGATTTCCCCCGTTTCAGTCAAGATAATAGGATGATGGGCAATATGGAAGATGACAAGTTTAACAAGAGGAGGAAGGAAGAATCAATATCACTTTGTTCTGTGGTGCACTTCAGTTCCAACAGGAAGATTCCAAAAATGCAATTAAAAAGCAGATTTCCTAATGTCCTTTATAGCAGATGATAAGAGTAAATGTTGTTAGACTTGACAGTTCAGCCCTTTTATGTGACCCACAGAATTTGCTTTGATCAACTAAACATAATCCAGGGAATCTTCAAAGCCAAGCCTCCATCAACTGTCCATTTA
Source organism: Crotalus tigris (assembly GCF_016545835.1). Lineage (NCBI taxonomy): Eukaryota > Metazoa > Chordata > Lepidosauria > Squamata > Viperidae > Crotalus > Crotalus tigris. Next base: position 2,652,978 of record NW_024100417.1, on the reverse strand, counting down.
TTTAACAATTTTCCTGAAATGAATTTTTATAGCCTCATATAGAGATTTCCCATAGCTTGTTGAGAAATACCACAACAGTTCTTTAGAGGTATTCTTTCATGTCACAATAATTCTGCAAAATAAATAGTAGTTTTCAGATTATAACAAATATTTATGAGTTATTAAGAGCATGAGGTGATAAATTAAGCTACTTAAATCTATAAGAAAGTTTTCTTACTAGGATGCAGAATCATTAAGCTGGTATTCTCTTGATCTGCTGAAACATGCTTGAACTCCGGGATCTCTCCATAGCCGTTTAATCACTCCAGCTAACTCAGGAGTCATAACTCCTTCCTCTGCACTTCCAGCCAGTACAAACAACTGACGGGCATCATCCTGCAAAAAAACCTCACAATTTAAATATTGCTGTGGTCATTTGCAATGGCATAATATGCTGCTGAACTACCAGCATCAGAAGTGCTTTTTAGGTAAAATATAAAATTATCGGACACATTATCTACTAGCTACCAAAAATTTCCTTTTTATCCCTTTCTCTGTAAAGCTTCCCATGGGAATAACCAAGTAGTATTGGAGAACTCATTATTCGAGGCATAATTTTATATAAAGGATTAGAATCACCAAGAAAATGATAGTTGTGATGTGTATCATTCAAGTTACTACTCAAGTACAAAACTGTCACAACCTATCATTGCCCTAATCCAGTGGTGGCGAACCTATGGCACACGTGCCGTGCCCCGAAGATGGCAAGGGACTGGCCCCCGCCACCCTAGCCCTGCCCACCCAGTCTGACATGACCACTGCGGCCACGCCCACCCGGCACCCGGTGATAAATAAGTGGGTTTTGGGTTGCAGTTTGAGCACTGGGTCTCTAAAAGGTTCACCACCACTGCCCTAATCCTTAAAAAAAAAAAACCCTCTCTTATACAAAAATTGATTCAGTTTCTTTGGAGTGTGTTTTCTTGCCAATGTGCAAAAAGGCACATTGCCAGAAATTATATAACTGACAAACATTGTAGAAACACTGTATATTGACTACCTAGGAAATTAAGCTATAAGGACAATTAAAACAATATTAGCAGTAGATTAAGAAACACAGCAGCATACATTAAAAAGTTAATTTAAAATGTGCAAATAAAGTTTTTCCTAATACCTACAAGAAAGTAGATAATAAGTTTCCAAGTGTACAACATTCCTTACGTAGGGACAATAATGAAAAAGTCTTATTTACTTTCAATACTTGTCAAAAATTTATTGGTGCATGATCACATTCCACAATATTTTCATGTCTCCCAAGAAAATTATAATAATTGCAACTAAATTTTCAAAACAGATTATTCTCAACTTTTGTGTTTTATATCCGGTGCCTGCCAAAACTGTCTTATATTTATTTTTGAACTCCATATTGTATACAAAACAATTATATATACTCACAGCTCTGGCAACTTCTCCAAAGTCAACCTTTAGTCTTCCCATTGCTCTTATTATTGCAATGATCGATTGAATTGTATTGCTGTAGACAACTACTTTGTACTGCTTGCATTCTTCCTCTGAGTAGCCATCCTCATGAATGATTCTGGAGAAAAACAGGGAATTAAACATAATCCTTTACTTATGACCAGTCACTTAATAACTGTTCAAAGTTATGATATACTCAAAAAACATACTTATGATGATCCTCAAAGTAATGAACATCCCTGTGGTCATTTGATTTGCATTTTGGGTACTTGCCAGCTGGATAAATTGTATTTGGACTTATGATCCTGTGATTGATCTATCTATCTATCTATCTATCTATCTATCTATCTATCTATCTATCTATCTATCTATCAAATTTATATCACCTCATCTCGTGATGTGAGGTGATACTGTGGGGCTTACAACATAATAAAACATGGACATAAGAACAATTATAACATATCAAAACAGGTGAAGCAGTGATTCGCTTAACATCACTTGATTTGCTTAATTACTGCGGTGACTTGCGGTGACCATCATAAAACCAGTCACAGAATTGAGTCCAGTCATGAAGTGGCTTTGGGATTCATGGCTAAATGGATTATGACAGTAATTTTTGAATATTCTAATCTACATCTCACAGGATTGCCATATGGCATATGTTTTGACCATGCAATTTCAACCATCCTTACTAGCATAGCCATGTTACAATGGCAACAGCGATTGACAAACATACTTGAAGAATACCAGGTTGGAGAAGATTGTTAAATGGATATGTAAGAGGAAATAACCCTCTTGACCTCTCGTAGGATTCTTGGAGAATGGTCAAATAAATAACGACACATTTAAACCTTTGCATCTACATGGCAGAGAGTATGGTTACTTGAGGGACTATCTATCTCCCATAGTATCTGCCTAGCCAATTTGATCAAGGAGGCTTGGTATACTTCAGATTCTCTTGATTATACAATACCATTTATCAGGACCTCTGAAATGTGTCTCCTCTATAGTATCTGATCTTTGGAATGATTCCCCCCCCCCATGACCCCACTCTGGTATTTTGAAGGACTTGAAGATCTGGCTTTTCACCCAAGCCCTTGGTGAGGATAAGCTCACTTAGGTTGTGTGGATCTGTTTCTTTTTCATTCCAGATTTTGTCATATTTGTCATCTTTTCTCCTTTATAATTGCCTATTCCCTCCCTCCCTCCCTTCTTTTCTTTCTCTTGTGAACTGCACAAAATCATTGGGAGTCAGGTATATAAATCTTACAAATAAATGTAATACATTAGCTTGATTTCAGTTATTTAAAATGATAGGTTTTTATTGTCTTTTTTCTACTCAACTCACATGACCTCTGAAAAGTTAAGACTATGAGCCAACCAGAAATATTTGGTACAGGCTATGTAATAGTGAAGCTGCATCTAAAAAATAAAAAGGCAGGGGGGCTTCCACAAACAGAAGTATCTTTTGTTTACATAATAATCTCACCCAATCCAGGGAGATCCCAGTATGCATGTTTTACACTGTATACATTATAGTTCAGGTACTGTACAATGGGAGAAAAGGCTCTTTCATATGTAGGCGCTCTGCTTCAATTCAAATGAATTGTTTCAATATCATATATTGCATATTTTACTTACTTCATCTGCTTCACTATGGTACTTTTACCAGATTCTCCAGCACCTGAAAGGACAAAGAAAAGCTGAGATTATTTGGTGTATTGTCTGAGCAAAAGTGATTTTTCCTCTACTAGTCGATGGATCCAGAAGTATCAAAGCATTAGACATAATTTAAGCAATTACACAACTAAAGAACAATCATAAGTAATCTACTGACAGTTTACGCTGAAGAATTCTACTTATTCTCCCACTATACAGCCATTAGACATGTGAATTACAGAGTGGAAAATCTGAGAGGATATGATTTCAGTCAAAGGCAAAATCTGTCTCTATTCATATTTTGTGGAATGCAAAAGAAGAAGAAGAAGAAGAAGAAGAAGAAGAAGAAGAAGAAGAAGAAGAAGAAGGAGGAGGAGGAGGAGGAGGAGGAGAGGAGGAGGAGGAGGAGTAGAGAGAGGAGGAGGAAGAGAAGAAGAAGAAGAAGAAGAAGAAGAAGAAGAAGAAGAAGAAGAAGAAGAAGAAGAAGAAGAAGAAGAAGAAGAAGAAGAAGAAGAAGAAGAAGAAAAATTGGCCTCTCCAGAGAAGGACATCCTCCCTCACTGGTTTCTTATGTACTATATGGGAACTGGTTATGTCAACATCGTAGCTAGCAATATTTTTTTATTAGTTAGTAAAGGCATTAGAAGTAAGCTTGCATAACAAGTAACAATGTCATAGATATATGCAGATCACTCAAAAAGTGGCATTCAAATACTTGCCTCCTTCTCATTCTTAAAAACAGTTTAAAAAGTTCAGCGTCTGTAAGGATTAACCTTTAAGAATTAATTTGACTCACATTTACTCCTTAACAAAGGACTTAAATCTGTCTCAGTGAAGCTGAATTTAAAAAAAAAAAAAACCTGTTTGACCCAAGAATACATATGGACTGGTCAAATCTGAGTCAGCTTACTGAAAGCCGAGTTAAATTTCTAGCTATTTCAACAGAGCAGCATAGGTTTGTACTACTGATTAATGCAAGAGAAGGTAAAATGAAGGTTTCTGCTTGATCACCTTAAAAGAAGTTGAGCTGAGAAACTGAATGAAGCTCATAGCAACATTATCCGTGCTATCTTGAAAGAGTTCTGATAAGCAAAGTTAAAGAGATAAAGTGCATTACATACAGTAGCTACATAAGACAATGCCAGAATTCACCACGCCTCTAAATTCGTCAATTAGCACTGCTAATATATGGAAGTGAAATTGCACCACCTAATATGACCATGTATCAATGCAGAAGCAGAACAATACAGTAACCAAATCTGCAAAGCACTTTATAAGCACCTGATACAACTCACCACTAAAGTTGGTCTCCACTTTGATTTGTGAATCCGGAATGATATGATTAAATCTTCATAGAATGAAGCCTCATTTAAGCATTGCACAACCCTAATAACTACTTAATGCATCTCTCTCTCTCTCTCTCTCTCTCTCTCTCTCTCTCTCTCTCTCTCTCTCTCTCTCTCTCTCACTCTCTCTCTCTCTCTCTCTCTCTCACACACACACACACACACATGCTATCATTCTCTACTGGAGTAATCATGTTTTAAATCAATTTGAAATAAAAAACCCTCCAACAGTTTTCATATCTCACTGCCAAAGAGAGAGAATTGGAGATCCAAATCCCTAAATATATTTGTCAGATTGCAGATAGATCTAATAAGTATTTCTTGTTTGAACATAAGTGCTTTATGTGTCAGATCAGTTATGGGTTTTCAGACTCTCAAGCCACATCACTAACAGACATATGCAATGCAAGTAAGAAGGTCCTGGGGTTTAATTAATTCATTTTCTTCTGATATGAATCAACGGAAAGGAAGAAAAATCACCTTCTATTCTGCAACTGACAAAGTGGAAATACTTCTGCCTTTGATCCCTTTCTCTACTTCCCCTTTGATCCCTTTCTCTACTTCCCCTTTCACTACTTCCCCTTCCTCATACACATCATCACCACCATCATCATCATCTTTAGCCATTGTCTATCCACTGCAGAATGAAGGCCCCTTCCGCATGTTTCCAACCAATAAGGTTCTGAGCTTTCTTTTGCCAAATGGGCCCGCAATATTTGCTGATGTCGTCAATCCATCTTGTTTTACGTCTCTTTTGTGAACACTTTTTATCAAGTGGGATCTATTCTATGACTGCTTTGGCCCACCTGCCATCAGGTGTCCTATGTGACCAGCCCATTTTCATTATATATTAAATAGTAAATTGTACCACAGGAATATTTTTTACATTGCATATTTGTCGGTGGGTTTTCAAGTATTACAACACTGGAATTAAAGTAATTGAAGCGTATTATGTATCAACAATATATCCAGCTTTGCTAAGTAGGCTTCTCTCAAAATCCTCACAGGACAATCATATACATGTCTATTCAGAAATAGTTGCCTCCTTCAATTTCCATGTCAGAGGATGAACAGAGTGTCATGCAGCATACAAGTTTAAAAATTTATTATTTCACAGGGTTGCATCTATTACAGTTATAAACTAGAAGTAGGATGAAGCAGGAAGTATAGTGTAGCTTAGCTTTCCAGCTCCTGTGTTATCTTATTATGCAATTCTTCCACTGCAGCAGGATTCTTAACACCTACTACTATTTGAGCAAAGGAAGAGGTCATTATAGTGTACATGTACCCACTCATCCAAATCTGTATATACTGATGTAAACTGTACATCTTGAACTGTAAGTTTAAATGTAAACTTTAAACTGAATATACTGATGTAAAACAAAGAATTATAAACAATATAAAAACACATGAAGATATTAATTTGGAAAGTATACAGTATTGAATGCATGCTATGCAATATTTGGTTCCAATACTTGTTTACGTACTTTAGACTCTCCTAGGAGTAATAATCTAACAATTACACTTTCCCAGAGGGAAAAAAGGTTGTCTCTAAGTATGTTATACAAACTAAGTAAATCCAGTCCTGGACTGGGGTATAGGGATTGGAGTTTGCATGTATTTCATCATTATAATCTTTTGTTTCAGGACCGATTCTCAGCTATAATGCTTCTGAATCACTTCTAAGCAAGTGGGAATTATTTGAATTCTAAAACCCCAGACCACTTTAGCTTCTTCAATTTCTATTTAACAGACAGAGCTGACCAGATCACCTCTGCGTGTGGAAGGGAATCCCTCTGACGGGCTGCAGGAACGAGCTCAGATCTTCAGGATCTGACCTTCATTTCTGCAGCCCACTGGACGAGTTCCTCCTGTCTTCCAGCAGGCAGCCCTTGCACTGCCAGCAGGGAGAGGGCGAATCTCAGCTCCATGCCAAGTGGACTCAAAGAGCTGCCTGCCAGAAGGGAATCTCAGCTTCACAGTAGGTGGCAGCAGAGATGATTGCAAATGGTGATCACACGATTGCGGCAACCAGTCATGTGAACAGACTGCCAAACACCCACTATGGGGTGGTGATATAACGATTTGTAATTCTGGACCATCATTAAATGAAATGTCATTAAATCAAGGACTATCCGTACATAGCGCTAGTCTTGACTTACCAACCATTCATTCAGAGTCTGTTTGAACAACTGTGGCAAGAAAGATCATAAAATGGGGCAAAACTCATTTGAAACTGTCTTGCTTAACAATGGAAATTTTGGGCTCACTGTGGTCTAAGTCAGGGATTATCTATACAAAGCACTTGTCTTGAACCAGTTGGAAAGAGATGCAAGCTAGCATCACTTTTCTACAATACAGAATTTGAAAAGGGTAGGACTGGACTACCTGCATCAAAGAAGCAGGGCATAAATAACAAAGTCCTTCATCCATTTAAATATTCCAGTGCAATTTTCCAGAAAAATATTTACCACAAACCTGAAACCAGGACATAACATGGGCAAAACAAAACAGAAAAAAGGTAGCAGACAGGGAAAATGTTAAATAATTTCTCTCATACTGCCACTTTTCAACTCCATTGCTAAGATATTACAGCAGTTAAAGTTACATCACTCCAGATGAACTGAAAATATGCAGCTCTTGTACTGTTTATAAGTTCCACCTCAAAAGGGAATAAAAGTATTATCTCCCAATGAGCAGCAAATTTTCTTTAATAAGAACAATTACATAAGGGGTAAATTGTCACTTCATGAAAAGTATGCTGACTTTAACTTGTTTCTCCATTCTTTTAACACAATTAAGTACTATTACTACTCAATATCATCAAAAAATATTGTAACTGCAAGAGTTTTATTACGAGTAATAATAAATGTCTTTTTAACTACAAATAGCTCTGGGTCTTCATATATATGCGAAATAAGGAAAGCATGCGGAGTATGGTATCTCAATTTTTTGTCTAATCACTTAATAGCTCTGTTCTGTGACTAGGAGGAGGCAGTCTTAAGACTGAGGATTTGGCAGCATTCCAAGCTTCTGTACAATTGCCTCACTGATTGGGAAATTTGGGGGCAGTCCTCCAAAGTTTTCAGATGGATCTGGGCCAGTTTTGAACTCAACCTTTCCTCTTCCGTTCAGCTTCTGGTTAATTAATGTTCTGACAGTCAGATTCTGAGCCCCATTATAGAATATGTTTCCAGTATTATGTTGGGTTAGAGCAGTGTTTCCCAAACTTGACAATTTTAAGGCATGAGGACTTCAACTCCCAGAATTCCACAGCCAGCAATGCTGGCTGTGGAATTCTGGGAGTTGAAGTCCACATGCCTTAAAATTGTCAAGTTTGGGAAATACTGGGTTAGAGAGAAAAACAAGGTAGGTAATGCATACAGTGCAAGGCTTCTGGGTTCTTTCCAATTCCTATATGCCTGAGAATTGGTTTGTGTGCAGGCACATGTAGACATAGTTTTTTCTTCAGGGACTAATCAAGGTGTTTATAAATGCTGCCTGTACCTGGGTGTATATGCGTATGTAAAAGACAGGTGCACACACAATTCTTTTGTGCATATATATGCGTGAGTTTCTACATAAAGAAGGACAGGGCGGATTGCATACACTCTAATCTAGATCACACTACTAGGACGGGATGGGAGCTTAGAATGGAATAGACCAGTGGTGGCGAACCTATGGTACGGGTGCCAGAGGCGCCACTCGGAGCCCTCTCTGTGGGCACACGTGCCGTTGCCTCAGCCTCGCCTCCCCCCACAACCCCCTCCTCTCCAGCAGCCCCCCTGAAGGAGAGTCGCCCTTGAGCGTGCCCCACGCGGAGCAGTGCAGCCAAGGACATGGCAGCCAGGCAGTGTAGACAAAACTCTGCCCTCACACCCCATTGTGCACAACTGATGCTGCAGGGCGCGGGCAGAGGGCGTGACCGCCATAGCGCTGCTGGGCTGCCTGGGCGATCTGCGGCGGGTCCTGGAGGTGGAGTGGCTCTGCAGGCAGGCGGGGTGGGGCAGGGGGTGGAGTGGGGGCGGGGCCAGTTTTTGGGTACTTGGTCTCTAAAAGGTTCGCCATCACTGGAATAGACAATGGTATTTGACATTGTTGCCTTTCCCATAAGCTGCACTGGGGAAATGTTGTTTCCTGCCTGATTAATTAAGTTCAAGCTTTCTTTTGCTGACCTCTTACCATACTAAATTTGGTCCTATTCAGTTTTGTTTTTACAAAATTATCTTGCTGATGAACAAACTGACAGACTAAGAACAACTGCAACACTCTAACACACACAGGCCTAATATATGTTGTCGCTTGCAAAATTCAGACAGAAAAACAGAAACGGGCAGATTTATTTTGACTGGAATTAAATAGACTTAAAGGTACTCTGGCTCAACTGGTCAATGGATTGTAGGGTTTCTCCAAACTCTAGTAAGAAAGGGAATTTAAAAATAATAAACATTAAATGAAGCAGGTAGATCAAAACAACTGCTCTCACATATCCAGGCACTTTATGTAATAGGAAAATCATAAAACAATACACGTCAGCTAACTTGAATGGATCGCCACAACAGCGGTTTTTCCTGGAAGGCTTCAATAATGGAACAAAAGGACAATAGACATGTTGTCTAATGCAGAAAAGAACATACTGAGAGGAATAGAGGAGGGGTAACAGCAGCATTCCTTAAAATCTTTTGTTTTCTCACTTTGTCAGGAAAATTGACAAGATTCCAAGTCCAAAAGAGTGAGCATTGGATTTTATTTTAGCATCCAAACAAAGTACCATACTCTTTCAGGCAGTTTTTATTATATAGCACTATACCAATAGGCAGCAACTCATTTATACGTACCCAAGGACAAAGTTAATTTTATATTTATTTAGTAGTTTTCATTGTAATCTAGACAGGATTATTGTTTATAGGGAAATATGCAGCTTTTATATGAGTTAAAAGAAAGAGAAAAAATATAACTTTATGTAACTGCTTCCAGAATAACTTTCACAACAAAAAGCACAAAGTGGTCAAAGCATGTGCAGAAAAGCTTGCTTTCCCACCACTTCTGAAGGGAACAAAACTGCAACCAACACGCAGAACAAGGACTATGATAGAAGTATAGTCATTTTTCTAGTGAAGGGGGCATTGTATTTTTGTTTACTACCGTGATATCACTTTTGATATCTTTTTTTTTCTTGGTTAACCCATTAAGAGTGATTTTTCAATTGCATATTTCTCAAAGCTTTTGTCAAGCTATTTTTATAACAGAGAAAACAGTAGTGATCATTATCCGGCAAACTAACAAAGATATCTGCAAAATAATAAAAGCCGTATTGAGAATTATGTAATCAACTTTTATTCTTGTTTAATTTGCAGGATTTCTCCTTTCTTTTAAGGGGAGCCAAGTGTCAACGTCTTGACAAAGTGAACTGAATCCATTTTTCATTTTGTCTTCATTGTCACATTTTAGTTTAGAGGTTTTAGATAAAGGAGGGGGAGGGGGATGTTAAGTTTCTCAGTTAGCCATAACAATAACAAGGTCAGTCCTGATAAGAGTTTTGGCGGGTTGAGAAGCTGGGAGGAGAGGCCAGGTTTTTTTTAAAATAATTGATGAATGTGATTTATGACAGCAATTTGGGGTGGGAATTGCAACTTGATACTTTGTAGCCTAAGGGAGAGGATTTTAGTCTTGGGTTCACCTTTGTATGTGCCAATATCTTGTTTCCTAAATAAAATGTTCTTTAAGGAAGAAATCCTTGCCTTGAAGTTCTTTTAAATGGTTTCATCTATTAGAACCATGACATAGCCATTTTATGTTGTTTGAAATTTAAAATGATAGATTAAAACAGTTGACCGCAATTTGGGGGGCACCAGGGATCAGTTCTGTGGAGAGAAGTTTTTCCGCGGACCGGAGGGGACATGGTTTTGTGTACTGTCTGCATCCCCTGGATGGGGCATCGCTTGTTTGTGTGGCCCAGTTTCTGGCATGCCACAGACCGGTGCCGGTCCATGAACCGTGAGCTGGGGACCCCTGAACTAAAATACATTTGGTGTTGTGTAACAACCCTAAAAGATGGCATCAAAACTGTATTGAAAAAAATGTCTATTTTATTTTTGTTAATCTTAAATCCAGTACCTAGAATAGGACAGAAAACCTGACGCCCTCAAATTGTTTGGACCCCATTTTCCAAAAGATACTTACAAGACTGCCTCCTCCAACCAGAAATAACCTGTCCTGGGAGAAGGTTGAATATATAAGGTTTATACTGAAAAGGAGTAGGCCAAGGCCACAAAGCACTATTTATTGACTGTAGCCCTGTTTTATGTTACCCTTTATCCCCAAAGTAGAATTGTCCCTTCTTTAGCAGCATTCTGGTAGATATAAGGACTGAGTTCGTCTGGAGGACAACTGCCATAGTTGTCCTCCAGAAGAAGCTATTTAACTTGTCATAGATTATTGCTATTATTGCCATCTGCTGTGGTTATTCTTATTGTGTTAAAGTTTGATGATGGCTACAATAGAATCTTTACTATTATTGCTGAGGATTATGTTTTCAGTGGTTTAATGGGTTTACGTTATTACTACTGATATTTAAGTACTGGCTTCTTATAAACCACCAGGAGTCCTTGGCAGATTTAGTGGTATACTAGACAATGTGTAACCTGTTGGATCATCCTCTGAGAACTATTTCTTTATTAAACAGAGAAACAGAATGCCTATGAGTGGATTGCTATTGTTTTGGTTTTAAAATTAAAGAAGAAAGCTTCATTTTATTAAAGAAGATGCATAGCATGACAAATGCAGATGCTTTTCTTTTAACAATGGATGTTTTTGATGACAACATTTGTGGCTGATCTGCCATTCTTTAAGAATGCTCTAACGTTTTCACTTCTTTCTTCTTGGCTTAAAGTGACATACCATGCTGACCACACTGAAATACTGGTTTTTCCAAATAAACCAGCACATTCTCCACAGTTTGTCCTCACATTTTATGTATAGCAAAGCATGCCTGAAGGATGGCATCCTCACCTTCTGATAAATTAAGCATAATTCTTGGAATCGTGACAATGTCATTCTTGAATGCACTGATCTTTACCTTTGCTCTAACATGATACTTGTGAAATTCTTCCGTGATCATCCAGGTTCCATTGCAAAACCTTGGAAGATCCAAGTTCCTTATTAAAATGATGGGAGATCTTATTTCCAATTCCGGTTTATATGGTGGCAATCCAGAAAGCTCAATTGTATCAAGGAATTCTGCTTAAAAATTGAGTAACATTAGCTCCTTCATTGACAATATTCTTTCAACATTCCAGGGAACTATCTCATACATGTGGAATTGGTTTTTCCTAATATTTCATTAAGAGGACTAAGATAGAGGGTTTTGTGAATATTTCTACAGGATTGTCAAAAAGTTGGGTGGATAAAATTAATACATTCTTCCATTGCAGAACCATATCTTCAGGTCATTCTACAGCAGTGGTTCTCAACCTTTTAAATGCCGCAACCCCCAACCGGTCGTAAGTCGAGGACTACTCAACCGGTCGTAAGTCGAGGACTACTCAACTGGTGCAGCACCGTTTGCAGAATGGGACTTTTGGCGGGCTCAGCAGGGCAGAGACAGCCTGGACAATTCCTATTGGCTTTTGAAAGCCAATAGAATTAGACTCTATTCAAAAGCCAATAGAATAAAAGGGGAAAAAATGGCGGACTGCGTTGTTTGGCGACCCCCGTGAAATGGTCGTTCGACCCCAAATGGGGTCCCGACCCACAGGTTGAGAACCACTGTTCTACAGGTAGCCCTCAACTTGCAACTCAATTGAGCTTGAAATTGTGGTTGTAAGTCATTGAGGTCATAGGTTGAGGCATCATATGACTGGATCACATTTTTCAACATTTCAATATTTTCAACATTTTTTGCTATGGTCATTAAGCAAATCCATTTTCGCCAGTGGGCATTTTTTCTAGAAACCAGAAATAAATGTTCGAAACTGGCAAAAAATGTTACAAGTCATGGTCACATATTAGGAGACTACAAATGACTATACAGGTGAGCCAGCTGCCAAGCACCCAAAATGTGATGACATGACCACAATAGAAGAATGGCTATTGCAACTTCAAAAATGGATCATAAGAAACCCTGGGGTGGTCCTTCATAACTTCAAAAAGTTGCTAAGGTGTAAGCCAAATATTACCTGTATTTCATCATTTTGATTTTTGTCTTCTCCCATATCCAATATAAATTTAGAATATCTTTGTTCTCAAACACATATTTTTCTTCAATTGAAACTTGACAAAGCTTCTCCATAAGTATGAGTTTTTTGATGCATGAATTCTCCACATCAGCATCATTTCCTGTTTTCACAACTGGCAGAAGCTGACAGAAATCACAACAAATGGTTAAAGTTCACCCAGAGGCCTAATTCTTGCCACATATATTGTGAAGAGCCCAGCCTATGGTTTCAAAGCTCTCCCTCCTGACCATGGGGCTCTCATCCCAGACAATAAGTCTCACATGTTAAAGCAAACCTGCAGTATTGGAGGTTTTTTTCAATGTTAAAAAAGGTATTTTCATTTACTTTGAGGAGTAACTAGAATCATGAATGTGCTGTCCTACCAGCATGCATCAATGCTGCTGCAATAATAGATACTATAGCAATAACAATTATCCAGAGGTTGCATATTGCCAGTTTCTCCAGGAAATAGGAATGCATAACAGTGAAGGCAAACTTTGACATCAACATCATCAGAAATATTACATCAGGCAAGCCATGAATTTTGCCTCACTCTTTCTGTTAAGGTCTTGCTGTTGAAGGAGGGTATTGTCGTGTTGAGGACCTCTTACACTAATTAGCATTTACCACATTTTCTCAAATTGATTTTCTCTTTCCTCCTCCATCTTTTTTTATCCCTTTATTCTGTACCTTTCCTTGTGATTCTAGAGAGGTGCAGCTCTTTCCTTCCTCCATTCCTTTATCTCTCCTCTCCTTGCTGCACCCTGCTGACTTTTGTTATCATCTCTTGACCATGATACCCTCCTCTCTCTGCACATGGAATAATTATGCTAACAATATGTATTTTAATGTGCTTTTTAAAGCCATAATGTTGCACATTGCCATTCTCGCCTCAGAACAGTTTAGAATACCTGATAGCTTCTTCAGTGTGTTGTGGGAAGCTATCAGAGACATTTTTTAAAAAGGATCATGTGTCCTCCTGAGGGCCAGGGTGGATCTGCTCTACCTGATCTCTAGCAACCAAAGGAGGAGTTAGGCTACACTCAATTTCAGAATAGAAACAGTCAAAAAAACGAAACAGGATGAACAAGGACCAAAGTATAATGGCTAATGTATTTGATTGACACCAGAGAGATCCAGTTTCTATTCCGTTCTGCTGCCACAGCAGTCACCTGGTGACTTTGAGATCAACCTACCTCATAGGTGGTTATAAAGAAATACAGGAAGATACAGCACTATATAGGTGCCTCGAGTTCCTGAACAAAGACAGATGTAGACATATGTGCATGTTTGTGTAGCAGAGAAAGAGCATATAAAGCAACAAAAATATCCGGGTCTTTCATCATGCACTTTAAAGCTGTTGCTTTTTTAAGAACCATATGATGAGTCAATTCCTTGTTGCTGGGTGGGGGAAGGGAACAAGGCACTGTGAGACTGCCTTAGAAACTGTCACAGAACACTGAAAAGGAAGATCACATGAGCACAGCTGCTGCTATGCTGCTGGAGATCAGTAGCACTGAAGCAGCCACATTTCCCCCAAATTTCCCTTGGAAGTCATGGGTCTCAGATTCTGGAACATTCTGTAAGTTAGTCCATTTGAGATACTTTGATTCAAAAATTGTCACCCAGTGATGCACCATTTCACCCAGGTAAAAGTCATGACAACAATATTAGAAGTATATAAATACAATACAATACATAAATAAAGGCTGTCCCTTAACCATGCTAGCTACAGGAAGTATCTGAAGAGGGGTTGCTAATCCCTACCTTGCAAAAGTCTATATTAATAAATTTACTATACAATTTGGATAGTCTTTAAAAGTCTATTGAAAATGTCTCACCAGGAAAACTCTTTCCTTGAGAATGTGCCAACATTAACATTAGGCATGGATCCTCAAATAACGGTTTTACCAATGACCAAATGCTGGGATATAAACAGCAAAGCCACCTATGGTAAGTTCTTCTTCTGATAATTTAAATGAGAATTTTCCCCAAACTGACTTTTTAATTTCAAAGTGTATGTAAAGAGACATAATATATTTTGTATTACAAAATAAGTACAGATAAGACCTTGACTTACAACCATTTATTCAGTGATTGTTCAAAGTTATGGTAGCATTGAACAAAGGGACTTATTACTGGCCCCTGAAGTTACAGCCGTTTCAGCACCCCTGCGATCAAATGATCAAAATTTAGGCTCGGGCAGCCCACTCACACTTATGACTTCAGGGAACTTCAACTCCACCTATTTATTCATCCCCCCCCCCCGTGCCATTTTGGTATGGATACTCTGTGGCCCCTGCAACCTTAGCTGCAGTCTTCTTGCTCTTGCTGATAACCAAGCATGCCCAGCCTGACCCAACATGAGGCACCTGCTAGTAGCACAAGGCTGTCTGTAATCTACATGAGGTCATGCTTGGTGAGTTCCTCGCAAGACCTGGGGAAGATGGCCTTAAGTGGTTAGCAACTGCATCCTGAACGGGTGGGCATGCCTCATCAGCAGCAAGAGCAAGAAAAGAATAAAGGTCAGCTAGAGCAGTGGAACACAGAGTGGTAAGGGCAACTGCAGCTGAGAATGGGCAGGGACAGCTGAATCTTCCCAGGCCAGCTGTGGTTTTGCACCAAACTGCTGGGGATGTCTAAGGCTTCCTGGGTTGGCTGCAGCTTCAAACCATGCCATACTGTTGGGCCGTGGCTTAGGAGCTTCTTGCCATTCCAGAGCCCTGCTGTGCCAAGAAACCCCTGAACCACAGCATGGCAAGCTGCCCCAGAGTCATGGGATGAGCCCTCGGCTAAGGACCAGTGGAATTCAGTGGAAAGCAACAATGGGCAATTGACAGCAATAATGTGATTGCTGTTGCTCAGTGATGCAGTTACACTATATGACTGCATTGCTTAGTGACAGAAATTCCACTGTCTGTATTGCCAAAAACCAAAGTACAGCTATAATTAGGAAGAAAATAGCTAGTGCCTGGAAAAGATAATAAAGAGTATGGGAATTTGCTTGCAAGTCAAATACATACTTTTAACTCAGGAATGTTTTAGATCTTTTGTAAATTTTAATATTTTAGTGAATTCTTACAAATCAAAACTATACACTGACACGTAATATATCGCTCCGCACAATCTTTCTGTATTAAAGGCATGGCTAAACCTTTATATTAACAATATATGAGGAATCCTTATAAAGAATATTGAAGAATAATTAGCAAAGAAATTATATCAGTTATGAGCTCAGTTATTATGGGCTCAGATATCACATAATTTATACTTCAATGCCAGTTATATCTACCAAGAAGTAAATGCTGTATCTGTTGGTAAATAATTGCAAACAGGATTGTAAATTTGTGCCAGCTCCTGGCGGTAATCCAGACAGGAAACCAAAACCACGACTACTAATGCTCCCTTCACCGTAGGGCTACAGGAAGTTACAAGTCTGGAAGCACTTTTCCCCGCCCCTTCCCCTGCCTTTAGTTTCCAGAGAACTCGGAAAGGTCCCTTTTGAAGTGATTTCTCCACCCCCACCCCCACCCCCATCCTTACTTTGGACTCAGATTTCTCTTTATCAGACCAGCTCTTCCTCTTCTCTTTCAAGGTATTTTCACAGCTCATTATAGTTTTTCCCTATTTATTGACTTTTTTTTCCAAAATGTAATACATAGCAACATCCATGATGTCCCCTGAACATTATTTTTTAAATTATATCATGCTTTGTAAGATTCTTTAATCAAATCTACTACTTAATTGCTTTAATATACCAAAAAAAGTGGAGAAAACGAGGAAAAAACACAAATGGGAAGAAAATATAGTAATATACTTACAGGAAATCATTACGCCTAGGTTTTAATACACAATTAAACCTTGATTACAGGGAATAATATTGTTCAATCTTTCCACTCTGCTGACAGAGAGCCAGTTTATAAACAGGAAGCAAACATACTGTATATGGGTTTCAAAGATTCAAACATGGAATTGCACTGTCTTTCTAAAATGAAAGATTAATGGTTTTTGTTTTGATATTTCCTCCCCCCCCCAACTTAATAACATATAGCTTTTCAATTTGCTCAATTGTATTTTTAGTGACTTGGGTAACATATAAAGATATGATAAATGACATTAGTGGAAATAAATAAGGCAGCGGGGTTAATACAGCTGCTCTGAAATAAAAGAAAGTGAAGTGAAACTCAAACAATGTATTTGTGGATGAATATAGATTGTTGTACTTTTTTATTCATAAGGTGAAGCAAATAGAAATCAAGATAGATCATAAACTTAAATACTCATTCTGAAAAAAACAATAAATCATAAACTTAATGAATTATGGCAATAATTCTTACTCTATAAAATTAAGAATACTTGATAGAAAGAAAGGAAATAATATTAAGAGACAATGCTACTGTCAACAATTCCTAAGCCCCAGTATGTAAGAGCTTGCCTCAAAGAGCAACTCTGAATAAAAAAAGCACTTCAGTTTTACTAATTTAAAACAGTAATTCAAACCACTACATACAATGTATGAACTATATATGAGAGGGGAAATACTGTATATAAACAAACTTCCCCGAACAAAATCTTCAGAGAACTATCTCTCTAAATGAAGTGGAAGACTTGCTTAGTCCACTGTTTTATTTCAACTGTAACTAGTTAAATATTCTTAGGGCATAATGTTGATAAATATCATATTGTTATATCATATGGTAAGCAAAATAACTTCCTAAGAATACAGAATTCTAACTTTTATCTACAGCTGCTAATAACCGCTGAGTTATATCCAGACTAAGACAGTTATTTTTTACTCAGTTGAATATAAATGAGACCAAATCATTATCCTGATATCCACTGTTAATAATTTTTAACAGATGCACCTCCATTTTGGCTTCTCTGAATAAGAGTTTTGATGTTGGAAAAACAAGGGTTGACAAAATTTATCTTATGATTTTTCAGGGCACTACAAGGATCATAATACTACCTACCAAAGATGGTGGGTCAGGCTAAGGGAATGAATACAACTTTTCTGTTCTGAACCTATAATCAATCATATTGACTGCCTGAGTCAAAGGTAAATTTGAATAATTTTATAAAGCCACTGCTTATTTTATTATGCTTAATACTTCATATGAAAGTGATTTTGTATCTGCATTATTCTTTTCCTTCTTTTTTCAGCCCTAGAATGTATTTTTTGAGATTGGCATGCTAAAATAAATTAGAAAAGAACAACCCAGAATTCTTCAATTATAACTTTAATTGATGTTTTAAAAAAACCCCAAAGTAGGTTTTTCCCATTTTCACTGCTTCAGCACACTAAATTGATTCTATTTCTGTGAACTAAAAAGATATATATATGTATGCATAAACCTATAGTTTAGAAATTGATTTAGCAATAAAAGAAAAGCTGTAACAATATTGGGGTTTTGCAAATGGTTCAAATCCGAACCATTTTAAACCACCTTATTTTGAGCATAAAACAGCTGCAATAACAATTTTTGAAGCTTGGGCTCAGAACTGGGATGTTTTAAACTTGAAACATTTTCATAGTGTTTGAAGTAGCCCATTTTGTATATTTTATATGCATTTGGCAGATTAAGAAACAGCAAATTAAAAGGAGGAAGGTATGATCTATAAAACATAAGTTGCCCAACTGATCTGGAGTGCTTTTTTCACACCAAAAAAGAGCTGTTTAGGGTTAATATTTCATTGTTTGCCAATAACTCTGCATGTAGATCAGGGGTGTCAAACTGCCGGCCTACAGGCTGGATGCATCATAGCAAAACCGTGCCCACCCCACTGCCAGCAATGGCAAAAAAGTTGCAATACATGGCAACACGTCACGTGATGTTGTGAGTTTGAAACCCCTGAAACCCCTGATATAGATGTTCCTCAATGTTAAGTTTTATGTTAGATACATACTTGTAAGAGTCTCCCACTTTCTACTGATATTCTTAAGAAGATCTCTAAGTTTCTTATTCTCTGGCTTGTTAACCTCCATCCGCTAATTTATAATCCTCTACTTCAGGGGTTCCCAACCCCTGATCTGCAGACTATTACCTGTCCGTGGCCTGTTGTGAATGGGCTGCACAAGTGGCGGGTGAGCTTACAAAGCTCCATTTGCGCAAACGGCAGGCACACATGCAAAATGATCCCCTCCCCCCCCCCACGCCACTGCTGCCAGTCTGTGGAGCCAGAAAGGTTGGAGACCACTGCTCTATTTTATCTCATGAGTTATATGCTTTTCTATAAGGCAGTGATACAGGCAGTAACTTTTGATTAAATGTGTATATCTACAGAAATTTTCTTATTATTTCTGATTTTTAAAGTTTTTTTAAAATTGGACAGAATGGCAGTGTTGCTAGTTTTACTAATAAAAACATTACAAATTCATACCATTTTCCCTAGGATTTTTGTTTTAATTTGTCAGTGTTTTGCTTCAAGTCACCATTGTCTAAAACTTACTTTAAAGGAATCACAAAAAAGAAAAGAAAGAAAATGTAGTAGCAATATTGATAACGGTAGCTCAGGTGTAATTTTTCTTGTCATTCCTTTTATAACAAAGAGCAGAGAAACTTTCTGCACTTGAAAGCCACCCCTTTTATAATCAAGACTATAGAGACCTACTACAATTGGAATTCACCATTTCTAGAAGTTAGACTTCTCTTATGATCCCATAGATATCTTGATATAACCTTTTTCTTTACTTCCTTTTCCATTTAAATAGTTGACGAATAAAGAATGTAATCCTCAAAGAAAGTACAGGTAGTCCTGAACTTAAGACTAGCTACTTAGTGATCATTAGAAGTTATGATTGACCCAAAAAAGGGGATTTATGATCTGGATTCAAAGTTCTGACAATCGGTTTCCCTCTGTGGTCTCATGACCAAACTTTGGGTGCTTGGCAACACAGATGCATTTACCGCATTTATGGCAGACTCTATTAGTAGAGTCCCATGGCCACATGACCATGTTTTACAACAGTTTTGCTAGAAACCAGCTCTTGCTTCCATTTTTGGCAAAAACGTGCCCATAGCGAACTATTGGTTTGCTTAACGACTGCACCAAAAAGGTCATAAAATTGGATTGGTCACATGCTGATCCATTTTACAACTTATGACATATGACTGCTCCATTATGGACATATGTCAAGGACTACCTGTAAATGGACTTAGTTAGACTGTTACACAGGAAATAAAATGGCAACCCTCCCTCTGCTGTCCAGGGTGCTAGGGTCTGTATCTCTGTTGAGTAAGAGGAAAACTCATCCTGTCTCCTTTATCTTAGGTTCCAAAGCTGAAGTAAGGTGGAACATCTAGGAGTATCAGATACTTCTTTTTCTTTTAAAGATTTATAGTTGTGTAAATTAAATTTAAATCGTCTTTAAAGCATCCATGCAGAGATGTGCCTACATATTAACTGTTTATATGGTAGCTCTTTTTACACATTAACTGTTTATGTAGTCACTTTTTTAAAAAGAAAAAAGAAACGTTTGCTCGTTATCTCCTTATTCCACACACCCCACCATCAAAATCAGACCTGACTTGTCTAATAAACCAAGGCGACGCGTGTCTCTGGACTAAGGCTATAGATTCGAGGAAGGCCTGGAAACCTCTCCGACTGAGCTACTTTGAAGAATCGCTTAAAGCTGTCAGGCTTAAAGCCGTTCAAACCCTGTTCGGACAACGCCTTTCAAGCAACCCCGTTTAAGCTGAAAGGAGGCAGCGCGGATCCCGAGGATACCCCTGGATTGGGTCGGACTCACTTCCGCTGTGCCCGCCTGGGGGTAACGCAAGACCAGAACGCCCACCCGCCCGGGCCGCGGAGGAGCAGCCGGGACACACAGCGAACAAAAGCCGCTAACAAGCAAACAGGCCACACGGTGCGGAGACCCCAGCGGCCCCTGACAGCCGCCGCCGCCGCCGCCACCGCCTTTCCCCTTACTCTGCCCAAGACGCTCGGCTGGGCAGGCCCAGGCCCCACCCTCCGCCTCAGCCCGTTCTTCCTCCTTACCGAGCAGAAGCAGTTTCACCTCCTTGGACGCCTTTTCGCCGTCCTCGCGAAGGTTGCGGTCGATCATCCGACTTCGCTCGGCCGCCGCTTTATCTTCGGCGCTCAACGTGCAGCCCATCGCGGCAACAGGACGGGCGAGTGGCAGCCCTGGCACTCCTCAACGGCCGCAGAAGTCGGGAGGGGAGGAAACCGAAGAGGCGGGGGGAAGAGAAGCGCCACCGGAAACCTGCCTACTTCCCTCTTTCAAATCACAGCCCAAGAGAAGCGAATTGTCCTCTGGGAAGTGTAGTCAAAGCGCGGGTCTTGACTCACCGCCAAGCACGGAAAAGGGGTGACTTCTGGACACCCGCTGCGTTGGCGCAGTGCATAGTGGGAGCTGCAGCACATGAAACAGTAAACAATACCTGAGTTTGAAGGCGGAACGTCTCGATTGGAGCAAAACATTACATTTTGTACCAAAAAACCCAGGAGTTTAGCAATACCTTTTTCGGCTAATCAATGTTACTAAAAGGCATCAGTTTTCATGAATTGCAGTGCACTTCATAACAGGTGCATACAGTGGCTAAGTGAACCGTAGCTCACCAAAGTTTATGCTTTTTTAAAATGGCTAGTTGAAAAACATGCTATTAGGCTCCTGTTTTTGTTTTGTTTTTTGCCACCATAGACTAAGATGGCTTTTCTCCTACAAATTTTTTGTACCCCGATCCAAAGTCAGAGAAGCAAAGCAAGGATTTCGTTTAAATGTTTGTTATTATTAAGAACTTGTAATTGATATACAAATGTAGTCCTAAACTCATGCACAATAAATATTATAAAGTGCATCATCTTGAGATTTTAAAGGTATTTTACAAAAACACATCTGGGCTGCAAAAATCTGAATGACCACTAGAAATTGTCAAAAGTTTTAAGAGTTTTGAATATGTCCTGGTGGTAATCTAGTAATTGTTTGGATATTTTCAGCCTATATATGGCAGCTGTAAGCCCCCAGTCCTACTAAGGGTTTGATAGATTTCAGTGTGGAAAAAATACAAAATCCAACACAACATACTAAGATATAATGGGATTTATTTGGTTTTGGCTTAGATTTGATTGTCTTTGTCAAAACTCAGCTGTTAACATTTACAAAGCCAAAGAGAAGTTGAACCTATTGCCCAGGTGTTTTCCTCAGGGTGTTGGCAGATTCCCCTCAAAGGTTGAGGTCACTTTATACTAGAATCATAAACATAAACATTTATGTTCTTGTACACCTCAAAACACCTTTTGAAGATCACATTCTTATTATATATACAACAGTGTGAAATCACAGCTGCCAGTGGGGTTAGCCTTCATACCTATCAGGTTCCTTCCTAGAATGTTGTAATGTATCAGTGTAGTATTGGTGTGGATTCAAGCAGTGTGGCATTTTGTAACTGACAGATGGAAATTTTGTCAATGCACAGGTTTTTCTAAGCATCATTCAAAATTTTTGGTATGGTCCCAAGAGATAACCACTGGGATTGCCATGGCCAGTTTACATCATAATCTTTTAACTTTGATTTTCAGATCTTAATACTTTGCAATCTTCTCCAGTTCTATGTTTTCTATTCTACTGTAGCCTGGTATTGCCAATCAATTATCTACGCTTTCTTCTTTTCAACTATATGTTGAAATAATTTACAAAATAATAGTAATAGTAATATTAAAATGTATATGGTGCCCAACAGCCAGTGACTCTGAAGTTTAAGTTCTGCTCATTCATAATAGTTTCTGCCTCCTGGCCTATTCACAAAAAGATTTAATTTTTTTCAGAAAAAGAAATTACCACATGTCTTCCTATTCTTTTAGCTGGACAGCTTCCCATTTTGAAAACTACAGTGCTAATTTTTGCAAAAAGCCAACAACATGAAGAGTGCTGATCTTCTAAATTTTAGGATTAGAGAAACTAATATCTGCTTATTATATTTTAACACCTTTGAACTTTCGCAACCTAAAACACAGGCTCTATTTATGGAAATTATTTATTTTCTTTTTCAAAAGGATATTTGTTGCATAGATTTTAAGAGCAACTCACAAAGGAAATAAAAGTTTATTACTGCCATTTCACAATTTGGTTTCCAAATAGGGAAGTTATCTATACAAGTGTTGCCCTCTAGCGTCCTCTATGAAGTATTTCTAAAGTATCGAACATAGGTGGACTTGATTGACAAGAAATAAGATGCAGAATATGTTCTACTTCCTTTAATGAAATATTTATTTTTGTAATATTGAAGTCAAGGAAAAGATCTCTGCAGAAATTATTTATTATCATATGATTTCTTTGTTAAAAATAAATGCACATATGTTGATAAATTTGCTTAAAGGCAAAAAAAAAAATCCTTTTTCAAGCGATTGAAGCACTCCAGAGAGGTATAACAAGAACTGTGTTTCCATCTCTGTGTATTAGATATGCAATGTGGTGGAAGGGAAATTGTGAAACATCTGTAAGGACACAAACTACCTTTATTAAACTGTTATTTCAAAAATGTATGCAGGGGCTCCTTGATTTACATTAGTAACCATCCAAAGTTACAATGGCACTGAAAAAAAGGGACTTATGACCAATTCTAGCAATTATGACTGTTGCAGCATCCCCACAGTGTTGTGATCAGAATTCGCACACTTGGCCACCTGGATGTATTTGTGATGGTTGCAGCATTCCAGGATCACGTGATCAGCATTTGTGACCTTCACAACTGGCATCCATCAAGGAAAGTCAATGGGGGAAGTCAGATTCACTTACCAACTACATGATTCACTTAAAAACTGCAGTGATTCACTTAACAACTGTGGCATAAAATCAGGCACAACTCACTTAACAATTGCCTTGATAAACAATGAAACTTCTGGTCTCAACTGTGGTCATAAGTCAAGGACTACCTATACAGCTAGGTTCTATCTATATTTTACCTGTTGAAGAAAAAACAGAGGATTTTTCTGGATCATGTTCACAGCCATTCTTCAGTGCCGTACAGAGAGGCTGTGCATTTATTTGCTGCGGTAATTTTTAGGAAGAAGGGCTGCCCTGAAGCGGGAACTAATTTGAGAAAGAGACCTCCTTGCCACAAACATCACTAACTGTAGAAAATTCTTAGGGAAATTTGGGGTGTCAAAAAAGCCAGGATGGCACTGGCACTCAAGCTCTTTTATTTGGTCTGCTTCTTTTAAATAATTTAAATCCCCCCTAGCTGTATTGTATTGTGCCAATTTCCAACTGAACTTTTGATAACCATTCAACATTCTTTTGCTTCCTGAGACTTTAATGTGGCAGAGCCTAACAAACAAACGAAGACTACAGTATATAAAAGGAAAAATGAACACAACAAACTGAAACGAAACAGCTCTTGACACACATAAACTTCATTGCAGAGCATTTTTAGGTCAGAAAAACGTATCCCTGGTGGATGAGATCTCAGGGTTGCACTATTATATGAGAGTTAGGGAATACCCTTATGCACTGCAAATTCCTGGTGTATTTGTCCATTTTTCTATACTCTCTGAAGTGACCAGTTTTGCTTCCTTAAGAGTTGTTAATATACAGTATTTGGCACACCATGTAGCCTTAATATCACCATCTGGCACCTTCTAGAGCAGGGCTTTTCAACCTTTTCACCCATTGTACCACTTTTAGCATATGGCAACATCCAAGTACCACCAGTCGCCTAGTAAGGTGTCAAAAACTTGATGACCCCCCCCAAAAAAGGAAGAAAGTGAAAGTACAGGTAGTCCTCAACTTACAATAGTTCGCTTAGTGACTGTTCGAACTTACAATGGCACTGAAAAAATAAAGTCACAGCTGAGCAAGACACCTGCCTGCCCACCTGGTGGTGCTCTTCCTCCTGTCCGAGGTTTCCATTGTTGTGAGCATTTCTGTTGAGGATTGGCAACGGGGGTAGGGTGGGGTGTGTGTGGTTTTTCCCCCTCGTCTGATGAGTGGTTGCAGCAGGTTTTGGTCACTTCACATGACCCTGGGACACTGTGACCGTCATAAATATGAATCAGTTGCCAAGCATCTGAATGTAAATCACAAGACTCTGGAGATAAGGCAACATTCCAGCTGATTGGTGCTTCTTCAGGGCTCAGCAGAAGCATCAGGATCAGCGCCGAGCTCCAGCTGGGGCCTGGTGCTGATCCTGGCACTGATCCTGGCGCTTCCACTGAGCTCTGACAGTCCCAAAGAAGTGCCAATCAGCTGGAAAGCGGCACTGATCCTGGAGCTTCTGCTGAGCCCTGACAGCCCTGCAGCTCCAGCCATCTCTCGCTCAAGCTTGTGCGGTGCTGCCACTACTTTTCTAGGATGCTCGTGTACCATCTGCCAGGTGCCAATGTACCACAGGTGGTACCCATACCACTGGTTGAAAAGCCCTGTTCTAGAGAAAGCAATTCCCAGAATTCTCAATAAGCATGGGCACTGCTGGCAGGGAATGCTGGGAATTTATTTTCTTACACAGATAGAAGACACCAGATTATGGAAGGCTCATTTTTTGATGTCTTAGGCTATTGTATCCAGAAGAACCGAGCCAAAAGTACTTACTATTGAAAATAAAATGTTTGCAGCTCAAAAATAATATTTTGTTTCCTCATGAATCACAGGACTCATGTGAGATCAACAACGAACAAATTACAAAGAAAAAAAAGGCAATTGAACAAATGTTTTTTCAACCTACTACTTAATTTGAGGAAGGAAGTAGGAAAAGACGTTTATTTCTGAAGTACCAGCAATTCTTTATAATTATGCTAAAAATCTAGCTACCCCAGGTGAAAAGGAGGCACCAACTTATACAAGTGATTCACCCAAATGGGTTTGAACTACAGTTTTCTATGGATGGGTATTGTTTCAGTGCACCCCAAATAGACAGCACAAATTAAGACAAGATGTGCCACAGCAGGAAGGATGTGTAGTAGGACTGGATACACAGAAGGAGTTAGGAAGCTTTCATTCATTCCTGGAATCCTAGACTTCTAGGCCAGTATTGTAATATGCTATCAGAAGGCCCCACAGGAAAAAGAAAAATTGTGCTGGATAGGTAATAGAGAAGCAGTGGGGCTATGAAATAGCCCATGAGAAGCAGCAATGACCTTAGGTGGGCATGAAACAGACTAAGGGAACAGGTGGTCATCCAGTTGTTGCTGAACAACATCTCTCAGGATCCTTGCCCAGCGTAGCCAATGGTAACACAGCTAAATGTGTTTTTGAGCCATATCTAGAAAACTGTAGGTATTCCACTTCTGATCTAAGTAACGAGGATCATATATACAAAAACCTTTTTTTTTCCGCATGTACAAATACAGTGAGAGAGAGAGAGGCAATAAGCATAAAGCCCCAGGCTTCAGCACAAAAACTGCGAGTAGATTGGGGTGAGGGTTACCTCTAAATGAGGAAAGTCATTAGTAGATATCATGTGTATTTTATTCTATTAAAGTCAGTATCTGTCTTTTTCTGCCAGGTGATCCAGTGCAATTTATTAACTGTTCTGATTGCATTCAAACTGTAATGATAGGTTGCAAACAAAGCAAACTACAGGTAGTCCTTGACTTACATTCATTTAGTGACCATTCAAAGATACAACAGCATAGAAAAAACTGAGCTATGACAGTTTTTTATACTTACTATAGATGCAACATCCCCAAAATCAAAAATTGGACACCTGGTAACCGGCATGTATTTATGATGGTTGCAGTGTCCTGAGGTCATATGATCACTTTTTAAGATCTTCTGACAAGCAAAGTCAATGGGGAAGCCAGATTCATTTAACAGCTGTGTTATTTAACAACTGCAATGATTCACTTAACGACTATGGCAAGAAAGGTTGTAAAATGGGGCAAAACTCACTCAACAACTGGCCTGCTTAACAATGGAAACTTTGGGTTCCATTGTGGTGGAAAGTGGAGGACTACCTGTATGTAATGCTTAAAGCAATGCATGAACCAGATCATGGGCTTCATTTTACTAATGTAAACTCAATGCAATTAAAGTCATAGTTCTAATCTATTTCTGACATTGGCCAGAATCCGTCTACATTGAACCAAGTGGTTTATTTTATTTTGGCTTAGCGTAACAACAGAATCCAGCCACTGAGATCATCCATGGCTTGTTTACTTTTAACTACAGAGGAAGCTTCCTGTGACTTGTTTAGATTTGTTGACTTCTTTAATAGTAAGACAATGTAATCCTTCAGAACAGGAGAATGTGGAACTGTAAAATGTATTCCCACCACATAGTCAGTTGTTCATCCAGTTATTGCTTTTACCTATCCCTGAGCCTTTTTGTAGCTCAGTCATGCCTAGCCCAAATAACAGGGAGCCCTCTCATTTATAATCCTACATGTCAAAGACAGCTTTGATTAGAAGGTGGATGGAAGGAGTCCAGAGCAGAAGATAACAATTACTACAGGAGGGAGGGAAGAAATGAAGGAACAAACAAACGAAAGAAAGAAGAAAATGTTCGGAATAGTGATGTTTCTAACTGCAAAGGTTAGGAATGAGTTGATGGGGTGGGTGAGCAAGTCAAAATTAAATGAAATTAATTGGATACTAATAGCAGCTGATTTTGTGTGTGTGGGTTTGCTTGAGCAACACGTTGGAGAGAAAGGGTTCCAATTGCCATGGTGTATTTATTAAATACTCCCCCATATACAAACATACACATTCTTCCTCAGCTGCTATATTCTGCATTTCACACATCGATAAATCAAGATTGTCAAGTGCAAAAAAGAAGAAAGAAACCTAGCTACAGCTCAGGCTTCGGTGAATGTGCTACTCTGATGTAGTTATCAGAGGCAGTGATATCGCTGTTCATGTGCTGCTCCAGGAACTCTGAGGTCTCTTCTGCAATTTGCCCTGGGATCCGGAAATCAATGGTAGCTTGGTCCCTTTTGGGGCTAGGCTGGGTAAGAACATTTCTGGCCTCAGGGTGGCAACCTGTCCCTTGCAGGAATTGCAAGAAGTTCTCCTCAATGGAGCCTTCTCTGCTGGGTAACCTGAGATCCTCCTCTGGTGGTTGCTTGAAAAAACAGGTGAGGTGCTTGCTGAGCTCTCCTCTGATCTGTCGGTTGAGGCATCCATAGAAGAAAGGATTAGATGTGAAACAAAAATAACCAATCCAAGTGACCACATTCTCCGTCTGCTGGCCAGGAAAATGGGAGCTCAGCACTGAGTAGAGATGGAAGGAGAAATAGGGCAACCAGCAGAAGAGAAATTGTCCCCCCACTGCTAGGAGGATGATGACAGCCTTTCCACCCCCAAACGTCCTCTGGGGGGTAGTTCGAGGGGCTCCTGAGCTAGTCACCATTGTGGATCTACTACTAAGAGATTCTGACCTTTGCCGTGGGGTATCTATCCAAGTGGGGAGTGGACCATGGTGCATAGCAGCTACTCTGGCCACTTTAAACATATTACAGTAGACCACCAAAATAATGGAGACCGGCAGGAGGAAGTAGAAAAGAGCAAAGAAAATCACAAAAAACTTGCAGTAGGCACTTCGGCTCCACTGCAAGGAACAGGTTTGTCCATTGTAGGCTAGGGATCTACTGATACGGTCTTGGGAAAGCCATCCCAGAAGAGGGATGATGGACATAACTACTGCCTTGATCCAGACACCAACCAGGACACAAACCACCAGGCTTACAGTCATTTTGACCTCATAGCGCATGGGGTGCACCACATAGTAGTAGCGCTCGATATTAATAGCTGAGATTGAAAGGATACACATGGTGATGAAGCAAACACTCAGGAAGAGATAGGTATGACATATGGCATCCTCAAAGACTGTGCCATCAAAGAAAGTTGAGCTGGATAGCATGGCTAGAGGCATTAGGGTAATAGCAGCCAAAAGATCCACCAAGCAGAGGTGGAACACAAAAACAAACTTCCTCAGTGCTGGGGTTTTGATAATGACTGTCATAATTGCTACATTGCTCACAATAGCTGTTAAATCAATCAAAAGCATGAAGAAGAGACCCACAGACTCAGAGGCCACATCTCTGGGCTTGGTGTCTAGGCTAGAATTGAGAAGCATAGAACTTTGGGATGTCTGAAGCAGTTTTCTGATCCTGGAAGGATTCCGTACCCACGGGGTGGGAAGAGAAGGCTCCATGGAGATTAGCTCCTCCCTTTACAAGTCCATCATCCATCCTATTCTGGGTCCCCAGAAAGTAATCAGAGAGAATCAAGAGAGATGGTGGTGCACAAGCAGCCACTAGCCATATCGTTTGCCAACATTCCAGTCCAGAAGGTCTTTGGGGCTACTTATACCTTCCAGTACCACTCAGTTCTCTGAGCCATTATAATTAGGGGCTATGCTTAATTCAGCAAATCTGTTTCATCTTGATTGTATGTCATAGGATATAATAGCATGGCAGTGTAGAAAATCCATGGGACCCGGTCTGATTATGAAGAATAGTCCCTTCCTTGCTAAGTGTATAAGGCTTTACCGCATCTTGCAACATGCTGTTTCCGAGGCAAATATTTGTACCTGAAAGAAATACATATATATTTACAGATTAAACACTGTGTCAACCAAAAGCTGTTCTACTGGCAGAGTTACATTTGGGGCTGACTGAAATGGGCAGTTTTGCTTTTAAAGCAGATTTTCCTTTTCAGGGGAGCTATTTGGGTAATTGCTGTGGAAGTCAGGCCCTTTGAACTTTCTGGAAAATGATGAGGGTGGTCTGTTTCAGGGGGACTTAACAGTGGATGCTCCCAAGAAAAGAGAGTGAGATTCTGAGTTCATCCCCCAGCCTACTGAGGGTTGAGTCCTAAATGAGAATGTGCATCTAACCATACATTTATCATGCATAAAAACAGAGTTTAAGGTGAATTGTTTCTGAATAGGAGATTTTTATTTTATTTTTATTTTATACATTCCCATCCCATTTTTTTCCAGGTTAATAATGTGAAGAATGCAGGAGATATCTCAGCAGTGGAAAGATGGGGTAGAAGAGAGTAGAAATCCCAGTGGGGATGATCACTAGCAACTGAGAGAGGAATATATTTAAAAGACAGAAGAGATATATAGCAGAGCAGCGTTCTGTTTGGCTCTCTCCTATTTTAGTCAGCTCTCTGAGGGTAATTACCACATGCTATGATTGCAGATGAAAGAGCTAGCCTTGTGTGCACTACTAGAAGATGGGTAACTACTCTGAATAAAGTGTTGCAAACCTTTTTGAGTACAGAATTGTTGGAAATCAGCAATTACCCTCCTAGAAATATTTTGGGAGATATTAAAACAGGCAGAATATTATATTTCTCCAAAAGGAATAATGGAGAAAAATATTAGGCAGAAACCAGACCCCAGTCTCCTTCCCCCAAGCAGACCAGCTTTTAAAAATGCAGATTTGGGACCACCTATTCATAAACAAAATGCCTTCAGCCATAGCCCCAGAGAAGATTTGAGGTGATGGGATTAGAAAAACAAAGACTCCAAGGACAGGAACATGACCTTTAGGACATAATAGGATTAACCCACCATCATTAGAATATCATAAGGACACACCCAAGCTCAAGTCAAAGTACATTGTACAGGAACAGGAACAATCTCAAATACAAAGCCCAAAGAAGGTATAAAAACCCACCCATTCCCAACTCCATTTTGTCAG
Source organism: Crotalus tigris (assembly GCF_016545835.1). Lineage (NCBI taxonomy): Eukaryota > Metazoa > Chordata > Lepidosauria > Squamata > Viperidae > Crotalus > Crotalus tigris. The sequence goes on along the minus strand of NW_024100417.1, from coordinate 2,622,693 downwards.
CTGTCCCAGAACTGCATGCTGTTGCTCTTCTGCTCTTCAACAAACAAACCTTCTTTCCAAATAGCCTTCATTTTTATTTCCAGTGCCTTAGCCTCCATTTTGTTTACTCCCAGTTTGGAACTGGACCTGAAGTTTTTTCTTTCAACAGCATCAATTATGACTGCAAGAATTGAGATCCATTAAATCTTACTGACCAGAAAACTTCTTCAAAGATGATAAAAGCCTTTTCCTGGGGTTTGGTTAATGATACACTATGTTTACTATTAGTATACAGCCCACTTTCCTAAACAAGCTGACTGTGGTGGACTCAACAGAATTCCATGATAAGCATTTTTAAAATGTATGTTGGGACTGTCCTTATTCAAGAAGCTTTAAATTTCATGTGATAGCCATAGGTTTGTTTCATCAAACAAAGAAATAAGGCAGGGAATATCCTTGGCTGTTTTTCTTTTAGACTTAGGGCAAATAGTTCAGATACTGCAAAGCAAGAATTACAGTTGCTTGCTATCATAATGCGGCCATTATCTGGTGATGAATGTTAAGAGTCAGCTCTTAATATATTGTTCTATTTTTATAGGAAAGGAATCGTTACAAAGACAATTTGTCTCCACAGTCTTTGGAAGCTCTTGAGTGAAGATCCTGTCAAGACCTTTGTTCTATGTAGTGGTGAAACAAAATGGACCACTGAGAAGATCATTCTTAAGAACCCTCTTAGTGTTCTGGAGCAAAATTTTCTGGGATAACACTGGGTAGTAAAATGATATGAGAGATAGCTAGAAGGTGAATAGTAGCTTGCCATTAATTGATCATGTATATAATTTTGCTTTCCATTGCATCCTCGAGTAGTTACCCGAGGGAACTTTTTAGAGTGATTAAAAAGTTATATACCTGTAAAACATGCTAGAGACCTCCAGAACCTCCTGTGACAGATCTGCAAAGGCACTTTGGTGATAAGTGTCATTCATCTTCATGCCAATTTTAACATGGTTTTAATATTGAGGTATAAAGTTCATCACTTGACTTAATCATATGGAACCATTTTCAACATCCGAGGCAGAAGACATGGACAAAATGCTAATATGTATCCTCTTGAACCCTGCCAGTCTTGATTTTTTTAAAAAAATCCAAAGAAGGGTGACTAAGTGGATCCACAGAGTGGTGAATATGTCTTTCTGTGATCTAGTGATAGCAGCTGGTTGCCTATCCTCTTCTAAATAAGCCCTCCTTAGGTCTAAGGATTATTCCAACTATTGCTGATACATATGTCCTTTGCTAAGGCAACATGCTTGAGAGGGTGATGTCAGCATTGCTTTATATATTCTTAGAAGAAATTGATTACATTGATTCTTTTAAATGAAATTTAGGCATGGTTGGGGACAGAATCAGCCTAAGTGACCTTGACAGATGATTTCCTGCAAGAGAAAGACAGAGGGAATATGACTGATTGATCCTGCTTTGTTTTCAGTATGTAGTTTCGATCTCATTGATCAAGGTTATGCCTGGGAACTGGGAGTGCTGTATTATAGTGGTTCATTTCCTATTTTTAGTGTTGATCTCAGAAATTAGCTACTGCAGGGGTGTCAAACTCGCAACGTCATGTGACTGTCGCGACGTATCACAACTTTTTTTGCCATTGCTGGCAATAGGGGCGGGCACGGTTTCGTTATGATGCATCCGGCCCGCGGGCCGGCAGTTTGACACCCCTGAGCTACTGTTTGTGCTACCTCAAGGTTTTATGTTGTCCAAAATAGTAATTAACATTAACATATTTTGAGATGTTGAGTTATCACTATGCTGTGGATACTCAATTCTAGTTAGTTTCAAAAGTTATTCAAATCATTTTTTTCAACTTTGCACAAGCAAAGAATTTTATTAGCTTTCATTAAAGGAACTCCACTTTTTCAGGTCTCCATCTGAGCTTGAAAAACAGATGGAGCTGCTCTAAGAGTAACATTAACTTTAATGAGTGGATTCTTTAAAACAACAATATTTATTTCAGGTTAGAAAAAAATCAGACTACTTTAATATATAGCAAGGAAGTGATTCAGTCATGCCAGATCCAAAGTGCTTCTTCCAAAGTACACAGAGTCCTAATATAAACTATCTGAATAATAGACTGCATATTTTGAATTAGTATTTGGACAAGATGATGAGAGGGTTGAAGGCCAACAAACAAGACAGAAACTATCCAGGTAAATGATCCCTGGAAGTGGAGATTCTTCCTGTCCTAAATGGGATGTCACTTCTAGAGTTCCTAGATAGGGAAAGACAGTTTCTGTTGTTCATGTACTGGTCACCTCAAGTATAGATTACTGTAACTGTGTTTCATCCAAAAGTCGTAGTTGATGCAAAATATGGTGGCCACAGGAAATTACGTTGTAACCTTAGCGTGAGAGGGCAAAATACAAATGCAACTGCTGTTAGGAAGATTAGAAGGTGCTTCTTTATAACTTTTCCTTTCATTTTTACTATTTCTTTCTTTATATTTTTTTAAATTACTTATTATTTTTCTTTACTTTTCTTTTTTATTTCAAAATTTTGTTTCTTTGTAAAAAATTTTTTAATAAAAATTACACATGCACAAAATATAATAGTCATGTTATTGAAGGAGACATGCAGATATTCATATATTATACCTCTGTTGAAGCAATTGTACTGGCTGCCAATTATTTACTTGTTGCAGGATCCGATCTGAGTCAGTCACCAGAACCAAAGGTTTATTTTTTCAAGCTTTTGGGCTCATGCTGGGAACTTCTCTCTCTCCAGAATATGTGCACTGGGCTGTTCTACATGTTGTACTTATATGGTGCCTGGTTGTGTATAGTTCTTAATTAGGGTGTTGGGGGTGGCTATTAAGTCATTATTTATTTATTAAAGTGATTTTTATTTATATCCCACCTTTATTATTTTTAGAAATAACTCTAAGTGGCAAACATCCAACACACCTTCCTCTTCCTATTTTCCCCACAACAACAACTTTGTGAGGTGAGTTGGGCTGAGAGTGACTGGTCCAAGGTTATTTGGCTGGCTTTCATAGCTGAGGAAGGATTTGAACTCACAGTCTCCTGCTTTCCTGCTTTTTTGGCTCAGCCGCAACTGACTAGACCAATTTGGCTCTCAGTTAGCTCACAATCCAGATTCAATGTTTTACTTCTGCATAAAATAGTCAAAGCCAGCGGTTGTCAACCAGTGGGTCGCGACCCCTTTGGGGGTCGAATGACCGTTTCACAGGGGTCAGCTAAGACAGGGCTTTTCCTCCCCCCCTACCTCTCCCCCCAAGGCGTCACCTTCCTCCCCCCTCCTTCACAGCTCACTTGCTTGTTGAAATTGAAAACAACCTGCTTGGCGACGGCCTGCAGGAACCCTACTGAGGGTGCGCGAAGAGCGCAGGCTCAGAGTGAGGCCCCACCCTCCCCAGGGACTCATTGTGCAGGATCCGTGTCACCTTTCCTCCCCTCTTCTTACTTCAGAAGCAAGCGTGAGCCTGAAGGGGGCAGAGCCATCCACTCACAGGTAGCTGTTTGAGACCGCTTGCGTTGCGGCTCTGAGAGCCAACCTCACAACTGCCCCCTTCTTTTCCGCCTTCTCTCTCTCTCTCTGTTGCGGCCTCACTCTCTTCCATTTTTTCCCCCTCCCACGAGCTTGCGATAGCCCTCATAGCCCTCACGTTGCCTCCCGGGGCTCAAGGCTTTTCCCCCTCTCCCCAAGGTGCCCGGCTTTACGGAGGGGAAAGCAAAGCAGCCAGATGGCGCGCACCCTCCCGGAGGACTCATCCCACGGCAGCAGGTGGGAATCGAGGCCCACATTTGTTTTGCTGATGCTGATCAGAACGGTGACTCGGGGCCAGCCGTGGGCGGGGAGGGCTGCTCCCTTGCTCCAGGCTCGCTAAGCTCAGCTCTCTGCTCCCCACTCCCGATACCGATCGAAGTGGCCACAATGGTGCCGCACACTCAGTAGCCACCCCCCACCCAGCACTCATTGGCCACTATGTGCTACCTGTCAGGCGTAGCGCAGTCTCAGGCTGTGGCGGCGGCACCTCGTTGGCTCAGGCTGGCTGACCATGATAGGCATCTGATGGTGATTCGGGGTACTGAGCTCCGATACCAATCAAACATTCCAATGCCCACATGGTGGGAAACCGATCTGGGCACCGCAGCAGAAGCCACAAGCTGTGGGGGATCCCTGCCGCCGCCGCCAGAGCCAGCTACAACAGAGCACCAGCCAGTTGCTTCAACCAGGCGCTGGCAGGCTCAGGATACCCCACCCATTGGTGACGTTGCCGCCCCATGTTCCATGATGCCAGGGAATCCCTGCCCCGCCGGAGCCAGCCACAATGGAGTGCCAACCATCTGCTCTAACCAGGCGCCGACGGGCAGTCCTAGGGTGCGCCGGAGTCCTGCATGCCGCTTGGTAGGCTGCTGTCAGCTTCAAGGTCACACAGGTAGCCCTCGACCACTCCCCTCCCCACCTCCAAATCGATCCCCGATCGGAGAGAGAGAGAGGGAGGGAGGAAGGAGGAGAAAGGGAGGGAGAGAGAGAAAGAGGGAGAGAGAAATAGAGAGGAAGAGAGGGAGAGATGGAGAGAGAGAGAGGGAGAAAGAAATAGAAATAGGGAGAAAGAGAAAGGGAGAGAGAGGGAGAGAGAGAGAGAAAGAGAGAAAGAGAAAGGGAGAGAGAGGGAGAGAGAAATAGAGAAGAAGAGAGAAGGGGAGAGAGAAAGAGAGGGAAAGCGGGAGAAAGAAAGGGAGAGAGAGGGGGAAGGGAGAGAGAGAGGGAGAGAGAAAGAGAGGGAGAAAGAAATAAAGAGGAAGAGAGAGAAAGGGAGAGAGAGGGGTAGAGAGAAAGAAAGAGAAAGAGAGAGAGAGATTAAATTAGTAACACGGTTCTTAAGTGAATCTGGTTTCCCCACTAACTTTGCTAGTCAGAAGGTTGCAAAAGGTGATCACATGACCCTGGAACAATGTGACCATCATAAATATGAATCGGTTGCCAAGCACCCGAATGTAAATCACATGACCCTGGGGATGCTGCAACGGTCATAAGTGTGAAAAATGGTCATAAGTCACTTTTTTCAATGCCGTTGTAACTTTGAACAGTCACTAAGCAAACTGTTGTAAGTCAAGGACTAATTTTATGGATTGAGGGTCACCACAACATGAGGAACTGTATTAACTGTATTCCTAACTGCATTAGGAAGGTTGAGAACCACTGGTCTAAGCGATGCTTTTTCATGATAGATCTGGTTCAATCTACTTGACAAGGTTCTACCTTGACATGATCTCTGCATAATTTCCTTGCTGAAATCCATAAGGCACCAGCAGCTATATCACTGAGGAATCAATCTTTTCACCAAAACATTCACTAAGTCAATGTTACGGAAGAATTGGTCTTTTCCTTTTTCCCTTTTAATTAATGTGATTTATATTGTTTTAATTTATTGTGTATGATTACGTTGTTTTCCTTATTGAGAAATCACTTTTGAAGATAATTATGCAGAAAGCTAAATACTGTAGTACACAAATAGTAATGTGATTGCAAATATTTATATCTTAATAATCTGTTTGAGTTCAAATTACAGTTAAGTTAAACACTATTGCATAAAATATGCTAGCTATGTTTACACATAACATTAGAATATAAACCTTGGTGCATCGGCAACAATGGCTATATTCGCACATTGCCTTAAACCAACCAAAACACCCCCATTATGTTTTAGCAGCATGTGTAATTCCAGCAAAGGCCCTGGGAACATGGGTTTCTTTTAAATGACAATGCTTTCAATACCACTTTCCCTAGAATAATTTCCATACAATTCCCTGTTTAGTTGATTGGCAGTTTCCTGCTCCACTGTGGAGTTTTTTTTGGGAAAGCGTTAGGGGATTTTAGTGTATTTCACAATTTACCTGGTTCAGTTTCAGATGATAGTACAGGTCGTATTTAATACCATTCATTCAATGGCTGTTCAAAGTTACGATGCTGCTGCAGCAGAACAAATGGTAGATATGAACAATGGAAGATTGAAATCCTCAAAGAGCAACAGCCTTGGGGACTCTATTGCCAACCAAGATCTTGCTAACTCATTATCTGTTGCCAAATGATCATGTAAGGATTTAATTTTCAGAATTTAGTAAAATCTTCCCCCTTTTAACTGCATCTATGTAAGCTGGCAGGCTGCAACAAGTGCCTGCTAAAAATGCAATAGTTTCATGCTGTAAGTGTTGATTTAGAAACTTCAAGCCTCTGTCAGAATTTCCTTCAGCAATTTTCTCTTTCTTTCAGATTGTTATTGAAGGATGAATGAATTTTTCTCGGTTGTAAGGATTTTCTTAATGTACCTTCGCAATTCTGAGAAGGCCAAACCAGTCAATGGGTTTTGCATATAATATTTCAGTAAAATGATCCTCTCATAGATACAATGGAACCCGGCAGAAAATTGAAAAAGAGAAAATCCTCTAACTCTTTGCTCATTAGAGCCTTTATGTTTGTAAGAGAAATATCACATCTTTTTAAAGGGAAAGGATTTGAATTTGTGTGTTCCAAATTATGGAACTTGGTTGTACAGGCTATATTTTAACTTTGGTACATTATGGTATATGGTATCGGAAGATGACTAGCAGGATCCAAGAAGTATAAAAACAAAATAAATTAAGAGATATGAGATTTCATCCAGCTGAGGTGAAAGGCTTTTTTAATCATTCCAGATAAACTCCTGCCAGGGATTTCTGATCTAAGAGATTCTTGTTATCCATACACTCACAATGTCCACCTGGAACATGACAAGATAAAAGCTGCCTTGTCTTCCTATTGATTCAGTATTAGCTAGGAGTGATCCCCTTGGATTTCAGAAATAAAGATTTCCCTGCTCTTTTGAACTGGAGGTCCCATTGACTGATACACAACAAGGCATAGAAGCATTTCTGAAATCCAATTTCCAGAAGAAGATGTAATTCAGAACAAGCTAATTATGGGGCACACATACAGCTTACTTACATTTATTGTTTGAAGCCAACTGAACACCAGGAAATTAGAAGAAATGAGTAAGTCACTATGATGAAATTATGGTCAGGCTGATATCCCCAGTGAGAATGATACCAATACATTTTTCTTTAAACATCTGCAATTAGAGGACATAGCACGGATAGTGCAAGTTAGCTGATTAACCATAGCACAAACTTCTGCCACAGACTTGTTAATTATTATGGGCCTGAGACCTTTGCACAATATCCTGAAGGTTGCATTCTAAAAAGTGGCTGGGCCAGGAACCTAGAGCATGTTTGAGAGGGTACCTAGAGATTTAAGGTGTAAAATGAGTAACTTAAATTCCAGTAAGGCTTAAGGTTCTAATTTTGCTTCTTAATTATTGCCTTCTCCAATCCTCCAATAGAAAAACGGGCCAATGTTTTTGGCCTCACCTATTCTTGGCATTCCTGCTCTGTCATGTTAGTTCCCAAGCACAGTAGTGAGACTATGCAACTTAGCATGACTAGCAGGCAAAACAACACCTCTTACAAGAATAGACAGCTTTGGTGCATGAGATAATGCGGACTTTCTTTTCTACTTGATCCTCCCGTGCATTTGGGTTGCTTATGGCCCGTATCAAACCTGAAGAATCTGCAGAGGGCACAACTTACCCACTTGAGTTGCTCTGAAGTAGACAACTTCTGACCGGTCATCTTGCTTTCAAGAAGGTCCATGCTGCTGTCCTGGAAATATTTCTTTCCACTCCAGTTCAACAAATATGTTTGGAGTACAGCACTGGTGGGAAGTAAAACAAAACAAAACAAAACAAAACAAAACAAAAGCAAAGTGTGACTTCAGCTTGGCCCTGGATAATATTAGCTTATTCAGTTTTATTTGGCTCCATCCATTTCTTCTGGCCCAGTGGCCAAAATCTAGTCAGCTCTAGCAGTATCCCTAAATGGAGCAGAAATCGATTCTGGCCTCTAGTTGGACCCTCTGGCACTCTTCTGGGACTTCCCAAAAGTCACTATTTGAGCACTTATTTAGATGTTTCCCCCATGTAGCTTCTTCCTCTCTCCATCTCTTCACCCAAAACTCTCAATCAAGCAGCTCTTTTTATAGACAGGGATGGAAGCAGGGACATTCTCCTTATTCCCCCTGGCAGCTCTACCTCCAACTTCTCCCTCATCTCACCAGATGAAGATGATTTCTTTCATTTAGTGTTCCTTCAAAAGAAACAAACACCCACAAAGTATTTATCTTTTCTATGAACAGGAGAGTTTTTCCTATTCCCTATATTTCATAATTCCTCATGAACAAATATATGCTTCTTGATTATTTATTTACAAATCAAAACTATAGCCCATCCCACTCATAACAAGGCATACAGTCAAAAACAATCCAGACCAGAAAAAGGCGTAACCAGGAATGAAAATACAACACATATAAATACAAATTTCCCACAGTGTCACGTTCTTTCTAACCTGAGGAAAAATTCAAATCTTCAAATCCAGGTCTTAAAGAAGGGCAGGATTGGGGCAATTCGATTATCCAGGTGACACAGAGGACAGATGCCATGACAGAAAAGACATGCCACCCATCTCGTCTCAGATGGCCTCGTTTTAAAGATGGGACCCAAAGCATGCCACTGTTAGACTTGACTGGATGGTTCCAATACTATAGCCTCCAACTGCTGAACATTCTTACTGGCAACTCTCCTCATCTATCAGCAGTCATACATATAAGGTAAATAACGGTCTTCAAGAAACACCCACTCTCATATACAAGCTCAAATCCTGTTCACGTGGATTTCCTCCACTGTCCTGCCTCCAGCCTTGTGAGAAAAAGAGTCCCCCAAAAGCTGTACTTTCAATTCTTTCTTCTGCTCCTTTCCATCTGAAATGAATGGACACGTCCTGCCCTGGCTGAAATGCCATTACTCTTGCTCACTGTTCCTGCTCAAGAAACCTTACCCTAGGTGGCTACTACTGCCAGTGTAGTACTTGGAGACCAGCAGTAAAGAAGCAGGCCTCAGCTTATGTCAGAAGGGAGAAGAATAAGTAGCCTGAATGGAGAAAGGAATAGAACAGGTTGGTCTTGCTCATTTCTTTGCTCTACTGCTAGAAAAATTTGCTCCCAGCATCACATGCAAAAGGAATCCTCCCCAAATAGCTTATGCTCTCATTGCTCTCTTCATGGTCCTGTACTTATCTCTGCCTCAGCATCTCTGGGAGAATGGACTGGCTACTAACCTACAGAAAGCATATACACACAATCACCTGGATGATGGGAAAGCACTAGTAATATTCTAACCCAGATGCCTGCAAGTTGCTGTCTGGCCACAACTGACTCGCCTCTCTGCTCCCAGTTCCAGTTCATACCTTCCCTGTGTAGACTTCCAGCATACTGGATATCTCCTGCTTCTCTTCCACTGTAACTGATGCACAGATCCACTGCAGTGAAGGGTGAGAGGCAGCCAGGAGAGTCTGGGGAGAGTCTCAGCTTCTGGGTCCTAGATGCCTCCTGATTTCCAATCCAGTCCTGTAATTTCTCCTGTGCACAGCCCAGTATGCTACAAGTGGTAGGGCAAGAAAAACGTCAGCCCTTAAAATGAAGACATGTTCAGGATGATTAAACCACTCTGATCCAGCTCTAAAACATCAGGAATTAAATGAAGAGAATGTTGATTAAAATACTTCTGTGAAGTTTACCTCCATTTACTTTCTTCCAGATTTCAGAATCAAGATTTCCCTTCTCTTTTGAAAAGATCAGGGAAAAGCATAACAAAAAAATAATAATAAATAGTAAAAACGTGAAAATAGCTTGCTCTATAAAACCCAAGGTTTTCCATATGGGGGAACTAGCTGGAGCTTTTTAAAAAAGGCTCTGAGTTTTGTTTTTTTACTACCATAATAAGCAGGACTGGTTGCGACTTCCCTTTCTGCCCCACAGAAGGGCTCCAGCCTCCCATATCTCTGTGTGAAATAAACATGCAATTGGTAGTCCCTTCTAGGTTACAGCTGCTGCTTCCTGACAGCGGTTCACTCAAGTACAGCCCTGCATCAAGCCAAACCAGGTCAATAGTTAAGTGCCTTTAAATTGCCACATTTCTTCCAGTCACGACTGGGCCATGCTGGCTGAACAAAGCCAGCATCTGAAAAGCTTTAGAGGTAGCTTCCCTCCCCCCTTTTTGTGTTGCCTTTGTGTATTTCTAGCACAGTGGAATATGGCAACACCTTAAATCGGAGGTCTGCAACCTTGACAATTTTTAGACTTGTGGATTTCAGCTCCCAGAATTCCTCAGCCAGCTATGCTGGCTAAGGAATTCTGGGAGCTGAAATCCACAAGTCTAAAAGTTGTCAAGGTTGCAGACCCCTGCCTTAAATCATCTAGAGAACTGTATGACCCAGTCTCTCCAGTTCAGCTGGCTTCAAATAGATATTCCCTAATCCCTCTCACTTCTCATGCCTTTTGGAAAAGCTATGCTCCCCAGTTGAAACTTGTTATGCTTCCCCCCCATACTGCACAATGTCAAGCAATCTTTATAAACCTAATGTCCCCTTTATAAGAATGATGGCTTTTGTTTTTATATAATGGTTTTTTTTAACTTTGGGAGGCTGCTCAGAGTTGTTTTGGATAGTTTAGAACAAGGGTTCCCAACCCCTGGTCTGTGGACTGGTACTGGGCTGCAGCATGCCAGCAACCGGTTCACACAAACAAGCAAAGCTCCACCCACGGGATGCAGGCAGCACACAAAACCATGCCCCTACCGGTCTGCGGAAAAACTTCTCTCCACAGAACCAGTCCCTGGTGCCCAAAAGGTTGGGGACCTCTGGTCTAGAAGGCCAATAAGTAAATAAATCATAGGAATTGAAATCCTAGACATCTGGAGGGACCAGCTTGAAGAAATTGGCTTCTTTCCAGGGCAGGCCTCAGGCAGAGTTGCATCTATAATAAAAGTTAAATAAAAATGAAATTACAGTTGACTGCTTTGATTTCAGTTGAAAGCAGAGAAATTACTCAGATATGTTATTAGAAATTGCAGGGGGTTTAAGGTCATATTATGGTACCATCAGATTAATTCAATTCAAAGATGAATTATTAACTTATTTAAAAAGTAATGTTATTCTATCAATGACTGCTTTTCATCCAATGCAGGTTAATAACATTGATTGCACTAATTTGTACTAGTTTGCACAGAGCAGTTGGTGGTCCAGATACACAACCAGTGCTTTTTTTGTAAAAAAAAAAAAAAAGTGCCAGAACTCACACATGTCATACAACCCGCCTTGCCTACCCTACAAGGTTCCATTCAAAAAAGGTGCCGGAACTCCGTTCTGGGCATTCTATGTCAAAAAAAAGCCCTGTATACAACTAACTAACTAACTAACTAACTAACTAACTATATATATATATATATATCAGTAAAAAAGGAAGCGATCACCAGGAAATAAAACACCAAGGTTTTAATAAATAAAATCAAGCTTTCGATGGCTAACATCTGCCATCATCGTCAGGATACAAGCCAGCTAGTGAGGAAACCTGCTTATAAGCATAGCCACACCTAAACTCTACGCATGGACCTTGTAACAGGTCCAAGCCAACTAATCCTTACTTCACTTACAGCCTTCAGTGATTCTTTCTTTTAGCTCTTACTTACATCCACCTAGCTTTCAATGGCTAGCACCTGCCATCATTGTCAGAATACAAGCTAGCTAGTGAGGAAACCTGCTTATAAGCATAGCCACGCCTAAACTCCAAGCATGGACCTTGTAACAGGTCCAAGCCGACTAATCCTTGCTTCACTTACAGCCTTCAGTGATTCTTTCTTATAGCTCTTACTTACATCCACACAACCACCCACTTCCCCCCCTCCCTTTAGTTCCTGAGTCATATAGGCAATGTGTGTTTCTCAAAATTAAAGGGTCCTCTGCACTATTGAGTTGATTCCTCTTCCTGTGTTCCTCGGGACGTTTCTCTTCCACTCCTCTGGCACGCATCATACTCATTTGCATTCTTCAATCCTGTCACTCCTTCAATCCCCCCACAATCCTTGCCACCAATCTCATCCACACTTTTATTTCCCCCCACTGTTCCCAGCATATCGCATCCTCCGTGCTCCTCCTTCGTGCCATCCGGTGCAACTCTCAATCCGGTTGCCTCTCTTTCAGTCTTCCGTAACGCCGCTCTCTGGGAGCGCATGACCACCCCCATAATGGGGTGGCTGTAAGTATTGATCTTCTGTACATCCATTGAAGGCATGTCTCTGTCTCGGTGGCTCTGATCGGTGTGGCCGCATAGCAAAGGTGTTATTCTGCCGTCGCTCGTAGTAGGTGTTGCCTTTTTTGAATTCCTATCCATTTCCAAGGCACCAGCGACCAGGTGCGTTGTAGCGGGGGCACCATTGGGGACAGTGGAGCCGATATGGTCACTGGGGTAGCGAGTTTGTTTTGTGTTAATTGGGACACTTGTTGTTCTTATTCTTGAGTATTGGGTACAATGCAAGGAGGTGTCTGGAGCATCCGAGGATGGGCCACTAATATCAATAAATTTCTTAATTAACGGCGGATGTACACACGAATCGTTAACTAAAGGGGGTCTAGATTGTAGATGTCTCTCTTCTTTGTTGCCAGTTTCATCTAATGGACACCCAGAGTTTTTGTTACTCAGATGTTTTTTCCCAGGTCGTCTACGCATTTCCCACGCCTTCATGGTCTGATATGCTGGGCGTAGGTCCACATGTCGATTGATTGACATGCTGTCTGAAAACCAGGCTTCTTTGAGTAACCTACCACTCTTGGAGGTGTCACTGGCAACCACCCTTACGTCGTCAAAATTAAATTTATGACCAAACTCCTCCATGTGAGTCAGTATTTGGGAGTATTGCTCACCTCTTCTTATTGCCAGCTTGTGTTCCTGCATTCTTGTTCTGACCCTTTTGGAAGTTTCTCCCACATAATTGCCTGGGCAGTCATTACAGTTAATCCTGTAAATGACTCCAGATCTCTCAACTATGGGGAGTGGGTCCTTTGGTCTCATAATGCAGGAATGCAACGTCCGGTCAGGTCTATGTGCAACCCTTACACCACTATTGGCACAGAGACAGAGACATGCCTTCAATGGATGTACAGAAGATCAATACTTACAGCCGCCCCATTATGGGGGTGGTCACGCGCTCCCGGAGAGCGGCGTTACAGAAAACTGAAAGAGAGGCAACCGGATTGAGAGTTGCACCGGATGGCACGAAGGAGGAGCACGGAGGATGCGATACTCTGGGAACAGTGGGGGGAAATAAAAGTGTGGATGAGATTGGTGGCAAGGATTGTGGGGGGACTGAAGGAGTGACAGGATTGAAGAATGCAAAAGAGTATGATGAGTGCCGGAGGAGTGGAGGAGAGAAACGTCCCGAGGAACACAGGAAGAGGAATCAACTCAATAGTGCAGAGGACCCTTTAATTTTGAGAAACACACATTGCCTATATGACTCAGGAACTAAAAGGAGGGAGGAAGTGGGTGGTTGTGTGAATGTAAGTAAGAGCTATAAGAAAGAATCACTGAAGGGTGTAAGTGAAGCAAGAATTAGTCGGCTTGGACCTGTTACAAGGTCCATGCGTAGAGTTTAGGCGTGGCTATGCTTATAAGCAGGTTTCCTCACTAGCTAGCTTGTATTCTGACAATGATGGCAGGTGCTAGCCATTGAAAAATGTAAGTAAGAGCTAAAAGAAAGAATCACTGAAGGCTGTAAGTGAAGTAAGGATTAGTTGGCTTGGACCTGTTACAAGGTCCATGCGTAGAGTTTAGGTGTGGCTATGCTTATAAGCAGGTTTCCTCACTAGCTGGCTTGTATCCTGACGATGATGGCAGATGTTAGCCATCGAAAGCTTGATTTTATTTATTAAAACCTTGGTGTTTTATTTCCTGGTGATCGCTTCCTTTTTTACTGAAATGTATGTACCCAGGAATCGCTATTCTTCAATTTTTAATGTAAATTTTTTATATATATATATATATATATATATATATATATATATATATATATATATATATATATATATATATTAGGACAGGTTTGTTTCCTGACTCATACTAGAATCAATGCTTATGAAACTTTCAATTTTGGAAATGTACAGCAATATGGACTCCTTCCATGATTTCAGCACAGCACAAAACACCAAAACACCTCGTAATACAGAGTTTACCGTATCAGTTAAGAGGCAAAGTGTTGGTGGGCCATGAAACAAGTACAGGGTGCAACTCATATTATTATAGCAGACATAGGAGCCTGTAGGGGATGGCAAATGATCTGATTTGCATTATTGCATCATGTGACTGACGTTCTTCTCATCATTGCCTCCACTTTGAAACTCTTTCACGAGGTCCTGAAGACCTGGTTTTGCCAACAGGCCTGGAGAACCTACAGTGGGATGGAGCCCATCAAGTGGCTTATTTAATTGACTGATTGTTATCGCCCAACAGTGGGGTGGAGTGGGGTTATTGCTTTTCATTGTTTTTATATTGGGTTTTTATCTCTGTCAGTCATCCAGAATCACTGAGTCAGTTGAGCAGCCACATAAATTTTCTTAAATAAATAAATTGTAATTATGTCATGCATCATAACAAAAAAAAAATCACCCTGCAAATGTTGAGAAGGATGTGATTTGTGGCTTCTAGAGGACCTCTGGAATGGCAGACCTTCACATAGACACTTAGAAGCAGAAGGCAGAAGGAACAGAACAATCTTTCAGGTCATCAAGACTTAGTTTTCCTACTGCAAGACTTATATCTTAAAATACACCATGTAAGATGAGAGTACCTCTGAACGCTTGAGAAATAATTGCACTGTTGTATCTTAAAAGCATCACTTGACCTAACATTCAAAGCAAGTGGTGCAATATAGATAGATTTCAACCTCAGAAACACTAATTTTAGAATGAAATGTATAGCAGTATGATCGTAGCCTATTTACCTACAGGTAAGGATTACAATGTAAAGCTTTCAGAGCAGGGCAATGTTTTTCTTCTGTCAGAAACACTTTACTTAGGCTCAGCAGACTTTCCCAGACAATACTCACAACACTGTGTGATAAATATAGCTTTGTTTCTCACACAAACCTCACGACTTCTTGGGAGGCTACAATTTAGTTCTTAATATATAGCAGAGGTACAGCTTGTTAGATTTCCTCATCAGAAGTGCTTATTCATATGATTAGTACAGGGGTAGGCAACCTTGGCTCTTTTATGACTCGTGGACTTCAACTCCCAGAATTCCATGCTGGCTCAGGAATTCTGGGAGTTGAAGTCCACAAGTCATAAAAGAGCCAAGGTTGCCTACCCCTGGATTAGTATATCGAGGCCTTGTTTCTCAAGGCTCGGCAGGAACTCACAATGAGTCTAAAACATGGGGTGGAGTTTAAATATGGAACACCAATCTGTTTTTTCCTAAGGGCTTTCTCTCAGCATGTCATGCAAGCACAGACACCGTATTGCCTACTAATGGCAAGATAAACCAGTCACATCTACAAAATAGGATGCAACCGATCAAAACTCATTCTGCCACACTCTTAAGCAATCAATCCTGGACTGGTTTCCTCTCCATTTCAGTGTACTGCTTTCTTATTTCCTGGATCTTGGTTTGCTGATGGAGAAATAGGTCCCATCTGTTTTGACTTTAACCATTCTGGAGACTGGAAGAAAGACAATGATAATGGAACGTTATGGGCCTTTTCCTGGTGTTGAGTTAAATTGCTCTCGGGAGTTGACAGAAAACAATAGTGGCATGGTCACTATTGTCAGTCTGTCTCGCATCTTACACCACTGTTCCCAGTCACTGCAATCAATTTCCTTCTATTAATGTGGGCTACCATATCTCAGATTTTATCCACTTTCTTGCTGCCTTTGGACAGTGTCAGAATACTGGGGGAAACACTACATTGACATTAGTACAGCTAAGAATGTCACAAGCTTGGGAGGGGGACATTGCGGACATGTAGCTAAGGTTTGGAGAAAGCAATTGATGATTGAACTGATATGGAATGATGCATCCTCCTCCTGACCTCTTGATTCCTTACAACTAAGAAAGAAAAAAAGTAGGGCAAAGACTAATTACTATTGTTGTTGATGGCCTGCAAGTATAGCAAATCCCACTTTTTAAGACCTTATAGTTGCAAGTGAACAGCTTGCTGATCCATCAGCCGTAGTTTGTTAACTTCCATCATTGTATTGACTAGTGTCAGAAGAATAATTTGGGGTTCCAATTCGAGCTGGGATTGCATAAGAATAAATAAAAATGAAAGATAGCTGTGAGGAAAGGAGAAATATTTATTCCCCAAAGCAAAGGGGTCTGCTTTGGGGACAGCTGCAAAGAAATGGGGTACAATGAGATTGTTTTATAGGGGAGCTTGTCCTAAATTGGAAGTGCATACATGCTGATTCTAGAGTGACACTTGAGGAGTGTGTGTGTGTGTGTGTGTGTGTGTGTGTGTGTGTGTACAGTGTAGGTATATGTCATCTATGAGTTTTATTCTTGTGAACATGCAGTTCTGCTGGAAGACCAATTTAATTAACTCTATTGTGTTTACAAAACTTATCCTTTGATATATGGATTAGTTCTAGGTAATTTATTTGGGGGGGGGGTTGAGAAAGTTTGATTAAAACATTTCCCCCCATTTGCTATTTTGCTTGGTTAACTTAGTTTCAGCATGACTGTCAATTATCTAGTGAAGACGCTGATTCTCAGTGCATTGTGGATTCTGTTAATGTTGTAAGGGAAGATGGAAACAGTATAAAGAATAAAATATATTTTGATATAAAATTTCCCACACTAGGATACCATGTCACTTTGTAGCTTATCATAACGATTTGATTCACCCAACATATTAAGACATAGTTTGACTTTTAGCTTAGCCATGCTTTCTATTTTTGCAGAGATAGATTTGTATCTATTTTGCCGACTCCGTATCTAATGAATGATGCAGTAGCCATCAATGGCAAATTGCATTTTGAACTACATTTCTCTTAATTAATTCATAACAAAGTTATTTCTACTTCACAGAGAAGTCTGTTGTGGATTATTTTAGTTAGATAGTTAGATATAAATAAATAAATAAATAAATAAATAAATAAATAAATAAATAAATAATGTGATGGTAACAAATGTGCCAGTTCCTCCATTTATGAGAATAGGTGAATCACCTTGTTTTTCCTCACTCCATCCTTGTCAGAGTTTAAAAGACAGACAACTCAAAGTAGTCAAATTCTAAAGAATGCTGTTGTGATTGCAGCTGACTTTCAGGCTTAAATACACAAACCACCTATTCAGAGTAAGGGTTAGCTTTGATCACCCGTAGACTTAGATTTCTTCCTCTGCTATACAGAACAGCTTTGAACAACAGGCAACAGTCAGGTGGATTTTTTTTTCTTTAGAAGCTTCTTTTGATATGTTATAATGAAGTCAAACTTTTCATAGCTTTTGACAGAGTGCTTCATTTGTAGAGGACCAAGACTTTGTAATATAATCAGAGAAATTTCTATTAAGTAATGTGCAGGTAGTAATATACTGTGATTTGAACAGTTCTCCAATTTATCTCCTCAAGCACTGAAGGTTGATATTTTTAAATTAAAAAGATTGATGCTATTTGTCTTTTATATGATTGGTATAATCCAGTGGTGGTGAACCTGTGGCACGAGTATCAGAGGCAGCACTCGGAGCCCTCTCTGTAAGCACACATGCTATTGCCCCAGCCTTGCCTCCACCCATGACCCCTCCTCACCAGCAGCCTCCATGTAGGAGAGTTGCCCCTGAGCGTGGCCCACACTGAGCAGCACAGCCAAGAACATGGCAGCCAGGCAGCATAGACAAGACTCTGCCCTCATGCCCCAACACACACTGTTGATGCTGCGGGGCATGGACAGAGGGCATGGCCGCCATGGTGCTGCTGGGCTGCCTGGGCGATCTGTGGCGGGCCCTGGAGGCGGTGAGTGGCCCTGTGGGCAGGCAGGGGCGGGGCAGGGCAGGGGTGGGGCAGGGGGTGGGGCAGGGGTGGGACCAGTTTTGGGGCACTCGGTCTCTAAAAGGTTCACCATCGCTGGTATAATCCTCTAGTCACATGCTTCTAGCTATATAGCCAGGAAGTAGTAGTATACAAATTACTAGACAACGAATGACCCGTTGGGTCATCCTTTGAGAGAAAGGGAGTTCGGATGTCCCCCCTTCTCTTTTCACACAGAATAATTAGGCTAATGATATATTTTTACTCCAATGCTGCATATTGCTCCTATCTCCTCAGAAAAGTGTTTATAACATATACCTGCAGAGATGCTGCAACAGCCAGGACTTTGCAAATAAAACTGGTCTGAACATGGATTTTTTTATGCATTCTTTAAGTTAGCAAATTTGAGGAGCCTTGATTCAAAAAGTGTTGTAGTATAATGCACAGGGAAGGGAAATGAATTCTGACTTCCTACCAGTTTCTCCATTGACTTTGTTTGTAGGAAGCTGACAGAGAGTATTGGAAATCACAGTCACATAACCCGGGGACCCTGCATGAACTTCATGGAAATTTCAATTCCACAGGAGTAATGAGTCCTGAATTTTATTTTTATTTTTTTTATTGAAAATTTTTAAAATTTTACAAAAAAGTTCCCTTCCCCAAACCCTCCCAACCCACCCCAACCCCCCCCCAACCTTCCCAGAGCTGAATACAGGCTTAATTAAGATTTAAAAGAAAATTTTTTAAACACAAATAAACCATATACAAATTTGGTTACAATAGTTAAACAAATTATAAAATACTTTAACACCAATATTTGAAAAAACAGAATATTCTTTGAATATTCCACCATATCTTAATCCAAAAAGCTTTTATATTTTTGCATAACCTCCAAATATGATAATAAATAGCATCCAAGCAACCACATCTCCAACATTTAGGCTGCAAGTTTGAATACATACGAGACATTTTTTGTGGATCAAGGTGCCATCTGTAAAAGAGTCCTGAATTTTTTTATACTTTCTTTAAGTTAGCAGATTTTAGGTACCTTGAATCAAACGTTGTACTGATATAATACACTAACTAATGAGCTAACCAAAGGGAACAAACAGACAGGAAAATTTTAGTAAATAGATTTCAACTTTTACTTTTTTTTAGTGAGAGTCAATTTAGGGTTGTGATTTAGGCTGTAATCTAGAAACTGGGAGACTGTGAGTTTTAGTCTCTCTAATGATCACTTGATTTTTGAAGCCCTGTTCTGGTTGCTTTAACACACTTATTTTATTCGAAATTTAAAATTATAGTTTGTAATGTATATTACAAATTAAATTCCCATGAAAAATTATTGGATATATCCCTATCCAACTAAGGCTCATCTTATATTGTTACTCCAATATTTTTAAGAATGCTCAGTAACAAATATGTATTTCCCTGCAGTTTTAGCTATCTCTGCTATAACAGATTAACTGATCAGAAATTATAAAGCATTTTTAAACAATTTGTGGGGGGCAGTGTTTTTATGTTTTATAAATGTATATATATTTTCTGAAACAGCTCTTTAAAGCAGCTTTCAATCCAAAATTAAATTAATCTTCCAGTTTTAGCAATGCAAAAGATATAAACAGCCAGTTTGCCGTTGTGCCCAGAGTAAAAAAATGACAATAAAGGTTATTTTATCTTATCTAGTTAAGATAACTAAAAATGAGGAGACCATGAGGTTTAGTCTTGCCTTAGGCACAAAGTTAGTTGAATGATCTTGGGCCAGTCACTCTCTTTCAGCCCTAGGAAGCAGGCAATGGCAAACCATATCTGAAATCTTGCTAAGAAAATTACAAAGATTTGTCCAGGAGTCAACACTGACTTAAAGGCACCAAAAATAAATAAATAAATGATTAAGATTTTAAGAGTTAATGTGTTAAAAAAGAGTGCTGAACCTATTGAGGGAATTAAGGGATAGCCAATGAAGCTGAAATTGTATCTGATAAAATATGATTCCAATGCATCATATTAATAATGACTGGTTGCTCCATGCTGAATCCACCAAAGTTTCCAATGCTTTTAAAGGAAAATTCATGTTAAGCACCTTTCAGTTATCATTTACAGCCAGGTAATGTGCCATCTTGCAGTGTGATACTTTCATATTATGTTCTCTGTCTCTGGAGACTCATGACGTTTCATCCAGAAGTTGCAATCCTATTTGCCATTTGTACTGCTTTAAGGAATCAGCCACATGGCATCGTCTAAAGGCCTTGGATAGCGACTTGGTAGCAGACACTTGGCTTCAGCCACCTGTCTAGCAGCAACTGAGATTTAGGTCACCTATCTAGTAGCTCTGAGCTCCAGATGGCTGTGCAGGCTGCAGCTATTGCCCCATTGTCGGCTGTCTTGGCAAGACTAATTATTTCAAAGTATTTCACTCCAGTCTGTGTAAGACTACTGTATCCGTGCTGTGAAAAATTGAAGATTTTAATTAGTTTTCTGTATCTCTTTGCTACTCTGTTGGCTGGACTTTTACAGGTAGCCCTAAACTACTAGGTTTAATATATAGAGACAACTTGCTGGCCAGCCTACCCACACATAGTTCCTAAAGAAATTAGACCACCAGTAAGCAATTCATCAATGTTCATAGAAAACAATTTTCATCAGACACAAATATGAAACTAAGAAAGCAAACCAAATAAAACAATGTAACTGAAGAACTGAATTACTGATTGGAAACCATTAAAAATCTCCTCCCTGCTTCTGTGTTGGACCTGCTAACTCCATCATTCTCTTATCTAAGTAGTCTTCCTCTCCCACCAGCAACCCAAACCATCACTCCCTTCCTGCAGAGAAAGGCAAAAAAAAACACAAAATAACTTAATTATGGCTGTAAACGGGCCAGTACTTGCCACTTCCATGAAGATACAACCTGTGTTAGCCAAAGCCATCTAGAATTCAACTACTCATGGCTTAATATACAGATTATGTAAACCCACAAAATATCTTGGAAGTTCCTGAATGCAGTGATGGTGATTTCTAATACTTGGGTAGGCTGAAAATGAGGAGCAATCAATGTAGATATTGTCTTTTCTTTACTCAAAGAAGTCAGTTTATCCATCTCAGCAAGATCTGTCAGTCTTACCAACCATTCCTCCATACTGGGAAGTGCCAATTCCTTCCAAATTTGTGCATAATAATCTTGTCATAGTAATCATATATTGAAATAGTCTTCCATGACTCTTTTCCAACTGTCAGTCCTAAAAGGAAAAGGCCTGGCTTCAATATAATTTTTTTAAAAAAAATAATTCCTATGTTTCATTGTATATGAATCCACTTTTTTTAAGCTTTTTTATATATTCACTAAGCACGATAGAGTGCCATACACATTTCCAACATATATTTGAAGTGCTTTTATACATTCCAGATAATTTCTTTGGCTTCCTGTTCCAACAGTACATTATTTTATAAAAACTCTCCTTAAGATCACAATGAAATGTATATTTTAACCCTTTAACTAAATATTTTCCCATTGATTCATCTCTGTGTAACAACCAAAATTCTTAGCCCCACTTTATCATACGTTCTTTGACCTGTTCTTCCTCTGTTTCAAAATACAGGTAGTCCTCGACTTATGGCCACAACTGAGCCCCAAATTTCTGTTGTTAAGTGAGACATCTGTTAAGTGAATTTTCCCCTATTTTACCATATTTCTTGTCACAGTTATTAAGTGAATCACTGCAGTTGTTAAGTGAATCACAGCATCTGTTAAATGAATTACTGCAGTCCTTAAGTTAGTTAACAACACTGTTGTTGTTAAGTGAATCTGGTTTCCCCATGGACTTTGCTTGCAAAAGGTGATCACATGACTCCGGAACACAGCAACAGCCATAAATATGAACCAGTTGCCAAATATCTTAATTTTAATCACGTGACTGTGGGGATGCTGCAATTGTCATAAGGGTGAAAAACGGTCATAAGTCATTTTTTTGAGTGCCGTTGTAACTTTGAAAGGTCACTAAATGAACTAAGTTGAGACCTACTTTTACCTTTTTTCAGATTTCTAATAATCCATGTATTTAGACTTGGGGAAGAAAGCTTAGCAGTTTTTGCTTCTCCCTGGTACAGGGTTAGGCAACCTTGGCTCTTTTATGACTCGTGGACTTCAACTCCCAGAATTCCTGCTATGCTGGCTCAGGAATTCTGGGAGTTGAAGTCCACGAGTCATAAAAGAGCCAAGGTTGCCTACCCCTGCCCTAGTAGGTCGTCCTGTGAACTACAATACGATGATTATCATCTTGTAAATA
This sequence comes from Crotalus tigris, assembly GCF_016545835.1. Lineage (NCBI taxonomy): Eukaryota > Metazoa > Chordata > Lepidosauria > Squamata > Viperidae > Crotalus > Crotalus tigris. The sequence continues at coordinate 2,600,460 of NW_024100417.1, read as the reverse complement.
CACACCATTAAGTAAGGAAACAAAAGTAGGGCAAACACGGTCTACTTCCATTTGTATAAACTGGGGGTAGCTTTGTGAGGTTAATTAAATTATATTCATTAATCTATCATCATTTCTACCAAGGCTGATCTTGAATAAAAATCACTCCCATTCGTTTTTCTCATGTTACCTGTGTCATGTGCAGTTCCCATTAATGTGGCAGGGGGGAAAAAAGATTTAAAATTGTACTTGCATTCTGACAGAGAAGTCTTTGATTTTCCATTACTAGCCAATATGCATCAAAATAAAGAATCGTGTGTGAAAATGTCTTGTTTATGTTGCTTTCAGATTAGAAGCCCCAAAGCAAAAGGAGGATTACATTAAAAAAATGCAAGAATGGGGGTTTATGAGGGGAGTTTTGCTCCTGTCCCCTAGCAATCCTGTCCCAATCAGTGCCATATTCTAAACTATTCTCAGGCACTTCTTATACTGTTACAAATGTAGTTTTTACAGCCACACAAAGGCTATTGACTTGTTTTTTCTTTGAGTTTTAGTGGAAATCATGTTTCTCTGGAGGATAAATGTTGTGCCCAATACAGTGACTTTTCTGCCCATTTTGTTTTATGCATTTTGGCTGAAAGATGCTTTCCTCTCCAAAGTGCTGGCAAGAAATGAATCTTCCCCATGCAAAATATGCTTCTGCCACTAAGCTATTAGCCCCTCCCTTAGGGATATATGTTGCTATTTAGGGAAGTAAGCGGCTGTTTATTTTTATCTGTCCCTTCTTTTCTCCTGCATCATCTACTTTCATTGCAGGCTGACAAAAATAGTATCAGGCAGGAGCTGCTGCCAGTTTCCTGCAGCAATAGCCAGACCCTGAAAGCTGCGTTTTCAGCCTCTCATCTGCCATACCTTTGCACATTGTTAGACATTTAGCAGCTGCTGACCCTGTTGAAGTCGGGCTGAGTGCCTTCTAATCTTTTATAACTCTCAAGAGAGTCTTGGTTAACTGAGGATCTCAGCCTGGAGAAGACAATGCATATTCATGGTGCAGCCGCTACTGATCACGTGTACCTATTGCTAGGTTACAAGGACCCAAAAATAAATCCTTCAGTTTAGATTAGACCTCAGATGAACTGTTTCCACCACTGTGGAAAAGACCAGAAAGCTAGTTATAGCATGGATATTAATGAGGAAAAGAAAAGACAAGGCAGAGCAATAGTGAGGAAAGCCTCTGATGGGTAAAGAGAGGGTTCTCCCTGATTCGGGAAACCTCCTTTGGGGGCACATATTTCCCTGTGCAGACATTGTTCACACAGTTGCTCCTGATTTCCTCTCATCATCACTGCAGAGGGCAGCAGAACTCAGCACTGTCACACCATCTTGGAAGTAGGACAGATTTGCACCATAAGGTTGATGTACTCGTGTTTAGTACCTTGTTAATTGCCCAGTTGGATACCATCCTTTGAATCAGACTATTTCCACCATCAAGGACTTTGACATTAGATCCGATCCAAAAAATATTTGGCATGTGTTATAATATATGAGAAGTGTTCCAACAAAGGAAACATAGCAGTCAACATAGGAAACTAGTTGTGCATCCCCTGCTGATCCTATGTTAATCTCTCTCACTGTATCTCCATGTGTAATCCATAAGAAAAATATGTGAAAGTACATGGTTCCACAAACTATTTCTTCTGTTCAAAATTAGAGGGCATAGTTGAGTGCCGTTGTAACTTTGAATGATCACTAAATGAACTGTTGTAAGTCAAGGACTACCTGTGTACAAGTAAAGGAGTATATACAATCACCACGCCACACTCACAGGGTTGTGTCTTCCAGAATTCTCTGGTTGAGGGTTTTTTTGAGACAGATTTTGACGTCATTCCTTCTACTTCAAGCTTTGCACTTGTTTACTGATATATGTATTGCAATACATGTTGTTGGCTAAGTTTATCCAGGTAAGTATTTGAAATGATATGAAAAACTGAATAAAATTGAATCAGTTGTTGTTATTGCTGGTGATCAGGTTTTTGAGAAAAACTCAAAATGGAGACAGCTACTTTGGACAGCAATGTATAGTTTTGTTGTCAAGTGTGTATTGTCTTTTTTTTTTGCCTTGTAGCCACTTCATATAGACTTGCACTCAGTGATTGAAAATGTGTTTCTACACCAAACAGAGTCAAACAGCTTTTTCATGCAACTAGGAACCAATTTATTCAAAGACATCTGGACAAAAGCATAGGAAAGGCTGATACTGGGGACCTAAAAAGGAGATGGAAAATAAGTTCCAAGGGAAGGGTAAGTATACACATTCAGAGAAGTTGTGGGGCACATGGAGAATCTTCACCTCCATTGAAAGAATTTCAGTACTGCTTTCAAAGCCTTTTAATAAAACCTATTACCAGCCAGTTACATTTCAGAGAATGAACTACTGTATGAAATATTGTTCAGCTTGGCACATTGGCTGAGCCTGAACAGAGAGGGAGAACACAGAGCAAGAAACCTCACATGGGTACACAAACACACAAACACGAAGTTGTGTTATTTGCATTATTTGAAATCCTGAGACTGGCTGCATGTGATCATGTTACTGGCAAAGATAATAGTGGAGATGGCAGAATCACAGCCTCAAGGGATTTGGCTGCTGCTTGGTGAATCCAGGGCAGCTCAGGAGCTCCTAGTCTCTATGGCAACTATGGACCTGCCTCAGGTAATATAGAGCTCAGTACACATTGGGCACTAGGTCTGTGTTTTGTCTTGGGGCAGTTACAGTGCAATCTACTATGTAGGTTATTAGTATCACTTCATTACTATGGAGAGATCATTCTTTGGATGCCTTCTGATTTGCTAATACCCAATGCTTTTTTGTAAAAAAAAAAAAAAGAAAGGTGCTGGAACTCACACGTCATACAACCTGCCTTGCCTACCTTACAAGGTTCCATCCAAAAAAGGTGCCGGAACTCCGTTCTGGGCATTCTATGAGAAAAAAAGCCCTGCTAATACCACACCCAAGCAAGGAGACCCATCCTGTTAGGTTAACCCAGGGGTAGGCAACCTCGGCTCTTTTATGACTCATGGACTTCAACTCCAGAATTCTGGAGTTGATGTCCATGAGTCATAAAAGAACTGAGGTCGCCTACCCCTGGATTAGCCTATCCCAGTTGACTGACGGACTCTTGAGTTTTCCATGACGATCTGATGGTGATTCAACTGAGGCCTTGGTAGGCAGGTGATGAGGCCCTGGACTAAATTGCTGCTATGCAGCTCTTATCTGTGCACCAATCCCAGGATGCACCTTGGTTTTCTGGGAGTTCCACTAAAGTGCCACTCTGAAGTTTCCTCAGTGAAATTTATTTAAAAAATAGTAAAAATAAAGCATTTAGGATTGTTGTTCTCATTCACAAGCTAGAGGAGTTAATGCTTGTTCTCTATGCCTTAACAACAATTCCCTCACTTTCCAAATTGTTACTTGAGAAATCTATTCATACCTTCCATAAAGCTACATTACAGATAAATGGGTTTGAACCCATTTAAAACCGGGAGTTACTGCCAAGAAATTCCAGACACTGCATCTAGGAAGAGAATAGATGGAGCTCTGACAAAATTTTATTTTTTAAGATTGTTCAGGGAAAATCATCAATAGTTTAATTAGACTGAAAAATATATAGTTAACTTAGAATTCTTTGAAAGCTATGTGTAGTACAGCTTTCTCAAATTCTCTTGGAGGGACCTGCAGACAAGTTAAAGACATACAGAATTATATACAAACTATATTTCTCAAAAAATAGAAAAAGAGGCTTGGCATAACCATTTTCAAAGAAACCATCATGTAACTGAGACAGTTTGTCCCTGAGAAATGCAGTCCCTTACAATTTATCTTGGTATGGGGAAGTAAGAGAGAATAATGAAGAAGAAAGCCCTGTGGCTACTGTATACATTTGTTCTTTAAAATTCAGCAGTAGCCTCATTTCAGTGTTTTCGTATCATTGGAAATATTCATCATCCAAGACTTTATTGACATTATGAATACATAAGGTGCAGTACTTTGCCCCAGTCTAAGAAGGATCTGCTTAATGATATAATCAGTAACTCCAGGAAGAGCGGTCAATAATCTATTTCTTGCTGAGGTGCAAAACCTTTGTCTAGACTAGGCTTCTCCAACTTGGTGTCCTAGATCTGTTAAGATTTCAATTCCCAAAAAGTTTGGCTTGAAATTAAAATCCCAACCCATCTGAAGGTTATAGAAGACTATCCAAGGCTGCAGTGTGTCAAAATGCAGGGGAAGAGAAGGAAACAGAGAAATTACACAAAAGTTCAGCACAGAAATTTGAACCAGCTAGAGCTATCTTTGGACCTCAAGGGGAAGATTGGAGGAAAGGACTAGAGCTTCCCCACTGTCAACCTGCATGTTTAGTTCATTTTATGAGATGTTCACCTCATAACAATTGGAAGATATAAGAAAAGTAATAGAAGGGGATTAGAAGATCTCACTAGGAAGAAGTTCTTTCCAGGTAGGCTAGGATTTTGAGTTGCATTTATGGCATTGTTTTTATAGAAGGGAGTATCAGTCATATAAACCCTGATGAGTAGAATGCATCCAGGATTGGGGCAGCTTGGGCTCAGGGTTATGGTCTTTGTGGGAATTCCCAAAGCGATCTTTCTCACTGGAGGAGTCATTTGCAGCATTCTGTAGGAGTAAATGAATGATGGATCTTTTTACTTGTGGAGGGTCTCCTAGCACTTAACATCTGTTGTTTCCAAGGCAACTGACGAATACATCTCATGGCAATAAGGCCGGTTCTGGCCATTAATAGCACTACTTGGCAACATGCCCCACACCTCTTATTTGTTGTTTTGATATGCATGCTATCTTTGATCTCTGCTGGGGGAAGGGGTAGGAACAGCAGAGAAAGGGGGATTCATTTTCTAACACAGCAGACGTTTACCCCCAACAGAATCTGCAAGCTCAGGCCATTGGAAGCAAGGCAGAAGCAGCTGAAAAATGTGACTGTTAATTGGCAGCTCCAATGTAGCAGGTATGACACTGCATTCTATTTCTCACTACCACATGCTCACTTTGTAAAAGGGAAAATCAAGCACTGGTTTTGACTGGAGCACTAGGAGCCCACCATGGAAGCTGGATCTGGTTTTTTTCACTGTTTTCATTCTCCCTCATACCTATCTCTAGCTAGCTATCATATCTCTATCAACTGTCTTTCTCTATCATCTATCTATCTAGCTAGCTAGCTAGCTAGCTAGCTAGCTAAACAGTCACTCATCTGAGATGGTATAGGTTCTCCTGCTTGAGCAGGGGGCTGGACTAGAAGACTCCCAAGGTCCCTTCCAGATTCTATTCTATTCTATTCTATTCTATTCTATTCTATTCTATTCTATTCTATTCTATTCTATTCTATTCTAATTATCTCTCAATCCACTGACTTCCTTCCCTTTCCTCTTCTGCCCATCAGCAGAAAGTGGGGGGGGGGGGAAACATTGTCAGTTACTACAAGTAGTCCTCAACTTACAACAGTTTGTTTAGTGACCATTTAAAGTTACAACAGTACTGAAAAAGTGACATGATCATTTTTCACACCTACAACCATTGCAGCATCCTTATGGATACGCAATCAGAATTCAGACACTTGGCAATTGACACCTATTTATGGTGCTTGCAGTGTCCCGGGGCCATGTTATTATCACCTTTTGTGACCTTCTAACAAGCAAAATGAATGGGGAAGCCACATTCACTTAGCAACTGTGTTACTAACTTAACAACTGCAGTGATTCACTTAACAACTGTGGCAAGAAAGGTCATAAAATGGAGCAAAACTCACTTAATAAATGTCTCACTTAGCAACAAAAATTTTGGGCTCAATTACGGTCATAAGTCAAGGAGTACCCGCAGCAATGTATAGGGTAGGTCTCTTAAAACTTTTCACTATTTCTAGGCTCCTTCCCAACTCACATCTGCTACATCCCATTCTGCTGTAACCTAAGCTTGGTCAAGTATATAAAACAAAATCAGAATTGAAGGGAAATCATAAACAGCACTTTTATGTAAAATTTCCCTTCCTTTCTTTATATAGGCAATAAATGCCAACTTAGAGATTTTTCTGTAAACAGTTTTATCATCTTAGTGTTATGCTTTTTTGGCTTTCACATTATTTCACTGCCACATTATTTTGCAGTTACACCAGTTATCTGTAATACCATTCCACTATTTCACTCTTCTTGGAAAAACAACAGAGTAGAAATAACTCCAGAGAGGAGAGAAGCATGTCTGCCATTATTGAGAAGCTAGTTAGTCCTGCAGGGCAGTTCAAATGAAACTGACCAGTGGACGGGCATTATAGGAGGGGGAGAGTGATTGAAAATGACAAACACATAAAAAAAATGGCCAATCACCAACATACCCATTATTTTGTGGTCAATAAAATCCGAAAAAGTGGGGCAACTTAATCTCAATAAGCATTTTAAAATATTTTTAAAATTATAGAGTGAAGAATTACCCATTTTCTCCTCCAAATGCAATAGTGGAAGCTTCCTTTTCTCTCCTCCACCTTATTAGGAGCTTGGAAAGAAATTGGCATCAAAAACAAAAGTGTCAGCAGAAAGATGTGGAGAAAAATTAGGAAACAAAGTTCCAAGAGAGCAAATGCTGAGAGACAAATAGGTATGGTGGAAGGTAATTAGTGACTGGAAAGGGGGTGCTTTCAAAAGACTTGCACCAGGGTTTTTGAGATTTCTTGTCTTGCAGTTGATTCATCAAGCCACATGGGGGTAGCATTGCTGTAGTTTACAAAGCCTGCATCTACAGCCTGTCAGTGGAATTTATTTATAGGAAAGCAAATGTTAAATAAATCGCTTCTATATACTTCTCTGCCATTTAGTCTTTCTGGAATACGATATGATAAATGAGGTTTATATCAGTGTTCCCTTATCAACACATTGTTCCTCCTGGTATACATATGTGTCTTTGCAACTGGCTGAAGTCTAGTTAGATCTTGGCCCCTTTAAAAAATAAAATGTAATTTAAGCACTATTAGGTCAAAGCCAAGTTGATATTAGCATATATATGTGGGGGGTGTGTGTGTGTGTGTGTGTGTATGTGTATACACATACCAAAACTGAGCTATGAAGCTTATTTGGGGGAGCCCTGGATGATTTCAATGTAAAGCCATTATGGGGAAGCTTTCATTTTCCAGAAACCTGATTAGGGAAGTAATTCAAATTACTAATGAGATGATTTCCTCCTAAACTTTACTCATCAGGCTAAACCTGTGTATTACTTACTTGGGATTAAAGTGCATGCAACTCAGCAGGAATTATTTCTGAGAAAGCAAGTGTAGGATGGCATTACTATTGTGGTTCCTCCTTTGAACAGACTTGCATATGTGATTATTTACCTTAGGAATAGCACAAAGTACCCGTATATACAAAGATACCCATCACACTTCAGGGTAAACAACATTATATAGAAAAGGAGTAAAGGCATGATATAAGAAAGGAAATATAACTAAATCTACTTTATACTAACACCATTCACTAAACTTCTCCATACCTTTTTTATCTTAGTAACCCATTCTTGTTTTTATTATATCCATGCCTTCCTTTTTTGGAGACTCATTAAATCCACATATTCTCCTTTCTCAACCCATTCATTCTTCCTTCATATAATCTTTCTTCATTCATATTCTCTATATGACCAAACTATCTCAACTTACCATGTTCCTTTTATAGACATCACCACACTATCATAGGATCTTGCTACTTTCATTTGGGCATGTGTGTGACGTTGCTCTTTTTTTCCTTCTTAGAATTTTCCACAAGTATGCAGAAACTGCTTTTCAAATCAACCAGCAGCAGGAATTGAACAACTGCCTTTTCACCTCTACTTGATGTTCTGGGCTGAGAGAGAGTGACTGGCCCAAAGTCATCCAGCCAGAGGCAGGTCTTGCATTACAATGCTGTAATTGTGGTGCTTTTGTCAGTCTCACACACACACACATACCATTCTTGTTTCCTCCAATGGATACTGAAGGTCCCTCACTTTTACATTAAATCCAGATTTATTGATCACCCATTCATTCTTGACCCTATCTCTTCTTATTTTATCACACACATTTCTAAAGTTCTCCTGGCATCTGCTCACTTTAGTTTCATGTTTAGTCTTTTTTCAGCCATATTCAAAATATTTTTTATATTAATTTTTCTCTATGTCTTTTTCACATTCTCATTTTTTGCTGTATTTCTTTTCCTAGATGTGGGGTTTTTTTTAACCTCATCTACAGCATACTAAAAAGCAGAGACATCACCCTGCCAACAAAAGTACGTATAGTCAAGACCATGGTTTTCCCAATTGCAATGTTTGGCTGTGAAAGTTGGACCATAAGAAAGGCTGAGCACAAAAGAATTGAGGCCTTTGAATTATGGTGCTGGAGAAAACTCCGGTGAGGCCCCTGGACTGCAAGGTGATCAAACCGGTCAGTCCTAGAGGAGATCAACCCTGATTGCTCTTTAGAAGGCCAGATCCTGAAGTTGAAACTCAAGTACTTTGGCCACCTAATGAGAAGGAAGGACTCACTGGAGAAGAGCATAATGCTGGGAAATATTGAGGGCAATAGAAGAAGGGGATGACAGAGAATGAGATGGCTGGATGGAGTCACTGAAGCAGTAGGTGTGAGCTTAAATGGACTCCAGAAGATGGTAGAGGACAGGAAGGCCTGAAGGAACATTGTCCATGGGGTTGCAATAGGTCGGACACGACTTCACAACTAACAACAACAACAACACAGACTTGTTTAGTTCATCATTCCACCAAACCATGTTTCTTTCATACTTCCCTGTGGATTAGCTCCACACATTTCTGTGGCACTCTTTAACATTATTTTTGTCAAGCATTGGGGAAATCAGAAAATCCAGGCAGTTCAAATGGGTATAAAGATTTATTGCAAGCTTAAGCTCTCTACAAAAATCTGAACTACTAATGGTCAAAGTAAATTGACAGTAGATAAGAGTCAAAGGAATTCAAGGTGGGCTGGACTTAGATCTCTTGTGGGGCAAAGGAACTCATGTTTGACCCCTCCCTCCAGCTCAACCTGGTCATCTCCTACAGTTCTTTTTACTGTGCTCTAAGCACATACAACATTCTGATGTCAACTGTCCAGTTGGCAAATCCAGAGAAAAAAACTCCTGGGACATTATTTTACCAAGAGTATAAAACTTTACTGAATAAACCACATTGGCACAAAAGAAGCAAAGACAGCTCTGGATTTCCCAAGCAACAGTAAGAGTAATTAATCCTCCCTTTCCCTATGGACCACCCACAGTCCATTATGTCCACCAATCACTTCTGTTCATTTTGTTATGGGAACCAGCCAGCCATGCTGGGACTTCTGTTCAGTGTGTCCTTGAGATGGAAGCAATGTCTCACGAAAGCCAATGGGTGCTTGGATACCATTCTCCCCATCCTTGCATTCCATTCCACCCCCTTCCTTTTTCTGTCAAGCTGCAAGCAAAGCAAAATGTAAGTGAAAGTGCCAGTCTTGACACTGTCATTACATCTGTTTTCCATTCATTCTGTCAGGAGATTAATGTACTTTCTACTACTTTTTCATAGATGACTTGTATCCTCTTCTCCTACAATCACCCTAATTTTATTCTTGTTTCTTTAATTTCCTTTCTTTTCTCCCAGCCCATTTCTCCCCAACATCCACTATCAAAAAATGGTCAGTCCCATTTCAAAATCTCCCACTGCCCTTCATTCAGGAGAGCTGAGTGGAATCCAAAAACAAAAATCCTGTTTATATTATTACTTATAATTTAAGACAATAGCATGCATGCCCAAGTTTGTAAGGAAATGTCATAGCATGAAGCAAACGATATAGCAAATATTTTACGTAAGTACAGAGAAATATGGAGGTAAGCTTGAAGAAAATAGAGAGAAGTCATTGGGAAAACATTAAAACAGGAAGACATGAGAAAGAAACTCAAGATTGTCCCTTCTCTTGACTCCCTTTGGTATAAGTGGGAGGGATAGAAAAATGCTTTCAGACTTTCAGGATTCTGTTATTATAACCTATATCAATAAAGTAGAGTTCCAGTATTTCTTGTGCTGTCTATCTTCTAGCTTGATCTGCCTTGAAAATCTGACACCAAGCTTTAGTAAATCATGACATCACAGGATTTAATTTAAATATGCTAGCAGATCTTGATATTTCTGGCAATTCTTCTGTATACCTGTATTTCACATAGAAAATGTTTTTCTCTTTTTTCCCAAGTCTTTTCCAGTATTCTAATAGTAAAGGGTTTTTGTCTATAAAGCTGTAAATAAGGCAGCTTTGTATATGGACAAGGCAGTTAGATGGAATGATCCTAGACTGGTCCACAAGATTAAAAAAAAATGTTCTTCCATGAGAGAGAAAAAAAAATAAAAATTTAACAGTTGGGTGATATTTTGATTAGAATGCCATACACGATTATAAGCTTTCAAATGCTGCAGAACTCTTCATTAGTTTAGCTGGTGCAAAAAGGAGGGTGACGGACAGAAAATCCCTCCAAATTACCTTAGAATTATGACTGAGATCAACAGCTCAAGGTCATTTTCAAGGTGGAATGTGCAGACTGAATGCATTAGGATAAATTATGAATTCTGACATTTTAACTAGTGACTGTGACCCTTTTAACTTTGTTACTGATTATACCATCCCTGATTTCTCATTTAAATATCAGAACCTAAAGTATCAGCATGGCTTACTCATACTGATGAAATGTGGATATATGGAGTAGATTTTTCCTCCTCACTGTATTTTCCAAAATTGGATGAATAGAGAAGACAAATCTCTCTAAAGACGAGGGCCAAATCTGTCCAAAATTGGTTACAATTGAATTTAGAATTTGAGCAATTCTGTTTGACAGGCTACTTTCTGTATCTTACAGATAAAATCCAGTGTTTAAGCCAATGTTAGTAAACTTCATTAGAAAGCTATTCTTCCAGAATCAGCAGATACATATGAAATCTACAGACAAGCTGGGTTAAAAGTTGATCTTTTCTTCTCTCAGGCTTCTTGGGAAATCATTTCGTTTGATGAACTTATAATATCCCAGTATGACACTGAGCCTTGAAGAAGCAATCTGGATTTTGCTAAGTATGTTGCCTAGCTGCAATCTGTTACAATGGACTGCTTGCCCTAGGAACATCTTGATTCTGTTGTGTCTTCTTGGCATAGACTTCATCTCTTCCCAGTTGAAGAGCAAGACATCCTTATGTCACTCTTAGCTGGCCAAGCTTAAAAGTAGCATACTGTATTCTCTCGGATTCAAATACTCAATGTCTATAAAATCTGCTAGGCTTTGTCATCAATTACCTTGGAAGGCAGGTAAATAATTACCTTGAAACAAAGGCAATAGAAACAGAATGGAGACAGCACACCTGAAGCTTGTATAGTTTTCATGTCAATCAAGAATGGATCGGCACTAGGACTCAGAAGAGGAGAAAGTCCATAGAAAGTACAAGAGAATATTAGTTTGACATGGTTTACAATCAACTAACCATAGTTATTTTAAGAAACCACAACTGAATCTTTGTATCTTTGGGGGGGGGGTTATTGTATCTTGACTCCTGGCAACAGTCTGGTCCCTGAGGTTTTCTTGGTAACACTTCAGAAGTGGTTTGCCTTTGCTTCTTCCTAGGACTGAGAGAATCACCCAGCTGGTTATTGCTCTAAGGCAGGATTAGAACATACAAACTCCTGGTTTTTAGCCTGGACCTTTAATCACTACACCAGAGGTCTGCAACCTTGACAACTTTAAGACTTGTGGACTTCAGCTCCCAGAATTTCTCAGCCAGCATAGCTGAAGTCCACAAGTCTTAAAGTTGTCAAGGTTGCAGATCCTTGCACTACACCAGTGTTTCCCAAACTTGACAATTTTAAGGCATGTGGACTTCAACTCCCAGAATTCCACAGCCAGCAATGCTGGCTGTGGAATTCTGGGAGTTGAAGTCCACATGCCTTAAAATTGTCAAGTTTGGGAAACACTGCACTACACCAAACTGACTCTTGGCCAATTAAGCAAATTGTGATTTGCTTAACAAAAGTGCCAGAAAAGGTTGTAAAATTGGGCACAGTCAAGTGATGCCTCACTTAACCATTACAGCATTTAAGAAAGAATTTTCTGGTTCCAGTGTGGTCAGGTAGTCCTCATCTTATGGCCACAGTCAGAACCATAAAAACACATTCTTAAGTGCTGCAATCGAGGCATCACTTGACCACACCCAATTTCACAACCTTTTCTGGCACTATTGTTAAGCAAATCACAATGGCAGTTAAACCAAACATCACATGATCATCATGATATGTGATCTTCCCTGCTGGCTTTCTCGCTGATTTTGCTTGTTGGAAGCCAATTAGGAAGGTTACAAATGATGATCACTTGACCCTAAGAAGAGGCAACTGTTGTAAATCTGAGCTAGTTATTGAGCATGTGAATCACAATCCCATGACACAGAGACACTGCAGTGATTGTAAGTGCAGGAACTGGTCATTAGTAACTTTTTTTAAGTGCCATCATGACTTAGAACCATTGTTAAATGAATGGTCATAATTCGAAGTCTACCTACGCTGGCTGAGGAATTCTGGGAGTTGAAGTCCACAAGTCATAAAAAGGCCAAGTTTGAAGACCCCTGACTTATCCTATGAAGATTATAAATTATTTTCTTTGTTACATGTTGCACATTGAATATTTTAATGGAATTAGTAATTATGGATAGTCTCTCTAACGCAACCAGCAATAAACTCTACTAGAAGCAACTTTGCTCCTGAAATGTTTTGCCCTGTTTTATTTCTCTGAAGAAGAGAGCCATGCCCTGTCCTTTCCTCTCTGTTTCTCTCTTGTCTTGATCCACAATCATGGCTGATCCTCAGCACGCCTGCCAGCATCAGTCTGTGCCATGAGCAGACTCACCGCACGCCAGGGCTGCAATTTGCTGGAGCAGCTGGTGTTTGATTAACACTCAGCAGAGCCAGAGAGACTGAGCTGGCAGCACTATGTTGGAAAAGCAGCTCCCCTCCTAAACCAGATATCCCATCCACCCCACCTACCCTTGCCTCTCTTCAGCTACTTTTTTTTTATTATAAGTTTTATTAGATTTTTTAAAATTACAATCTTTAGAGTTTAGTAAACAACATGTTGTCGGGATTTACAAATTAACTTCTTCAATATAAATCTATTCAGTACTGCACAATCCAGTATTTCTTCCCCATATTTTTTCCATTTTCCCCTCATTAGACAATTACAATTCTTGGTACTATTTGTATTCTTGTATACAAAATTAGATATAGACATCTTCATCATATTTTACTAATATGACAGCATATCTAGTGTCAAATACCAATGATATATTATTGTATAAGATTATAATTTTGTATAAATTTCAACCTTTTATTCCACATATTCTCCCATTGATTCCACTGTATATTACAGGGGTGTCAAACTACCATCTGGTTGCATCATACGGGGGCCGCGCCCACCCTAGCTCCGGCAATGCAAAAAAAAGTCGTGATACGTCGCAACACATCATGTGACGTGGCGAGTTTGATACCCGTGGTACATTATATCCATTTTTGCCCATTTTATCATAGCATCTTTAACTTGTTCAATCTATTCCATTTTCAGAAAAGGTTTGTACATCTTAACAATAATATGATCATCATTAGTGCACAATTTCACATCAAATTCAATCCTATCATTTCCAAACTCATAATTATTCTTATTATATTTAAATATTTCCATTAGCTCAACACAGGAGAACTACTGACATATATAACCTTCACATTCCAGGTCTTCTCTTGTTTTTAACTTAAATTGAGAAAAAGTCATCAGTATAAGTTAATCATTTTTGTTTGACTATCATTTTTTTAGAGTGACAACCATAAAGGGATTTTAGAAGACAATCTTGCCTTATACTTATTCAATATGGCACATATAATCATTTTTTAAATCTACATTAGCCTTACCACAAATAGCCCTACCAACCAAATCTTAAGTCATGTCCTTCCAAATCCAGTGAACAACTATTTCCAAAAGTCCCCACTCTTTCATCTATACTAAACAACAAGCTATGGAATACAATTTCAAATCTGGTGGTTCTATAACTTAGTATATTATAAGAGTGCATCCAACTGTGATTTATTCAATTAACCATGGTTAAGTAAACTTTGATTTAGTATAATGTGTGAGCAAGTTATAAATTGGTCTGAAAACTGAACTGTCAAATGCTTGTTGAAAAACAGGACTGGATCCTGGATCGGCTGAATACCCATATTGCTTTATTCTTGTTTGATTTAAGCATAGTTTATTAAATGTCATTATAGTAATAGTAATAGTAGTAAAGTTGGAAGGGACCTTGGAGGTCATCTAGTCCAACCCCCTGCTCAGGCAGGAAACCCTACACCATTTCGGACAAATGGCTGTCCAGTCTCTTCTTAAAAACTTCCAGTGTTGGATCATTTACTGCTTCTGGAGGCAGGCTGTTCCACTGATTAATTGTTCTCACTGTTAATGCTTTACACACTGTGCTAATTTAGAGTTTTTTAAACTTGCCTACTGTAAGATGCGTGGACTTCAACTCTCAGAATTACCCAGCCAGCATGCAAGTAGATGAATAGATACCGCATATAAACATGTGGAAAGATTACAGTGTTTCATGTTTTGCCATACGCTCTGTGATGTAGCATGATTTCATGCCAGCCACGTGATCTTGGAAATGTCCACAAACAATGCTATCTCTTTGGCATCTTTCTTTAAAGGCAATGTTGGACTAACATCCTATGTAGCAGGCTCCGTCCGCACCCTTTCTTGTCTGAAGAGGCAATTAAACTGTCAAGAGTATCAGCCGTTCACTCTGTAACTTCCAGAAGAGTATGATGAAATATGAAGTCATAACCATCTTTCTGAAATAGCATGAAGATTATTGTTACAAACCAGACAATATCTGCCATCAATTCTCAATAGAAGGCTGGAAGTGCTATTGCTTAGGGCAGAAACTGCATATATTTTCTGAAAGCTTTCTTCATGTGAAATTGACAACAAACAAAAGTTCTCAACACATCCTCCATTAACTAATTAAGGCTTTATCATATTCTGGATTCTAACCAAGTGTGCATCCTTCTGACCACTGTAGCCACTAGAGGTCGGTAATGCATCTCAGTCACAGAATCTGATTATTTTTCTGTTTACTTCAAACGTGATCCTTAATTCTAAAAGCAAAGTTTCAGTTTTGATGAAATGCAGCTGATGAATTGCTTAGAAATAGCTATAGCTTGAACCAAGAAGTCACCAAAGTGAATGGTTCTTGGAGATCAACTAGATGGGATTGCAAGAACGCCATGATTTATCTTCACATATACTGAACTTCTTGGTTTGTGAATCAGTCCCTGTATGAAACCAATCACTGTACTCTCTAGTAATCTCTCTCTATATATTAGCATATTCATAAAAGTTTTAGGATATTTATCTGTAAATTTCGTATCTATGTTACAGCTTATCTGGAGCTGGTCTGGTCTTTACTAAACTGCCAAAGAAAAATGATAGGAAAAGCTTCCCAAAATTTGGATTTTTAAAATATTTTGTTGGATTGGGGTTTAAGGCACTCATTTCAATTGTTACAACTCCCAACCACTTTTGGAATGCAGTCCTCAACAATACCATATAAATCTGGTATTCGTCTGGAAACCAGAGAAACTGCACATTCGTAACAAGAGCCGATTTGCCTGTTCTTTTCTTATGAAGCAACCCAGGGAATACTTTGCACTGCCAAAAGGGGCATCCAGAATACAGAAACATTAGGTTATATTTTCTCTTTCTTGCCATCTCTAAGTAATTCTGTTACATTCTGTTCCTTCCACAACAAAGATAAGAATAAACGATAAGAGAGAAGCAGAGTGCTGGTGCTATGCTACTATACAACAGAAGTCCATATTTGGTGCCTGAGAAATTATTCTTGCTAAAAAAAAAAACCCTCTTTTTTCCATGATGTTCTACTGCACACAGGTGCACAGCCCCCAACAGAAATGGTGCACAATCTGGGGCTTCTCCTGGACTCACGTTTCCTACTGAAACAGCAGGTGGAAGCCATGGCCAGAACAGACATTCGTTTGCTTAAGAAGGTTCTCCAGTTGAGCCCTTTCCTGGATCAGGAGCCAATGAGGACAGTGACATTTGCCTTTGTTATCTATGTTAAATTACTATAATTTGCTTTGCATGGGGTTGCCCCTGAAGATGAGTCAGAAGCTGCAGCTGGTACTGAATGTAGCTACTGCCAGTTGCCCAAGATTTAATGAAATAATACCTATTTTGCCAGTTCTACATTGGTTGTCAATAAGTTCAAGATCTGAATCAAGTGCCATAAAGCCCTAATACAGGTTGGGCTATTGCTAAGAGACTGTTTCTTTCAAGTCAAGATTACCTGCCCCACAAGTTCTAAGAGAGGTTGCTTTGGGTGTCCATCTGACAACGACCAGCAGGATTGGAACTCAGACTAAAACCTTCTCTCTGGAACAGCATGAATCTTGAAGTCAGGTCAACCCTACTCTTTTGACATTTTGGAAACTGGAGAAGACAGTTTTCGGATGGGAGGGTTTTAATCAGATGGGTTTTTAAAAAAATATTTTTAACTTGTATTTTAATGTAAGAGCCGAGGTGGCGCAGCAGTTAGAGTGCAGTACTGCAGGCCACTTTAGCTGACTGTGTTCAGCAGGTCAGCGGTTCAAATCTCACCAGATCAAGGTTGACTCAGCCTTCCATCCTTCCGAGGTAGGTAAAATGAGGACCCAGATTGTTGGGGGCAATGTAAATATATATATACATTGCTTACTGGTGTACACCGCTTAGAGAGTGCTTGCACTTAAAGCGGTATACAAGTCTCATAAATAAATAAATAAATAATGTATATTTTTAACTTTTTAAAAACCACCTAGAGTTCCTCCGTAGAAAGTATAGACATACTTTCTACATATTGACATATTGACTGTATATTAATAAAAAAGATTCATTTAAAAGGATGTTTCCATAAGCATACTCTCTCAACATCAGCAGTATGGAGAGAGTAATTAAATCTACTGGCAGCCATCTATGTTACCAAGAGACCTTGGTGCTCAATAGAATGAATTGTGGCGCAGGATTCCTTCCTCATCTTTTGGAGTGACAGTTTCTGCTGACTCTTGAGGCTTCCAGTTTCAGCTATTTCACCAACAATGTAGTATTCTGAGTTGCTTATAAACAGCTGGCAAATTTACTTCAGATACTGAGTGATACCCTCAGCAATATCAATGAAAAGAGAAGAGTGACAATAATTTGGTTCCTTGATGTATTTAGCCTTTCAATATTTTGAATACTAATATTTAAAAATCTCCAAAGAAGGTGCATAATTATGTGCAGCAGAGTGATTTTGTACCACATCACAAATCGAAGAGGAGGAGAAGCATGTATATCAGTTTTGGGAGGTGATGTGTAAGAACCTGTGCAGAATTCAGTGCACGTCACAAAATCCACACTGCAGTTCAGTCCATATTTTTACATTGTACATCAATGACACAGCACAAGAGATAATCTAAGAAAAACACTCATCTTAAATACATTTTATGAAGTTAGAAAATCCTTATTAGATCCTTGTATTACTTAATCCCTGCAGGCCAGGAACCATGTGAAGTGATGATACAGCATCACAAATAAAATGCACTCAGCTGGTTCTGTTCTTTCAAGCTGAAGCCACAATGGGACTGGTTCTGTTATCAAAGTCTTGGCTTCAGGAACTCAAAATCTTATAGAAGTAACTACTAGCTTAGTACCTCTGATTTTTCTCAAGATACTCTTTCTCCATGGATTACACTAACTAGTCTTCATACCAGCTTTGGAATTCAGCTGCCCAGCGGGATGGAGGAGAAAATATTGTCTTATGTGGCTGCACTGAGGATTGTGCCTGATTGCTGATTGTGCCTGACTGCTAATTGAGAAAGATCATATTGGGGAACATTCTCCTATGACAATGGACCAAGCAATGCAAGGAAAACAGTGGAAGGATGGAGCTTACATACTCTTTTTATAAAGTGGTTTCAGAGATTTCCAGAATGGTTTATTTTCCAGCTCTAAGTTCAATTAGCAGGGTAACAAGAGGAAGAGAAAGTGTTACAACCTAACAGCAAAACCCAAACTTGCAGTTATTTACACTGAATACACAATTAATCAGATCTTTCCCGGAATCTAATTTGCTTTTGCAACATATTTCTTCATGGTTGAGATAATGGAGGAGAAAGGGGGGAATAGAGATCTATTTAGAAAAATATTTTATCCTGGTTGTGGTATTGTGTAAAATATTTTAGATTTTCTGTAAAGAGACAAACAAGACAGATTTAAAGAGTCTATCAGTTATAAACTAACCAAATAAGAAAGCTTTTGATTAGCACAAATATTTTCACTGTACTGTTTAAATGTCTGGGTATTTTAATCTCTGTTAAGAACAACAGAGAAGGAAAGAGGAAGAAGGGAAGAAAAAAGAAGCAAATTTAAATGCCAATATTTTCAAAGTTTTTGCTAAAGTTATAGCTGACTAGATTATAAGGCTAGGAGATATGGAACCTAAACTTGAATATGTTTCAACTGATTGAGTATGGACTTTGCTGTTCACCCACAAATGAATATAAGTGGGATGAAATCTGCACTGCAGAAATGGCCATGCAACCCATCTTTCATTCAAATATGTGGGAGTGAAAATGGACACAGTGCAAGTGGGAAGCCTCAAGATGTTTAGGTTCTATCCTGTCTTTTCTTTGGATGCTTCTGAAAATCAGAGCAGGCACAGAGCTAAGTTAGTAAAGGTAGAGGCACTTGGATAGCCATAGTAGTCACCTTATAGTATAATCAGATGTTCCTTTCTAGTTGTAAAGGGCAAAATTAGGTTTATGCTATTTTTTACCATTGCTATGTAACCTTTAGAATAGATAGTATATAATCTATAACTTTCCTTTAGGAGCTCTTTTGCATTCCTTTGTCCAGGAGCCCACTGATCACTGTAAGTGTGGATGCCAATAAAAGATATTTTGTCGCATTTATCTCCAAACATTTTGGTTCTTTAAGTGGGCATTTTTGGGAGGGAGGGAGGGAGAGAATGAATGAAATCTCCTTGGAGTCAGACTTTATTACTGGGGACTTATGAAAAATATTGCTTCTTGGCAATACTATGAAAATGCTTTTTCGTGTGTTCCTCCAGGATATGAATCTGTATCAGTCAAGACTGGATTTCCATTGCCCAATGACCCAGGAAAAATGCAGTCACTAAAAGAATAAAGGCAAGATACCTTGTTATTGAGTGGCTTTTAGTGTGTGTGTGTGTGTGTGTGTGTGTGTGTGTGTGTGTGTGTGTGTGTGTGTGTGTGTGTGTATCTGTCTACCTGTCTATGTCTTTGAGTCATTGTTGACTCCTGGAAATCCGTGGACTATTCCCTTTTCTTGGCAAGATCTATTGCTATTGCCTTCTTCCTAGAGCTGAGAAGGTGTGACTTATCCAAAGTCACCTAGCTGGCTTTGTGCCTAAGGTGGGACTATTACAATCTCCTACAGATTTTTTTCCCCTGTTTTCAGATGCATGACTGCATTATAGCCTTGAGAAGGGAGCCAAACATTTATGAGAGAGAAGACACTTGAGGGCAATGTTTCTCAATCTGGGCCACTTCACATGTATGTTTATTATTTTTTTAATTTGAAATTCCAGAATGTTCTGGAAAGGATGTGTCTGCTCTTTTTTTTTTTTTCCCAAAACACGCATTGATGAGGGTCAGCTCAAATCTACAGAGCCTTCTACTGAATTCAGTGGAACAAAGAAACCCCACAATCTGAGGCGTCACAGAAGATGTGGACAACCATGCCTGTCCGCCAGATCAATTGCTGTCAAAGCTATGATAATACCCCAGAGCTGCTGCCGCTGCCTCTCGCTGCTTGTACAAGTACGGTACGCTGGAAATGGAACTGATCTGAACGAGCTTCCCCTGGGGAAGGCGGGAGTCCAGGGCGAGTAAACCAGCTGCCTATTCCACCCCAAACAGAGCGCTCCCCTTCACGCCAAATTCACCTTCGGGCGCTCCTCTCCACCAGCCGCAGCTCCGTCAGTCGTGGGGGAGAGAGAGAAATCGCTTTCCCCCCCCCCTCCTCCTCCTCCCTGCCCCGCCCCGCCCCGGCCGCTCCGCGCAGCTGCCGGGAAATCCGTGCCAGAGGAGACGATGCCGTCCTTCCCACAGCGGGGAGGCACCCGCGGAGCTGTGAGGAAAGCTGTCAAGAGAGCGCCGAGAAGCAGCTGAGGGGGGAAGCACGGCAGCCAGGCTCGGTGGAGGGGAGGACGCTCGTTTCTGCAGCTGCCGAGTCTCCAACCAGCAATTACGCCCCGTCACTCAGTTCTCAGGAGAAAAAAAAATGGTGCAAAGAACCAGGCTAAATGGGGTGGGAGGGGCGGGGGGAAGGAAAGCTTTGGGGAAAGGCTGTCAAGATAGCCAAAAGGGGAAGGGCGACGTGAGCTGAGAATTCCTGGTATCGCTTTTCAAAGAGGCACCAGCGGGTAAGGTCACAAGTACTGTGGGGAAGGACTGAGGCAAAGGCAACCCTTCTCCTAGGTTTGCATCAGGAGAGGTACAAAAGTGGTCCCCTCCTCCATGGTGGGACCAAAACACTGGGACATTTGGGGAGAGGGGTTAAGGACAAAATGGGTGGCTTATCTTGTACCCATTTAAACCACTTATTTAAATCTAAGGACACATCCACATATTTTGTTTGCAGGATGGAAAAGCACCCCACTCCCTATTAAAGACATGACTGCAGGGTGACTGCAATCCATGCCTACCTGTCTGTCGCGCACAAACAAGCAAAGCCCCATCCACGGGATGCAGGCAGCATACAAAACCACGCCCCCTCCGGTCCACGGAAAAACTTCTCTCCACGTGACCAGTCCCTGGTGCCCAAAAGGTTGAGGATCTCTGTTTTAGGGCTATTGTTTCCACTGGCACAAGCTGGGCTGAGCAGTCACTTTGCTCTTTCAAGCCATCAGCCTGCTGCATGTCCTTCTAAAGCAGTGGTTCTCAACCTGTGAGTCGGGACCCCATTTAGGGTCGAACGACCATTTCACGGGGTCGCCAAACAATGCAGTCCGCCATTTTTTCCCCTTTTCCTTAGCTGTGCTACTCCCTTTTATTCTATTGGCTTTTGAAAGCCAATAGAATAGACTCTCTTGAATAGAGTCTAATTCTATTGGCTTTCAAAAGCCAATAGGAATTGTCCAGGCTGTCTCTGCCCTGCTAAGCCTGCCAAAAGTCCCATTCTGCAAATGGTGCTGCACCAGTTGAGTAGTCCTCGACTTACGACTGGTTGAGTCGTCCTCAACTTATGACCGGTTGGGGGTCGCGGCATTAAAAAGGTTGAGAACCACTGTTCTAAAGCAGGGGTCTTCAAATTTGGCCCTTTTATGACTTGTGGACTTCAACTCCCAGAATTCCTCAGCCAGGCACGCTGGCTGAGGAATTCTGGGAGTTGAAGTCCACAAGTCATAAAAGGGCCAAGTTTGAATACCTCTGTTCTAAAGCAATGTTTTTCAAGCTCAACATATTAAGATGGGTGAACTCAACTCCCAGATTTCCCCAACCAGCATGAAAGAGTCCACCCATCTTAAATTTGCTGAGCCTGAGAAACAGTTCTAAACTAAGTTCAGGGGTGAAGTCTGTTTTCCTGCTGTTGGCCACTTGAGGCAATCGCAGGCATGCCCTCCGGTCTCTGACCATTGAATTTCAGAGTCATTGGCTCTGCTGTCATATCCAAAACCATCCTTCCCATTTCTGTTCCCCCAAAAAGAAGAACAGAAGCTGATAGCCAAAAAAAAACTAGGGAAAGTTTGAAAGGTGAGGGAGAAGCTGATCTGCTGCTGACAGTTCTCTGATCCCATGATAATCATCCTGGAATCAGAGAACTGGCAGCCATTCTGTCCCATTTCTCTCCCCTTCTCTTCTAGGAGCAGCATGGAGAAAGAGGGAAGGGGGCTTTTGGGCAACAGAAGACCTAACTTTCATCTTGGAAGGTCTACTGTGCCACATTTGCCTACATGGCTTATATGATGCAGCATCAATGAGAGTTTAAGTGAGAGGTTTCTTAAACATCAGATATTGTCTTCAGAAAAGGACAAGGGGATTGTACACCATAAGGAAAATAGTTTCACAGGAAATAAGAGAAATTAGATGTGATTTACAGGTTAGATAATATGCAATGAGAGGTACACCAATTCCAGTTTGAAAGCAAAAAAAAAAAATTCATAGGCTTGCCAACCATTTGGATATGGATAACCGAGTTCTGCCAGATTAGTTAGAATTATAAGAGTTGAAGTTCTAGACTAGAGGAGAGGAGAGGATACCAGATTTAAGAGGACTGGACTAAGGTGTTGGGTCCATGCCATCATTTTCAAACTTTGAGGGTTTACCTTTACAGATTAATTTCAAGAAAGCTCAAAAAGAGTATTCACATATACTTCTTTGGCTGTATCTGAAATGCTTGTCTTATTTAGTCTCATTGAGAGAATCATAGCATTTGACTAGACTATGCTGCCACTTAGTGCTCCACTTAGAGCACTAAACAGGATTTCAAGTCATGCAGAAGACTATAATTGGGGAGAAACTAGAAGTCATTCAACCCGTTGAGTACAGTTTGCCAGCCAGCTACATGGAGGGTTGCTATATCTCATGATGCCATGGGCTATAGTATCAGAACAGTATACTCTTGGACGCTCATCAGTGACAAGGAGATCACAGGAAAGAGGACAGCCTAAAATCAATCCACTGAAAAAAAAAATAGCAACTCCAGTGTTCTTTCAGGAAAACCAAAGGGACATTCACAACCATGAAAATATCAGCATGACACTGGAAATTGAGCCCCCAGGGCAGAGAGTATTCCAGAAGCTATTTCGGAAAATCAAAAGGCAAGTACAGTCATCCCTGTTACTTACAAAGTGGCTGGATTAAACCTAAAAAGATATTCATCTGCTGATGTGACCAGAATACAGTGCTTTATACCATTGTTATGTGCAATGTCAAAATCATGAACCAAGGCAAACTTGAGGTTCTTGGAGCAGAAATGGCAAAATTCAATTCTGTCATTTTTGGAAACAGCACATTGAAACGGATTGGAATTGGGTCATCATACATTTCTGGCAGCCATTTCTTAACATCTGGAATAATATCTTTTCCCCAATATCTCAACAGGATTGCTTTTAGTTATACCTAATTCCAATAAAACAGTCAGATTCCAAAGGTTTGATATGTAGCTCAACATCATATTAACATATTTAATGTTTACATATTTTTCCCACAAATCTAGTTACATACTTTAGCAAACTTTTCCAAAAAGATATCAAATGATTACATATTCATAACATTAGGGTCAGTAAACCCTCAAAAATTTTTACATCTCCAACTTAAAAAATCTGATGTCCATCCTTTCAAATACATTATTTCAGGAATCCAGTACACCCTAATTTTTAAATCAAGTTCAATCTCTGATCTATACTTTGTTGTTGCTAGTTGCAAAGTCATGTCCGATCCACTGCAACCCCATGGACAATGTTCCTCCAGGTCTTCCTGTCCTCTATCATCTTCTGAAGTCCATTTAAGCTCACTCCTACTGCTTCAGTGACTCCATCCAGCCACCTCATTCTCTGCCATCCCGTTCTTCTATTGCCCTCAATCTTTCCCAGCATTAGGCTCTTCTCCAGTGAGTCCTTCCTTCTCATTAGGTGGCCAAAGTATTTGAGTTTCAACTTCAGGATCTGGCCTTCTAAAGAGCAGTCTATACATACCGTTTTTATATTTAAGAACATTAATCCACTGATGGGGCATTATCAAAGATTCCATTTCTTTAGTCCGTGTTTTGAATGGTTTTTTATTACATTTTCTGTCTTTATTGCATTTCTATATTACCTGACTCCCAACTACATAAAAATGCATGCAAAACTGGCAAAAAGAATTAAGAGACAAAAAAGTGAAAGAATAAAAGATGTCAAGAATGACAAAACCCAGAGATGTCAAAAGGAAAATGGAACATAATCCAAAGGCAGCTTAATCATGCTCATCAAGATCTGGATGAAGAGTCCAGTCTTCAAGGTCCTTCAAAACACAAAAAAGATGGGGGCCCTCTAGATCTTAGGAGAACCCTCATTCCAGAGAAGGCTGCTTTTGGGATTCAAAACAATGATATTGTTTAATTGAAGGAATCCAAAGCATGCCAACCCTCCTGGGTCCAATTGGTCAGACAGATAATATGGCAGACTGGCAATCCCTCAAGTAACCTGGTCCTACGCTATGGTTAGTTTTATCAGTAATGACCGGCACCCTGAATCACACTCAGAAACAAATAGGAGACCAGTGCAGCTCATAAAAGAGAAGTGTTACATGGGCATACTGAGACATGCCCATCACTGCCTGTGCTGCTGCAGTATGGAAGAGTTGAAGCTTCCAAGCAGATTTCAAGGGCAGCCCCATGTAGAACTTATTATATAAGTACCCTAAGATAAACGGAGTAGGGCCTCTTAATCTAGGCCCTCCCAAATTACAGGAGGAGAAATACTTGTTTTATGATTTTTTTAAAAAATTTATCACAGCAGCAGCAAGTGTAAAAGAACTAAATATATAGTTATCAATCCTTACAGCTTTGACCCATTATTGTGGGGCAAAGATTTAGGAACATTATGAAATCTGGAGATTCCTTACCTAGAAATCACTTTTGTGAAAGCAGTTCCAGGAATGTTTAGAAGCACTCAAGGCTATAGTATTTTCCCACTTTGTCAGCTAGACAGCACCAATTAATATTACTTTCTTTGAAGAGCATTTGATAGAAGGCCTCAATTGCTCTCTCACATATTGCCTGTTTAGGTTGCCCTCATTTCCTTAATCCCTATCTAACTTTCATCATTTTCACTTCTTTGCTAAAAGAATAAAGCTGCATAGTGAATGCTCCTTGAAAAACAAAAAAATTGTACCCTTTTTTTATCAACACTGTTTTACCCAGCAGGATTCTGAGGCAACTGACAGGCAACCAAATAAGGATGCGGTACTGCCATGGCAACCGACTCCATAGAAGAGTGGTGTCACAAAATTGTTGCTTAAGATGGTATTGAGGGCCAATTAAAAAAAAGTGGCTGAGGCATTGACTATTTATTAAAGGGATAGTAAACTATTATGTGATTTGTTAAAAAATGCTTTATGTTCTACACAGGGAGCTTATCAAGTTCTATTTCTCCAGAACAGGTAAATGATGATGATGAGGTCATCCCAGCCCTGACATAGCTACTAGACCTGTTACTTGAAAACAAGGCAAATAAACACATCTCATACAAATTGCATTGCTGCAAGAGGTTCCAATGTTCTTCTAGTGTAGAGGAACAACCACAAAAAACAATCCTCTTGAGACAGAAATACCAGAGCAGGAATAAGATGGAATAGATTGATGCGCCTACAATGAAATGTTCTATGAAGGACTTTCTCTGATCTGGCATCCCCAATATACATTAGGTGATAACAAGTTCAAGCTCATCTTTATTATAACTCAAAGGTAACCATATTAACAAATGAGATTAATACAATCCTGTTAGAGGATTAAAGAGTTAAAGAGCAATCTTTCCTACAAGAACATGTTGGAATTTAGACAGATTCAGATGTCTAAGCAGATGTTGGAATTTAGATAGATTCAGCCCAACACATCTGGAGAGTACAAGGTTGGAGGTGATTGCTCTGACCCATTCAGACCCATTCTAGGCAGTCTGGATTAGAGTTAGAAAAAGCAGAGAGGGGGAAGGGGGACATTGCTCCCTATAGTTTTTCCCTTCCACAATTTTTTTATTTATGCATACCTTAAAAATTTGTCAAGCTTGTTGATACCTCCCTCATGTTTCTCAGTAGTCTGATTTTATCTACATAATCACAATATTCAGTAATTATCTAGTATTAGTATGGATTTTAAAATTAATACTGCAATTATGTACAGCAACTTAAAACATACACAGATACGTATACTACTATATATATACAACTACTAAATTTTGATACACTTCGAATGGCATGTAAGCCTTAAAAATAAACCAGTAATACTTCAATATGTTTTATGTTTCTGCTGTTTCTTGGCTCTGAAGAATGCAGTCAAGGTGGCTTTGATTTTTTCTAACCTCTAAACAACTGTAGGATGGGTCTGCTGGGTCAGTAAGATTACAAGGAGCTATTGCTCAGCATAAGAAGGAGAAACAGAAAACAGAAGATAGAAGTAAGATTCACAGACACAACAGAGACAAAAAGAAAATCTAATCAGAGATATGAAGCAGAAAGACAACAAGTAACAAGAGGTAAGTAACTGCTAGGTAGCATCAGGACTCTGCCAATGGAAAAAGGAGCAGAATGAGCAGGAACAAAGATGAAAGAGACCTTGTATAATGCAGGTAGTGGAAACATGGATGAAAAACAGATGGATAATATGTTAATTCATAACTGAGTTAAACCTGGTACACCCAACCCCATACTCATCTTATAGTTTAACACAGTGGTTCTCAACCTTTCTAATGCCGCGACCCCATAATACAGTTCCCCATGTTGTGGTGACCCCCAACCACTTATACATCACCGGGTGCCAGGGGCGTGGCCAAAGAAAAGGGGAAAAAAATGGTGGACAGCCTTGTTTGGCGACCCCCGTGAAATGGTCGTTCGACCCCAAATGGGGTCCCGACCCACAGGTTGAGAACCACTGGTCTAACAGAGCTTCCTGGATATGAAAAACTGCCTTAGCAGGATATGATTGATAATGAAGAAGCAACAGTGCCCATTTTTACAGTTTATTTATTTATTTATTTATTTATTTATTTATGAGACTTATATACCGCTTTAAGTGCAAGCACTCTCTAAGCCACAGGTCGGCAACCTGTGGCTCCGGAGCCGCATGCAGCTCTTTGAGCCTTCCCCGGTGGCTCCCAGCCTCCTCTGCCTTTGCAGAGAGAGACAGAGACAGAGAGAGGCAATTGCGCTTCCCTGCTTCCTTCTCTCTCTCTCTCTCTCTCTCTCTCTCTCTCTCTCTCTCTCTCTGTGTGTGTGTGTGTGTGTGTGTGTGTGTGTGTGTGTGTGTGTGTAAAAGATTGCACTCACACTGTTCTCTGAGGAGCTGAAAAGCTTTCTGGACGGAGCTCCTCCCTTTGCTGCATCTCTGCAGGAAGCAGGAAGGGCAGGAGAGAGCTAGCTAGCCCAGCTAGGCTGACTCAGGAATTCTGGGAGTTGAAGTCCATGAGTCATAAAAGAGACGAGGTTGCTTACCCTGAGCTTGTTGGACAACAGCTTGAAGCTTGCCAGGTGAGCAGCAGATAGGAGAGAGAGAGAGAGAAAGAGAGAGAGGGAGGGAGAGAGAGAGAGAGAGAGAGAGAGAGAGAGAGAGAGAGAGAGAGAGAGAGAGAGAGTGGGGGAAGAGGAGTGGCAGGCAGACCAAGGGCAGATAGAGAGGGAGGGAGAGAGAGAGACAGGCAGAGAGAGAGAGAGAGACCCTTTTGACATCTAAAATGAAGATAACACTGCATATATCCTTTTTTTACCTGTATGTGTATGTGTATGTATGTGTATATATATATGTGTGTGTGTGTGTATATACATACATATACACACACATACACATATATACACACACACACAAACACACACACACCTATAATAAAGGTAAAAAAGGATATATGCAGTGTTATTTTCATTTTAGATATCAAAAGGATTTTGCGGCTCCCGGTGTTTTGTTTTTGGTGGGAAACGGGTCCAAGTGGCTCTTTGAGTGTTTTGGTTGCCTACCCCTGCTCTAAGCGGTGTACACCAGTAAGCAATGTATATATATATTTACATTGCCCCCAACAATCTGGGTCCTCATTTTACCTACCCTGGAAGGATGGAAGGCTGAGTCAACCTTGAGCCGGTGAGATTTGAACCGCTGACCTGCTGAACACAGTCAGCTAAAGTGGCCTGCAGTACTGCACTCTAACTGCTGTTCCTCTGATCCACAATTTCTCCACAGCAAGTATTTACCTATTTAGTTTAAAATTAATGCTATGAAACTTATTAACCCTCGCTTACAACTGGAATAAGATTTAAAGTGGAAAAATGTACAGCAGGCAAAAAGTTAAAGACTCCTTTGTATCATTTTTACCTTATCATCTTATGTCCTTTCAAAACAACTCATAAAATATATAAAGAAACTCAAGGTTTTTCTTGGATCTTAAAAATAATGCAAGCATTGGTTTTAGATATTGGAGACCATACCAATTCTCCTTGAGGAATGCTATACTTTCACCAAGTTATTCACAGTAGATCTTTTAAGAGCTGGACATTCACAACAGTTACAAGAGATGCTGATCACCTTACATTCTAAATATTCACTGCACAGCTAGAAACTCAGGGAACCTTAAGGATACATGGAGAAATTTTCACTACTACCTTACCTATCCAAATTGCATAACTTGCTTTCTGCTACTGCTTTGGATGCCTGGTATGTAGGTGTTTGTTTGTTTTTTGTTTTGTTTTTTTGAAATACAATATAAGTAAGGTCATATAAAGGTCATATAAAGCCTTCTTCTAATTTCTAAGATCCTGAAGAAGCAGTTAGTTTGGACCACCAACAAAATCAATTTGTCCCTTTCCTGATCACCTCATATACAGAGGTGGTGAAAGGGAGGGGGGAATAGAATAGAATAGAATAGAATAGAAGAGAAGAGAATAGAATAGAATAGAATAGAATAGAATAGAATAGAATAGAATAAGAGACTGAAATTGAAAGGTCCAAAAGAGAAGAAGAAAGATGGCCCCAAACCAAAACGACATCTGGGTAACTCCTTATGCTTTTGGTTCTGTTCTTACCCATTGCTTGCTCCAACCTATTTTATCTCTGCCTCTGCCCACTGCCAGTTTCCTGCACCTCCATATGATGATCTCCAAAGGTAGTAGCCCTTCAAACAGAAATACCCAATCAATATTATTGATAGCTAGGAAAATGAGATTTTTTAAAAGAAAAAGCCATCAGAAGCATGTGGTATACATAACAGTTTTACCAGGTTGGGGAAGAGTGGCTTAAACAGTTATGGCTGCTTTTCTTTAGGTATCTTTTTCTATTTCTTAAAGGTTTCATGCGGCCATGTATTTCCAAAATGCAGCATGTGGTTATATAATCCTTTGGCTTCACACATTCTAAAAACACTATGTAATTAAGGTATCTATAGAGCCAAAGGGGAAGCAACTTGTTAGACTGCTCAAAATTATGAACATGAAAATGTTTTGTAAAATGATAGACAAAATGCACATTGTATCCACCTGTCTATTTACCCACCATGCCTGTAAAAAGATCATTCTTCTGTATAAGGAAACAGGGTATGAAGAGACTGACTAGGTCACAGGGGTAGGCAACCTTGGCTCTTTTATGACTCGTGGACTTCAACTCCCAGAATTCTGGGAGTTGAAGTCCACAAGTCATAAAAGAGCCAAGGTTGCCTACCCTTGGACTAGGAGGTAAGTACAGCAGCAGCAATCAAATCACATCTCTAGTGTGCCTTTGAGACTTTAGCACAGCCTTCTGTAAAAACTGGTTCCTTCTAGATGCCTTGAATTATAACTCTCATGATTTGCAACCTGGGAATGGGCTTGTTAACTGAAGCTTATAGAAACTGTGGTCCAACATAGTTGGAGAGAACCAAGTTATAGAAATTGCTTTAGCATATCAAATGACAATGCACCAATCTTTAGAGATGCACAGCATTCCACATAGTATCCCAGCTCTGTGGCAGATCTTCTTGCTCCAGCTGAGTGGTGATCAGGGAGATAATTATCTCACTGTTGTTTATTCTGTGCTCTAATCAGAAACCTGCTGTTAATATAACAGAATGAACAACACACCAAGTAAGAATCCCAAGGGATTTCTTTGGTATCCAAACAGTTCAGAAAGCATAAAAAAGATCTAAGGAGCTGGAACTGAATCCCAAAACTGGTGAAGGTGAGGGACAACTCGGGCTTTGAAAATCATATGACATACCAGTCCTAAGCTTCCTAAATGACACCTCCATACATTACATTCATCCTCAGAGATGAATTTAGTCAATTCAGATGAATGGGTTTTTTATCTCAGTTTGTTCTGCTTCACTGGAAGCAAATTGTCTCATTCAGGCAAGCTTTAAGGAGGAAAAAAATGACACATTGAATTGTAGAAAGGGTGACCTTGAAAGAGGAGGAGAGGTGGGGGAATGAGAAAGAAGGACAGGTTTTAGATAAAAAGAAAAGGGAAATAGAAATAAGCATGCCCAGAAAATAGGAGATGTTCAACCAACATCCCCTCAAGCTTTAAGGGGGAAAAGGGACCTTGACTTGAGATACTGGGAATTTTATTACTGTCTATGTGTGGCTAAACAAGACATCGACATGCACTGGAAACATATTTTTTCCTGCCATGTCTTCATAATACGATCTTCAACTTACCTTCAGCTCATGAGTGAAACTAGCTTAAAATCTCCTTTTAATAAGTAAGATTACAGCCTCCTCCCCCTCCTTATTTTAACACAATGCACAGAAAACTTGAAGACTGTAACATTTATTAAGCTTTGCCATCCATTATTTTGCTGGAAGCCCACCAGTGTGGAAAGGTGAGAGATATATGACTCAGCCTACCTGCAAATAATCTTAGCTTTTCAGCTAAAGGTTTATTTCAAAATATTCATTTCAATTTTTATTGCTTCTTATTTGTCAAATACATCTACTGTTAACATGTGTTGGATTTTAACTCCCATTCTCACCAGTAGGTTGGCTGTTCTAGCTCAGTGTATCTGGAAGACATCGAGTTGGAGAAAGCTAGCCTAATATTATCCTCCTTCTAATGTCATATTTACAGCTAAAAATAGGGGAAAGAGTCAAGGATAAAAGTTACATATAAGGGAAGCAGAAAAAAAAAGAGAGAGGAGCAAAGGGGTGAAAGCAAAATGCTAGTGGTACTTAACAGCAAAAGCACTTAAGGAAATCAATCCTTCAGCAGATTGGCAGCTAGTGAAAAAATTCACATGTATCTAAATGAGCAGCTTTGCTCTTTATTCTCCTCAAATTGCTGCCTTTTCTTATTCTCCCAACCTCTTAGTTTGCAAGGGTTGTTCATCATTGCATGTTAATTTCATTCACTTTTGGTCAGAGAAATAATACTTCTGCTGTGAAAGCTCATTGCCAACTACCATAATTTAGTATGCACACTGCTCACTCCCTTGGTCAATACAAGGTTGCTGGGACCATTATAACATTAAAAACTGAGTAATGTTAAATGATGCTTTTCTGATTGCAAGAAAACATCTAAAAATCTCATCCTCATCACTTGATAAACAAAAAATGGCCTTGATATGATATGCATTCAGTTAAGCAATCCAAAGTTTCCTGATGCTGCTCATTTCAAACTGCAAATTATGTGTTTGGATATTCCCCATATTTTAAAAAATCTCTGTGCACAAAGATGACTGGAACGTTAGGGGAAAAGCCAATTAGAACCCTCTTGACATGCTATTTTAGCAGAGGCAATGTGTTTGACATGCAGTCATAAGATTATAATTCTTGTGAGAAAGTATTATAATTTTTGTGAGAAAGTATTGCCTCAGGATTTCTAAATTGGTATTTCAGATGCACATAATGCTTTCCTCTTTTCTTTGTTACTTATTCTGGAAACGTCACCTTTTCCCCTTCACCACCTCCACGCCATGCTATTGCCAGGACTTTTCTTTGGACATTTCCTAAATGATTATATTTATCTGTTGTTCTACAGTGCCCCATTAAGATTATGGTTCAATTTTCTGCCTGTAACATTATCTTGTTGTTATTTAATAGTACCTTATTAATTTTTAATCTGTGGCTTAGAAAAGCATCAACAGCTAAAAAAAATCAGATAAAACATATTATAGCAGACCTACAGCTTCATTCAATACAGGTAGAATATTGTCTTCTTGGCCAAATTAAATAATCCATCAACAGCATCTTCATCTTATGTGGATGGAGTTTTAGTTTTTTATTCCTTGTCCGTTCCAATCTTTAGCATGTCAACATCTCATCTGTATAAGAAGAAAATAATAGATATATCAGCAAAATGGTTACACCTCATGCCAAATGTTCTTAAGACCTAAATCAGTATACAGTGTTTTGGGAGTGACAACTACATTCAGTCTTGAAATTAGGTACTTGTGAACATATTCATAAGTATATGCAAGCAGTATATTAAAAAAATTAAATCAATTTAAATTAACAATACATTAAATGACAGTTCAGTTAAACTGGTTTAATATAAGGAATATATTTAATCCCCTTGCATTTAATAAATTTTCCCTTCTGTCACATTATATTTTATAACTCATTGGTAACCTTCAACAGCAATAGCATTTAAACCTCCAGTTGTTTAGCCCCAATGTATATGTTAAATATGTGGGCAAAAGAATGTCCTGAAGAATGCCACAGACAGTGAAAATGCAATAGGCAGTGAAACAGCGCAGAATCAGATAAAAATAAAACAATTTCACCAATAATTTCCATTATGGACAGTTAGGTATGTGCCAAAATTGAGTAATTTCACTGAATTCAAACAAATTATTTCCATTTTTCATAGGACAGTATCTGATTAAGATTTTGATTTAGGGAAAGCTGGACATCAGAGTAAAAAGTCCAGTGAAATTCATGTCAAGTGAATGTGGGATTCATTCTGCAGAACTCATTTCTTCCATTTGCTCAACTGATTATGAATACAAAGGTTCTGAGAAACATTTTGGGCCCTCCAATTTTAATTCTCAAAAGATAGCAAGCTTGCATAGGGCATAACTTACCCGTTATTCTTAATGGGACTCAGCCTCCAGCCCTCCACTGTAAGATAGTCTCTTCAACCATCCTTCCAATGGGTATTTCACTTAAAAATATTTCATGGTCTCCATCAAGAGTTGAGGTCAGTTTAAGGATGTCTTTATGTTTCATGCATAGCAGTGTCAGTAAATAGCACTTGCAAAACACACAGAGTTATCCATCTAGTAGGTTAATCTAGCACTTGCTCAGCAGAGGTCCCCAACCCCTATCTGCCATACATTTAACTGTACAGGCACTATTAATTTTTCTGACATTTGACTGTGAACATCTGCAAGGAAAGCAGAGATTAAAGGATTTTGTAGAGAGAACAGTCTTTGCCTCCTTGATAAATAATACTTTGGAGATCACTAGCTGATTAAATTAATCACTATCTAGCATGAATCCACAATACTAGAATAACAATTTAATATCTATATTTTAAGAACCTGGAAGACATCAATTCTTAACCTTGCATATTGTTCAATTTCCCCAGAGAGAACCTTAGATCAAATTGTGCTTAGAAATGTGGAGAAAGGATCACAAAGAAGTCTGATTCATTCTCCTATTTATAAAAGAATTTCTGAAGACACTAAAGCAATCCTTAATATTACAAGGCTCATTGAGGAAATTGTAAATCCTCAGCAGAATGCCCCCCAAGGAATTGTTATATTTATTATGCATTAGTCAGGATCATGACATGAAACACTAGTAAAAACAGCAATGAGATGAGCTTTCTAAAAGGCTTGGAGAAACAAAATCTGGAACTAGGAAAACCTAAGAAATGCTTTTATTTTTACAGTCTCTGGGATTCTCTCAGCCAGGCTGATGCCTCCTCCTTATTACTCACTGGAATTCTATAGCTAGAATTTTAACGGTATGCATTAGCTGGATTTTTTGTAGGAAGATGATGAAACTTCAAGCAAGCTACATAGCAGGTAATTCTCCATCACAATTGTATTTTTGACAAGCATAGGTACACAAAATAGATCTTGACAAAGGAAAAGGTTGGATATGGTCAGAGCAAATGATAAATTAGGTATGAGAAACATTGGGACATCTGATATAAATGGTAGAATACAAAGCTTCCTTCTATCTATTGTATATGAGGTCCCTTCCATGGACAAGAGCTGTGCTTAATCTAAATCGGGGGTCTTCAAACTTGGCCCTTTTATGACTTGTGGACTTCAACTCCCAGAATTCTTCAGCCAGGCATGCTGGCTGAGAAATTCTGGGAGTTGAAGTCCACAAGTCATAAAAGGGCCAAGTTTGAACACCCCTGTGCTAAATCAAAATTGTATTCTGTATCCCTACACAATGCAGGAGGCTTGTAAAGTGTTTTTGCAAGTTGAAATGATTAACTTCAAGTTCAATTGCAGAATGAGTCATTTTCTATTGGCAGAAACTCTTAGCTCTTTCTGCTTCCCATCTCCTCAGGGTTCATTTCCTGAAAGTCAAGGGGTCATTGTGTCTTGCCCTACCATTCTATTTTGCTGCTCCCCTACACAGTGATCAATTTTGTTTTTGTTGCTTTTTTCCTTTGACACAAAACAAACATGATGATGCAACATTGATGATGCAGGAGTGAGAGATTAGCTAGAGCACCAAATCTGATATTCTCCTATTGGCCAGTGGAAAGTTCAGCCAGTATGTCCAGAAAAAATAATTCAGCAACCTGGTATGGACTCTTTCAGGATGGTACTGTAATACTGCGTATGATTTGCAAGTTTTGAAGAGATGAACATTGCAACCATGTGGTATTTCCTCATGAATCAATAAAATGAAATTTATGCCCTAGCAAGTATGAGGGCCAACACCATTAACTTTGCTTAATGAAGTCTTGAATAAACATTTATGTTATGATTTAACCATAACAAGATGACTCAGCATATGGACTGGAACTCGGTAAAATAGGATAAGCATTTGCAATCTATCTCTATAAATGATTACATTTTAGTTCATTGACAGCATCCATTAGAGTGAGCTATGGCGATATCTAAATCCTTAATTGACTCCACTATATACTAAAACTGGATGATAGTTTTCCATCAAATATTAAAATAAGCACAGTAATTTACAGGTTGAATCCACTAAATTACAAGGTAGTGACAACATTTGAAGAACCCTGGGGACTGCATCCAAAGGCAGCCTATGGCCCTGGGACTTAATTTGTGCACTTCTGATATGGATGGTTAGCGATAGCAAGAAGGCTGTCTGCTAATACAGTGTTATTCACATGACTGGAGAGCATAAGCAAACAAAATCTGCTTCCTGTTCAAAGGAACTGACTGTAGGAAATATCGATGTAAAAAATAGGGAGTGAAGAGCCCAAGAGAGCAAGTAATGGCTATAAGCCACCGTAGATAAAACTTGAATGGGGTTGGAGGTAAGCCTTCGTCTCACCAATGCAAACTTTACAGGTGAGTTAAAAATGGAAAATCTAGTTTTGGCATCATTTGTGAAATAATGTTTATCCTTAACCTCCTCTGTATCTAATCTGCATGGAAATCATTTGCCCAGCATACTAAAGCCAAAAAGCTCCGTTTGGCTGAATAGCCTGCTCTGAAACAGCCTTTTAAATAACCCATCTCCTCTATGCTGACTGAGAATTGTGGGAATCAAAATCCAAATATACCTGGAGGGAACCAAGTTGATGAATACTGACCTAGAAGTAGTTGATCAACAGTCTTGTTTGGTAGAGTTTTATTCCTCCCTGGAAAGCAAACTGAGGGTGCTTTTGAAGCCTGCCTTTGGAAGCCAGGCAAGCGTCTGGTGATAATAAGGAATACCTTTCAGCACCTGAGCCGGCAAAAACCTTTATGACACTGGTCCAGCTTTTCACAATCCACTCCAGAGGACCTGGGATTACAATTCCCATAATTCAGAATTTTCAACTAGGTCAAGTAAGATCCCTAAAACATATGGTAGGAATGGAAACAGCAGAACCTCAGTTACTTCAAAATACAGTGGCTGAAAATCTGATTGGATATGTAGGTGGGAGCATATTATCTGCATGCCACATCAGCTATATAATTTGCTTTTCAGATGGATTTCATCTCATTTCAGGATGCTAAGTTTGGCATTATAGCATCAGAACATGGAAGTTATATTTCCCTATTTGAACTTGCCAAACAGCTCTAAAGCAGGATCCCCACTAGTGACTTATAGTATTTCCTAGAGTCATCTAACCATCCTTGTGCTGACAGAACAGTAATGAGAGACTTTTTACCCACTTTCTGGGTAAGAGAGAAAAGATTAATAGGGAAGTCACCTGAGTCCCTGCTTCATAGTACTTTGCTATTGGAGATACAATAGATATGAAGCCTCCTCAATGAATTCCATCAGATGGTGTTTGCTGAGGCAGATAACATGATTTCATCACTAGAGATTTATAACACCTATCATTATTAACTATCACTGTGGCAATATAAAGTACCATTATCCTGGCAGTGGGTGAACAGAAGACTTGACTGATTTAAATTTGGATCATTTTGGATAGGATAGCGACAAATGATAACATTTGTTCTTTGCCATTCCCCCAAGACATTGGCTTTATCTCATTCCCAGCCCATGACTGAGGCAGCTTATGCCATCCTTAGTTGTACCAACATTTTCTTCCTTAGGTCAATAGCACCCAAGAGCAGTTGCAAGATGTGTACAATCTGTTACACTTTGCTACTCCTTAGTCTTGGAGCAGATCACTGCTTCCTGGGCATTTTAGACTGATGTGCGCAGGCCCCCTTCCTCTGGGTTCTGGATTGTTTTGTGGACTACCATTCTGCTGTTGTCTCCCTAACATGCTAGATGCAGTAGTGCTGTGCTGGTGAGAGAAATCCAAAAGTACAGTGTGAGAGGTCAGAAGTCTGATCTTTTATCGGTTGCTTAGTTTTATTCAACACAGGTTTTGATGGGTTTTAGGAAAAGGAGTCTAGAAATTATATAGAGAGGCAAGGAGATCCATGGAATATGGCCATGATGGTGCAGTGGAAGCTCTACCTGAGTTTTTTGTGGCGGTCACGTGCCATAATTTCACACTATAATGGCCACAACTTGATTTTTTTTTACCATGTCCTTGGACACCCCAGTATGAGTATATGAAGTGCTGCAACGAGCCATGTTCTTTTCCAAGATGTTTTTCCCAGCCGTTGACATACAAAAGAGAGAGGAGAGCAGTTACGGCAGAATCCACCAATTGTTTCCCTTATCATGTCCCAAAAGTCAGCACCACCCAAGTGGTGAGTCAAAACTGAAGCAATGTTGGCAAGAAAGAAGTCAGACAGGATCAGATTTAATGCTGGTAGAGCTTTACATCACCTTAAGATGAACAGAGAAGACCTCAGCAGTGGAGAAACATCTTAGATACAGATGGGGGGGTTAAAAGGTTTGGTTTATTCTACTGTTTCATTTAGTTTTAAGAGTACTGCCCATTTTTTAATATTCAGATAGAAAGATGAGTAAAAATTCTCAAGATTGATATACTGTATCAGGTGGAACAACTGTAATTTCCACCGTAAAAGCCATGCAACTATTCATCATTTTAGCCATTGTCTATCCACTGCAGGATGAAGGCCTCTTCCACATGTTTCCAACCAATACAGTCCTGAGTTTTGTTTTGCCAATTGCCAAGATGTTGTCGATCCATCTTGTTTTAGGTCTCTTTTGTGGATGCTTTTTATCAAGTGGGATCTATGACTGCCTTGGTCCACCTGCCATCAGCTCTTCTTCTTGCTGTGTGACCAGCCCATTTCCATTTCAATTCTTTTACTCTCTTGATGATATTGTATACTTTTGTTTGCTCTCTAATCCTTGTGTGGGTCTTTCTATCTTGCCTTGTAATGCCAAGCATATATCTTTCCATGGCTCTTTGCACCACTCTTAACTTTTGTATCCATTCCAAGTGTCCATGATTCACTGGCATATGTTAGAGCAGGTAGCACAAACCTTTCTCTTTAGGCACAGGGAGAGAGGTTGCTCTTGAAAATTATGCTCATCTTGCCGAATGCCTGCCAATCACATCTAACATGCCATTCAATTTCCTTTATTGTATCACCTTCCATTGAGATCTGTTGACCAAGGTATACGTAGTGGTCTACTACATCATTCAGTCTATGTATTTTAGGCAATCCTCCCTTTTCAATTTTCGGGTAAGAGCAAGACTTTAAATGGCTTCATACTCCTGAAGTGGAGCAAAAGTTAGAATTAACGCATTGGAGGTCAAAGAAATGTCTCTGGAAACCGATCCCAAGCATCTTTTGAATGGCGCCGCCTCTCCGACCTTTAGAGCCATCCTTTCGTTTTTCTCGATTTTTTCCCCCCTTAAGTTTCCCACTCCGAGCTATTCCCGAGTTGAGAGCGCGCTCGCGAAGATGCTGCTCGAAGGAACTGCTGCGAAGCACCGAGGGCTTCTCTTCCCCCCCCCACCACCCACACAGGGAGATCTGCCGATCGCAGGGAATCCGGAAAAGGACTAGTTAAAAACTTGCCTTCCTTCCATTGGCTCGAGGGCGCCCATCGAACCCTACGAACCCGAACGTTATCTGAGGCAGCGATTTTTGACTGGTCGGTCCTCTCGCCCGTCCCGCCCTTAAGCCCCCGCCTCACGAATATAGTTTTTTTTTTTTTTATCAAAACAATAACAAGAGACAATTGGCGCGAATGAAGCCAGGCTCTTTTCCAGAAGGAAGCTTTTTCTCGCCGAGCAAGCCAGGCCAGCCTCGGGAAGCCAAGAGCCGGCGGCGGACACTCTCCCTTGACCCTGACGAGAAGAACCTTCAGATCCGAGGTCGGGGCTTGCGCCAGCTGCCAGCTTCTAGCAGGGAGGTGAAGGGAGGGTCCACAACGCAGCCAGGGCGCCGTTTCGGCAACCTTTCCCAGTCCACCGGGAGCCTCCCGTTAGTACCGGAGTCCCTGGGCTGCAGTTTGGAAGCTTCCAGGTTGCCAAAGCGCCGGCGGTGCGTCTACGTGTGTGTGTGTTGGGGCTCGCTCCCTAGGACTGCTTGGCCAGCCTCCTCCTCTTCCTCCTCCTCCGTTGACAGGCTGTGGGTGGGTGTGAGCGTGAGCGTGCTAGGAGCTAGTGTGCAAGACCATCGCACTCCCAGGACGCGCGCACATGCGCG
This sequence comes from Crotalus tigris, assembly GCF_016545835.1. Taxonomy (NCBI): domain Eukaryota; kingdom Metazoa; phylum Chordata; class Lepidosauria; order Squamata; family Viperidae; genus Crotalus; species Crotalus tigris. Next base: position 2,561,444 of record NW_024100417.1, on the reverse strand, counting down.
CGCAGCCTGCCTGCCCGTCTTTCCTGCTACCAGTCAACCAGCCTGGATTAACCTTTCCGGCTCCCACCGGGTCTTTGCTCTGGTGACCGCTCCGTACCACCGGAAGCCTGCTCAGCACTCTCCAGCCTATCCCCACCAGCAATCCCGCTAGAGCCCCGTCAGCCCTCTGGTCGCGCGGGACAGCTCTCGGCAGCCTCCGTTCCCACGCCCGCCGGAGAGAACTGGCAGCGGCTTCGGACTCCTTCGGAACAAGAGCTGCCCGCTCCGGCTTCCTCGGCAGCCCGGCCCCGTTTGCTCCTTTCTGTGACGGCAGGAGGCCGCATGAGAAGCCAGCGCTGCGGGAACCGACCCGCCGGGATGGGCTGAGCGGCGGAGGGAGAGGAGCTCGTTCGCCGGTGAGTGAATGAGCGGTTGGCGCTGCCGCTTGGGGGACTGTTGGTGCAATGCAACACCGCGTGGCCGGCTGCAGAGCTCGGCCGACAGGCTGAGGAGGGGAGGAGCGGACGTAAAAGCGCGAGCCGGGGTTGACTTGTCCATGAGAGGCATCTTTTCCCCAACGGGGCTGGAGGAAGCGGGCGACGAGGGCTTGGTCTTCGCCGTCCTCCGGATCGCGCTTGGCAGCAGGTGAATCCTGCCGGTCCTGCTCGGGGGATGAGCACAGCGGGTCCTCTGCTCCCTCGGCCTCGTTCCCGTCCTCTGCTTAGTGTTCTGGCAAACCCCGGATCTTGCCAGGGCCGGGTGGACCCCGTCCCAGTGCCCTCCCTCACTGCTACCTCCATGGTTCCTGCCCCTCCATATCTTCTCCAGAACCGGACCCTGACTCTTCCTCTCTGAGTCTTACAATGTGGTTTCAGGATGCTCCGGTGTCCCGCCAATGTCTCGCTCGGAACTTTAAAGCATCTTGGCTGCTGATGCTATTGAGTTTGGGCACTGGACGGCAAGGGGGGTTGGCACTGAATTGCCCCAAGAATTGTGTGTGTGCCAGCAACATCATCAGCTGCTCCAAAGCCGACCTGAAAGTCTTCCCTCACCACCTTCCTCATTACGCTACTGTCCTGGACTTTAGCCACAATCAGCTGACCCACCTTCGAGCAGAGTGGACCCCTATCCAGCTCTCTCATCTCCATTCGCTGTTCCTCAGCCACAATGGCCTTTTCTTCATCTCCACCGAGGCCTTCAGCAATGTCCCCCACCTGAAATACTTGGATCTCTCCTCCAACGCCATTGATATGCTGGGAGAGAACATCTTCAGTAAACTGACCGAGCTGGAGGTGCTCCTCCTATATAGCAACAAAATCTCCAAGATTGACCGCTCAGCTTTTGATGATATGGCCAACCTGCAGAAACTGTACCTTAGCCATAATGAGATCTCCCGCTTCCCCCTGGAGCTGGTAAAAAAAGGAGATGCCAAGCTTCCCGAATTGGCACTGCTGGACCTTTCTTTCAACAAGATCAAGAGCCTGCAGGTGAAGGAGGTTAGTAGGCTCCCGGCCTGGATGAAGAACGGCCTCTATGTTCACAGCAACCCTCTCAGCTGCCACTGTGAGCTTTACAACCTTTTCACCCACTGGCAGAAACAGCAGCTAAGCTCAGCTGTGGACTTTGAGGAAGAGCTCCAGTGCTTGGATCAGACCAAGAATAAAAACGTCACAATTTCCAACCTGTATGATCCAGAGGGCATGAACTGCAGTGCCTTCAAGGAGCAAACCCTAGAGTTCCACCGTGGGGACACGGTAACCATCAATTGTGATACCAGGCAACGAGAAGTGACAGTTAAGGAATGGGTGACACCCCGGTACGAGAACGTTCAACAAGAGGATGATAATAACTCCATTACTCTGCTGCCAAATGGAAGCCTTCTGATAAGTAATATCAGCATAGAGGATATGGGTCTGTATACCTGTCATGCAGTAAGCCAGGTGTTCAATGAGACCCTTTACGTACAAGTCACAGTCCATAACTTTACCCTTCATGGAGCCCCAGACATGTTCAACACAGCCTATACCACACTAGTGGGCTGTATCCTGAGCGTCATTCTTGTGCTCATCTATCTTTATCTGACTCCATGCCGTTGCTGTTGCCGCAGCAATGAGAAGCAGGCTAACCAACAAGAGGACAGTATCAACTCTTCAGCGCTCAGCACCACTCCGAATCACAATGCTGAAGTGACTGGGGACAAGGAAGGATTAAATCGGAACACAGTGCCAAGCAGAGCCCAAGGCCAGAATGGCAAATGCAAACCCACCAACTCCCCCAAACCTGCACCCAAAGGAGTCCAGAAGGTAGAGAGAAAATTGTCAGATCCAGATTCAGTCAGCTCAGTCTTCTCTGACACTCCCATTGTGGGGCCCTCACCAAATGAAGGTGGGAGAGGAAGCAGTAGGGACAAGGCAGGGACTGAATTAGTTGGACTGCTGTGATCATTCAGGCTATGAAAGGAAAGAATAGGAACAGATCCACATCTTTATCAAGTCAGGCACTATACTATAATCTGCCACAGTCTGTAATAGCATTCCTGTTTGGTTCCCTTCTTGTCGTGTCCAGTGTTGAAAACCTGATGTCTCAACTTACTCTCCAGCAGTTTCTGAGCCTTCTGTTTTTTGTTTTTTTCTTTGGAATGTGATCTTTTGGTTCCTTTGCATTGGAAGGTTGCAAACATCTCACTGACAAAACATGAATAATCGAGAGTATTAACTAGATTTTCTGCATCCTGCTACTGTATTTGTATTCCCCTTCTTGGGGGATTTTGCTCCCAAATATCCATACAAGTATGAAATTCAGATCAGGTCTGTTCACCTATTGCAGCCAGAATGTTGTGTGTCATTTTATAATACGGCCATAAGCCTTCAGAAGTATCTGCTCCTCAGAGGGATAAAATGAGCTTAGGAATCATATTTTAGCTATTTCTCATGCAAATTAAATTAAATCATATTATCCCCTATAGCTCCAGCTATAGTAGTAATCCTACGTAGCCAAGACATTGTGAAAAATAGTTTTTTTTCCTTAACTATTGCTCAAACATTTTTTTTTTAAGCAGCAAATGAACATTTACACTATACCAGATTTCTCAGGGCATAACTCAAAATATTTTCTAGCAAGCAAGCCTGTTTTGTGTGTTGTGCCAGTGAAAAAAGATGAAAAAAATGGATATATAGCAGTGAAAATTGATATGATGCTCTCTCTTCCTCTCTCCCATCAAGAGCTTAGTGAAAAGGGAATTAAATCCAAAGATTTTAGACTTCAGAGCACCAAACTGCAAGAAAGAACCAACAGCCTTGGGAACTGGTAAGCTGGAATTCAGAATCCCTATCTTGCTTTCTCTAAAATGCAGCAACAACAAGAACACAACATGGCTGGATGCAGATCTACTGCCTTCCCCTTTCAGCATTGGCAGCTTAATAGTTAGATTCCAGTTACAGATTATGGTCAAATTACATCAAATTTTAGCACATCTCCTCATCCTTTCAGAACTTCAGCAAGACTATGGCAGGCTATGTAGCTCCAGAACTATTTGATGCCTCATCATCTTCAGCCAAGTTTTTCTCATGTTCATTTAGGAGGCCAAACATGTTCCAGATGTTTGGGGGCAAGGGGGAATTTTATGAGCCATTCTATTTTAGCAGGAGCCATGCAACACAGCTTTGTAATATGTAGATAGGATCAATTCTAGCTGAAGAGCTTTTTCTGGAAGCTGCTTCTACAGACTTTGAACATCCTCCTAAAACAAACAACATTCAGCCTGACACTTATCTAACTGTTTGATTATTTTTTAAAAAATCCTTCCTCCCTATGTTTAGATTGGCTTTTCCTCCCAAGGGGTGGAATATAGAAATAACAAAGATATAAGAAGATTGTTTTCACAATATGGTGATGCTTCAGTCCACATTCTCTTTATGGGGTGAAATCATCCAAGCTAAGAATGTATCTTGTTCCTAATACCATTTCTCAGGTTCCCCCCCCCCAAAAAAAAACCCCTGAATGTTGCCTATCCTTACCAGTTCAGAGTGTTCCCTTTATTATAGATGGACTTGGGAAGGCTATGGAGTCATAAGAAGGAATTCATTAAAGGAACATTCCTTAACATACTGCAAAGAATTTCATTTGCTCTGGATTCAGAATCTATTGCTAGTTACAAATTATTGGTTGTTTCTGGATAGAGAAGGACAGAAGAATATAGTAGACATATATAACATAATAAGCCATAGAGTGTTTTGCACAAAGCTGTGAATGGATCCAATTACCGCCCTTAAAGACCAAACAGCCATAGCAAGTGTGATCATAGTACCAAGGCTCTGCCATCAGTTTATATGGGAATTAAACTAGGGCTGCTGGAGCTCAAAGTGATCCTTAAATCAGAAAAGCTAATCCCCTCACTTTATCTATTTAGAAATATGTCTTAAGTCACACTTAGCTTCTGGTGATTTCATGGATATGTCCATTCTTTTTGGCAACCATATGAAAGTGGTTTCCATTGCTTTTGCCACAATGTTTTTTTTTTTAACTTCTCATCTAACTTAAAGTTCTAGGAGTTCCTAGTAATCTCCCATCCAAGTACTAACCAGGTCCAGTTGTGTTTTCAAGATAAATCAAGATTCGCTAAGTGCTGACATCTACTATAAACTTTCACCTATTACTTCTGGGATTACCCAACATTTCTTTCTTAGTATATTAGGAGGAATGAAACCTCAAAAGAAATAGGCCAGCGTTTCTCAACGTTCGTGTGACGGCAACCCCCGCATGCGCAGTGGCGCCCCCATGCGCGGCGTGCATGTGTGGTGGCGCCCCCTGAGGGGAGAAAATGGCAGATCGCATTGTTTGGCGACCCCCGTAAAATGGTCGATCAACCCCAAATGGGGTCGTGACCCATAGGTTGAGAACCGCTGAAATAGGCCATCAAAAAAACATATCTGCAGACTCACAAAAAAATTGGGTTAGGAAAGGATGATTTTTATTTAAAAAAAAAATAAAAGAATGGCATGGGTGATGGTGAGCACAGAGAAAGTTTAGCAATAATGAACTAGAAATGACCAATTTTTATAAATCTGTTCATGTGGAATCTTGGCAATTTTCATGTTCAGGATTTCCTCTCTTCTGGACTTTGCAGTAGGCTAATTTCCTAAAATTCCCAGAAAATTAGACTTAAAAGCAAGATAAGAACAGATTAAAGACTAGTGCTATGGAAAGAAGGAAGAAGAAAGAAGAACCTTGCACTAGAATGTTATAGGTTACATTTTTTGTCATGTTATGACTTAATTTAATTTATTGGAATACATGCCATTCAGAAGGAATTTAGGAGTGGGAGAACTCCCTTGGTACCTAATTGTCATATGTATGGAGAAAGTTTTGTAGCCTGAATGCCATAGATCTAAGTTAAGAAATGATTAAAATGCAGAAATATATAATACAGGAGCACAGCTTAATCTCAGTGTAATAACCTTTGCACAAATATTTGCACTGGATACATCAGGACCAGCTCTATCACATTCAGAATATACGTTATCCCATTTGATGGAAGGGATGCTTTAAGTATTCTCTACTTTGCCTGGCCACTGGAATTTTTTAAAATCACAAGACAAAGATTTTCCTTGCCCTGGTGTCTCAGCTCCATTAACTAGAAATACCAGGGACCAAACGAGGGGCTTTATGTTCCTAACAGCTGCTCAGCCTCCAATTTTGATTGAATATTGCTGAATGAAGACAGAATGAAAGCCTGGACTAAAGTGAGAATGTAAAAACAACCGAAAGATGTTTCATGATGCATTTGTGTGTGCAAGTATGAATTTGCATGTGTGGGTGTCCACACTTTTAATCCCTGCTCTAGTTCTCAATATTTGCTAGAAAAAGTACTTAGGCAGGACTGTCATTTCTAACCATTTTTTAGGAAAATATACATCAACCGATAGGGTTTTCTTGCATGAAAACTTTGATTTAGCAAAATTAAAATAGCCATATACACCTTACTATTGTTGGAGTACGTCCTCTTCATGTCTTCCTGGTAAGCTTGATCCACCAAAGAGATCACAAAAACTACTTTAAGAAACCAAACATTCCTTTACTACATAAGATGAGCATGATCCTCCCAGTGGTGAATTTTATCCTGCACAGAGAAATTCATCAGGCTGTGAGGCAGAAAGTTTTAGACACCAACATATGTAATGTGGACAGTATTTAAGTAAAATAACCAGTAGAACAGCATGTGATCTTAAAAAATGGAGCTCATTACTGTTCTCTCCTAGAGCCTCTTGGTTCAAGCATCCCTTATCACTAGCAGTAAATAAGCAAAAGGAAGTAGGTCATTTTTCCACCTCATAACCTTGGTTATAATATCAGTATATAGAAAATAGTATTTCCTCCTATCTCCTCTGTGGTTAATCTTGTTTTGATGTTGATTCCTGTACCATTAACTCTAACCTGGAGGTAATACTTAGTAATCCCTACCTAGTATTTGTAATCTGAATGTATCAAGGATACTGACTTCAAATAAAATTAATTCTATATTATTTAAATTTTCTCACACTAACCAGAAAATGATTCGGAACCAAAGAGTAGAAACAGCTATCCTCTTATGTCCAGATCAACCCAGCTCCCATTTTCCCTGCTTGGTTAAGACAAGTGAACATAGCTGATTTAGAAGAGAAAGCTGACTCACTGATGGATAAAGCACCATACTGATAATTGCTAAGTGGCTTTTTACAGTACTCTGCCTGTATGGGTAGGAAAAGAAATCACCTACAAGATTTTCCTGTGTAAACTATTGGGCTAAAGGAAGGATCTATCCACATTTCAAGTAGTGTCAGAACTTTTTGTTTCATCAACTCTCCTGCTTGTACCTATTGTCTGTGTGCAGTCTAAATGCAATTTGTCTCTATATTACAGTGGCAGAAAAGGACACTCCCCTTCAGCACTTTGTTTCGTACCCAAAGGATCATATATATATATATATATATATATATTGGAAATACAGATCTATTATGGCTGAGGCATCTGGAGTTACTTTTTAATAGCAGCAAATGTTTGGTGCTAACTGCAAAGAATCCATTTCTCTCTTGGCTGAACTTTCTGGCTTGCTGAACAAGAGAGAGTAGCTAGATTTGTACATCACACTAAGCCATAATTAAGTTGCTCTTGTTTTGGTTTAGCATATTGTATAAATCCAACCACTGCTTTGTAAACCATGGGTTTTGGCTCAGAAGGCCAACCACTATGGTTTATTTAGTAAGCGATGGTTAAACAAATCAAGATGTGTAGCATGATCTGTGAACTTATGTTAGCACATTATCTCCAAATCCATAATCTGTCATATGCTCCTAAAAGCAAGCAAAAAATAAAGTCTTTACCCACTTAGTTTCACCTTCTTGCTTGCTCAATAGTGGTTACTCTCTTTAAGAGTCTGCTAAATTGTAGCAATGTTAAGCCTTTTCAGATTTATTTATTTATACTTGTACTTCAAAAACCTTTGTTTTATTTGCTACTTCCTTTGTACCGTCAGAAAAAAATATTCCATAAAAATTGAAGAATGGACTTCAAAGATAAATGTCTTTTTCTGAGATCAGTTGTGCATACAACCTCTATGAAATGTTGATGAGGTCAAAGCAGGGGTATCAAGTCAATTGATCTAATAGGCTGCACAGAACTACTTAATTTTCATTTTAAAAGAGAGCCAGTGGATGAACTTTCCTTTTTGGACACTTAAGTCAAGACTTATGTATCACAAATGTTGAAGAAAGCTGCAAACATGACTTAGCAAAATAAAGGTATGCCTGGGGCTCAGAATTTGGAAGGAAACATTCCAAATACAAATCTTCTAAAAATTGCACATCTAAAACAAGTTTAAGGCAGGGGTTCCCAATCTTGGCAAGTTTAAGACATGTGGACTTCAACTTCCAGAATTTCCCAGCCAACCATGCTGACTGGAGAATTCTGGGAATTGAAGTCTACACGTCTTAAAGTTGCTAAGTTTGGTAAATCCTGATTTAAGATTAAGTGCAGATTAAATTTATACCAGTGTCTGAGAAAGATTGGGGTATTGCCTCTACTGAACAATAGGATGAGATCACAGATACTGCAACCAAGCAAAATCCCATCTCCTATTTTGTGACTTGCAGGTCAAGCAAAAGTGTTCTAAGTTTGCTGGAATGCTTACCCATGTCAGGCAACAATAAAAATCCTGCAAAGGAGCTGAATTGGATTTCTTTGTTAGGTAGTTTGTACCTTCTAACATAGAAATATGTGAAAATAAAACATATTTTGCTAATAGGCACCCCAGGATCTTCTGCTTTTTCATGTTCAACATGGTAAATTACAAATTGAATATGTTCACAATTATATCAAAAGCCTAACTTAATAACGGTTGTAAGGCTTGGTCACATATTTTCAAAGAAATTTTACTAGACACCGGTTCATAATATAGCTTATAATTGCAACCTATAATGTTTTCTTTTTTTAAAAAAAAGCAGCCTATTAAAATGATTGCAGGTTTGGTTTGGCTAATTTCCATAGTTAATGGTATAATATAAAGCAGTCAAAATTCACCATCTATTAGGACTAAAATGAAGATTACTAGATATATATTTGGATGCAATGGAGTTACATCTCATGCAGCAATACCAGGTGGATTACAGTATTTAGTGTGGATTTAGAAAGCTGTATGAATCTGTTATGTTTCACATGCGGAGCAAACCTAACTCTGTGTGACAGAACACATATTCATTCAATGTGTATGCTAATGGTTCAGTTCACATCTTATCTAGATAGGAATTTCTGCACTTGGAATGACTTCGGCTTCAGGTCTGTGAGATCTATTACCAATGTTTGTAGACCAGAAACGTAACTGGTAAGGCAATTCTATTACACTACACTCCCCACATAAAGAAGCATATGTTCAATCAGTGCTGATTGCATGAGTGGTATTGTGTTCTGCCACCTCATTTTTCTGGTAAAGATTATCATATATAGCTGTGATATGAATATCTAGCAACCACTAGGTGTCAGGAGAGAGACATGGCAAAACTCTTTGCTGCCATCTATGGTCTTCTGGAATTGTCAGGCCCAGAGATGAAATAACCTATGCATCATTTATGGTTGTAAAAGCAAACAGACTTACTTACAATACTTCTCTCATCCCCTTTAGAGCATCCATTGAATTTTCTGCTTGTCTTAGGTAGCCATTCAGTATACCAAATTGTACACAAACATGGGAAGGTAATAGGCAAAATAGTACCACTACCGGTAGTAGAACACACGGTATTTTAAAAGAAACTAGGTTAGCAATTTCCTTGAGAGTTTCCTCTGAATCTTAGTGCTTATCAAACTGACACACTTGCTTCACTAAGTTGTTCCTGGTGAGCTGGATAATTGCTATATTCCTTGGGGTCATTTTTACTTTTGCACTATGGAACCATTACTCATTGATTGCTTGGTATATCATTGATGAAATCTGTATTTATGACTTTGCCTGCCAACCAGCCTTCTGATAGATCATTGGGTAATGCTGAAGTTTTCAGGATTTTAGAACTAGCATGCACTTTGACCCAAATTTACATCTAGGAACTCCCTGTTGTGTGAACACAGTCACAGTAAGTGTCTTCAATAAATTTATGTTCAATAGGAACAGTGCCAACAAATGTTCATGTGTTCATATATCATTGCATAAATTTGATGATGATAATGGTGATTTGGAACTTCTACAATTATTTTTTGCTAGCTTGTAACATTTTTTTATTCCAGCATTTGGTTTAGGAGTTGACTGAGGATTATATGCCACTTAGTCAGAGTCTACTCTTAGCAACCAAGTAGATAGATGTTTCTCCAGGATGGCCTGCCCCCAACCTGGTCCATACAGCACCAATTGCTGCTGTACTTGAGTGCATCCTTGCTGCTGGTAATCCTTTTCGTCTTTTCCACCTTTCTCAGCATTGCGGACTTTTCAAGAGAGCAAACTCTTTGCATAACATATCCATAGTATGAACTTTTGAGATTACTTATTTGTAATCCAGATGAGAACTCTGGGTTGATTGTTCTAGAATTTACTGTTTTTCTTTGCTATCTTGGGATTCTCAGGAGTCTTCTCCAATACCACAGTTCAAAAACATTACTACCCACTATATCCTGTTTCTTCAAAGTCCAACTTTGGCTTCTGTATAGCATCACAAGGAAAACTGTTGCCTCAGTGACTCTGGTCTTTGTAGGTCAAGACACATTGTGGCATCTGAATGTCTTTTCCAAAGCCTTCCGTCACTACTCTATGGTGTATTTTCTTGATTAAAAGCCTTGATTAAAGTATGTTTAAAAAGCATTGCAACCTGGCCAGTAATGTGATTCCATTAAATCAGGGGTCTTCAAATGTGGCCCTTTTATGACTTGTGGACTTCAACTCCCAGAATTCCTCAGACAGCCATGGCTGGCTGAGGAATTCTGGGAGTTGAAGTCCACAAGTCATAAAAGGGCCACATTTGAAGACCCCTGCATTAAATTCTCAACAATTGTGGATACTTGATTTGCATCATAGTTTGTACTTGCCTTATTCAGATTGATTCCACCTGGGAAAGGCAGAAGCCTTTCCTCCCCTCTTACTACTCAGAAGTTGACAATAGTAGCTTCCAGCCAGCAAAAGCATTCCAAAGGTCAGACCAGCTCTCTTACTGTGTCCATTATGGAAATCCTCGCAGCATAGATGCGAGGCATTAAAAGAGCTTTAGAGCCATCTCTAAATGAATGGAGTAACACATTTCAATTAATACATTAAAAACTCATTTATCCATTCTGCCTGAAGGCCGAATAGTAAGGCCTTGCAAAGATTAATACCCAAACCTCTTGCCTCAACAATAAAATAAGTGCTTGTCTTTGGAGAGTACACATCAGGATCATGTTGCATCTAAAAACCTGCTAGCTAACAGTAGGTTTATAATCTTGTAATTCAGAGAGATCCAGCTCAGTTGTCACAAAGCTATTTCATTAGCAATAATCCTTTCCATTAGTGATAATTTTTTAATCCCATCAGTGGCTTTTGAATACCATGGACAGTCTTAACACCTCCAAGATTAGACTAATCCCTGAAATACTAAAATGTGAAAAAAAATATTTGTGCAAAACAGGAGAGCTCTGTATCTGTATATCTTTTAGTTTTAACTTTGGTTGTCCAGAATACATGTATAAGTTGGGTTCACACTTGTGCTGGATTGACAAAACATAATGCTTTGTTCATATGGTTTATTATGCCCAAATTAACTGTATCATGACTGAACTACAATGGCTAGTTCCCACAACTAAGAACTCTAAGCTACCCACCACATTTTAGCCCATATTGTATGAACCCAGCCTATGTGCTACATACACCCTATTTCTCTGTACAGTTTCAGGGAGGCAACACAAATGCAGGATTAGATTTCTTTGATAGACCATTGGAGCATTATTGGCAGTGTATACTATTTGCCTTTATTTACAGGTATATAGGCAGAATGTAGAAGGAGAAACAACTTTAACCATTGGACAGATCATCCATGTCCAAAGCCCCTAGAGCAGTGGTTCTCAACCTTTTTAATGCTGCGACCCCCAACCGGTCGTAAGTCAAGGACTACTCAACTGGTCGTAAGTCGAGGACTACTCAACTGGTGTAGCACCAATTGCAGAATGAGACTTTTGGCGGGCTCAGCAGGGCAGAGACAGCCTGGACAATTCCTATTTGCTTTTGAAAGCCAATAGAATTAGACTCTATTCAAGAGAGTCTATTCTATTGGCTTTCAAAAGCCAATAGAATAAAAGGGAGTAGCACAGCTATGGAAAAGGGGGAAAAAGTGGCGGGCTGCATTGTTTGGCGACCCCCGTGAAATGGTCTTTCGACCCCAAATGGGGTCCCGACCCACAGGTTGAGAACCACTGCTCTAGAGCAGGGGTAGGCAACCTTGGCTCTTTTATGACTCGTGGACTTCAACTCCCAGAATTAATTCTGGGAGTTGAAGTCCACGAGTCATAAAAGAGCCAAGGTTGGCTACCCCTGCTCTAAAGGGACATTGTCCTTCCACACCCAAGGAATGTGTCAAACTGAGACGGTTATGGCCTATCTATGTTTCCATGGTACCATGACATTTTCCTCCATTCTAGAAAGCCAAACCAAGTATCTCTGCAAACTGAATGAAACAAAACCCACTGACGATGCTTTTGCAGTGATTCCTCTGGCAATCTGGGATGGGAAAGCATTCAGTTGGCAAGGACTCTTGTTTCACCCTAGGTTCTGTTTCTGGGATTTCCCCACATCCAGGAAATCAAAGTGTGACAGTTTAGCTTCCTCCCTCCGTCCTTTCTATCCATGATACCTTATGCAATAAAAAATAGTAATTTAGGTACCACAGATATCTGCTGTTTTTACTGCAAAAGATATAATATAGATAATCCATGAGAAATATATAATATAGATAATCCATGAGAAGTAAAATAATATGTTTTGTCATGATGTTGCCTGATAAGGAGTTCTGGAGAACTCAGAAGCTTACCTGTTCTTTTTGTGCATGTCTCTTGATCCTAGTAAAAGTATTGCCCAAATATGATGTTGAATTTAGTTAACATCTCACTCAGAATCACAAAAACTACACATCACAAGCAAAAGTCTGTCTGGTAAGATATTGCAGAGATAAACTGAGATGATACACTGTAATAAAATAAGGAAAATGAATGATCTCTTCCTGTAGTGGCAAAATGAGTTAGTTCATATGTGGTGGATATGTTACTTCAGAGCTTAACACTAATTTTGTCTCCCCTTGGGTGGCACTAGTGCTCCAAAATCCCCACCTATAGCAATGTGGCTGTTGATCAGCTGGCGAAAAAATACTGAACAAGAAGCTCCTATATATGGTCTGTCAACAGCAAAACAACAGCAAAACCCTAACTCCACTGAATTCTTTCAAATGAAACACATTAAGATGCAGATGATTTATATAAAAAACAAGTTCTTAAGATGGCAAATAGAACTGCTTAGCATGTTCATCACATTTGTTCCCAAAGGAGCAGTAAGAAACAGTTACTTTGAAAGATTGCAAATGGGGGAATCTAGAAAAATGCCACTTTAACAAGTAAAAACAAGTGAAGATTTTGCATTTCATTAAGCATTTATCTGAAATTTATAATTATACATTTCACTCCTCTTTTTTTTTTAATAAACTGCCTTGAGGAACCTTTGCCTTAAAAATCGTCATCATCATCATCATCATCCATCATCATTTTTATGCCAGAAAACAATTTCTTTAGTAATCCATAGAATCCCACTGCTTTCAATAACGCTTTTTTGGGAAGGGGAGGAAATTGCCTTTGATTTTTACTGTCAAATATCCAAGCAAAGTACTTCAACTGACAAGAGCCAATTATTTTTTTCTCCTTGAAGAGCATATACTGTACAGATGCTGATGAAGTACACATTAAGACATATTATTCATTTCCATGCATATTCTGCCTAGCTTCTGCTTAAGATAGCTTGCATTAATAGTGTAAATAGTAAATTATAGGGCAAAGAACAGAAGCTTTTTGTTGTTCCTCACAAAGTCTCTTTGAACAGAGGCTGACTTATTTAGAAGGAATACTCTCCATTAGTAGACACAGTATTCTGACTTTTTAAAAATAATTCTGGATATATGCTTCCAAAGAACAGAAATGTATGTTGCATATGTAAGTTTATTCATTTGACATATCAAGCATAAATGTTTGGCACATGAATGTGCATATGTCATCAATTTACTCCTATTTTAGGTAGACTATAAACTCTAGACCTAAAATGGTGTTTTGGAGGAATTCAATAAAATGATAAATGCAGAGCAGGACACTTAAAAAATGATAAATGCAGAGCAGGACACTTATGTGCACAATCAAACTTTTATGTTAATGCACAGTGTAAATTAGGGTAGGTGCACACTCAAAGCACCCGGAATCTGCTTAGTTCCTCACAGATTCAGAGACAACCATTGCTTTCCATTGGTGAATAGATGGCATTCAGCAGAATCCTTGTACAATTAAAGTTCAGAAACAATGGCATTTTTTTTAATAAGATGTGTTCACTTTGACTTCTAAATGCAACTAAAATATCTCTTTCATCCAAGGCATTGGAGACATGACAGTAGTATTCTAGCATTTGAGGGGCTACCACAGAGAAGAGGGATTCAACTTATTTTCCATAGCACCAGAAGGCAAGACAAGAAACAATGGATGGAAACTAATCAAGGAGAGAAGCAACCTGGAATTAAGGACAAACTGTGAGGACAATTAACTAGTGGAACAGCTTGCCTTCAGATGTTTTGGGTGCTTCATCATGGGAGATTTTTAAGAAGAGACTGGACAGCCACTTGTTGGAAATGATATAGGGTTTCCTGCTTGAGTAGGGGGTTGGACTAGAAGACCTCCAAGGTCTCTTCTAGCTCTATTCTTATTGATTGCATTACCATTTAAAATATGCTTTATTTCCTATACATTGTATTACACACTGTACAAGTAACTTATTCCTGCTAAAGGAGCGATTGGCCAGAAGTTAAACTAATCCTTGGCTTGAGTGGGACTTGAATACCGGTATTCTAAAAGTGTGGTGATTGGTTCTCTGAAATGCGATCCTGTGTTTTGTTCCTCTCAAAGGTATAAGCCAAACATTGGGAGGCAGCACCAGAAAAAAAGCCATCTCTTTTAAGCTTTATGCAAGATAAAATAATATAACATTGCGAAAAGAAGACTGATCCTATTGGGACAGAAAGCAAGCCAAAACGTCCCGTCAGGAAACGGGACGGCAGTGTCTGCAGCTCGCTTTGAAAGGAAGGCAAAGCAACACAGAGACCAAGTGCTGCTTTGCTCTCTGCCCCTACCCCCACTTCTTTTTATCTGTGCAGGAATGAAAGCAAAACAGGACTTCTTTGCAATAAAAAAAAAACCAAAACAAATTCCTTCAAGTGCTATTCAGGGAGTCTCCAAGGCTGATGAAAGGCAGCCAGCTCAGACAAGGCAGAGTGAAAGATCAGAATCACAGAGGCCTCCCGATCTCACAGCTTTAATACAAAGCTAAACGGCTGAAAGGAAGCTAATGGGCAAGCCCCAGTAGTTGATGGGAAAGGCCCTTTTTACTGCCATTGTCTAGCCATCTGTCACTGCATCCACTCCGGATAACTTGCCAGCCGGCTCAGTTGAAATCCCAGCTGACATCTCGCTATGCAAGGCAGTCTGATTCCATGGATACTGAGAGAGGGAAAATAGCAGCTTGTTCTTTGTTTGGGAAGAGGAGTGACAGTGGGGATGCAGAGGAAGAGACCTTTCTGGGTGCTTGCGAAAGACGATTGTATAATGAACCTTAAGGCTGCAACCTTATACGTACTAATCCAGGAATAAGAGCTACAGAATTCAACTGGGCTAGCAGCATCCAGAAGCACCATCCCTTTAGCAACTGGTACCCAAGTTCTAAGTCTGTGAAAAACAAAGGGCTTTTGTTATTTAGAACAAATAACTTCAAGAAGAAATGTAAATAGGTCAAAGAACCGAGTCCATAGAGCATTTTCACACCAGACTATTTAGTGGCTCTGCAATGGATTCTCTCTATAAGGCCATTCTCATAGAGGAATAGATTGTAGTTCCACACAATCACCAGCCTTGCCTCTTTGCTGGACTTTCGCACTACTGAGTCAATATCTTTTTGGATGTTCTCTGGCCCTTCAATAGACCAGGAAGATTAAGGAAGAATGGCCGTCAAACTGGCTGGTGGAGGTACAGGAAAACTGATGCTCAATCTAACCAGTGCTTTGCTCCTGTTCTCCTTGCAGCTTTTTCTTTTGCAATGAAGAAAACAGTGACCCAAACTGGAAGAGCTTCAAAGACATCCCAAGCAGTTCTGAAGTGGGAAGAAGAAAGTAAGCCAGGTAGAGACATGAGATGAGCCCGGAGTTCCCACCAATAAAAAGCCACCCATTCTTTTCTCCACAGAAAACTCTTTGAAACAATGTTCTGGGAGCATTTTCTTTGGAGGGCCTGAACCTAATGGTAGCGTGACTGTTTCTCAAGGCCGCCAGAAAGGCTAGAGATGGGGAAGGGGCCTGGAAAAGTGATTTCATTTGCAATAAAGTCTGTCTTCTGGCAGGCCTAATAGCAAACTGGAATACGTCATGAAAGTGCATTTTTAATTGCACTTAAGGGAAAAGAAAGGCGAATAGGACCGACCTTCTATTAACCTTACTAACCACTAAAAAAAAGGCTGAAATGTGTTTTGAAATTCTCTGCATTTTGTCTGTGGTTGGTAAAACTTTAGTGGATTCTTAGATAATGGATCCAGTCATTATGATGACCTAATTTTTAATAGAGAAGTGTGGATTTGACCTAGTGATGCTAAATGGACTTTGTGATCAATATTTTAGGTAACATTTCCTCCTCATAAGATCTCTTCTGAGTCATCTGTATGAATGCAAGATCTTTAACCAACAAACAAAATGCTGTTTTAATAGACTTAAAACAGTGAATGACAGGAAATTCAGAGTAACCTTTTAAATGAATACATAGTAAGGGGAAAAGAACATGGAATCTTCTTTCCAGTTTTCAACTGATTAATTTGACATTGCTTTATGATATACTCTTAATATGCAAAAAAAGGCCAATTAAATCATTATTGCCTCCACAGTTGGTTGATCTGTTAGGGTGTGTATGTTTATAGTTGTATATTTAATATGAAATATGTGAAAATGATTTTTATATTTATATTATTTTAGTTATTCTAATAAATGAATATTTCTTTTAGTGTCAGCTGTTAACATTTTTGCTAAGCATAAACTTTATAGAAAAATATTGAAAAAATAGCCCACTCTTTATTAAATATTACCCAAATATTACCCGAGAATTATTGCTATTGCTTCTGTGATTAACAATTCCTGTTAATTGTAGGGTAACAAAAATAATATTCTTGTACCTTCAGTTTTTATAATATAATTCATTCAATATATTTGCATACCAGTTCCCAATTTTATAAAATTCAAAGTAATTTATAATTAAAATATAAACAACAATCAATCAAACAAAACAGCATAAGCTAATACATTCAATTTAAAAATGAAAGGAAAAGGGAAGATGAGAAACAAGATCAAAGCCATAATGCAACATTTACTGAGGAAAGACCTTAATCATTTCTTGTAAGTGTCAAATGAATTTCTGAAAATATAGTATTCTAGAATGAAGGACAGGACTGGTTTTCTGTGGATTTTGGCACTAGCAGGAAGATTTCCTCAGAAGAATTTCCCAATCAACTTGATCTATAGCAGCAAAGGCAATATGTTGCACCTGCCCATGCAGTGACAAGGAAATTGCATCTGTTTATCATGTATCATTACAGTGTAAATTCTACAGGGATACTAGGTTAACTTATATTGTTCCCCTAATATGTAAATCCCCATGAAAGCCAGACACTTTCTATGTGAATCGGATTCTAGAAGATTTGAAATCCTTCATTACTTGTTTATTAGCCAAATTCTGCATGGCCACAATGAAAATAAGGCAAAACTGTTCTCAGGAATAACCCATTCTGCTTTATTGACCATTTCAGATTTAATATACAGGTTCTTTAAGTTTTTAGATGATGTGCATTTTTACTCCACAGATTATATTTCAGACTTATCCTTGCACCGTTTATTAACGGGTATTTGGATGGATAACCCCTAAAAAAATCTCAGGACTGTAGGTTATTCTGGAAAATCATCTTGGAAGAACAAAGGAACAAACCATATTCATGCTGTTTCCAAGAAATCAGCAAGGATATGTCCACATAGACATCAGGAATTGTGCTGTGCTCAGGAGGAATTTGTGCCTATCACAAAAAATAAAAATAAAAAACCCTTACAGAGTAATTCTTCCATCCACTACATAGTAATAAAAAAAAGTTACTGTGGTCCTTCTTTCTCATATTCACATATTTCACTACTTGCTTAGGTGCTTTGGGCAATTTTTGCAACTGAATTTTACTGTGCATAAATTATGAATTAAAATGTGTTTGATTCACTATTCACCAAATTACATTTCTATCAAAGAGTTCTGCTTAACAACTTTGAAAGCTCAAACTTTTTCTTGTGTAAGCCAAATTAAAGATACATCAATCAATTTCTGATGTCTGGAATCTAAATTACCTTTCACAACATTATAGGAATTGGAGATTTGGAATTTATAAACATTATCCTTTGCAACTGGAATCTATCTAGGATTTTAAGGAGTCCAACAAGAGAAAACCATAGCAAAATCATTTTACATATGGAGGTATTCCTGGAAGCTGAATAGACTGGAAAAACATTGGCTTGAAGAAACGAATCAGTTCTACCTTGGATTCATGTTGCATTCTTTTGTTAAGGAAAAAAAAATAAAGATCTGCAGATCAATAGAGCATGAAGCTTCTCCATGCAATTAAATGCTTAATTGGATTCTGGAAGATATCTGAGAAGACACTTTAAAGAGCCTACTTCCGGCCTGTAAGTATAAACAGTGGTGTACATTGCTATGTGCTGTAACTACTCTTTTCCATTCATCTGGAGTAAAGGGTCTGTTACAATGAACTATAGTGCAGAGTTGATGTATAAACCTGTGTTAGTTCAAGTTGCAATGTAGGGATAACAACAAGGGATAACATGGCAAGATTTCTGTAAAATACTTTCTTAGTTTCAATCCAACCTGAAGGAAGGGTCTAAAGCTTCTAGATTGAGCTTACTTTTCTTGGAACTAGCTTTGAACATGTATTATTGAATATGAGTTAGGCTGAAGGATTCTTCTAAGTTACTTTTCTAAAAGTTACATCTCCAACTATTATTTGAAAATAAGTTAAATGGTCACATAAAATGTTTGACTCCAATAAAGCTAGAGCTAAAGGTTTTTCTCTCTTTGCTATCTTTTT
Organism: Crotalus tigris; assembly: GCF_016545835.1. Taxonomy (NCBI): domain Eukaryota; kingdom Metazoa; phylum Chordata; class Lepidosauria; order Squamata; family Viperidae; genus Crotalus; species Crotalus tigris. The sequence goes on along the minus strand of NW_024100417.1, from coordinate 2,542,573 downwards.
TGTTCTTTGGGATGTAGAGAATATATGGATTTATTATATGCCATCAAGTCATTTTTGATTCCTGGTAACTACTTAGGTTTTCTCCAGGATGTCCTGCTCTTCCCTTTCCTCCCAACTTTTCCAGCAGAGCATTTCCTAGAGCAGTGGTTCTCAACCTTTCTAATGCCGTGACCCCATAATACAGTTCCCCATGTTGTGGTGACCCCGAACCACTTATACATCACCGGGTGCCAGGGGCGTGGCCAAAGAAAAGGGGGAAAAAATGGCGGACAGCCTTGTTTGGTGACCCCCGTGAAATAGTCGTTCGACCCCAAATGGGGTCCCGACCCACAGGTTGAGAACCACTGTCCTAGGGGTATACATGAGTGATGAAAATTGTACTCATGGTTTCTAGGTTTACTTTAATAGTTTAATGAAGAGAAGGACGAGGGGGGACATGATAGCAGTGTTCCAATATCTCAGGGGCTGCCACAAAGAAGAGGGAGTCAAGCTATTCCCCAAAGCACCTGAAGGCAGGACAAGAAGCAAAGGGTAGAAACTATCCAAAGAGAGAAACAACCTAGAACTAAGGAAAAACTTCCTGACAGTTAGAACAATTAACCAGTGGAACAACCTGCCTCCAGAAGCGGTGAATGCTCCAACACTGGAAGTTTTTAAGAAGAGACTGGACAGCCATTTGTCCAAAATGGTATAGGGTTTCCTGCCTGAGCAGGGGGTTGGACTAGATGACCTCCAAGGTCCCTTCTGACATCATCATCATCATCATCATTATTATTTAATTGAAGTATAACTCCATTATGTTGCCTGATTTAGAAAAGGGTTACATTACATTAATTTCCCCTTTTGGCCTCCAAGTAACAGAAAGAGAAGATAAGAACCGATACAGAATGGAGTTGCTCCCACAGCAGCATTTGCACCACTATCAAGTTTTTTTTTTATTAACATGGCTGAGCATGTGGTGGTAAAGGTGAAATAATTGGAACGAGTCTTAATCTTCTCCAATTTTGGTTTCAGTGGTCTTGAGCCTGATTAGCCTACCATTTAAAATATATAATCAAAGGCAGGCAGGGGTGGTGAGTGTGTTTCTGATATTTATTTGTTATTGTTAACAGCAGCCATTATCCCAGACAACCATCCTAAATTGACCTGCTGGGATAACACGCCTAAATGGAAAATGATTGGCATACCAGCCACAGTTCATCTTGTTCTCTGGTGAGGCATTCATGAGATTCACTTACTATACTATATGAATATGTGATAGTGAACACTGCTGGGGCAAGTTCATGAATCAAAATACAAATCATTTACTTGGAATACAAACAATAGTGATTGGAACTGGCAGTCGTGAATTTATCATCAGCTACTTTTTCCAAACTTGAACCTTTTAGATGTCTTTCACTCCTGTTGCAATGAGAATTATATTCCAAGATATCTGAACAATGCTACGTTCAGGAAGTTTGTTGTAAATTATAAATTAAACAGAATACACTGTTTGTAGATATACGTAAGATTTAACGCAAGTTAAGCAATATCTCACTGTAATTGCATTAGGATGTAGAGCCAGCAGAATAGCTACTTTCTATGCCCTAAATTATTTTTACCTGGCCCTCCCCAGTAATAAAGAATAGTACTGTCTTTAGAGGAAGACTTGCAAATGGCTCCCCCTTGTGGATTATTAATCCTCAAATAAAACAGTAGTTCAGTGTTTCCCAAACTTGACAATTTTAAGGCATGAGGACTTCAACTCCCAGAATTCCACAGCCAGCGTTGCTGGCTGTGGAATTCTGGGAGTTGAAGTCCACATGCCTTAAAATTGTCAAGTTTGGGAAACACTGGGACTAGTTGATACTTCTGATCTCTTGAATTGAGAAATTAAAAAGATTACAGTAATCCATTTAGTGACATGATTATCCCTTATCCAAACATTCATTTCACAGAATCAGTGCTATATTTTTGGCTCACAATTTTAGTGAAGTGGAGAAACTGCCATATACTCTGGATCCCTTGGGCACAGAATAGCCTGTCGTTGGTGGGAGAAAATGCTGTTTTGCCCAAAGCTGCTTCAGTAAAAACTGATTGGAGAACATTTCACATGCAGGCAGCTTTTACCAGCAATTTTTAAAGCATGAGCCTGCCATGTTGGGAACCAGACCATAACAAGGTGTAGGGGGCAACACTCATACAGTCTCTCAGTCAAAAAAAGCAGGTGGACCAATTTGGTGCTTTCTATCTAGTTTGGCTTTGTTCTCCATAATTGCCAGTTAAATGTCATTATGAGAGCTGAATCCCAACACGGCTGGAAGGAAATAGATCACAGAGAGTGGATTTGGGCGTTGCCAGAACTCCCACATTTTGTAAACTGGTCATAATTGATAGACTAATGGTACACGTGGTTTTCCTGTTCATCATGTTCCACAGTTAACATCAAATAATCAGCCAATAATATAGGCTTTAGTGATATTTATTTCAATATTGTAATAACACATCTTTGTTTCAAAGCAAACAGATAACAAGAGAATGTTTGTGAGGCAAACGGTCATCAACTTAGTATGTTTTATCCTAGCATTTCAAATAAACATCACTTAAAATAAATTATTCAAACTCAAACAATATTTTTTTATGCTTATTCTCTAAGTTCTGACAGGTTGCTACTAGATAGAGGTTTTTTGGTTTTGGTTTTATATTACAGTATAATTGCTTTTCTAGTGTTTATTCCAGAACTGCAAAAGAGCCCACATTTTTTTTTTTTTGTAATATGTTTTAAGAAACTAATGCATCTATTCACATTAATGGCAACTATGCCGATCTACTAACCTCAAACTGTCTTTACTTTCAATTCTTCCTTACTCATTTACAGCATTTGTATTCTTGTGCTCTGTAACAATGAAGCAAACCATCATTTGCAAGGAAGTAATCAATAATGCATTTCATGAGGTCAGCTCAGGAAGGACAGCATGTAAAGAAACTGAATCATTGCTTTCAAGGGGAAAAACCTCATCTATTAAGGATTCATTACTGCTTCATCAAGCTGGTTTTTAAATGAGAAAATACGCTGGTGGATTATATACGCAAATAAAATCTAATGATAAAATCATACAACTGGAAGGGACTATCTAATGTAGGTGCAACATGCATTCATATTGGAATTCAGATTCAGGTGCTGTCTAGTCCAGGGTTCCTCAAGCTTGGCAACTTTAAGACTCGTGGACTTCAACTCCCAGAATTATGTCACAGCCATCTCTTGGCCTCTTTTGTCTATGTTTTCTCTTCAGGAACTTGAAGAACTTTAGCTAAATAATAAAGGTAGGAAACAAGCAAGAAGAACTTTAGCTAAATAATAAAGATAGGAAACAAACAAACAATAGATGGATGAAAATGCCAAATCCAGTCTAAACATCTGGCTGACTGTGCGACCATTACAAATAAAGCAAAGATATGGTAGTAATGGACCCCTTGGAAGCAGTCCCAAAGTAACTGGAGTGCCACTTGAACACCATCAGCGCTGACAAAATCACCATCAGTCAATTGCAAAAAGCAGTTTTATTTGGAACAGCTTACATCCTGCGACAATACCTTTTATAGCATCAAACAACCTCTGCCTAGCCCAGGTCCTTAGAAAGGATTTGATAGGTGAATAAAAATGCTAAATCCAGTCTAAACATCTGGCTGATTTTGCAACCAAACATAAATATCCCTTCCTCATCATTCTTACCAATGTTCTTCTCAAAATCATTCTTCTAATGATTTCAATCTCTTTTTATTAAACTTACCTTCCAAGTCTCTATTTATCCTCGCTGCCCATCTTCACACTTGTTTTGTTTTTAGAAACTAGAAGTTAGAATAGAATAGAGCTGGAAGAGACTTTGGTGGTCTTCCAGTCCAGTCCCCTGCTCAAGCAAGAGACCCTATACCAGTCTCTTCTTAAAAGCCTCCAGTGATGAAGCAACCACAGTTTCTGAAGGCAAGCTATTCCACTGGTTAAATGTTCTCACTGTTAGGAAGTTTCTCCTTAATTCTAGGTTGCTTCTCTCCTTGATTAGTTTCCATCCATTGTTTCTTGTCCTGCCTTCAGGCGCTTTGGAAAATAAGTTGACTCCCTCTTCTTTGTGACAGCCCCTCAGATACTGGAATACTGCTATCATGTCACCCCTATTTCTTCTTTTCTCTAGACAAGCCAAACCCAAAACTTGCATTTTTGCCTGAATTATTAACATATGGTTCTCAAAATTGGGCACAAATATTCAAATGGTATCTGGCCAATGTAGAGCAGACTAGAACTGGGAAATGATACTTCTGTTGATGCAGGCTAATTTGTGTTTGTGTGCTTTGCAGCCACGTCATTCTGCTGGATCTCATGCAGCATGCAACCAACTATTACTTCAAAAATTTTTCACACAGGAACCAGGAACCCTTTGCTTCCTAAGTGCACAATTTGCCATTTATAAAGCAAATTTAATAATATTACATTTAGCCTTTCTAATTTACCAAGACCATTTTAAGTTTTTTGTCTGTCTTTTGGGCTATTAATGATTCTGTCTAATTTTGTATCATCTGCTACAGAAATGTGTACTCCTTTCAACACATCAGTCATTAGCATCAATCAACAATTTAACAACAATGATCAAGCTGAATCTATACAAGTAGACAGTTTTATTTTCTGGGAAAGGTGAACATGGGATGGGAAATGCAGATAAACAGACCAAGAGATATGTTACTGTAAATGCAAAACTACTAATTCTGAAAATTTATGGGGGAATTGCAGTTCTGATCCTGGCCTTTTGAAGTAAAAGGATTACCCTATCACTAGTATTAATAAGAAAAAAAGTGAAACTGGTGATAAGAGGGAACTTCTCTACCAAACAAAATGATGAAGCTGATGTCACTGCACTGTATTAGCAACTTCTAAAGATGGTAATATATTAACTGATTGCAGCAAAAAAATGTTGCCAGACCCTGGAGGGATGAAGAGAGTTTCATATTAAAAGACTCATGTGAAAGTAGCCTAAAAAGGCAGAAAGGAAGAAAAAAATACTATAAAATCAAATCTTCTTTCTATGAAATAGCAGTACAAATACAGGTTAAGGCAAACTTGAATTTTAGCCTTGGTAAGATAAAATGTGTCTAAAAGAAGCAAACATTTTAATTTTTACAGGAAGCTTTTGCTGCTGGGGTCTGCTGTAGAGAAGGGATCCAGGCACCGTCTTCCTGCTGAGGTCTCATGTTTACCTGATGTTATTTTTGACATTTTTCCAATCACCAAAAATTCATCAAGAAGGAAATTATAGAGTGTTTATTTAATCTATTTATACAGCCAGCCATCACAAACAATCCAGGAGGGTGTGCTGGAATAGCTGTAGAGTATTTGGTGATAAACAGCAATGGGGACTCTGCATTCCAGACTAATGGTTTGACATGCTCAGAAACAAGATTTATTGTGTATTCTGACTCTGAGTTAAAAACGCCTTCTTTTAAATCAAGTCAGATAGATAACTCAATAGAAATGATTTCATAACAAAAATATATTTCAATCAGAAAGATTACTTGCAATCATGCAGTGGTTGTTACTTCTGGAAAATACATCTTTTGTCCATTCTTATAGGTAAAAGGATGATGCTCTCTTCCATACCATCTTTTTAACAGCTCAGGCTCATCGGGTGACATCTAATGGCCCATGCTTCTTTCAGACAAAGACATTCCAATCTGGCTTGTGTCCAGGAAGTCTCCCAATGCCCTTTAGAGACTCCTCCCACTGACCCATTAACAAATCAACATTTAACCCAATAACTGTCAGATATTCTAACATACTGATACATGCTCTCTAGTTAGGGTTACATAGAGCTATACGGACCAGAATATTGTGTATGGGTTTGGTATTTCAAATTCTAAGCCTCCTTCCTACAGAGAAAATCACTCAATTACACGCATCTACACATGTGCACACCCACTCACATACCATCTATGTGCCCAGCAAATAATTGGGATAACAGAGTTAGTATTATACAGGGCTTTTTTTCTCATAGAATGCCCAGAACGGAATTCCAGCACCTTTTTTGGATGGAACCTTGTAGGGTAGGCAAGGCGGGTTATATGACATGTGTGAGTTCCGGCACCTTTTTTTTTTTTTTAAGAAAAAAAGCACTAGTATTATATAGATTTACATTGTCAATATATGAAGACTCGGTTACAGAGATGTTTCCTTGAGGTTAATCAGAAAATTAAACAAGTGAATGTGTGAAACAAGAAAAGCAAAAATTCAGAACAAGACAGCTAAGAAAAGACCCACTGAACATTAATACCCAATATAGAAGTATTAAATACTGTGATTTAAAACTTCCAGGAGACAAAACACCTAGAAAGTAAGCTCTCCCTAGTGCAGTTCATTTGTAATTTTCATTTGCTATGCTTTTAATGTACAGGTAGTCCTCAACGTATGACTGCAATTGAGTCCAACATTTTTGTTGCTAAGCAAGACATTTTTAAGTAATTTGCTCCATTTTACAACTTTTCTTGCCACAGTTGTTAAGTGAATCACTGAAGTTGTTAAATTAGCAACATGGTTGTTAAGTGAATCTGGCTTTCCCCATTGACCTTGCTTGTCAGAAGGTCACAGAAGGTGATCACATGACCGCAGGGCACTGCGGCCATTATAAATATGAGCCAGCTGCCAAGCACTTAAATTTTGATGACCATGGGGGATACTGCAATGGTTGCAAGTGTGAAAAACAGCCATAAGTCATGTCAACATCGTTGTAATTTTGAATGGTCACTGAATACTCTGCTGTAAGTCAAGGGCTATCTGTACCACAACCTACCCTTCCAGACTTTTTTGCAGCTACTTTCCATTTTCCATTCCAGAGTCCTGCCAGGCCAATGGTACAGTAAATCAGATTGTGCTGCTGCGATTTCCGCAAGCTACCGTAACTCAGAACATCAAACCACATTGCCAGATGCAAGCGAGGACAATAGAATAGACTTTCCCTATTCATGGGTGTCAAACTCGCCAGGTCATGTGACGTGGTGCGTCATATCACAACTCTTTTTGCATTGCTGGCCATGGGGTGGGTGTGGCTTCAGTATGATGAAACTTCCCTGCGGGCCGGCAGTTTGACACCCCTGCAATTGGTGCCTTCCAGAAATTCCTATCATACTGAACAATCTCCTATAATTCTGAGTGCTACAGTCCCAGCAAATTTAGAAGACAAACAGTTGGGGAAGGCTGCACTAGGAAGATACGGTATATTAGCCATGCAATAAGAACAAAACATAAAATTATGTGAGTTCCTCAAAGAAAAATATCTGAATTACATTCAACACAATTTTACTGTCAAAATATTGCTATATTACACGAAAAACATGAGAACACACAAACATCTTCCGCATGACTTTGAATTTTCTTTAGATCTTCTGTTTCTGACTCATTGCTCTTAAGTAACTGCTTTAAAAAAATCTGTATGACAATCACAGCTGCCAGTAGTGAGGGGGGAATACAAGATGCAAGACCACAATTGCAAAATGTACTTTTTATGACTTACCTATAAGTATTGTAGGTACCTACTTAATAAAGACATGTTCAGAGAAACGTGGCACTCTGTGGGGATCATACTTTACATTCTAACGGGTGGAAAAGTGATACTTATCTTGGCCTGTAATGAAATCAAATGACAAGGAAACAAAGATAGTCGAGGCAGAGGATAGTAGGAAAACAAATCTGGCAATATAAAACAATGGAAAAAGTACAGGAGCCATAGTACTGAGGCAGCAGCAATCCCAGGACAGTTGGGTGCATAGTTAAGGGATGCCCTGATCACACTTGTGGATGACCTGTGGCAGAGCTGGGATGGGGGGGCACAACAAGAATGATTTTTCTTGATCTCTTAGCAGTTTTTGATACTATAGGTCCGTGGTGGTGAACCTATGGCACGCATGCCACAGTGGGCACCTGCACTGTCACCCCAATTCTAGGCCTTCAGCTGGGTTTTATAAACCCTTTTCACTTTAGGCCTCTGCCACCATTGCAAAAAAAAAAAAAGGTTCAATCAATCAATTTCAACCTCTGCAATGTAAAATATAAATATACCAAAAACATTTTCAGTTTGAGGGTGGATACTGAGTAAATTGCATATTGCAGCCCTCTTTGATTCTGAGGTACTGCTGTGCAGGAATTCCCCCCCCCCCATGAAATCATTGCCCTGTAGTTACTTATTAATAATACTGTAATTGCCCAATGAGTTTAAAAGGCCATAAACCCTTCATGTTTGTGGCAGGAGAAAGTGATACAAGTACAGCTCTATAACTGATCAGGTAGAATGCTGCGAGCCACTTCAGTTTCTCTCTCTCTCTCTCTCTTTTTAATGAACCAGGTATGGTCATGCTTCTTTTTTTAAAAAAAAATGGGTTTGTGGGGCTACGTAGTTGGAAATCAGGCTAAAATGTATCTCCCCCCCCCCAATCTTCTCAACCAAGAAGAAACCATATATTTCTTGTCCAAATATTTTAACTTTTATGGGGAAGGACATAGGTGGTGGTGAAAAATGTTCACAACTTATTCTGTAGCAGTTTTGAAGACACTCTCAGTAATATTATAATTTCACCAGATTAGGTCTAGAATTTAAGTGGGTGGAAACCTTAGTTTACAGATACCTAGAAGTCTGGAAAAATTGTATATCTTCAGGATAATAGACTGGGATGTGTCATTTGATAAGTAGAACAAGCCTATGGAGTGGGCTAAAGGGAAAAATAACTACTGCAGATTGGTCCCTGATCTACTTAGCGAAGGGCCTATGTGGTGAAAGTAATAGATACTGCTGTAAGCTCCAGTGCTTCTTTATCACTCACTATTCAAGAAGAAAGCAAATTGGCAACTATGGCCACTCTGAGCTTCAGAGAGAATGGCATTGTGGATTCAAGCATAAGGACCAGTTAAAAATGCATGTTGACTTATCAGTGAGCTAGAAAGAAAAATGACACGATGCAGTCGGCAGAAATGACAACGCTGACTGTTTTAATTAAAAAGAAGAACCTATCTAGATTTGTTTCTATTTGGAAACCGCTTCTGGACTTTTTGCTCAAAATTGAACAAACTTTGATTTTAGGATTTGATGATTAGAATGACTTTGTTATAGAAATGGATTGAAACGTTTAGAAATATAAAGCAAAAGGTTGTGGTATTTTATTTTATTTTTTTGTATTTTCCTATAGTGAACAAAGTCTGAAGTCATTCTTTCTTTCTCTAACTTGGTTTCTTTTTATATTTTTATCTTGTAATAAACTTTAATAAAACTTTTTTTTAAAAAAAATCTTTTTTTAAAACGTTTTATTATACTGGTAACATTGCCAGTATAATTGCATTATAATCCTTTGCCTGATGTTCTGTAGATCTGCTGAATTGCAACTTTTTTCATTCCCTCTAGCATGTCCATACCCAATCAACTGATAGAACAAAAGAAGCAGAATGCATAGAAAATCAAATGTGAATGTAATAAAGATCATAATAAAAAGAGAACATACAAGTAATCGCATTGAAGTGTTGATTCCTGGGTGTCCTCCTGAGATCACATCTCAAACATATTGTCTATTCTTCGACCAAAAAGTTCTAGAAGTCTGGTTCACAATTACCAGGGCTGGACAGAAGATCAATCCCAAGCATAAATACCAAGCCACGCCTTTGACCTGGGCCTGAAACCAGTCAGAACAAATGCCCAGTACTACAGTGAAAGTGGCCAGCAAGTAAACTATCAATCCGTACACAACATGGTACCTCCAGAGCTGAGCTACTAATGAAATCCTTAGCAGCTGTGGAAAGAGTAGGCACAATCCACACAGGACTTGCCCATAGATGGCCAATATTGTCAGAAGACCCAGGATGCTGTGCCAGGAGATGAAGTGTGGGAGTTCGCTCCGGTTCTTGCTGGAGATAATGAAGACCAAGCCCAAGGTGGCAGCCAGGAGGCCCAGCACTTGCGCAATCCAATGCAGCTGCACTTTTACTTTATGGGAGCAGAAGAAAAGAGAGCCCTCTGGAGCAAAGATCAGGATGGCTTCCGTCAGACAGAGGCAGAACTGAGAACACAGGAACCCATTAATAACAAGGCTATTCCTACTTAAAAGTAACAAGTGAGGTTAACAAGGCTATTCCTACTTAAAAGTAACAAGTGAGGTCAAATATATATATATATATATATATATGTAGGTCTTTGGTTGTTCGGGTTTTCTCCCGCGTAAAATTGGAAGTGTCTTGGCGACGTTTCGACGAAGTCCCATTCGTCATCTTCAGGCTGGTGTTGCTGCTCGAAGCATGAAGCTGAAAACACCAGCCTGAAGATGACGAATGGGACTTCGTCGAAACGTCGCCAAGACACTTCCAATTTTACGCGGGAGAAAACCCGAACAACCAAAGACCTACATACAAACACCCGCGAAAACCTCAGAAAACAATATATATATATATATATATATATATATATATATACTATATATATATATATATATATAGTTACATTACATACATACATATATGTATATATATATATATATAGTTACATACATACATATATGTATATATATATATATATAGTTACATACATACATACATACATATATGTATATATATATATATATATATATATATATATGAATAAAAGAATAAAATACGATCACTGGGAGGGTTAAAATAAGAATACTTTACTAAAAATATACTTATACTAAAAAGTTGCCAAGCTTTCGCTGGGGGAACTCCCCAGCATCATCAGGGCTAAAAGGCCCTTACAATAAAGGTGGTTTAAGTAGGTTCAAGTAACGTTTGCGCACGGCTCCTAGACCGTGTTACTGGCCCTGATTGGCCAGCTGATAACCAAGATGTGTCTATAACGTTATGTTCTTTTCTTTGGATGCCCTTCCCTATTCCTTGACTATTGGTCTTTGGAGGCGTTAGTAACCTTGCATCCCCTCCTCTTCCGATAATACCAACTCCTGCCGTATCGGGGGGAGGATTCAATCTGATGTTTTCTTGTGTCTTGTGATGGGGATAGGGTTCCACTAACTGTGGGTTAATATCCCTTCCCAATTGTATACCTCTCTCCTCCTTTGTCGTGTCAACAGCTCTTATCTGAGTATGGTATGCCTCAGCATAAAGACATGATTGCTGAAAACACCAGCCTGAAGATGACGAATGGGACTTCATCAAAACGTCGCCAACATATATATATATAGTTTAAGTAGTTTATTTTATACCCTACACTTTTATTCCATCTGCAGTCTTTGGGATAGATAATAATTGTCCCCAAAGGTTCAGCTCCTAGTCCCCACACAGAGATAATGGACATGTCACATTCAGCCTAACCTTTCCTGGTGCAGGTTTTCAATATGCAGTAAATGATAAGGTGGTCTATAATAGAAAAAACAGTTAAAAACAGTCAACTAATCTGAAGTGACACAAGAGAAAAAAAAGTACTATTCACGTGAAGAATAAGAGTGAGTTTCCCTCAAGTCAAGCTCAACTCTTGGTGATTTCATAGACATGGTTATGCAGTTTTCTGGGCACTTGTATCCAATGGTTTGCTTTTTTAAAAGATTCTTTTTTAAATCTTGTTTATATCGATTTTATAAATAATTCAAGGTGGCAAACTTACTAATACTCCTTCCTCCTCCTATTTTCCTTACATCCACAACTCTGTGAGGTGAGCTAGACTGAGAGACAGTGACTGGCCCAAAGTCACCCAACCTAAGGCAAAATGAGAACTCAGTTTCCTGGTTTCTAGCTTGGTACTATCATACCAAACTTTTTTTTCTGATTTCTTAAAAAACTTTCTAACCTAGTCTACAGTGCTGGGATTTCCTGGTCATCTCTTATACAAGCACTAATCAGTCTCTCCTTGTTTATTGTCAGACAAGGATTGCTGCCTAGCTGGGCCCTGGCTGTGTAGACTGGGGATGGTACTGAGTAAACTCATTTAAGTTTCATTAATGAGTATCTACAAAAACTGGAGAGGATGGAATAAAGGCTGACCTTGGAAGGGTTCCTTCTCTGTTGTTCTATGCTGTCACAGCCTCTTGGAAAGCCTTCCCAACATGCAAGCAGAAGCAAGAAAAAGTGGGAACATCACCTTCCCTTTCTCTTTCTCCACAGGGGACCTGCAGTTTGCACCTTAATCAGACATGCGCTGTACAGGTAGTCTTCGACTTACAACAGTTCGTTTAGTGACCGTTACAAGATACAACAGCACTGGGAAAAGTGACTTATGACCGTTTTTTCACAGTTATGACCATTTCAACATCCCCCATGGTCACATGATCAAAATTCAGATGCTTGGCAGCTGGTTCATACTTATGACACTTGTGGTGTCTTGGGGGATCACGTGATCACCTTTTGTGACCTTCTGACAAGCAAAATGAATGGGGAAGCCCGGTTCACTTAACAACCCTGTTACTAACTTAACAACTGCAGTGGTTCACTTAACAACTCTGGCAAGAAAGGTCATAAAATGAGGAAAACTCACTTAACAACTGTCTCAATTAGCAACAGAAATGTTGGGCTCAATTGTGGTTGTAAATAAAGGACTACCTGTATTTTGGACTTCAAAGGTAACATTTGGGCTTTGAAAAGAGTGCTGGGCAAAAGCCAGGCAGAGCCAGGAACCCTACCAACTATATTTGATTTAATTTTAACTACTTAGAATTAACACAAATATTCCCCATATGTTTAACGGGGAGGGGGGTATAATCTCTAGGGAGAGGACATACATAATTTAAAATGCTGCATTTTAAAGAGAAAGGATTTGAAGTGATAAAAAGAAACGGCAAAGCTTTCTTTACAAAACATTTACCATTCTGCTTCAGCAGCTAATTGTTCAGTTTTTATAGGACAGAAAATGTTTTAAGATTCTTCAGACAAACCACACCCATTATGACTGTACTGTTCTTGTTGGATGGTTCAAATATTATTCAGCAGGTGCCTAGGATACAATACTTGCCCGAATGAAAACACACATGTCTAGAGAGGTGTGCGTGTTGAATGTGTACTGTCCTCTGCAAAAGAAGGGCAAAAGGATTTTCTGCCTCTCTAAAAGGCAACCTGTATACAGCCTTATTATTTGTCCTTATTTTCTCATAAATAAAGCCTAGGAAAAATGAACAATCCTGGGATATACTGAATAAGAAAAGAACAACTTACTGCAATCGACATGAACACTGGGTGCCAGGAAAATAAACCTGGAAGGAAGAGAAAAAAGGAAGACTATTCAGCTTTGGCAAACCAATCTAAAAATAAACCTGACTGCACCAGCCAATTTGATCCCTGGAAACCGTAACAGAGGAAATCTAATCTTATGCGTTTGTATGTTGCTGTTTCTGATGTTTTTATACTTGGTTTTGTTATCTGGTTTTTATGATTTATTTATGCTTGCCCCTCTCAGTCATGTGCTAAGTGGGGCAGATATAAAATCAAATCAAATCAATAAATGTATTATATAAAGTTGTGACTGCAGTCAAACAAGTGAGAGACATCTTTGTATCTTAGCTATGGAAGATTCTGGAGAACAGCCTATGCCAGGGGTAGGCAACCTTGGCGCTTTTATGACTCATGGACTTCAACTCCCAGAATTCCTGAGCCAGCATAGGAGTTGAAGTCCATGAGTCATAAAAGCGCCAAGGTTGCCTACCCCTGGCCTATGCATATGCAGCCAACAGTTGCCAGTCCTAAAATGATGCAAGGAAATATGCCATGGTTTAGTTACAATTCTCAGCCTGATTTCTCTGGCTTTCTCAAAATGGTCTATATGAAAACTATATGTAATTTTTTTTCCCAGTTATAACATTTACAACATTGTCTTGCAGTGTTTCAAACATTTTAGCAAGGACAGAGAGCATGGTAGGCTAAACTGAAGGATCTAAAATGCTTGCGGAGAATCAAAGAATCCAAGGATAATGCTGCATTTCCACTGCCTAAAAAGATAATCCATTCCTCTCTAAATACTCCTTTTTTTAGCCTTTTAGCAAACCCTGCCTATGACATTTTCAAGATTTGCTCCACAAATATTTTATATATTTATTTTTAATAAAGGGAACAGAATTTGGAGCACTAAAGCTAAAAATGAAACCATATTTCACATAGCATGGAGCTGTTAGCCCCCAAATCCCTGTTTTTCTTTCATACAAATCTCTTAGATGTAGCAACCTTTAGTATATACATCCTCATATTCAACATCTGGACACAGCGTATTTCACACTGTTCCTCTGAAACAAGAGAAAAAAAGATGACTGTTTTTAGGTTTTATTGCAGTTTTAATATTTTCCCCACAATTTCTGCAGGTTCTCTAAATTTATTAATTCTCCACCCAGATGCTTTTCCTACTGCTAAGTTAAAGTGCTATTCACCCATTCTTTAGGCAACAGAAAACCAGCAAGAAATGTTCCACCTTCATTGCCAATCCCTATCCCTGCCTCTATTGTGTCTCCCAAATGAGCTCTCCTGATTTTGCATGCTCAGTGCATGGTATGCAAAGCAATTACTTCAATCGTCTAGCTTTGCTATCCTCCCTCTTTTGCACGTCAATAGCTGGGGGCAAAAACATCTGCCAATCAAGCCACTGCATCAGCAATAGCATAAATAGAGCAGTAGGATTATGTATGTCAACTCTATATTGTTTCTTGACCATCCCATCCTACCCCCACTTACACCCAATTCTAAATTAGGCAACAATTGGTTCCGACAATAATTTGCAAATGCAACCCATATTTTGTGCATGCTGATGTACAAGTGGCACACCTGGTACATTTTTCCAAATATACATACCTGCAAATACTATTGGTTATCACAATCCCCAGGCCTCATATTTTGCTAAAGCTGTAAGCAGCTTTAAAGTGCAGGGCCATTTTAATATGTCTAGCATTAGCTACATGTTATGTACTATTTTTATATTTGGGGAAGAAAGTACTGGATGTATTTGGGACCCAGAGAGTCCCTCTCTTCTGAATTTCCAACACTGCCTCTGATTATGCAGTCAGCCAATTGTTCTAAACCAGGGGTCCCCAACCCACGGGCTGGGGACCAGTACCAGGCCACGGCATGCCAGCAACCGGGCCGCACAAACAAGCAAAGCCCCATCCACGAGATGCAGGCAGCACACACAAAACCACACACCCTCTGGTCCGTAGAAAACCTCTCTTCACGGAACCGGTCCCTGGTGCCCAAAAGGTTGGGGACTCTCTGTTCTAAACTTTTACTTTTATTTTATTTATTTGGCAAGTGTGGTTAGACACACAAATAACTTCTGTCTGGGTACAGAAGCACTAGGTGTACTTGCAACACAACTGAATAAAATAATACTAAAGTGTACAACCAATAAAAGGGAGAAGTAAAAAGTAATAAACGGGATAAATAATAATACTGCAGCCACACCCTAAGGGTTAATATACATATACATTAGACAAAAAAAAAAAACCTTAGGACATTAAATTATACTACACATCAGATGTGTGAATCCAGGCAAGTGCTGTCCAGTTGCCCATCATTATCCTTTTGCTGTTGGGCCAACCAGGCCAAAGTGCTACACATTGTTGTCTATAACTAAGAAATATGAAGGAATGTGAACAAAGCACAGCACAAGAAAAGAGCAAAAAGTGGCCAAAGCATTTTCCATTTAACATGGGGGCATCCTTATTTCAGTATTTCAGCCTTGTGCTAAACTAGTAACAGAATCAAAGCATTTACTATTGATTGAGCTGTCTAGAGTTACTGCATAGTTCTGACAGCTCTCTAGCCCTGCTTTTTAGGATGGTAACAATAAAATAGCTGTCTTTGGTAAAGCACAGTATTTCTCAAACTTGGCAACTTAAAGATATGTGGACTTCAGTTCCCAGAATTCCACAGCCAGCATAATATAGAAGAAAGGCCCTGCTCATTCTCAAAAGCCACTAACCCTACTTGCTACTGACATGGTTTTGCCTTCAATGAAATAGCAAAGCATTACTGTGCAGATGTTACCGATTGTTACTGATGCTGTCAGCTTCTGAGGAAAAACCTATTGTCTCACTCAAGGATTAGGGATAAGATGAAGGCAATGGCATGGAATCAGGTCAATTTCTCTCCCCCCCCCCCGCCTCCCACACAAATAATTTTGCCATGGTATTTTGTACCATGTTTAGGTACAAGAGAGGAAATCTGTCCACACACAGACACTTCCTTCATCTTTTTGTCACATGTAAGACTCTGACACCTCTCTTCATCATTTAAAAGCCTTATTATAGCTTGAAGCATAGCAAGCAAGCAGAATTGTAAAGGAGTCTTGTTACCCAAATCAGCCTGGGGCATCCATGGGTGGAGGGGCAGGGGGAGGGCCAAAAGGTCAAGATAGCAACTGGGACTATGTGATCAAAGCCCCACTCCTCTTTTACGTGTGAGACAGCCTCCCCGTGCTTGGGTGCTATGGAAAGGGTGATTTATTGTCCACCCTTCAAGGTAAACCAGACTAAGAAACCCAAGCTATGAATGTTAATACATCTTTTATAAGTTTATACTAACCGAATCTAGTAAATCAAATGTGCCTCTCTCTCCTTCCCTTTATCTGCAAAACAACTAGGGAGGGTCAAGCCTGAGATGCTTTCTCAAATTGCATTTCTGCTTCAGATTCAAGTTTATTTTGTCTGACTGATGTCTTGGTTGTGGCTCTTCCTCCGGGTTTTCAAGCTTATTTTTACAGCCCATAACATTTATGCACACTTCTCTTGGTCTTCCTGAAGCCCTCTAGAAATATGGTTGCCCCAGCTTCTGAAGCTGTGCTGCACAGGTCTGATGTGTCTCCCATGGTACATTTGCCATATGACACTTCAGCCTTGACGACTACTGAACATATTTGATACTCTTGAGCCAAAAGGCAGGAAGCTCTTGACACCTATTCAGTAGGCTTCACCTGGAAAAGGAAAGGTGAGAAAGCAGCTCTTTAGGCAGCCTCCAAACTTACTTCTTCTTCTCTTTTTATCTCCATCTTACACTGGTGGGCAACTGAAGTATGAGAGAATTTTGGGCGGAATTGAATAACACGGATTTCTTGCTACCAATGAATGACTTTAAAAGTCAGTGGTCTGGGATGTATTCCTTCATTGGGCTCTAGTGGCCAACTGTAGTAGGGCAAGCCCCAAACCTTGCTTCAAAACGATTCATTGCTCACCCCAATTTGTCTGGCAAAGATCAATAACCATGGCTTTTGAGGTAGAACAAGGAAAGAGGGGTGTCGGCTGCCTTCACAATAGCCAGGGACAAGTTAATGTCAGACATTCAATATTCTTTAACATATACAACTTAGTTATTCTTCATGCCAGAGAAAGCAGAGTATGAGAATAAGCAAAAAAAAAAAAAAAAATGTGCAGACCTCCAAGTCCCCTCTCCTTGTCAAGCTGGTTTCACCCATCTCCATTCATCATTTAGGCGTGTGCACAGTCACACCTTCAAGTCAGTACTGACTCCTGGCTACTGCCTGGACAAGTCCCAGCAGGTTTCTTGACAAGATTTCACAGAGGGCTAGCGATTGCCTACTTTCCTAGGGCTGAGACAGAATTACTAGTCCAAGGTCACCTAGCTGGCTTTGTGCCTAAAATGGGCCTAGAACTCACAGTCTCCAGGTTTCTAAACTGGTGCCTTAATCACTACACCAGCTTCGTTTTTAATCTTTTTAAGTCAATCTACCTCTCACTGAAACATCAAGGATCCACTATCTTGGGTCAAGATCACAGCAGCTACAAGATTTGGGTGATTTTTCTTTTTGTAGGGCTAAGAATTCCAGAAATTGAAGAGATCTTCTGATGTTACCTTTACCAAAATGCCCCTTTCATAACAATATATTTTCAATTTGTGCAGGGAATTGCCGGTGGGGGGGAAGAGGGAAGGAAGGTAAGGGAGTACAGCTCTGTGCCAAATCCTCTACCAACTGAAAAAGCAGGACTTTTCAGACAAAACACAAAATTGCAGGCAAATAGAATGCCTAGGCCAGGGGTAGGCAACCTTGGCTCTTTTATGACTCGTGGATTTCCACTCCCAGAGTCATAAAAGAGCCAAGGTTGCCTACCCCTGGCCTAGGTTCAAGGCCGGAGGCATTTCACTAAATGCCTGTCCCAGGTTCCTGACTTCCAGTGAATACATTCCAGAGCCACTAGACACATTTAATCTTATGGGTTTTCTATGAAGCATCGATTCTTCAAATTTTCTCTTTTGGGGGGCAACTTCTAAGTCTACTAACATTTCTAGGCTATACAACAGTGCTCAGCGATTTTTGATTCCAGTGGCTGAAGAAGGAGGAGGGATCAGAAGACCGCAAGAGGTAGAAAAACAAATCAAAGGAATCTGTCTGTTTATTTCACACATCTCGTTCAATCCAAGATTTTTCTTCTTCTTCTGTAGTAGGGAGAGAGAAGCCTGCAAGAGCCTTGAACTGTACTTAATGCAGTACGTTTATTCTTAATGTACTTAATAAAGTATAAATGTACTGCATTAAGTACATTTCAAAGCTCATACCGCTGTGTTTCCACTCTTAAAATGGTAGTTAAATCATACCAATTTTTGGTAGTTAAATTGTAGACATTAAGTTGCAACAACCACTGGAGAGGGCCATGAATCTGTCAGCTGGAAAAAAAAGAGATTTTGGACGATGTAGCATTGTCGTATGGATCGCTCCATAACAACAAAACAATTTATTATGATCACTTTAACAAAAATCAAATTTAGGAGAACTGAATCAGTCTACTCTAGAAGGAAGATACAGCAATTCAGAAATATAGAGAGGAATTTTGCATACTGAAATATTGTATCATTTGCTCCTCAACAAATACAATGTACTAACTCAGCTGTTAGCCAAATCTTTGGAGCAAATTTTAGTTCTTTTGTACAGGTGTATTGAAATACATGGAGGAATACTCCACATAAAACTTAGAAATTAAACTTAGTAGAAAATTCATAGACTGCATGACAGAGCAGAGGCAAGGGAACAACTGAGCTTTCCACAATATGGTTCAGTATTTGAAATAATCAAATGAATCAATATTTTTCATTCAACAAAATTAGAATAGCAAAATCCTATGGTAGTATTCTGAGATTTCCCATGCCTTTTCTTTTATTGGGCTGCTGCCTTTAATGGGATTTCACAAAAAGAAACATTCTGCTGTGCTACTTCTATATCGCATCTTCCCCCTCCCACCCCAAAATCTTAAAACAGGCTCTGAAATACAATAAGCATACCAGCCCTGTTGATTTCAGCAGAAATACATTAAGCAGGTTAGACCCAATGGTCCAAATCTGTTCCATTTAAAAGTGCTCAACTCTGCTGAATCACGCCTAGTTATAGCAAATATAAGATAGCTTTCATATACCAATGCCTCTACACATAAAAGAAACAAAAACAATCCAGCGTTGTAGTGTCCATTGTATGAAATTCACTGGTGCTGTTGGATTCTGAAATAAGAAACATCTCTTATATGCCAGAGACCTGTCAAGTTTTAAAATAAGGCAGTCATCAAACCCTGTTGTCCAAAATCAGCCAAAGTTGACTACATGGTACCACCTATAATAAGCTGGCCATGAAGGAACAAGCATTATATGGCCTTATAAGTCAGTTTACACCTAATTCCCACATACAACATTCATTTAGGCTCTATACTTTATTTCTTAGCACATGTATCTAGCTTGTCATGAGAGACACATGCATATCACATGGGCAAACCAGTGTAGCTTGCACTTTACCTGGAGCTTTTCACCTAGAAAGTTATGACAATTGAAGTAGTCCAAGCTGTCATTAGGTAACTTTGATGTATATATCTATTCTCATATTGCATGTTCCAAACACAGGTTTAATAGTTCTTTAAATCACTTATACAGCACAAAAACGTATGGTTCCAATCTGGAGAAAGTTAAAAGTTTGGTTCAGATGAAGTAATTATGCAATACTTGGAACATGTATACCTTTGTTTTGGATAAATTGCCACAAATGAGAGTTGCAGCCACACAAGACACTAAATTACAAACCAGTAACTTGTACAGTATCATTAACCTATTAACATCTTTGTTCTTTACTTTCTTGCTTTGGGTGAACTTCTTGAATGATCCTTTTTTTGTGTGTGCCAGCTCTCACTCTCTTGGAGTAGTAAGTAATCTAAATGGTCAACCATCCATTAAATTCAACCTGATTCTATCTTGCCTTTCAATGCTCATAATTCCCAAACATCATCTAGCTGTCACCAAAGCACCATATGATTCCATTACTATGAGACAAGTAGGCACTCAAACTCATTTAATTGGAATAGTTGTCCTGCAACTTTCCCTCCATGTCATAATACTTAGCTAATTGTAACAGTATCTAGCAATCATAGGAATAGTCTCACTTCTCGTTTCCCTAGTTCAGAGTCCAAGACATTTCAAAGCATCAGTGTTAACCTGTAGTTGAAAAAATATTGTACAGTACCATACGTCTAGGTAATTAACTAAAAAATGAAAGTATATTTAACCAGTATTTCCCCCTAATGTATATTGTGGAACTGTACAGTCATCAGATATCTTTTTACCTTGTTTGCACATGTCCAAGATTGTTTCATTAGCATTTCTCTTATCTTTATGTTAAAATACCAATATCCTACAAATGTTTAAAAAGGCTTCCTTCACCATCTTTATGTACAGTGGGGCAAGAGAAGAAAAATTTTCCTAAGTTAAGCGGTAGAAAATTCTCTCTCTGCTCATCAGCTATTTTTATACACTGTAGTGTAATATATTCCACTCTTTCTCACCAAAGAATAAAGCAAAAAAAAAAAAAAAAAGAACTAAAAACCAAAAGCCAACACCTGGAGAAGAAAAAAAAAAATCATGAACATGCAGCGATGTTCGCAAAAAAGCTTCTTGCTTCGGTTATGGGACTGTAGACCGATTTTCACAGGTTTTCTCCATGGTTAAAAGCTTCCTAGCTACCGTAACAAACGCTTTACCCTTTGTAACTCTCCCCCACTGCTTTGGGGACATTTTTTCCCCCTAATTTCTGGCTCGTGCCACCGATGGGAGGCGATCGGACAGCCTGATATTTGCTGCTTAAGGCAATTCTTAAGCTCATATGTGAACAAATAAAAAGTTGAGGACAAGTCATTCAACCACGATATTAGTTGGGCTCTCCCGCTGCCGCATCGTCAGCTGCTGAACCAATTGCCCCAGGAGCGACCCAAGCACGGAGAGGCTACCCCAGGACAACTCAGAGGCTTCCCATGAAAGAAGAGGCTTTTGGGGGAAAGGGACGATCTGCCGCTTCAGGGAAAGAGTCGCCAGCGAGGATTATCCTGTGCTGGGAGTAACCGGAAGCAGAGGGGTCACTCACTAGTGCCAGGCCTGGAGAGCAGCAGCAGAAAGATGGCCATCCCCCACGCCGCCGGGTGGGCCAGGGCCCCGCAGCCGCGCCGCAGCCAAACATACACGCGGCAGCCCGCGGGGGCGTCCGACATGACGAAACCGTCTTTCCCCCCGCCTTCTCCTCCGGCTTTTATTCTAAGGAAGGGAAAGGTTGGGTGTGGTTTGCCGCCGGCTGCCACGCACAAAGCACCTGTTGGGAGGGACGTAGCCCGGGAGAAAAGGCGAGGAAGGCTTCCCGGGCGAGGGAACGTGGGAGACGTTGCTGGTCGGCTTTCGTTCAATCCCGCTTCCCCAGTCTCTTCTTACGTGACGGCCAACACAGCTTCTTGCCGCCTTTTTGAGGATTCACGTGGTTTGTTTGGAAATCGCCAGGCCCGAGTAATCTTTCGGCCGTAACGTGTGGAGAAATGATCGAGAACGAGGGAGTTTGAACGCAGTGCCCGCTACCGCTTCACTCAAGCCACGTTCTCAGGACCCACTTGCCCATAGTTAAGCATAATTACTGAGATCGGCATTCTCACATTACATGTCATGGGCTAAAATAGAATGAGTTGGTTTGGGTTACCGGATGTTTAAAATACATTTAAGAGGGCAATGTGTCAATCAGATGAGTCGTAAACCTTCTATAGCCGCAATGAGATTCCATGAACCCAACCTACTATGGCTTGGAGTTAGAGTGACCATCATTCCCTCTTTAATATTCTATAACATCTCTCTTCAAGCTACACTTTTTAAGGAAGATGTTGCCGATTCCAAAAATTGGGATTATTCTGGAGTTTTCTTACCTGATACTTCTAAACATCAGTTTCATAATTTTCCAGGGTATGAGGTCAAACTACCCTGGGTACGTCCAGTGTGTATCTATATTTTCTTACACACCAGCAGGAGCACATGTATCTTCTCTTCCCTCAACTTCATGATATGGATGAACCAACTACATCAGTGGTTCTCAACCTTTTAAATGCCGCAACCCCCAACCAGTCATAAGTAGAGGACTACTCAACCGGTCGTAAGTAGAGGACTACTCAACTGGTGCAGCACCGTTTGCAGAATGGGACTTTTGGCGGGCTCAGCAGGGCAGAGACAGCCTGGACAATTCCTATTGGCTTTTGAAAGCCAATAGAATTAGACTCTATTCAAGAGAGTCTATTCTAATTGGCTTTCAAAAGCCAATAGAATAAAAGGGAGTAGCACAGCTAAGGAAAAGGGGGAAAAAATGGCGGACTGCATTGTTTGGTGACCCCCATGAAATGGTCGTTCGACCCCAAATGGGGTCCCGACCCACAGGTTGAGAACCACTGAACTATAGATGGAAAGCAACCATCTATATTCTTCCTGCTGTTTTGAAAACACTAGGTCAGAGGTCCCCAACCCCCAGTCTGTAGACCAGTACTCGGCCGCGTCATGCCAGCAAGCAGGCCACACAAACAAGCAAAGGCCCATCTGTAGGATGCAGGCAGCACACAAAGTCACAGACCCTTCGGTCCGTGGAAAAACCTTTCTCCATGGAACTGGCCCCTGGTGCCCAAAAGTTTGGGAACCTCTGCACTAGGTCACTTTTCTGTGCCTGAGAAATAGTGAAACAGGGGTATAGATTTGTCTGAAAAGATCAGTTCTGCCATTACAAATGACCAAGTGAGACTTATCTAACTTTGTACTCCAAAATTCAGTGAAACAAGGCAGAAGCCACATTACCAGTTAAATGGCCAGTTGTATATAGCACTGCATTGTAAGTGTGTATACTCAGTGTTTCTGGGTTCTCCTCCTTCAAGTTACATTTCCAATACTACCTGGCACCTTTGTCAACTTCGGAAAATTGAGGTGTTTCTTGCTTTTGAAATTTAGCATCTCTGTTCACCCATCTGTCTCTACAAATGCCAGTTACTTCATCTCTTAATCAGAGATGTTTGCTGTCATTTAAGCTGTCTTCAGTATCTCGAACTTTAAGCAGCAAAGGAGTGCTCTTTTACCCTGGGTTTCTCAGGTACAAACCCCTGATTAGTTAAGGTTCAATAAGATATCGATTCCTCAAATTCTTACATATGTTTTCTGCAGCTCAAGAATTGGACT
The DNA here is from genome assembly GCF_016545835.1 of Crotalus tigris. Classification (NCBI taxonomy): domain Eukaryota; kingdom Metazoa; phylum Chordata; class Lepidosauria; order Squamata; family Viperidae; genus Crotalus; species Crotalus tigris. The sequence goes on along the minus strand of NW_024100417.1, from coordinate 2,519,136 downwards.
TACTATAGAATAAAAAATTTCTCATTGCTGGGCTAAGCCATTGCCACAGGAAAATCCACGTAATGTTTTGGCCCAGCCCTCTTGTTGCTAAGCTAAAGGTATGCATAAGAGAAGTATTCATTTTCCTTTAGCAAATAATGTGCATTACTCTAGAGCAGGGGTGGGGAACCTTGGCTCTTTTATGACTTGTGGACTTCAATTCCCAGAATTCCTGAGCCAGCAAGTCCACAAGTCATAAAAGAGCCAAGGTTCCCCACCCTTGCTCTAGAGCAGGGCTTTTCAAAACCAGTGGTATGGGTACCACCTGTGGTACATTGGCACCTGGTAGGTGGTACGTGAGCATCCTAGAAAAGTAGTGGGGAGGGGACCGAGCTGAACTGGTGGCAGCACCACATTGGCCTGAACGAGAGACGGCTGGAGCTGCAGGGCTGTCAGGGCTCAGCAGAAGCACCAGGATCAGTGCCACTTTCCAGCTGATCGGCACTTCTTCAGGACTGTCAGAGCTCAGTGGAAGCGCCAGGATCAGCGCCAGGCTTCAGCTGGAGCTCGGCGCTGATCCTGGTGCTTCTGCTGAGCCCTGAAGAAGCAGCAATCAGCTGGAATGTTGCCTTATCTCCAGGGTCTTGTGATTTACATTCAAATGCTTGTCATCTGATTCATATTTATGAAAGTCAGTGTCCCAGGGTCATGTGAAGTGACCAAAACCTGCTGCAACCACCCATCAGACGGGGGGAATAAAAACCACACCCACCCCACCCCACCCCCTCTGCCAATCCTCAACAGAAATGCTCACAACAATGGAAACCTCAGACAGGAGGAAGAGCGCCGCCAGGTGGGCAGGCAGGTGTCCTGCTCGGCTGTGGCTTGGAGGGCACTTTTTTCAGTGCCATTGTAACTTCGAATAGTCACTAAGCGAACTGTTGTAAGTCGAGGACTACTGTACTTTCACTTTTTTCCTTTTTTTTTTTGGTCATCAAGTTTTTGACACCTTGCTAGGTGACTGGTGGTACTCAGATGTTGCCATATGCTAAAAGTGGTACAATGGGTGAAAAGGTTGAAAAGCCCTGCTCTAGAGGCATCCAGAGCCACTGAATCCTCTATATCAGTGCTTCTCAACGTTTGTGTGACGGTGACCTCCGTCACACAAACGTTCTGCGCATGCGCGGCGGCGCGTGCATGGGGGCGGGGCCCCATGCGTGACGTGCATGTGCGACGCCCCCCATGCACGACGCGCGTGCACGGCGGCGTCCCCCATGCACGGCACGCATGCGTGGCGGCGCCCCCATGCACGGCACGCGTGCACGGTGCCGCCCCCATGCGCGGCGCGCGTGCACAGCGCCGCGAAAAATGGCGGATCGCCACCTTTGGCGACCCCCGAAAAATGGTCGATCTACCCCAAATGGGGTCGCGACCCATAGGTTGAGAACCGCTGCTCTATATTTTTCAAACCAACTTCCTTCCAGATATGCTGAACCACAACCTCTATGGTGCTGGCTAAATTTATTGCTAAAGTTCGATAAAGGGGGAAACCTGGAGTATAAAAGTAGACTGACTAACAGAATTGTAAGTTAAGTGCCATAGAAAAACACTAGAGCAAACATTTGGCTTAATTTGTATGAAAACAATTCTTATGCATTTACGTACTTGGTGGGGAAATAAACAATTTCTATGGCTATTACCTGAAGTGTGCACGCTCATCCCTGCTCTCCAGCTCCCGGTTTCATTTTCATCTTCAAGACTTAAGCCAATAGCCAATAGCCAAGACTTAACATTAGAGAAGGAGCAAAGGCAACCCTGCCTTTTTCTTATCTAAAATACTTTTGCTTTCATACCAAGAATAGGGATGAAAAGTGTGCTTTCAGTCATTACTGCACTGATACAGCAATCAGATATACGCTATGCTAGAAACATGGTTTTTGTTCTGCTTTAAAAGCAAATAGTACTTAGAGCCAAAGAGAGAAGGAGGCTGGGTCAAGATACAATTTGAAGCAGAGAGAGAAAAGGGTGATGAAAGTACATCAAGGAAATGGGCATTTGCCAATATAATTATTACTTGCCAAGTTGTACTAATAACCCCTTGACACATGCAGGAAGATGCCAAAATATTATTATATCCTGCCAAAGCCTGTAATTCTATTTTTTGTATGGGATCCCTACTTCTGTACCCCTTCTGTCATTATATAGTTGGGAAGGGAATCCTGCATTTTTGTCAATATCCGTTGATTCGGTTTTTGTTTTTCTTTCTTTGTTTTTCTCTTTTCACTTTGTTATTTATCTGTCTCTGTGTCTGTCTATCTGTCTGTCTATGCAAAATCACCACAACATCAAAAAAGAACAATCACAGTCTTCAGGTATTTTAGAGGGTTTTTTTCTTTAAAAAAATACTATAAAGTTATAAAAAGCAAAGAGACTTCAAATTGGATCCATGGACAGAGTTCTCAGACTGCTGGCTTCTGCAATACGCAGGCACTTGCTGTTAATGTGCTTTTGACTGTCAAGAGAAGAAAGAAGAGAGTGTCAGTGCAGAATATGGCAGTTCATGTCATACCAACCACAGAAAATGTATCTATTGTGGCTAGTGTGTAGCCATGCTCCTTTGAAATGACCAAAGGACATGCAGCTATATTAATTAATAACATTTCATGAAAGTGTAATGGATTTTGCATATGTTGTCAGACTACCATGTAAACAAGGATCTCTAGCTGAAAAAAAGTTGGATCAGGTTTCAAATAAACATGCTCCCCATTAAACCCTCTGCAGCAAGGGCATAAATTGGACTATAGTATAATAAGGAAATGCTTCCTTAATGCCCATAATTAGAGGTTCATAGTAATCCAAAGTGACACTAAAACCTCACATCATACTCTAGCAAGCAACCAGTTATTTCCACATAGATCCTCCATATGACTGCAAAAACATTTGAAAGATGGAATCACATGATACATTTTTCCTGGCCACTTGGTTAACCAAGGGGACTTAAACTGAACGGGAAGGAAATGTTGAACATACAGTATATGAAATTCTGAGTGTAGGGGGATATGTTTAACTAATACAAAACGGAGTGAGCCTGGGTAGCTGGGCAGATGTTTTTCTGACTTGTATATACTGAACCTCCAAGTCACTAGTGGCTGGAATCCCACTCAGAGAACATCAGGAGCTATCACAACAACTGCAGCTTAATTTTCCAGGAACAAAGTTTTAATATGAAATCTCTACTGGATTTAATTTATATTTCCATGACAAATGAAATAAAGTAACTCAACGCAGAAAGAAACCCTATATTTTCTTGAGCTGGCGGCTGGGAATTGTTTTAACATAGCACAGTATAACTACAGTTGGTGGCATAATATACTAATAAATATATAATTCAGTATTTGGGAACTCTGGCTGGTGAGTACCAAGCAGAGAGTTGGATTACATGATCCTCAAATTTCTGACTTCAACAATAAGGAATGTGCAGATCCTTTTTACTTTTAAAGTCAATACTATACCAGCATTTCCTCAAATCAGTTATCCAAAGGTAAGATTAATCCAAGTATCATTTCAAAATACCTATATCCGTTTGACCTTTCATAAAAAGTTTTAGAAGCAGATTTTTTTTTGTTCATAAATTGTTCACACAATTTTGCTCACACCCTGCCATAAAACTACCAATATTAGCTGAATTCAGAGGTCTTGAATTCTCAGCTGTCTTTCTCCCAAAAGCAAACTTACAGCTCTTTGAGTTTCAGAAAAGAGAGGTGTGCCTGGCAGAATCAGAAACATCAAAAGGGCTGCTGATCATCAGCTGGAGTTTCATTCCCCATTCCACTCAGCTCATTTTATGATAAATGTAACAATTTGCAACATTGCACTAACATCTATCAGTGTGTCCAGAGGCTTGATTTCAGCAAGTTGTGTATATACATATATAATATTCCTGTCCCTTCCAAGAGCTCTTAGCTGCCATTTTGCTTCCACCCATTCCTCAGCATGACAGCAACTAAATAGAAGAACATTCAGCAAAAAAAGCTGCTTTTCTGTTTCACATGACGAAAAAACTGCATTTGTGAACTGCTGTTTCTTATACAGCTCTTATGGTCAAGCAATCCTGTTAGGAAATAGAACTGGATCTTTAGCACATGCTAAAGTCTGCGTAAAACTGAAGAGCAGAATAAGAAAAGTGGGAGTGCTTGTTTCACACATCACAGCTCAGGTTTGTTTAATCATGATTGTTGAACATGCAACGCCAAGCCACAAACTGTTTTACAAATAACTAAGGACGAACCAGAACTAAAGCACACTTAAACTTAGTACGATTTGTGATTTCAGCCATTATGTCTCTGTGTCCTGTCCTTCAAAGTTGTGCAGAAATAAAACAAAGTTTCATGTGGTTTGAAAGCTAGTATTCCAGATATTAGCTACAGCAACCTTCCCCTGTATTTATTATTTAAAATAAATAGTGCTCCTGAGAATTTAATAAGAAGTAGATTTCCCCAGCAATAAAATTAGTTTCCATGATCATTTGACTTTTCAGTAATTGTAAACTGACTTACTCTAACAATGTTGCTGAATTTCTTTTTAATTTTAAAAAAGCACAACTATTCAAAAATATTTGCTATTGAGTGGTACAGAAATTTTAAAAATATTTCAACAATAGCCCCCAAAATAACATTGCTTAAAAATCCTATTCTTACCATGAGAAAATAAACACACACTTATCTGCCTCATGTCCTTATTTCTCAAAAATATTGATCATTTCATGGTTCAATTGACTAATTTACCAAATAAAGCTTACTATACTAATAAAAAGTACAGACTTGAAATGATGACCATTCATTGGTGTTCAGTTTTAGTGTATTATTTTTCAAATATGTAACAATGCAGGAATCATTCTATCAAGAGGATAGGTGGCATATAAATAAATATATGCAAACACATCAGAGAAAATACCACATTTGAATACTTTAAATAGCACCACAGCAGAACCTAAATGGTATCCATTTCAATACTGATTTTGTTTTAGGGTGTTATACCCAGGGCTTTTTTTCTCATAGAACGCCCAGAACGGAATTCCGGCACCTTTTTTGGATGGAACCTTGTAGGGTAGGCAAGGCGGGTTGTACGACGTGTGTGAGTTCCGGCACCTTTTTTTTTTTTTTAAAGAAAAAAAGCACTGGTTATACCTGTTTACATTTATGAAGTAGTCAGCCTTGTCATGGCAGAATGCAGACTTTGCAAATAAAGTTGATGAAGGCAAAAAGAAAGCCAGTACAGCTCTCCCAAGGTGGAAGAAAATTCAGCCATACACCTACAATGTCCAAGACAGGAGCTTACCTTCATTGTGTTCTGCTTTTCCTCAAAGGAGACAACTGGCTTCTTCCTTCTGATTGAGCCACCCAAATCAGATGAGGAACAAGGCGGCATGGATGAGGGCAAATGCTTGGTCTTCACTGGCTTACAATAGGTGGCTGAATTCTTGCGTTTCTTGGCCTCTTCATCTGAGATGCAATTGGTCAGCAGTGATTTTGGACCATTCAATGAGGAGCCCTGGTTCTCCAGTGATGAGGCTTTGACTGGCATGTGGCTAGGTGCCCTGCAATCCAGATGGTTGACTCTCTTGACCCTGGCCCCGGAAGAGACTGTCCCATTCAGGGAAAAGTTGGAGGAAGCCACCACAGATGTCTTGGCCTTGGCAGATGGATGGGACACTTGGCAGCCAACCGCTTTGTTCTTGCCCAGATCAAGGAAACACGTTTGTTTATAAGGTGGACTAGCAGGGACACTGGGAGATAGTTTGCGCTTCCGAGCTAAGGCTTCTGGCTCCACATTACCAGCCATCTCCTTGGCTTTGGAGGACTTGCTGGCCTTGTTCGAAGGCAACTTGCTGACTGATGGTGATGGGGTGTTGGCTGGGAGTGGGGACGTGATGGATTGGCTTCCACCCATGCAGTCTGACTGGCTACAGGCAGCTGCAGCATGGGGCGAACCAACTGCATAGTTCACACTATGGTGGTTACGGTTGTCCCTGGATGCCATTGTCACTGAAGTTGCCCAGGATACAGAGGTCCTGCTTGGGATACTGTGGGGAAGGCTGCAAACCAGGGAAGAATTGTAATTTGGGAATGTATTGGATGTAGAGAATCCCAAAAGCATTGGAGATGATGTGGAAACTGGATGATCAGCAGCTGGAGGAATCCTTCTGGATGGGACAAAGCAAGAAAACAAGAGTTAAGAAGCGAAGCTTGGCTGGAAGGGACCTTGGTGGTCATCTAGTCCAATCCCCTGTTCAGGGAAGGTGCCTTCATTCTATACTAGCTAGACGAACAAAACATCTTTATTACTTTCTTTGTTGCCTTTTTCTTTTTCTTTCTTTTCTTTCTTTCTTTTCTTTTTTCTTTCTTACTTTTTTCTTTCCTTTTTTTCATTATGCTCTGTTTTTTTCATATAGTATTTCCAAATTATATAGAATCTCTGTTCTCCTTCAGGTTCAAAATCTTTTCCCTCCCATCTATTTGCTTTCAAATTCTAAAGGTCTTTACAAGGACAGATGCCTGCAAATACATGTCTCTCAGCCTCTTCCCCTGCTAGGCTCACTCATTGTTCAGATAGGTTTTCTCTCTGTGAAGGATATAGTATCATCAAACCTGGTAATCCAGTGCCATCTACTGGAGAATCCCCCCTCCCCCCTCCCAAACAGCAGAGACTCAACAAATATTTCTACAGGCACTGATTTAGAGCGACTGATGACGAAGCAGAGAAATAAAAACTAAAACACATGACTACCTCCTATCAAACATATGTATGATGTGTAAAAGTAAGCCTACCTATTAGAATACAATAAATATTTAACTGATCCCTATTTGTTTCCAAGGAGCCAGATATCCTTTTTATTTTCAGATGCCATTTCTGTCAAAGAGATACAAAACTGTAAAAAAAAAAAAACAATTCCAGTGTTGCTTGGGATGAAAATGTAGAACTCTCTTCAGAAATGACACCTCTCTCAAGTTTTCGCAATGATGACAGAGTGTAAAACTCTCGGTATGTATGAATGATGAATGGCTTGTGGAACAATATGCTATATGAAAATCCACCAAGCTTCTGTTGTTGCTTGGGCTTTTTTTGATAGCACTAGGTAAATACAATTTCTCAGTTTTCTGATAACTGTTTTAGATGCCTTTTAATCGTTGTACCATTTTACCATTGCTATTTTTTAAATTTTATTTTTCCTTTGTTACATATTGTTAGTGATTTTATTCTGTTTTTTACCAACCTGTTTCACTGTAACTATTATATGTCTTTAAACCGTAACTATACAGAAAACTTAGTAGTCTTAAAAATAAGTGAACAGATAGATATAATTGAATTTTCAGGAATAAGGAGGGTCTGTGCTGTTTTTGCAGTTTTCCCATTTTTTCTTCTTCTTGTGCATTACAGGCCCAACCTTTAAACATTTATAGTGTTTGCTAGAATCTTGTTTAAGAGTACAAATTTAGCAATACAATTTTATATCAGCCCTCAGAGTTTGTTAGGTGAGATACAAACTATGTAAATAAATAAATCAGGACTGGTTTTAGGAAATATGCAAGATTATATTCTGACTTAGGACTGACTTCTTACATATGAGACATCATAATTCTCTTCCACTGCATGCCCAAATTCATGTATATGACTGCACAAAGGCAGAAGCACATTCCAATTATTTCCCCAATTGGTTTGGCATTGTCCTAGGGTAACTTACTTCCACATGTGCGAGCTAAGATGTCTCTCCAGCATGGAACTGAGTGCAGAGCAAAACCGATCCAGCCGTCGACTGAACACATAACACCCTGGGCTCACCAATCTGCTTCCAAAAGTGCAGAACTGTTGTGGTGGGGGAGGATTAATGGAAGGATGAAAGTGTTAGAAACTCAAAATCATGCAAAGAGCACATTCCCAAATTCTGCAGTGACAAGTAGGAGACCCAGTTTATATCAAGGAAGTTATTCATTCTATCCTCTATTTCTTCAGCTAATGAGAAAGAGAGACTAAATCTATCATCTTAATTTCCAAGAACGATTAATTTTGTGTGGATTCAACCCACATTTCACAGCAGCTTTGCATTTGTTAACCCCAATATTCAAGCTCTCGTTGACTGAATTAAAGGAACTATTCATCGCAAAGCCAAGAGGAGTTCCTTTTCTTTGGAGAGTTACTTCCTGCCCTTCAAAACACTAGCCTAGATAGACTAAAGCTTGACATATTGATTTAATTTACACAATTGTGCTAAGCATTATTGAACAAGTATAATGTCTGGATTTAGAGATCAAAACACAAACAAAACAAACACATCACATTATGACTTACAGTGATATGTGAACCCAGGCATTGGAAGACCATATCACAGCTTCACAGGTATGACATTCCATTCCCCTATAGCTCCACTTTTAACATTTGCCAAATATCTCTCATCAGAGCCACACAGCACAAAGAAAAAGAGCAGGTTGGGCCTCGGTCTGTCACTTACTGCCTGGGGATGGGGTCGTCGTGTTGCATAATGGCAATCTAACTTGCGGGAATCATCTGTGGCATCATCCTCACTCTCCTCACTTGTCACCCTCCCCGTGCTCTTTGATGCTGAGAAACGGTAGAGACGGCTGTCAATTTCGCTAGAAGATATAGGCACGTCATCAGGGTCACTCTCTGAGGAAATCCCAGACCTGAAAGCAGCAGAAAGAGGATAAGAGCTGAGCTTTCTGAGAACTGAATATCCAGAAGCTATGGCAGATACCATCATATGCTCCTTCATCTCAACTGTGTGTTACCTGGAAAGTGCACAGTGGGAATATGGTTGCTTCGTTTGACAAGAAGTAGAAACATTGGTCAGAACCAAGGAAGTCTGTGACATGGAAGAGAAGTCCTGCAACAGCCGTTCAGTAGTTATGTCTTTCCTCACTGGGCTCTTGTCTTTGGGAGATTCGCCTTTCTTGGTGCTGGCCTTCAGTTCGGCCACTAACACATCAAAGTCCTTTGTGCGGCCTTGCACCTCTCGACGCTGATGTACAGAATGGATCTGGAGCACAGGCAAGAGAGATATGTTAGATTTATCAGCTGGCTGGTGGAAAAGCAAGCTCAGAGAGAGGATGTGATGACAGGCCATTTTCAAATAAATAATATCCCACATAAAACCCATGAGTGGTATAATCTTAGGAAAAAAGTGTGTGACATTTCTCTAGTGAACATTTTAACAAGTCTCTGAGAGACTAGCACTGAAGCAGAGGTTATGGTTAGAAAATCATTATTTATATATGAGTAGACAATCTTTTCTTGGGGTGAGGAACACATTTGATCCTTTAATGGGCTCCCAGGAGGCCATACTCCAGGGATTGGTTGAAACTGGAATCAAAATGAAGACAAAGCCAAATTTAATGTGATTCAATTAAAACATCAACTGCACCCTATGTTTAATAATTTTCCATTTCTGTCATATTAGACATGACAGTTCAGTAGCATATTTTGGAAGAGTTCTTAATCCGAATCCAAGACTTGCTGGGAATGCATGTGGCTTCTGACCTTCTGCTTTATTTTTACAAAGCAGAGAAAAATTATATACTGTTGCACATACTGTAATATTATTCCCAAAGATAACTTATCCAAAGCTATGTTAAAGAGATATTGCACCTCTTACATATTTGTTATATGTTATGTTATGTTATATGTTATGCTTTCTTATGTTATGTTAGGAATAAGCAACAGTAAGACAAAGAAGGTATGAACTAAGAAAAATATAACACATATCTAATAAAGGAGAATATTTGTAGCTCAGGGTTGACACGAGGAGTCCTTGGTGCTCTCTGAGCTTGCTTGTTTTCTTGCAGACATTTCATTACCCAAACTAGGTAACATCATCAGTGCTAGTAAGGAGTGTCATTTGCTGTCAGTTTATATTCTGGTGGCTTGCCCTGTCAGCGTTGGTGGTGGTGGTCTTAGAGATTCTTTTAGTGTGGCTATTTGCTGTTGGGTCTTTGGCAATTTCTTGATTGGGGTATTGTTTACTTGATTGTTAGTCTGATGTTAACCTTGGAATTAATCTATGCTGATCTGGGTGCTGATTGCAGGTGGAACGTGCTGCAGTCTTTTTGTTCCTTTTTGGGCTGGGTGATAGTCCTTTTGCATATTGATGTTGTTAAAGTCTTTTATCTTTATTGATGGATGATTTGTCAGAGTGACAAGCTTCTAGAAATTCCCTGGCATTTTTGGACTTGGCTTGGTGACATTATCCCAATGTCTGCAAGAAAACAAGCAAGCTCAGAGAGCACCAAGGACCCCTCATACAGATATCTAGTTTATACCAGTAACATTCACAATGTGTCTTCTGTCCTTGCAAACTATCCTTCCTTGCTTCCTTGCTTCCACCATATCCATATACCATCTATACATTATTTTGGTCTCACCTTTTTCTTTTTGAGGCCCTTTTCCACCCAGAACTTTCTTAGTTTTTGCCTTTGCCTTAATCTATTTGCTCTTTCTTTATGTATTACTTGCAATTCAATCCTCCTTCATTCTATCTGATCAAGCCACCATAGTGCATATTTTTTGGACTGGTTAGTGCTTTGCATATTTATTTCAAACTCAGCATGCATTCATTCTCAACTCCGTTATGTTCTTGTTTCACCCTATGCCCTTCTTAAACACCCCACTCAACTTTTTTATATTTTTCTCCTGAAATAGCTAACATTCATTTCCATATAACCATTCAGGTAGAAGCATGCATTTATTCCTAGCCATTTTCACTTCTTCCAACAAGCATTCATTCCTCACACAAAATACAAGTGCCCACTATGTTTCTATCAGTATTTACACATCCTAAAATCTCTCAATCCATTTCCCCATCTTTAATAAACATCCTACTAAGGTCACAAACCCATCTACTTGTTCTAGTTTTCCCCCCATTTATGTATAAGTTAAAATCATTCACTCCATTTCCTTGTCAAACATAATTGCCCCATTCACACTGCTCCCTGCATCATACACTCTAACATTCTCTGCAAATTATTCCGTTCTCAGTTAACACAGCATCATCTGCATATAAAAGTACATGTATATTCATGTGCCCAAACCAACACTCGTCTAACATCATTGCAAGCATTCCTTATACATTTATCCATAAATACATTAAGCAACCTAGAGATGTCCTGTATCCTTGTCTTACCTCCACAATGTTGAATCATTCTCCAAGCATAATATTTATTTTAACACATGCTTTGTTTCCATCTTATACCTCTCTTATCACCGTCAGTAATTAATCTTCTACTCTATATCTTCACAATGCATTTCATCATTCAAGCTGATTCACTTTATCATGTATTTTATCTAAATCAGTAAATGAAGTTCTGAATATCACTACTTGTGGGCTGACCACATCTTCCTTGATTCCTTTGGGATGGTAGGCAGGACCATGAGTGATGCAGTGAGACTGTCAATATTTCCCAGAAGAAGGACATGGTGCTACTACCCTTGTAGGAGACAGTGGTGCACCCTTTCCTGAAGAAGCCCTCCTCAGATCCAACCTAGTTTGATAACTTCTACCCAGTCTCCAACCTTCCTCTTTCTAGGGAAGATTGTTGAGAAAGTGTTTGAGAATTTGTTACTGAAGATCCTAAAGAAAATGGATAACCTGAACCATTTTTGGTTTAGAGTTAGGTCTAGTCAGGGGACAGAAACGGTACTGGCCACTCTGGTAGAAAAACTATATGTAGATCAAGACGAAGAAGGACATTACTCTTTCTCTTCTCCCTCTTGATGGTGTTCAGTACTATTAGCCACGGTATCCTCCTTGACAACTTGCAATGGTTGTGAATTGAGAGCACTATCATTCAGTGTTTCTGCTTCTACTTGAATAGGTAGTTCTAGCTGGTAATCAGAGCAATAACAATTGATCCCTAGAGAACTCCAATATATTTTCTTGGTCTTAATTTTCCCCTTTAAATTATTTAACTTTTACATGAAACTGCTAAGGAAAGTTATTCATTGATTTGGGCTGAGATGTCATCAATATGTGGATGACAGCCAGTATATATTGCTATCTTTTAGGACCAGGTTGGAGAGATTCTAAACTGACTACAGGTTGTAAAGATCTGTCGGCCTCCTCATGAAATAAATCAGATAGAAATCATAACCAGACGACTTAATTCTACTTTATTGTAAAGCTACGTTGACAGAATCTTTCTCCTCCCATCTCCTTTCCAACCTTAGAAATTAGGGACAATCCCTTCTGAGCCTCTTGCCCTGCCCACTATCCAGCCACAGGCTATGCTGTCTCTTATCTACCATTCCCTTGGCAGTCCATCTTTGCCCGGTCTCCCAAGGTCTTTCCCACATACCAGCAAAGATGTCTTGAGAAGGGGCAGATCAGAGTTTTTTTTTCCCCAGAGACATTGAACTTTGTGTCAACATAGCTGGAGAGTACTTAGCTGAGGAAAAACTGATCTATGCAGCTATTAGAACTAATAGTCAATAACAGACTTTTCTCCTGTCAGAGCCATATATCACAGGACTCTACTTGTTGCATGATCATAGCCTATATAGAGTAAGGGCCATTTGAAGAAACACTTTCTTCAAACTGTCCTGGATTCTCTTATGACAATACTTGCTCATTCTTCTCATTTCAATTGCCCCCCTATAAGGTAAAGAGTTTCAATTAGCATCAGTTTCACAACTTCAGCAACTTTAAGAAGCGTGCAATTTAATTTCCAGAATTCCCCAGCCAGCATACTGCTTCAGTGAATTTCAGTGAAATGCACTGGTTCTAGGAAAGGGCTTCTAGCTTTTATGGAATAAGGGTTATACTGTAATAAAGGTGTGTGCAGCATTTTTATTAAAATATTACTCCTCCTGTTTATTGAGTAAATTCTAAATTCTGGTCAGGAAGAGAGCCTATTTCTTTTTCCTTTTCTTTTAATCTGACTTTGCTAATAAGCTCTAAATAGACACACAGTGTGTGGTTATTGAGCAAGGGAATGATGGAATCTATTAACTGCTGAATACAAGAGAATGAGAAGACTAGTGTAGTAGAGTGTTGAACTGGAAATGGAAGTGGATCAACATTACCACTTGATCATGGAGATCACTGAGTGACTTTAGACTTTGTTTGGATACAAGTACTAAATAAAACTACTCCCACCACAATTCCTTTTTTTCCAGCCCAACCAAACCTATATTGCTGTGACAATAAAAAGAGGAGTGAGCTTCATATCTATTCACTTGAACTTCTTGGAGGAAAGACAGGATGTAAATGTAATACATAAATAAATGAATAAATAAAATGCAGGTTGTTTGTCTATTGCCAGGTAGATTTGGGGAGAAGTTTTTAAGCAAGAATGGTTCAAGAATGAAACCAATTACTGGGGAGCGACTAAAAACTCACTTTTGCTGGAAATTTTCAAAACAAAAACTAGATTGTCATCTGTTAGTTGTGGATGTCTTGTGCTTAGATACTGCACCCAACATGGAATTGGCCTAGTTAAGTTCAACTCTATGTTTCCTTGATTAGTGTCTTCTGACTCAATGATAATGCTGTAAAGTTTGTCCCACTTTGGCACACCCAAGTCTTCTTGCAAATAGGAATATTCTTTTATCCAAAAACTAGCTTATACCCAACTGTCTTAATACAATATTGGGCAGCCTAGGAACTTGAATATGGCTGCAAGGCAACACTGTCATTCAAAATTGACACATTTGTAGAGAACTGGCTATGTTAAAAACAGCCTTTGTGCCCTCTAGACATGATGGAACGAGCAATATCTGAAGGGGAAGATGTTTAAAAAAGTAATGGTGGTTGTGATCACACACAATCAAAGCATGTCTGCATCAACACTGCATACACATACAGAGTGGAAGGGCTTTGATTCCATGGCTGAGACTATCATTTTGATTCTTTTTATTTCCCATATGAACATCCCTGCTGGCACTCCAATAAGACATCTCTGCTGTTCCAATGGGCAGATAAAGCAATTATTTGCATGGAGATGCAGACACTTAAAGATGCCCAGGCTAGACTGCCATTAAAAAAAAAGGAGGACAGCCTCTTGAAAAGAAAAAACCTATCCCGCCAGAAAGTATGAGAGCAGCAGTCATAAAGGCAACTTGCTGCACAGCACTTCTCAACTCTCCAATCCCTGCAGGAAGCAGGCCTTCCATTGCACAGCGTCTTACCTTGCAGGTCAGTAACCGAGTACAAACTTTCTTGGTTTCAGGATTCACCACGCCACATTGGCGGTTTAAATCACATTCTTTCCCTGTGGGAACAAACACAGAGTTAGATGCCAAAGCAAAAGTGCAGTCAAAGAGTCACATTCCTGCTCGTCCAGTGACAAGTCTCCCCTCCCAATAACCCATTTCCCTTTGATTTGTTAAGGCAGCCCCCTTATTGAAAATGCAGTACAAGAAGTCCTCAACTTACGACCACAATTGAGCCCAACATTTCTGTTGCTAAGTGAGAAAGTTGTTAAGTGAGTTTTGTCCCATTTTACGACCTTTCTTGCCACAGCTATTAAGTGAATCACTGCAGTTGTTAAGTTAGTAACACGCTTGTTAAGCGAATTTAGCTTCTCCATTGACTTTGCTTGGCAGGAGGTCGCGAAAGTTGATCACTTGACCCCCAGAACACTGCAACCGTCACAAATAAGAGTCAGTTGCCAAGTGTCTGAATTTTGATCACGTGACATGGGGATGCTGCAATAGTCGTAAGTGTGAAAAACAGTCATAAGTCACTTTTTTCAGTGCCACTGCAACTGTGAATTGTCACTAAACGAACTGTTGTAAGTCGAGGACTACCTGTATTTCAAAAAAACAAAACAAAACAACCATTGTTCACTTTTTGCTGTCAGAGGTGCATTAAATACAATTCTTTATGTAAATGAATGGCATGTCTCATTTTGTATTTTGTATATTTATTTTCCCGCTCATCTTTGTTTTATTTTATGGGTCAGCCTACATGGAGTCATATCTTTTGGGCACAATTGGTGTGACATCTTTTTTGCCTTGGCCCAGAATTGTGATCATATGGCATTAACTGAAAAGAGAAATCCTTTGAGGGTTGGGGAAGACCATACTCTTTCCCCCCAAACTCACTTATTCTAGTTGCTAAGTAGCTCACATCACATATCCTCCACGTAATCCTATAATCCCAGTGCTTAAAAGTGAGCTGATACAGTAGTATTTCCCTCCCTTCCCATCCACTCAGGTGCTTTTGGGACAAATGCTCAACCTCATGGAATTAAACCGGACAAACTGGTTTTGCACAGTAGATACACTGGTTTTGCAAAAAATTCCAAAGTGGTTATGATACACATCCTTTTTCTTTTGACAAAGGATGAAGTGAGAAAGGTGATAAATATACATGGAAAGAGGCTTCTAAGCTGGCATCTTAGAAGCTTTATTCCCTCCCTTCAGGATTACTAAGGAAGCAAAAAGGTTGCAAAGAACTTTCTTTCAACTTTGCCCTATGGCCTAGGTAGCAACCCACTCTTCCTTACAGATGAAATGAGGAATGGATTTATGGGAAATGTTTTGCTTAGGAAATACAGCTACCAAACCAACTTTCTTTTTTACAATACTAACCATTAAAAAGACCCTATTATGTAATCATTCCCGATGGTTCGACTATTTATTACATTGCCTCCAGCCAGAAGATTACACAATGAGAAAGGCAAGACTTACGAGATATTTTCTTCAGAGATTTTACAGCACCCGATTCTTTCTCACTCAGGCTAGAAGCATTCGCCAGTTTCCTGTTCAAGGTGTCAGCCGTTATTATGGAGGTGCTGCCAGCTTTGGCTGATGTCAGAAGTTCTTTTGGTGACGTCAGTAAGGAAGGTTTGCCTAGAGCCTCTTTTGAGTTAACCGAAGACTGTTTGGGAATGGCAGTGTCAAAAAGCAGAGGGGGAGCCTTGATTCCATCCCCATCTGACTTTGGAAGGCTGGAGATCTTCTCTAGATTTACTACAGGCACGAACAAGCTGGAGGACAAACAGCACACATTGTTTTGAGGTTGATGTCATAGGCAATCTTCTGAACTGTATTTCATCTAAATTCCCAAAGAAAGTAATTTGGAGGCCTTGTAAAGACCCTCATGATGGTTGGCGTTCTACACCAGCAGATTCTTGCAGCAGCTTCATTCACAAAGCTGCCTTCCTCATGTATTAGCATTATATTTATGAATAAAAAAGAAGGATGTAATCATTGCATGAGAAGGCTGCCCAAATAGAAAGGATACAGGAGAAAGTAGAAGAAGCAAAGACACGAAAATGAAGCTCAGCTTCCAGGGATAGTAAAACAAGAATCTGTGAAAAGTGGGAAGTACCAACATTGATAACTTCATGAATGATTCCAGCACCTAGCAACAGTCTTCTAGTTCACTTTCAGCCATCAAACGACCAAGCCAAGAAAATCACTTTAGAACATTTGTCACCATACCTCACCTTTTAGTAAATACACTCCATTTTAAATACACTAACTAAACATTTGCCATCACACCTCACCTGTTAGTAAATATGCTCCATTTCAGTAAATACACTCCGAAACCAAAATGGGGTCATCTGAACCCAAGGGAGCAATCATATCTTCTCATTAGACTTCAAAAAAATTCCAAACACTGTTATCTTGCTAATGGAATTCAACCGTAATCATTAAGCTTCCATTTATAAGGTAGAAAACGGATTGATTATTGTTTTGACTGTACATTTTAACTGCTGCGTGCTAGCTTTTCCATATGTTACATTTTCATTAGCATTTGTAGTTAAATAAAATTAATTAGTTAATATAAAGGAGTAACAGGAGTATCAAAATGGCATGAAGGGAGTACATAGTATTCCTTTTTTGCATCATTAATAATTGGTTTATTTATTGCTCTGATTTCTTTTGGAGTTGCACTTAGTCAATGTTTAAAAAATCATCTTTTTAGGAACTATCTGTGGCAAATGGGACTATAAATGTGTATAAAACTAAGAGTGTATAAAATGTTTTGTCTGATCTATTTCAATCTCAGAACATCCTAATCAGGTGTGAAACTCTCAAGTGCAAAATGAGCTGTTTCACACTCAAAGCATAAAGAGTTCACAGGGAATGGAATAGGATGGGATGGGATGGGATGGGATGGGATGGGATAGGATAGGATAGGATAGAATTACAAATCTTCAAAGAAAAAAATCTTACTCTTATATTTGCATGAAATATTAACCTTAGAGAACAATATAGATGAACCCTAGAAATGCTTGAAAACTTCCTGTGTTATCTCATGAAATATTTAAGTTTTATTCTATATTCATTTATTCATTTGTTTGTTTGTTCATTTGTTCATTCAATTTCTATAGCTGAGTAGTTCAATTTCTATAGCTATCCCAAAGGGGACTGTTTTCTCTTTCTTACTGCACTTCAAGCAACCAACATATAGCTAGGATTGCTTTCTTCAAAGTATGCCTGAGCTGAGATCTTCACAAAGAGAATGGTTGGATTTATTACTCACAAAGAACCCCAGCCAGACCCTCTTACCATAGGTTGTCCTTCGGCATCTTGTCTATCTTCTCTGGCATATGCTGGGTTTGATTAAAGAAGCTCTGGGATTTTTCCCTCCATGATTTGGTGGATCCATGACTCCCACTAACAATGGGCCGCCCATTGACAGCATGGCACTTCTGCAAATTGGATGATGGCTGCACCCGACCACAGAGTTTGCTGAGAGGTCCATGACGTCTCTCTATGTGGGAATAACAATGCTGTTAGCCAGAAAGCTTGGCTAGCCAGTGAAGGAGCCTGTGAGGCAGCAACCAGACTGCAAATTGCAGGTCTGCTTGGGTATGAAGTGGAATAGGTACAACAGTAACCCAGGGTCTTTAAAAAGCATATTTTCCATAATTAACCCGTTACTCTATTATAAATACGTTATGATTCCCAATCTCTTTTATCAGCCATTAACAGAATAGTTCTCCTCCCAAAGCTACTCAGGGATAAAAATAATGCAAACAACATTTTAAAAATGTAATAGATACTTTAGCCTGATCAGTCACTTCCCAGTCAAAACTGAATCCGTGGATCACAACAGGCCAACTAAATCAGAGAGAGCTGATGCAATTCTGTATTTCATTCCAGTCAAAAATTATTTAGTTTCCACTGCAAAATTCTGGATCTTTCCTTTTCTAATCTACTCATCATCCCACCTGCAACTTGATTTTATATATACAATAGTGCCCCAGGAAAGACCTTTTGTTACTAAATTTGAATTTTCACCCAGAACCTATAGAGCCAAAGTACATGACAACATCTAGAACTGAGTCTGGAGCTCCCAAAATTCAGAGGCACATTTGTACAAGTCTCCGGTTTACCAAATCACATTTAAAGTCTCTCCCTGTTCCACAGTATAACACTTTGCTAGTATTATATTGTGTTTTCAAGTCACTTCTTATCTTGACTTCTGATTATTATATGGTTAAATCCATATTGTTTTCCTAACATTTTTTTTTTAAAAGAAGACAGATACCATTGCTTCTTTCCCCAGGGCAGAAAGAGAATGAGAGCCCCAAGGTCACCCAGCTGGCTTCATCCTAAGGCAGGACTAGAATTCATAGTCTCCCAGTTTTAAGTCCGGTGCTTTTAACCACTGCATCAAGTTGGCTCTTTTTGCTGGCAACCCTCAAAGTGCGCCTTCCCAAATTGTCCCAGATAGTTTTGTCAGAGCTGTGAGACGGAAAAGAGGTTACTCTCTCTTTCCTGTTTGACAGGGAAGCATAGTCAATAGCTGTGTATAGCCATCCATGGGACAACAGAAGACAAACCCTATACATTTTTCTTTGTGTGGCTGCCACTAGCAACATATATGGGATTATTCTGTCCCTCTAGGCATGATTCGTAAAGCCTAGGAGATAAATACATAACAGAAATAAACATGGTATTTCTTCCATCATGTAATTCAAAGTGATATATGTGGTTGGTCCATTGAAACACTGAGCAGATCCAAGCTATCTTGCTTCAGAAAGGATACTGCCATCACGTGACTTCTGCTCACATTCTGGATACCTCTGTCATTCTATTCACCCATTTGCCTCTTCTTTGCCAACAGGCTAAATTACAACTTGCCAAGTCGCCAGAGGGCTTCTAATTTAGACCCTTCACTTGGCTTGCCCCAACTCTGAACAGATTTTGGTAGTGAGCAAAGAGATTTTGATAATCCTCATGAAATGATTACTTCCCCTCATCTCCCTTCAGGCAACAATCCAGCTTTGGATAAAGGTAAGCAATTCACAGATGATTGCTAAAGGAAATTTCTTACATTTAATTTCCATAGCTGAATTTTGAGATCACAAACGGAAAAACAGCTAAAAAATGGCCAAACCTCATTTTATTTCTAAAAGTTAGAATTTGGTAGGAGACAGCAATACCAGCTGGGAAGGAGAGGAGCTGCAATGCCACTTGCAAAGCATTAGACAGAAAAGGGTCAATCAGGTGTACAACTCAAGCAAAGTACTACTCTAGCAAATAATGTCTTTTACCATTAAGGATGGTTCTATTAGATGCACATAATTATTCATATATCTTTCATACATATATTGCAGAAGTTATGAAGACATGCAGGTCTGGCCACTTTTTAGCTGCCTCCCAACCTTGGGGTGTAAGTAGCAAAATATCATCTCGGGAATGACCCTAATATGATCAGAACGTATCCTTTGTTTCCTGACTACTATCTTACCAGCCATCTCCTTGCTCATTGAGAAGCAATCCTAAGAAAGAGGGACTTCCCTAATTTGCAGGGAGGAAACCAAAAAGAGGGCCTTTCACTCTAGGCACCACCATCACCACCTCCATCCCCAGGCAGCAGCACTACTCCCAAGCACTCCCTGAGAGGCTACAGACATTCATTTGGCATGTTGGCTGCCTAGCTTACCGCAGTGCTTCTGAAAGGCTTGAGGTTTGACCACTTGGCCACAGTGGTTACACACCACCAGGTAGAACTCATCATGAGCTGGGCAATGACCAAAGATAGACATGTCTGAAAGGACAAGAGATGCGAGTGATGAGAGCACACTCAGGGAAGAGGCCCATGTCACCCTCTCAATTTTGCAGTCCAATTTTGAGCAAACCTATGAGCAAAATGAGATGTTCAACCTATCTTGAAAGCGCAGGTTTAAGTCGGGAGAACCTGGGACTCTCTCTATGCAGCTGAGCTACAGCTATTTAACACCCCACACCACTCAACTCGCTGATGGAAATGGTAAGAAGTGGTAATTCAGCAACACCTGGACAACCACAGAGTCCCTCCCCCCTCTTGACTTAAAAGAACAGAGAGTGAGACACAGAGCTGAGAAGAAAAAGCTGTATTTTTGTCACAATTATTTCATACACTAGCATTTCTTGGGATTCTTTGTATGGCTACAAGATGGAGCAGCCAATGCTTGCAAGGTACATTGTTCAGTTATAATCAATAATTGTTTATATCAAGTCAGGCCACTGGTCCAGCTAGCCAAATGGTCTTGGCTATAACTGGCTAGTCATCCCACAACAACAGGAGTTGCAAGACTGGATAGCAGAGCCCATACTGTACTCTGTTGCTCAGTAATAGAAGCACCAAATTCTTAGTTGAAAGACTATATGATCAGTAGCTTAAAGCGACATTCCCCAACTCATCACCTCTCAGTTTTGACTATCCTGATAATACCAGCCAATAATCATGTATGTGGAAGATATTAGGTTGAAAAAAGACAGATCTAATGCTTGAGCACCAAACTAGGCATTCCAATCTGTATGCAATTATTTTATAGGTTACTAACATTTAGGTTGATATTTTCACAGGCAGCTGTTCAATTTAGAAAACTGCCAGTGAGTGATGTGGCCTCCATATCTATTCTGGAGATTGCCTCTCCCTGCTAATGTGGGCACACATGTTAAAAAACAAAACAAATGGCTGTCATATGGCAAAGGGGGTTCTCACTTGCTGTCCTGTGCTCTGTAACGTTGGCAGCAAGTAGCCCCACCTCCTAGCACAGCTGGGGCAGCAGAAGTGGAAAACAAAGAGTCACAGACAAGCTAGAAAGCAATGAAAAGACCTAGGGCAGCAGGGCAGGAAAGAGAGGAAAGCTGCCAAAGAGGAGGGAGGGACAAGGCCCAACTAATTGCAGACTATCCAAGGGCTTGGCTGGTTCAAAGTGATTGCAAAAGTCAGACAAAGCACAGCAGAGGTTCATCTGGACATTATGGCTTGGGTGTCCAATATAATTCACATTTCCAAAGGTCTGCTAGAGAAGCAAAAGGGGCTGTATGAAGAGTTTGGGGTATGAACAATCTCATCTGGAGAAATGATTTCAGTTCCTGATGTCATTGCTGATGTCAACATTCTTACCTTCTAGCGCAGTGTTTCTCAACCTTGACAATTTTAAGGCATGTGAACTTCAACTCCCAGAATTCCACAGCCAGCAATGCTGGCTGTGGAATTCTGGGAGTTGAAGTCCACATGCCTTAAAATTGTCAAGGTTGAGAAACACTGTTCTAGCGGGACTTTAATCTGTATCTGTATTCTTCCCTACTCTAGTAAAGAACAGAAATTCTTTAGAAACACATGTGTACACACACACACACACACACACACACACACACACACACACCCCAAACGGAAAGAGAAAGTTGTCTGATCTCTTGGCAGAGTACAGGAAGTTGGTGACTCAGGGCATACTTGTCCAACTATTAATATTAAGAGATTGGATTTGGATGAGTTAGATTTGATTTTATCTCTTCTAGCATGAGTTCTAGCATAGTTTTCATTTAATAACATTTGTTTTGGAATGTACTGGTTAAAATATTGAATTGATGGACAGAGTATGATTGATATTTGAGGTCAGAAAAGAACAGTCTGAGAACATATTGGGCCCTTCCCTGCGGCTTTGACTCATTTGCATGAGTCATCTGGAGTCTCTATAAGTCTGTTTAACTTCAGTTTAAGAAATGGCTGAGATCATATAATATGAATATAAGGGAAACTATGGACAAATGATCTTTAGACAAAATATAGTGGGAAGTCAGAGGCTTTTGCTTGGGACTCATGAGACTTCATCTTATTAGAAGCCATAGAGATGGAACCATAACAAAAGAGACTTTGAAACTAAACAAAGCATGGCTATAGAATCTGAATAGTTTAGGTTATCTCAAATCTCTGGAAAGATCATATTAAGTGTTTGGTCAATAGAAGAGCTATAGAAACAAGATGGGAAGATTCAAGACAAAAATCTACAAACCGATTCAGATATCAAGGAAGATATATCCTCAAGACTAAGCTTCCCCTATATTGATTTCCTAATAAATTATAGGAGCATTCCTTCTTTTTATCCTAAGATATGGCAAGGTTCATGCCATAATTAGGAAAAATCCATCATTTTTTAAATGGGTAAAACATCAACACTCCCTGAAATACAAGAATATAATCATGGAATAGGACACTTTTACCACTGCTGCCATCCATGATGTAGCAAAGCAGAAAATGCCAGTATCAAAGCATTTGTCCAGGATTTGTTCTATGCATTCTAACTCTTCCCTTCTCCACAAAGAGAGAAGTAGAGTTGGTTGTCATGATGCAGCAAACCCTATTGTGGCCCTCACTCAAAGTCATTATGGACATCTTACTGCTTCATGGGCAAGCAAACCCACAGTCTTCTGTTTGCAGAATTGAAAAATCTGTATAGGCTAAATTAAGGATCACCTGCTGTGTAAAAATGCAGTAATTACCATTCCAGACAGTGGAGTATACAATACTTATAGCTATATTCATCCCTTTCTTTTTGCAGATCATTTACAAATCCACAAGTTTGGAGTTTGGAGCAAAGGTCTCTACAGCGCATGTTTCACCAGAGAGTTTGAGGTCTTCTTACCTTCTTTAATGAGGGTCATTGCATCAATCTTCTTTCTCACATTCCTACTGTTTTCTTCCAGATCGGACACTAGGCAAATTAAAAAAAAATTGTTTCCATCAGTCAAAATTAAATCTACTGAAGATATATTATCTGTCAATGCTAACAAGAACTTATGGCTTCCTGATACATTAGAATGGA
Organism: Crotalus tigris; assembly: GCF_016545835.1. Lineage (NCBI taxonomy): Eukaryota > Metazoa > Chordata > Lepidosauria > Squamata > Viperidae > Crotalus > Crotalus tigris. The sequence goes on along the minus strand of NW_024100417.1, from coordinate 2,496,091 downwards.
CACTTTCTACCCCTTAAAGTTCAGCTCAAAGCATGCTCAGTTAGAATTACTTCATACTATATAGTAAGGCTTACTAGAGTATGCATGGTTATGTCAGTAGGTTGAATAGGCTTACAACATATTTCAAGACAAATAAGTAGCAAAAGGAACTTCCATCTCATTTACACATCACACCTTCTCAAACTTGCCATGGAGCACTCTGCAATTACATTGTGTCCAAGTACTGTACTGAAGAAATCCATCTGCAAACAGGTAAAACAATATCTCTATTACATTTGCAATTGAATAGTTTTTTTAATTAGCCCCCTCCCCTTCAAAAGTATATGAAATTGATTTGATGAAAATTATTACATTTGTCTGCCACCTTGCCTCCAAATGAACTTGAGCAGGGGATTGTGTAAGGGTTGCCTTATTTTTATGTTCGTAACAACCCTGTGCAAAAGGTAAGCTAGTTTGCCCAGGGCCACCCTGAGCTTTATCGAAGATAAGGAGTTAATTTAATAACAGCAATAATAATAGCAATTCTTAAAGTTGCCAAGAAAATAAGGGTCCCTAAGAATCAGCTCTGCTAATACAGCAGATGTTCTTCAGCTTCTGCGAGCTTATAGTAGTGGACATGCTGAATCTCAGACTTCACTGCCTGCTGTTTCAGCAGAATTGCTCTGCCAATCTATATAAATCAAGAGGTGTGTGGAAGACAGTGACAAGCATACAGCTCCACCCATGAAGGCTTTGCAAATTATAACAATGTGGCTATAAGGGAAGAACATGATTTGATCATCTCCTGTGGTAAGGTTTCATTTGAAAATTATTTTCTTTTTCATTTTGCTTTCAAATAGTCATCATCCACTAGTATTCAACAAACAGGTATGTAAAATGAATATGAATATGAAAGAGGTATGCTTGTATCACATGAAACAATAATATGTGTATATAATCTATGCACTTTTTAGGATAAGTATCTCTATTCTCCTAGCAGTCAAACCAGGCTTCAAAAATAAATGCCTTAAGATGGACTTCAAAATGGAATTCCCAAATTTCAAGGCAAATAAATGCTGCTGGATTTTAGCCATGGAATCAAAATTTCGCTGATATTGAATTACAGTGGTGCCATGTTGTAAACCAGAATACTCTGGTTTCATTACAGTGGAAACATTTTCTTACCACACTGTGCATGTAGTTGTACTAATATGTGATCTCCTATCCAATCCCCACATGTACATGAAGAATCAAATAAATGAATTTAGGACCACTCTTTCTTCTACTATTTCCCACCTGGGAATCTCTTTGCACTACAGAGACAGTCATGAAATGCCCATAAGTATTTAGCAATGCAGGTAAGATTCAATAATGTGACTTCAAATTAACAGTGTGAATGTGTCACACAGATGGTCATCAGGATCAGACCCCTGACTTTACTAAGACATAATGCTCTGTATCTAATACATTTCACACCAGAAAGATAAGAAGTATCTGTTAAAATGCATCAATTGTGTCAACATCAAAACAGAAGAAAGAAATTCAAAATAGTTAATTTTTTTTTAAAAAAAATCACAGGATTAGGGCAAAAGATGGATGCTAAATAAGTAAATAAAACACTCTGACAGAGAGCTGCGAGCAAGGGAAATTTATAACTTGCTTCTAAATCCCTGAAAATACAGGAGCCATTACAGAAACTCTGCTGGATAGGGAAGTACATCAGATATTACATGAAGGCACTAACTCTATCAAGATAAAGGAGGGGGAAGGGAGAAGCTTAACAATATAAAAAGCATCACCAGGGACAGCTCCTCAGACTCTCCCGCCCCTTCTGGAGTCTGCTGTCAGGTTGCACTTGAGAAAGTCAAAGAGGCTAAAGGCAATGCTCCCAAATGATTCCAAGGACAAAAATCACCAGAGGCCAAGATATCCATCCACCATGTTCATATACTTCCAACCTGTCCCTCTCACAAGGAAAGGCAAACAGAGCAAAAGTCACAACAGAATGGAGGAGGAGGAGGAGCATGGAGACACTGAATCAGGATGTCAGGGATCAGGTTGGTAAGAGAGGAAAGCAAAGGCAAGGAAATTCTAGTGGGTAATAATTTAGTGGCCAAGTCAACAGAGCAGAAGAAGACAGAAGGAAGGTGCAAGGAACGTGAAACAGATGGATGGGCAGGAACCAGTTTCAGTGGCCAAGGCAAAGATCTGAATAAAATGGAATAACTTGAGGAGAAGGAAATCCAGAGAAGCAGCAGAGCTGGAAGTAAAGCCAACACAGATTTCTGAAAACACTTTAGAAGAGCTGGTTGAGAATCGGCTATAAGGGGATTGAAAGAATAAAATCAATGCAAAATATTAGCTGGCTGAATTTAAAGGGCAAATGTGAACATTTAGAGAAAGAAAAAGCAGCATGTCTAGAGTGACCCAGGAGAGAATTCAAAATCAGCAAGGTATTTTGTGGCTTGTAAGTGCCACAGGAGCATATCAAAGCATGGAATGCTATTCTGGAGAAAGTAGAAAAAGTGATTGTAAAAGAATCAGAAGAAAGAATATTCAAATAAACTGGGGAAAATTAAAGCAGGGCTCAAAGATCCTAATGGGAATTTATATAGACTGTTTCATACATAAATGTGGACTCAAAAACAGTAAAGATCAAAAGTCAGGGAGAATCGCGTGAATAGGGCATAAGTACAGTACCCTCATGTTAGACGGAATCAAAGCAAAGGACAGAACTACCTAAACTCTCTGTGTGGAAACTACGGGGAACAAAGATTCTGATTGATACCAAGACGATCACAGTATGTTCGCCTATTTACATCAGGCTCGACAGAGGAATCCATTCTAGGAATTCGGGAGATCTTGGGAAACCTGGTTTTGCAAAAAAAAAAAAAAAAGCATTCATCAAGCAAGAAGTTCCACGGCGCTAGGACCCGGCGGCTCCTTTGTTTAGGGCGGGCGAAGGGAGGGAGGGAGAGAGGGAGGGAGGAAGCTCGTCGACGACGGCGGCGGCGGCGGCGGCGGCAGAAACGGCGACTGAGAAGTGTCCCTACTTCCCCCCGCTGCTCCTCGCTGCCTAAGAGTTAACGAGCGGGATAGGCGCGCTCACCTGTCTCGGTAGTAGGCGGCCCAACTCTCTCCACCCAAGCACTCCAGCTCTGCCCCGCGAAGTCATCGAGATTCGGCAGCCGCCGATCCACAGCAGCCATTGCTACTGCTGCTACTACCGCCGCGCGTCCACGCACCGCCATCACCGCACGGGAACGCGCAACCCTCCCCGCCGCCGGCGGCATTTTGCGCATGTGCACCCTGCTCCTTGCACCACGGGAAATGTAGTTCCCGAGCTCGTGGCGATTTTCCTCTGCGCATGCCAAGGAAAGCGATGGAAACGAGAAGGACATGCTCGCTCATCCTTTCCACAGTTGTCCGTCCACCCCAGCACCCTACCTCGGCCTATAATTTTTAAGTAGTTCCCATTTTGAGGAAGAAAAGCTTCTACGTTTATGACATCCGTGCAGTAGAAGTCTTGTTCTAAGAAATAAGCACACGAGTAGACTCGATATAAGGCCTACGACAGCTAGGATTGCGAGATAGTAACCATCTCCAGGCGGAAAGAAACACGTTTCACCCATTCGTCTGTCCTTATCCGAGATTGAAGCAATATGAAGGAGAGAGAAAACTACTCTCTCCTTCCTTTACCAATGCAATTTTTTTCTTCTAAAGCAAGGTCAGCATATGATACATCTTTTCCTCATGATATAGCATGACAATCTACTGGTCATTTTTATTGTCCTGTGTGACACCTTTTTCTAGCATAAAGGAATGGTTTTTGAGATGGAGCGACTGTTCCCCGTATTACAAGACAGGATATAATAGACAGACCCTGTTCTGTACTGTAAATCCGTTCTCTAATCATTTCAACTGTAGAGGTGATTTTGTTTTGTTGTTGCATTCATCATTCTGCCACAACCCAAGATTTCATTCAGATCAAGTCACTATAATTTCAAGTTTTATCAATATATATCACATTATAAATATATGCTTTACACTTAATTATTCTGAATCTCTTTTACCATCTCATTACCCATTTATCCAGTCTGGAGAGAATTTTTAGAAATACTTTAAAGTCCAATTGGGTATGCCATGTTTTATTCTTCTAAACTATCCACCAAGTTTTTTGCTGTTCATCTCTGTTCTAAATACTTTAGGAACAAATTACATAATACAAGTAGTCCTCGACTTAACAATAGTGAGTGTTTGAAGATACAGCAGCGCTGAAAAAGTGACATGACTGTTTTTCACATTGACCGTTGCAGCATCCCCATGATCATGTGATCAAAATTCAGATGCTTGGGAACTGACTCATATTTATGATGGTTGTAGTGTCCCGGGATCATGTGATACCCTTTTGTGACCTTCTGACAAGCAAAGTCAATGAGGAAGTCAGATTCACTTCACAACCGTGTTAATAACTTAACAACTGCAGTGATTTACTTAACAACTGTGGGAAGAAAGGTCGTAAAATGGAGCAAAATTCACTAAATCGCTTAGGAACAGAAATTTTAGACTCAATTGTGGTCGTAAGTCGAGGGCTACCTGTAAGTAGTCTTCTAGTGAGAGCCACTTGGGAGTGGTGGTTAAAACACCGGCCAGAAACTCAGATCCTGAGTTCTAGTCCTGTCTTAGAGACAAATTCAGCTGGATGGCTTTGGGCCAGTCATTCTTTCTTAGCCTTAAGAAGCACACAGTGGTAAGCTACTTCCCAAATCTTGCCAAAAAAACTGCAGAGATTTTTTCCAGGCGGTCACTGGGAATCAAGACTAAGCTGACTTGAGGGCACACACACACAAAAAAAAAAGTCTGAGGGGTAGATAAAATTTTTATATGTAAAAAAGGAGAGACACTCCATAAAAACATAACATTTTATATTCTAAAGAAGCAAATCCTAATATTTGCTATACTATACAGTACGATTAATAGTTAAATGCAATACAGATTTCTAAATAGAAAGTCCCACATATGAAAGTCTCTGCAGTAGAATAGTTGTTCAAATATAGAAGGAATTATGCAACCAATTAATTTCTTAAATATGTGAAAATCTCCTACCCAAAAGAGAACTGCTACTATATGTGAAGACACCTTGAGGAATAAATTGAATTGAAGATAACAATTACAATTATTACCTGACCCTCCCTTTTTTAAATAATTGCTTCCATTCTGCCACTATGAAAAAGTTACACTCAATAAGATCTAGAACATTCTTCAATATAGCTTTTCAAAACTGTAATTCTATGCACATTCAACTTACAGTAAGGATAATGAACAATATAATGGGACTTTGAACAAGCAAGCATAAACTAAGCTGCAAGAAAGGTTTATTCGTATAAGACGTCCATGCATTTTTTTATGCTTGGAGACTGAAGATATTTACAGGAGGTATATACAATAATTTCCCATGCAATATTTCCATTGCAGCAAGTCACTCACTGCACCCAGCAAGCTAAATCAAAATAGGACAGCCAATTATGTTGCAAGAACTCAAGAGAGGTGAGGAGGATAGAGAAGCAATGAAGATGACCTCAGATCAAGGCCCTCATTAGCACTTCCAACCTTAATACATTTGCTTTGAAGTTGAGCATTTAAATGGAACTTATTTTAGTCTCAATTATGTGGAATTGCAGCCTGAGTGTCTGCCAAGTAAGGCTTGCAAGTGCTGAAATCACCATTCCCCTTCATCCTGTGTGGGGAAGAGTCTGCTCTTCAGAGAAACAGTCCAAGTAGGCTATTCTTGAGAGCGCTAGAGCTCAGCTGGTCTGCATCTTCTGTCACAGTGACAAAAAGCTCCCTTGGGCTTGAAAAGAATTGCAAGCTAGGAAGCCCTTGAATCCCTAGAAGCTTTTCCGTTGCTATACAAATGCCCTCTCTCCATTTGTGGATCAATATCCTGTGTGCCAGCCAGCATCCTCCTGTCCAGCCTTTACAGTAAATTCATCCATCATTTTGTTCTTTTCCTAATGAATATTTTCTCCCTTTAAAAGCTGTTGCTAAAATCTCCAAACAGCAATATTTCTCCTTCAGGATGTCACTCTGCTTGTGGTGCATTTTAATAATAGAATTTGTTTCTACCTTTGCTCATATAAATCTCCCTTTCTGAAACCCACCCTGCACAACCTTTATTCCAATTGTTGGAGATATAATAACACCAACGCATTTCTGATACATTTCTCCTATGCTATTTGGTGCAGTTATGAAACTAAAATGTGAAGTAGCAACATTACTTTATGAAGAAGGCTTTCTGGCTTCTTTGAGAAAGGGACCATTCTGGAGCTTCACCATCTTGTCTAGTTAAAAATGATAGTTTTATATTTTGTGTTATTCTGTTAAATTAGAATTAGAATTCTATTCTCTTAACAGAATCTGTTAAAGATACTGGAATTGGTACAAACGTTCATTTCATTTACCTGCAGTGATGACTGCACTAAAGCTGCAGGCAGTACTAGGAGTCACATCCCTTGAGAGAGCAGTCTGCTATTTTTCTGGCACCAGGGATTGGTTTTGGAAGAAAATTTGTCTTCCAGGGACCGGGGTGGTATTGATTTTGCATGCAGCCTAGATCCCACATATGTGCAGAAGCGCTTGCGCAGCTCAATTCCTAACAGGCCATGGACCAGTACCAATACTGGGTACAGACCCAGTGGTTGGGGATCCCAGCCTTAAGAGATACTTTCCAAGTGTTAGTCAAACATTAGGAAATAACCAATGATTAAAAGCCAGATTAATAAACAAACCTACATTAGCATCTGTAAGCTGGTATAGACCTTTACTGATGATGAAAAGATAAAAGATAAAACATTGGAGTTTGTTAATTCGGGAAGAAAAATATCATTCAGAGATTTGATAGTTTATGAAATGATGATAAGTAAATAAAGTATGTGAGTATAAGTCATTACTCGCCCCCCCCTTAATATTAAAATTAATGGTTGGTTAGTGAAATTGATAACTCATTTTGGACTATAGAAAATACTTTTTCAGGCAAAGATTTCAGCTTTTTTGAAAGATCAATCGCAGGAGAAGTATCTTCTGGTATGGAAAAGATGGATAAATTTTATACAATATAAGTATGATATAAAAAAATATTACTTAGCTTTTGAATAATTTATATTTAAAGTTTAAGATATTTTTTAGATATTTTTTTTCTTTTTCTAATTTCTTTTTTTTCTCTTTCTTTTTTCTTCTTTCTTGTTTCTTTTCTTTTTCTCTTTCTGTTTTTTAAGTATTGGTGTTAAAGTATTTTATGATTTGTTTAATTATTGTAACCAAATTTGTATATGGTTCATTTGTGTTTAAAATTTTTTCTTTTAAATTTTAATTAAGCCTGTATTCAGCTCTGGGAAGGTTGGGGGAGGGTCGGAGTGGGTTGGGAGGGTTGGGGGAAGGGAACTCTTTTTTTGTAAAATTTTAAAAAATTTCAATAAAAAAAAAAGAAAATACTTTTTCAGACAGAACCTAGCAAATTTCTAAGATTTCTTCCTAGAAAAGGTGCAATGAACAGATTTAAAAGGGGATTAAGTAAACGAATGAAATATATTGAGCAGTATTTTATTAAACAGTAATAGCATCTGTTACCGAGAATGAACTGTCATTTTATACACTGTTCATAAAGTTCACTGAAGCCTCTAAACAACCACTTTTGAGAAGAAGCAATTGGAACAATTACATCTCTAGTATTATGTAGCACCACCCTTCTGTTTGGAGAGGATAGGATAGGATAGGCTAGGATGGGAGGGGAGGGGAGGGGAGGGGAGGAGAGGAGAGGAGAGGAGAGGAGAGGAGAGGAGAGGAGAGAAGAGAAGAGAAGAGAAGAGAAGAGAAGAGAAGAGAAGAGAAGAGAAGACTTTATTTGGCCAGGTGTGATTAGATACACACAGAATTTGTCTCCGGTGCAGAAACTCTCAGTGTACATGCAAAGCAACAGAGTAATAATCACAATAATGATACCAATAAGAGGGGGTAGTAGACAAGATAAGAAGGATAAATAATAATAAAACAACAATAAAAACAATAAAAACAACAACAACAATAATGTCATACAACATGGGTGAATATACTTAGAAATAAGACAATACTGTAAGGATTAGGTGTTCAGCAGAGTGATGGCATGAAGGGGAAAAACAGTCCCTATGTCTAGTTTTGGCATGCAGTGCCCTATAACAATGTCCTGAGGGGAGAAATTGAAACAGTTTATGTCAGGATGTCAGGTGTCTGTAGATATTTTCTGTTTTTATGTAATGCCCAGTAACCCCAGCAGGCTCCCCAGCACATTACAGGGTAGGTGAGAGAGTTCCTGATTAGACTCTTCTCATCTGCAGTCTGAAAGAAATTCTCTTTACAGAAGACTTTGGAAACCTCAGTGCAGAATTCAAGTGCCAGTCTTTAACTGGAGCCTGCAAGTTGGCATATATTATCCACTGTGACTTTGACTTTATCTCAGTAGGTGGCAGTAATTTGCAAATCTTCAGGATTCAGAAATCAAGCAGGGTTGGACCCTATTACTCTCTTGAGTGTCAAAACACCAGGAATGAGAGAGATGGCTGTAGACTAAATAGGAAAACAACCTGGAAGATTATGGCAAATTCTTTTCTATTGTTCCCAAGAAAATGACATAGACAAGTTCATGTAATCACAGGAATCAAGCCTGACCTGAGATATCTTTCTTCTTTTTAACTTCTTATTTCTTACAGATTTTACCCATGTGTTATAAGGTTAAATTCAAATCAATAGGTTTGATCTTTAAAGGCCAACTCAAATGGCCTTTAAAAAAAATCAAACTGGGCTGAGTATTGTTGCTATTTGGATGATAGATCACCCAGGAAATCCTAGGGCTATGAACTACATTGGAAAGTTTTGTAAAAATCCTGGGGGGAAAAGCAATGCTCAACTACTTGCATGTTGTGGCTAATAAACTACATGGATAGTAGGCATTGAGTTTAAGCAGGGGTCCGAATTGTTTCACAAACAACTTCCCAACTTGCCACATAAACTGATCCAGGAACTAGGACTGACTTCTTGGACCTTTCTGATCTGCTGCTGCTAAATGGACAGCTTTTCTGAAATAGCATCCTTGGAAGTGTTTGCTACCTTCCTTGCTGCTTTTGTAATTATTTTAGAGAAAATTCTGGATGACATATTCAAAGAAGGCGTTAATATTGCTTTTGCCTGCTTCTCTATACAGTATATCATTATTTCATTTTGCTAGTTGTCATTACTCTACATTTCTTTAATAAATATTAGAAATAACATAACTAAATCCAGTTAGTTATGTTAAACATTCAGGACAACTAAGGAGATTTCTAGCCAGACAGTAGGCATACATTTCTGGATAATTAGGACAGTTAACTGATCGTGAAGAAAAGTATAGCGTTTCAAATACTTTTTTAAAAATCCATCTTGTATCTGCCTTTGAAAAACAATAGTTTTGCGTATCCGTTCTACATAAATACATCTTTCCTATCTTTTTATGTTAAGGAAGTGTCATAAATTACAACCAAAATGACATTCAGAATAAATTGTTTAGGGTTAATTAGAAAAAATATGGTAAGAGTGCAGTTCTAACTCCTTGCTTCTGATGACTAGAGAGAGGATCTAGGTAGGATTTAGCTGTTTTCAGGGTAGAAATAAGGAGCTCCCTGTACTGGAGGGCCCTCTTGTGCCTACGTGCTTGAAATACACAGAAGAAGGAATGTTATGGGTAATCAATGCAACTGAAGGGAGTTTGGCTGTCCTCTTCCCCCTCCTGCTTACTGTGACCGAATGTGACTCAGCTAAGATACTGAATCTTTTGCTTGTCGTCCCCAACCCAGTACTCTCCAGATACATACAGTGTGAATACACTCCCAATATTTTAAATGCCATATGAGGATAAAGCACATGGTCTGCCAAAATGAAAAGTTTGAGAAACATATTCTCAGTATTTTGTGCATATATTTGCAAAGTTCGCTTTATACTATACCTTAACAAAAAGGTTCTAGTAACCTAAAACTTAGTGGAAACAAAAGCCCCACTGTACAGCCTCTGTATTGTGCTTTGAGTTATTATTAATGTAGATTACATGGTCGTATTATATCTGAAATGTTCTGAATCTGCTATGTGTATTTCTAAGTTTTCCGTTTACTAAAGAGAACACTTCAAAATTTTATCAACATAGTTATTTTTCATGACCAAAGATATTCGTAGGCAATTATGAAAAGCAAAAACCGAAATGCATTGGGCAATTCTTATTGGACCAAGTTGGTTTAAAAGATGAGAGTTGCTATTGTCGAGAACTTGGAATGACAGTGGCATTTCTCCCCCTCCCCCATTAATTTGGTAGGCTTTACAGCATGCCGTTGTGCATAGAGGTCTTCACTTCATAATGATGAGCTAATTCAGTTAGCTGACCTGTTGTCTTTTGAGTGAGGAATATAGTTTATCAAACTGAATATAGACATTTGATTAGGGAGGCCGAACTTAAGATCCAGTTCAATTATGGATGCAACTGTGGACTGTGACATCAATACAATCTTAATCTTGGCTCTTAAATGGGAATAGAGCTGACTTAATACAGTAAGTATCAGAACACCTCTCTCATCACAATGCCAGCAGTGGCTCTTGTGTCCTCAGTTGATCTAACAGTTGCTTCCCTTGATGTCACCAAATCAGAATCAGTCTGGGTGGGGAAATTTTTCAGACTTCCATGAAAAACACCAGGAAGTAGATAATGCATCGTATGGCAGTGAGTCTGACAATATGCATGACATGCCTTGTTACAAATAATGGAAAGTGGCATCCTCAGCAGCATCTATATATGTTTCGATTTTAAATAAATAAAGAGCATGTTGTTTTTAGCATTTTTTAAAATGCAAAATAGGACTTTTCTTCACTTACCTGAATATGTTTGAGGTTATTAATCTCCAACTTTCCACATCCCTATCTTCCCTTTTCCACACTTCCAACAAGGTAAAAAGGGATTTATGCCTATGTTTTAAAAAATCAATACAATTTTTTGCTTTCCAATATTTTATGTTATTTTATTTTGTTGAGGTATCTTGCAGAATGAAAGGTCAAATCCCCCAACACTCATGAAATTCCATGGATGATCTTGGCCTTCTCTTTCTATTTCCTCACAAAACATTGTTTTAAGATCAGAATGAAAAAGCCTCCCAAGTACATCTCAATACAGTTCTTTTTTCAATGCCTTTTATATATATGCTTTGGATAGATTAATACAGTGATAGTGGTAAAGAGAGCAAGAAAAGGCTTCATTATAAACTAGAGACATGAGGGCAGACTGCAATCAACTGCAAGCCTATTCAATCAGTGGTTTATTATTATTATGGCTGCCATAAGGTCAGCCAGATATTTAGACTGGATTTGTTATTTTCATCCATTTTTATGTTGGAATAAATAATCCTATCTTTCAGATAAAACACATAGCCATGTTTTAAGTTCCTCAAATGTTCTTTACATGGTGAAATATGTTTAATTTGAAAAGAAGAATACAACAAGAATTTGATAGCACTCTTCTAATATTTCAGAGATTATCAATTAGAAGGCAGCAAATATTTAACTCGGTTGCCATAAAAAGGTATATTTTTAGTTGCACATTAGAAACAAATTGTTCTATTAAACTAGGTAAAAATGAAACAAATGACTCAGAGGATAGGTGGTTAGAAATTGGGCAACCTAAATAGATGCTCTTGTTCTGAATATTTTGGCAATTGTACCAAAATTTCAACTTGATGCTTTACAAGTATTTGACTATTTATGGAGTATACATGTATTCTACTAGAATAATTACTATTCAGTTAGGCATCTCAACCAATCACACTAAATGCACACAATGAGTACAGATCACATTGGGAATCTTTTTCATCCTTTCCACTTTGTAACCATAACATAATAGAGAAAATATATAACATAGGAAATAGTTTGACTACAAAATCACTTGCAAATTTTTGACAAAACATTTTTTTTGTTGTTTGCCTATTATATATTATAAGTTTAAAAGTCAGAAGAAACCACATACTGACAAGTATATGTATGTGAATATTTGTAAAGCTTGGCATATGCTATACCAGGTAGGCAACCTTGGCTTTTTTATGACTCCTGGACTTCAACTCCCAGAATTCCTGAGCCAGCATGGCTCAGCTTGGAAACTCTCCCTTTCCCCTCAGCATGGCTGGCTCAGGAATTCTGGGAGTTGAAGTCCACGAGTCATAAAAGAGCCAGGGTTGCCTATCCCTGTGCTACACCAAATAAAAAGATCCCAAAACAATGTTTATATCAATTAATCCCTAGAAAATAGCCAGTTTAGTAACATACAGTAGTCTTTAAGGCAATTATACTTAGGAACTAGATTGGACATAGATCAAAGGAAAACTGTAAGCATACAGAAAGGCTATAGTCCTTCAAAGTGAACTCTCAAAATATTTTATAAGAACAATACTAACAATCACTAGGAGAGTAAAAATATGCAATTTCATGTCATTAGAAGAGTAAAATGCCTGAGAAAGTAGGCAGAACTGATGCCCGGTATTCAATAATAAGCTATTGGTTGCTCCACTTTCAATAGAAATGTTTATTTTTTCCAGGACAGAGAAGATAGACATCATGAGCATCTTAGTTACACATCATTAACCACCATTTGCTAGACTGAATTTGTAGAAATGCTATGCTTCAACTTTCAAAAATCCAAAGGCAACAAAAGCAGTGGCCCTTCATTTTTCCTAGCATGTGTCATGCCCAAAATACAGCCTAAAAACAGTGAGTCAGTCATCTAGAATGACTTTGGATTCAATGTAATGGGTGTATCTGCACCTGCTGCCTAGTCAGCTGTTATACAGCTCTCTTCTGTGTTGGGTATAGAAGAAATGCCACATGTAACACAATTGTATTTATTTCAAATACAGAAGAAACCATATTTTAAGTCAGAAAGTGGCTTGCAGAATTTGCATGACCAATGGCATGCAATTATCATATACTTTTTAAGAATATTTACTGCCAAATGGGCAGCATGCACCATATTTGTTCCTGCTTACAGCATCAATTTACGAAGTATTGTTCAATATTTGCACAAATGTCAGATCAATTGGTATAAAATGGTAACACTTAGTAGCATGACATTGATTTTTATTAATTGAGGACCTTGGACAAATCTTTGCAAAGGTAGCAAGTAATCTGTAAGATCCAGAAGAAACAATCAAAGATATAAACAAGATGAAAGACACACATATCTAACTACATTTGTAGGTTCAGTGTTTCAGAAAAAAAAATATAGAAGTCCTTGAAATGAATAATTATGTAAACACACTATTAGCTAGAAGCTATTAGTCTAAATATGGACTAATCTGTTGATAGAAGCACACATAATGATTGACTACCAGAGAAATTCATTCCAAAAAGATAGTCAATCAGTTTTCTTTTTGTTTATAGTAACCCCTTTCTTCTTAAAAAAAAAAAAAGGGGGGGGGGCCCTGCAGGGCCAGTAGGAGACTACATATTGTAGTTTCAATGCCAAAATGCCACAGGATTTCCTAAAAACTATTATTGTGGTGAAGAAATATCAGAAATAAAAATTCAGGAAGAAAATGAAGTTTACAAAAAATACAAAGGACGCCTGCTTAATATGAAGGTCCCACACCTAACAAAGCACCAGTATTAGTAATATTAAGATTTCTTCTCCGTTTGCTGATAAAAGAAGATGTGGAAATAAGGGAAAATCCAAGACCAAACAAAATCTGATATAATAGACTTAATTCAACAGAGAAAATACTCATCCTTCCATACTCTGGCATCCCCCACCTTCCTAAAAGTTATTCCCTCCCCCCACTTAAGTGTAGGTCTATGGAATAAGAGATTTAAGGATTGAGCAGTGGAAATAGCTTGAGAATAGTTGATATTCTCAAAAGCAAGTTGTTTCTAATAAAAAAGATGGAGGAAAGGAAAAGGTTGATTTATTATACTACTCTTAATTTCTGGCAGTCTTGTTCTTTACCTAAGAAACATCCAGAGATGCTAAACGCTTCCTTAAGAATTTCTCATAGCAACTTGGATGATTAGGGTGGCTCATCTCACCATCAAATGTCCCAAAGATGCTTTTTCAAGAGGCAACTGGACTTTCTTGTTTTTGTTTGAAGATGAAGCTTCTTGGGTGAGAAGCAAAATGTCTTCAAAGAAAAACAAGAAAGTCCAGTTGCCTCGTGAAAAAACACCTTTGGGACAACCATGACCTGGATGACTGAAAATCTCCACAGACATAAGCCAGCAGAAGGGTGTTGCTAATTGCGGCCAAATGGGAGTTAAAATTGAGATATGAATTAGTATACATTAGTCGACTGATAGTCAATTCCAAAAAGGAAGCATTAACAACTTCCATTACAGAGGATCTGAAGGCCATTGCTAAGTTATGAGACAAAGATTTTGAACAATATCATAAGTTATTAAAAAAAAATCCATCTGCACTCTGCATGTTTCTCAGCCAAGCTTGGGCTGTCTTAAATTCAGGTGAATGGAATTCGCTTGCATTCTCAAAAAAGTTCATATGGTGAAATGTTTTAAAATAAAATAAAATTTCAGGAAGATTTTAAAACAGATGTCAAATTCTAGAGCGCTGAAACTATTCCAACGAAAGCTACTTCTGGATGGTCAATATTTGTGTGCAATCTAGGGATAGCAAAACCAGCTCACATTGGCAAGGATTATCCTTTGTGGCTCGAAATGAACAATGAGGATTTTCTCTTATTTCAATTTGTTTAAGAAAATCCTTTCCCATATTTGCCACGCAAGTCTGAACAAGACACCTGTGTGCAAACAGTATCTTAAGTTGTAATCAATTATATTTAATGAAAGCAAAAATATGTTTAGAATATGTATACTCTGTAATACAAAATGAGAAATGTAACACACTTCTTCCTGCCTTCAAATGTAAAAGGTAAAAAAATATTGTTTTTATTTTATTTTGCTGCTCAGCTAAGTGGCAGGTTACTGTTTCTACATCTACCATATTATAGCTACAAAGCAGACATATGTTCTCCTTAAGGCACTTAGATATTCCACGTTCTGTGGTTCTAATTATTTGGTTTTTTCTATGTTCATATTCAACTCTACTGGCTTCATTTTTTAAAAAAAATGATAAAAGTCATCAGTAAAGACATATTGCCATACGTCCTAAGATAGGTGACTAATGTGAAAATGTACAGTAGCGTATGCTTATAAAAAAATCCAAATAAAGAAGAGTTTTGTTGTAACTATGAACAGTCTGTGTTTCTATGACCACTAGAGAACCAACAATTGCAGCTGGAGAGAGGCCTCCCATTTCAGTCACAAAGGGAAGCCAATATGACTGCTGAACAGTAGCAAAAATGGCAGAGGAGACATCTTTTCTGCACGGAGGCACAATGGGATGCATGTTCTTGATTTGGGAAAGGTGGGGGGACGAAGGCTTCAATGGGGTGGGGTTTCCTTACTGCTTATCAACAGCCCCTTGTTCAGCAGAACTTTCCTTATTGGTGGTCTGTGCATGCCACGGGGTTTCCTTAAAAACAAACCAGCAATTTCCAGCCCAGAGTATAAAGTTGACAAAACCAAACAGCTGAGAAAGAAAAGGAGAATGCATAGTTAATACAAAGCAGATATTAGTGAACACTGAGCACTTATATAAGGTCAGTTCAGTACTTTTTAATGCCCTCTTGTTCAGTTTTTCACAATGATTAAAGAACAGAAAAATAACAGTCTTCTGCTGGTTTACACATGTTCATGTGCAGTAGCATTACTTTCTCGTACTTATGTTTGTGAGATTCAAAGTCACAGAGGAACATAATTTTGAAATTGGCATGCTCATTACAAAATTATACTACCTTGACTGAATATTATGTATTTGTCTGCTCTTTATCCACTGGACAATCAAATCAGTAGAAGATAATGCTCAAGTAAGAGGAACTGCTAATACTCCTCAATTTCAATAATAATGATTGTATTCAGCAGAACATAAACCCCACCCAGTTTGGGGTCAGGGTATGCTTCCATGTGAGCCTTACAATAAGCAGGGAAACAGATGTCTCTTTTTCTCTGGGACAACGTTCCTCCAGGTCTTCCTGTCCTTTACCATCTTCTGGAGTCCATTTAAGCTCACGCCTACTGCTTCAGTGACTCCATCCAGCCGCCTCATTCTCTGTCGTCCCCTTCTTCTATTGCCCTCAATCTTTCCCAGCATTAGGCTCTTCTCCAGTGAGTCCTTCCTTCTCATTACGTGGTCAAAGTATTTGAGTTTCAACTTCAGGAGGTAGTAGTGAATCTTAAATCCTTCCCAAGGAATACGGTAAACATATTCGGAAGGATATTAAAAACATACCTCTTCAAAGTAACATTTTTACTGTTGTTTTTATTGGGCATGTTCATATTGATGGCTAAAGTTCTACAAGTAATTTCTATTGCCTGAGTTTTATTTTAAACACACTACTGTTTTTCAGTATTTCCTTTTAAAAGTTAAAAGACCATGTTTTAAACTGTAATATTTTAGATATATGTTCTCACATTTGTATGCTTATGCTGTTCTTTATTCTTTAATCACTGTGATTTGCCTTTCTCTTTATTAGCAGTTGCTTGTTGAGCAAATTGAAAGGGAAGTTTCTGTTTATAAACAAAACAGTGTTTGCTCACCCTCTTTCATGACATAATTTCAGAGTCACTGCAGAATAAGTCTTAATACCCTGTAGGTGGTCAGATTGGTTTTGATTTAGTGAAAGAAATGGGATGGTACCATATTGACCACAGTGCAGCTAAAGTCCTCATCCTCTCCCACCCAATCACTACAACATTACTTCCAGGCAACTCTTACCACAGAGATGTTGGCCAAACCCATAGAAGGAGTGGCCCCAGCATTGCACACTGCGTTTTTGAACTGACACACAGACATGGCTGCAATAAGGCTAGAAGGCCGTGTTGCTCCTTTCACATCTGATAGACCTTTGCCCCAAGCTGAAAATGCCACTAGCCAAAAGAAGGCAAATGAGACAGACACACAGAAGTCCTGAATGAAGGGGAAAAAGACAGAGAGAGAGAGTAAGTGAGTGAGTCATGGTTGGTATACTTCATGACAGTAGCTCCATTCTGCTACATACTTTCATCTAAAATATTCATGCCCAAATTGGGGGCAGACCATTTATTTTAATCAGGCAGCTTTTTATGTCACATTATTTGTAGGCTAACGATGTCCACTCCTCTCCATGGTAGGCAAGGTACACATGCTGCACCTAATCATAATATAGTTTGTTTGTTGCTGCCTCCGCTGTTATTGGTTTATAAACCAACTGTGGCTTATTCAACAAATCATGGATAAGCAAATCCAGGCTAAGCACCTTGCTACTGCTCCAAGGTCAAGAAACAGAGAGGGCAGGACTTCCCAACTGGATTCAGGTAGTCCTCACTTAGCAACCACAATTGGGACTGGAATCTCAGACATTGAGTGAAACAGTTGTTAAGCAAGCCATCCCATGACCTGAAGACCTGGTTTTGTCTGGGGACCAAATGGGGGAGTTCGACACTGGAAGTGACTGCTAGACTCCCACCTCCCTCCCCCTTGCTCTCTGTTTTCTACCCATCTATCTTTTTAGTTATCATATTAATGTTTTATTCTTGTTGTGTTCCACTGTCATTATTTATTTCATTGTTCTACTATTTTACATCTATTCCCTCTGCATTCCTTTCCTTTTCTCCCTTTTTATTATTGTAAGCTGCCTCGAGTAGCCCCATGGCGAGATAGGCAGCAAACACTTTAACAAATAAATAAATAAAAGGACTGCTTCATTCAACAACTTCGGTACTCCCAGTTGCAGTAATTAAGCAATCTTGTGGTTATTAAGTGGACAAAGTCCTAGTTAAGGAGCATGGGTTACCATTGTAGGCTCTGCACAAATGTGTCTCCACTCAGGAGCTGAAATCCTCCCTATTGAAATCCAAGCAGGATTTTCAGCCTCTGAGCAGAGAGATACTCATATGCAGACAGCACTGAGCCTCTACAGAATAACTTCCTAGGCCCTTTCCTTTATCTTCCTGCGGCACCCAAGCCCCTTGCCTTACGGTGCTTTCTCTCCACTCAGGACCTGAAATTTTGCTTGGATTTTGGCTCCTCTTGTCTTTGAGAGCTAGCTGAAAGACAGCTCCATGCAAGCAGGCATGAAGGATTTCAGCTCCGTGCATGCAGGCTCTTTCAGCTACCTCCCAGAGGAGAAAGGGAGTTCTTTTGGCAGGCGGCAGCATCTTGCAATCTTTCCTTCTTCTTCCCCATTGAAGATTGCAAATGGTGATCACATTATTGCATAGCACTTGGCAACTGGTTATAAATGTGAACAGGTTCCCAAGCAATCAGACTGCAATTATAGGATCCTCTGTGTGTGTGTGTGTGTGTGTGTGTGTGTGTGTGTGTGTGTGTGTGTTTGATGTTTTGCAATGAGGCCAATATTAATTTGAACCCTGGTTAAACAAAGACTGCTTGTAAATATACAAGTGGAGCCTTGTACACTTTTTCTCAGATTTCATATTCAGAAATGATCAAGTTTTTAATGGAGTGTGGGAAGAATCCAGAGAAAGAAATATTTGGGGAATATTAAAAAGGCAGAATATATTTCTGTAAAGGAATAATGGAGAGGATCTTTAAAAAAGGCAGAAACTTCTCCCTCCTCCCCCCCCAGCCAAAAAACTCACAGAAACCTGCTTTTAGAAATGCAGATGTAATAATCCATTCAGGAAGGTTGGAGCCAGGAAGCTAGAAGTTGATGAGATTAGGAAGACAAAGATCCTTAAAATCTATATACCCCACCCAAACTCTAACAGACATGACCTTTGGAGACATAATAGGATTAAGTACTCACCAGTACCAAAAGAGCGCACTCAGACTCAGATCAAAGTACATGACACAGGAAATACAAAGCCTCAAACAGGAATAGGAAACAACCTCAAGAGCCCCAGAAGGTATAAAAAACCACTACTCCCAGCAACATGTGGTCAGCTTTCCCAGAGCCACGCTTCTGTCTGGCTTTGCTCTTCAATAAACTCCAACCTTCTTTCTAAAGCCGTCTCCATTTTGTTTATTCCCAGCTTGGACTGGACCCTGATGAAGATTTTTCTTTCAACAGGAGTTTACTTTGTGTTTGTATAGAACTGGTTCTATGATGCAGATCTTGAAATCTAAAGAGCTGAAAACCAAACTTGAGATCTTACCGCAAAAGGTAGCTTCTTATTCTCTTTATAGAGGGAGTGAAATCGTAGATATACTGCAAGAGCTGCCATAGTATATAGAAAAGTAAAAACACCCAAGGTCACGAAGAATTCAGCTGGTGCAGAAAAATCTCCCATGAGATGCAGCACTCTTTTAGCAGTTGATCCTTCGATACAATCTGGCATATCAAATGGGATTTTATACAACCTGGTCAAATTGAAAATGAAAGCAAGAGAAACAGCGTAAATGTAATTTGAGTACTTAGCACAGAAGAATTAGGCTACAGGATATCTCTAACATCTAGAGATCTGCATGGGGGGAAATATATTTGTTTCATTCCCACCTTTGTTAAAATGTATTTTGCAGGTTTTAAACATTTTTCTTAGAGTCAAAAATAAAAAATCCTGAACAGCAAACTTTTAAAAAACAGCTGTCTGAAAGAAACTTCTGAACAATTATTTGGCTCCAGATTTTATGAGACTGCCTCATGTCCTATCCAATTCTGTTTATTGTACACCCATCTAGGACTTTATGATAAATCAAGCTTTCTTGCCAATAACCACACTAATAAAATGGCAGATTCTCTCAAACCCCATCACCAATTGTAATAAATGAGAATTAAAAATTAGCTAAGCTTTCTTTGAAAAAGATTTATCAGAATTAATGAGTTAAAGAGTTGTTACTTTAAAATTTTCAATTTATGTAAGGAGAAACCCTTTTGGAGTAAGCAATGTTATATAAAGTGTAAAAAAAGGTTTTTAAAAAGTCAAAAAAAAAGGTACGGATTAAGAAAAAAATACAGCTAAATCTAGTTTTTCAATGCATCTTTATAACTTTCTGTACTTGCAAACTCTCCTTGCTTCCAACACATCCATGTATCGCATCATGAATTGCCTTATTCTATTTCCATATTATTTTTTGCATTACTCTTATTGAACATGCATTTTGGAAAAATTATAAAGGAGAAGCATTTGTCTGAGATGTTTCTGTTGCAAACCATAATTTATGGGTTTGCTGTAATGGTAGTTTAACCATTGACAGTGCATGTACAGAATTTGTTGCAATGAAGATACATTTATGAGAAAAGAGGTTTTATATCCTTGGCAACCATGCCTAACATAATTCTGAATTCAAGAGACAAAAGGACCTCAAAGGATGGAGAGGGAGGAATCTATTCCACCTAAAATGTTTTTCAACCCATATACAATTCATTAAGATACTGTATTTTGTTTTGAACCGTTCCTGCCAGTACCACAACAGCCCTTCCAATTTGTTCCCCTTCTTGTCAAAGGCATTTTAAAATACTTCACAGACATGCCTCTATTTATAGCTATCAGATGTTGACAGGGAGGGAAAGATGCACACAGATATAACCATGTTAGATCCTTCATGCACTGATTTCATTCCAACTTAGATCTTGTTTCTGTTTATCCAAAAGCCTTGTGAGGGCATCTGTAATGTACAAAATTTTCATTGTGCTGATTTGTGCTCCAGAAAAATATAATCTTTTATCTGATCTGGCATACTAAAAAGAAGTTAAGGATATTATCCACACTCCAGTACTGCCTCTTGTTTTTGGCAAGGGCATGGATCACCAAGGCCGCCAAGTCTGATCACTAAGATTTAGATAAAGAACTGCTGATATTTTTTTACTGGTTTATATACCCCTCAATAAATGACAGCTGTATTGGGTCAGGGGCTACTTTTAAGTTTGTAACAAAAAAAAATTCCCTTTTCCTCTTGAAGCAAATCAGAGTTCTCAAAATGCTTTATTCTATTTCTGGCTACACAGCAGTTTCCTACACAGCTGGTAACCTGCTGTAACAAAGCTCACCTGGAAGTGAGAGGAAAGGAAAAATGGAAACAACAGTTCAGGAGTGTTGTACCATAATTATTATTGTAATTTAATTCAGATGATACAACTCTGCTACACACTCTGATTTGCCAGGGGTTAATCCACAAAGTACAGCCATGTGGATAAAGTGCATAAATTCAACTGACATCTGCTAAACTCCTCAACGAAAATTGCCCTCGGGAAGTGGTGCTCTCAAAGTTTTAGACTATATTATTTTTATCCAGCTCTCCCTCACATATCATTTGAAATACAATTTAATATATTTGAACCACGGTGGGAGGTGGGGCGGAAAGGAATCAAACTACTCCCAAAACTACAAGTGCAAGGCAGCTGGGACCTCCACCTGCCATTTCTTGGAGATGATGCCTATCTGGAAACAAGGTACCCAGCTGGAAACAGAATTCTCACCTCATCTGGTTGTCTCTAACCAAGCTATTTCAGACATGGGCCCTTTTTAAATAGAGGCATGAGTGGAGGCTGATGATAATGCTTGTCTGAATATGTCTGTAATGAGGATAAACTCCTATTGGAGATTCTGATATCTTGAGAGAAGGAAGGGTTCATTTCTAGCTGTCAGAACTGAACGGATACATCCCCAAACAAAATAACAGATGGCATACTTCTAGAAATAAGGGCCCCGAAAATAATACACTTGGGTTAACCTCTTCACTTACAAAGTTTTCTGAAGATCACAGTATTTTCTCCCACTGCAGGTCAATGCATTTTCTAATTCACTGTTAGTGTTGTATAACAAGAATTTTCTCACATGGGAATATCCCTTTTAAGCCTTGAATTTAAAACATTTGTCTCCAGAAGTGGTAGCATATGTTTGAACCTGGAAGCTAAGCAAAATTAGGCCTAATGGATACTTGGATATCCATCTTCATTAAACTAGACATATCTAATTCCAGCAGCCTTTCCTTATATGCTTTAGCCTCCAGTCCCCTAATCATCTTTGTTGCTTTTCTCTGTACTCTTTCTAGAGTCTCAACATCTTTTTTATATCGTGGTGACCAAAACTGGATGCAATATTCCAAGTGTGGCCTTATCAAGGCATTATAAAATGGTATTAACACTTCATGTGATTTTCATTCTATCCGTGTTAATGTAGCCTAGTACTGTGTTGGCTTTTTTTGGCAACTGCAGCACACTGCTGGCTCATATTTAAGTGATCGTCCACTAGGACTCCGAGATCCCTTTCACAGTTACTACTATTGAGCAAGGTACCCCCTACACTGTGCCTGTCCATTTGGTTTTTCTTGTCTAAATGTAGAACCTTACTTTTTTACTATTGAATTTCATTTTGTTAGATAGCGCCCAATGTTCAAGTCTGTCAAGATCCTCCTGTATCTTAAGCCTGTCTTCTGGAGTGTTGGCTATTCCTGCCAGATTGCTGTCATCTGCAAATTTGATGAGTTCCCCATCTATCCCCTTGTCCAAATCGTTGAAGAGCACTGGGCCCAGGACAGAGTCCTGGGGCATCCCACTACACAGTTCCCTCCATGTAGATGTGGTTCCATTGAAGACCACATGCTGAGTACGGCCGGTCAGCCAGCTATGAATCCATCTGGTGATGATGCTGTCTAACCCACATTTTTCTATCTTATCAAGTAGTAGGTTGTGGTGTACTTTATCAAATGCCCTACTGAAGTCCAAATAAATTATATCCACAGCATTCCTTTGGTCCACTAGTTTTGTCACCATAAAGGACTACCAGAGCTTCCCAGGGCTATAGGCTAGACTGGAAAATTAAAATAAAACAACATTTTATTTTAATAAATTAAAATAAAAGAAATTAGAAAGTTACCAATTGCAAAATTCTTCTATTATTGTTGCTAAGAAAACTACATGGTCACAGCCATGTAATAAATGAATCATTTTAATAAGTATGAAGCCACCAGAACAAGTTTGATTTGAAGATAGACTTAATCTTTATAGTATACATGGTTGGGAATAGATTTATTATTTGCTTTCTCCCATGCATCCCATTGTGAAATCAAAGAACAAAAATATCTTCTTAACTATAACTTCTGTTCAACAGTCCACAAGGCTTACATAGCTTTATGTAGGCTAAGGAATCAGAAAGGCTAATTCCTTTGTCCAAATTATTGTTTTTAGGAAAGAATTTGCCTTTGAATTTACAAAAAATAATATCCAATATATGGAATGTAGCTTATTTATAGTATACAAATCACTGAATCTCTTTTTCAATCATCAAAGATCCAATAGCCACTTGGCTGACCACTGTGTCTAAACAATGGATCAGAAGTGGTTTCTATTGTGGCATGCATACCCTAGTTTCTTAGATGAATTATATTTTTCTGCACGAACAGTCTCCAAATCTCTGAACAAGTGAAAAAAAGAAAAGAGATTCAGAGCTCTATAAAATCTGCTCTGTGCAATCAAGGTACAATTGGCCTTGGTTCCTGAGTAGTAATACTCTATGCTACATGACAAGTCACTTTAAAAAGAAAAAAAGAATTCTAGAAGTGATCTGAGAAATTAGAGGCATTTAAAAAAACAAACTCAAAAGGGAAAAAAAATTAGCATACCCAAGCTAAAATGCTTAAGTGAGTTTTCCGGATGTAACACCCTGCAGAGCAGTTTCCAGTCATCCTTGTAGTAATGATACAATTCTTTCACTGCTTAATTCGATTTATTTTGAATCAGTAGTTAAGAGATTTAAGGCAATTCCAGAGGAATAGCTTGAAAAATAGCCTGCAATATTGAGCAATTATAGTTAAAGAATTACTTCTCATGGAAAAGGTTTTAAGGACCTCTTCATTAAAAAAAAACCCTAAGAAATATAACCATTTTCCCTTTATCAGAGGCTATTACCAACAGTGTTTAATTTCACATTATATCTTCCATATCTGTACTCAGTCAGCTTTTCATTTACCTGAAAGGATATCCAAACTGCACAGTAATAGCAGTTGTCTCCTTAGGGGGCTTGGTGCATTTCACGGTAGCCCCTGTTTCTGCACTGAAAGAACCACAGGCTCCAAAGGCAAAAATGGCAAAGAGCTGAAGAAAAAGGGGAGAGGAATTTAAGATTAAATCTGTTAACAATCAATAGGAAAAAAAAACCCTCTCTAAACAAGACAACATATTTACCAACTCCTGTGAACAATCCCAAGACCGCAGAAATTGCAGACAACTACCAAGGTTTAAAATGCCCCCAAAGTGTTTTAACAAAACCACATCAATCAGCAATGCACCTCAATCATTGAAGAAACAATTTGCAAGCAATACACAAATCTGATCATTTTTTTAAAAAGCTGCATATTTTCCTGGATACATTAAAAAAATCATGAAAGAAAGAAAAGAAATAGCTTGCTGGAAGCCAACATTGCAGAAAAATATCCAGGTTTATACTCAACTTCTATCAGAGAATAAACTTCAATTTTTTTTAAAAAAAAAAAGCAAGATGCCTTGCTGTTTTTCCGGATAATAAGCAATATTAGAATCCTTAAATATAACTAATAGCTTTAAAAAATGCATCTTTTAGAAAAGTAACTGAAATAATTCCATCAGCTTCAATAGAAAGCTAAATGGTTGGCTAAAGTCTGACCCTAAATATGGGACAAACAGCAATTATGCCACATAAATAATATTTTGTTTCAATATCAATTGCCCGGAGCTACATAAAACCAATCCCCACCCAAAAAGTGAAATCCACAGTATAAGAATGTGCTTGAAGCTGATAGACTTATTCATATTTAACACATCATTCCATTCAGAGATATGCAGGACATCAGCAAAGTTCAGCAAAAGAAAAAGTCAAGACTAATAGTATATAAAAGCAGATGCTAGTTTTAGAAGAAACCAAAATTAAATTTGTCTGCTCTTGCTATGTATAGACTTCACTTATGATCATATCAGCATCGCCTAGCTTATCTCCCTTTGCATAGGCAAGAGAAAATATGAAGTTTCAACTAAGGAAAATTGTCGGTTTTGACTTGAACCATACATAATGAAGCACTGAATATCAAGAAAAGCTAAATTAAGAGGATTTTTCAAGCCCCATGGTAGAGCAGATAAAAGTGAACGAGGGGGAAAAAATGCCAGTTGAACAAAAAACTGTTTCATTCACACATTATGCTCAACTCTCTCACACATATGCACATATACCAACATCGGTCATGCAAAGAACTGATAAGACATCCTTGGTAAGTTCAATTTTGTAACAACACAGCTATGGCAAAAGAGTCTAAATCAGACATTGGTCGCTGGTTTGGAAGACCCCTAGGATGAGACTAACATCCGCCCAAAACAGAACTAACCAAAATTCAACTATTCAGTTATTATAACGAATGTTTCACTGTACCCCCTAGGGCAGGGGTGGGCAACCTTGGCTCTTTTATGACTCGTGGACTTCAATTCCCAGAATGCCTGAGCATAGCTGGCTCAGGAATTCTGGGAGTTGAGGTCCACGAGTCATAAAAGAGCCAAGGTTGCCTACCCCTGCCCTAGGGGTTTCCATAAGCTCAGCTAGGAAAATTGATGAAAGCTAGCAGATGTGCTGCTTAAATACCATTATGACTGAAGAACTTCAGAATTAGTTGTGTCTATATAAATGCAGGGAAAAGTGAGTGATACAAGAAAGATGGTAAAAGAAAGGAGTAAAAGAAAGGCTTTGTCATGATGTTTAGCAATTAGATGGAACTAAAAGTAACAGCTGGAACAAAATCATAATATAAACAGCTCAGAAAAAAGCTACTGTATTCTACAACAACAGAACTTTTATATCTCCCAGGCTCTCATTTGTTCCTGTCCTAATAAACCAGCTACAGATAGTCCTCGACTTACAGCCACAATTGAACCCAAAATGTTTGTTGCTAAGTGAAGCAGTTGTTAAGTGAGTTTTGGTCGTGTTATGACTTTTCTTGTCACGGGGTTAAGTGAATCATTGCAGTTGTTAAGTTAGTAACACAGTAAGCGCATCTGGCTTCCCCATTGACTTTGCTTGGCAGGAGGTTGCAAAAGGTGATCCCGGGACACTGCAACCATTCTAAATACGAGTCATTTGCCAAGCGTCTGAATTCTGACCACGTGACCCTGGGGATGCTGCAATGGTGGCGAGAGTGAAAAACAGTCAGCAGTCACTTTTCCCAGTACTGTTGCAACTTCAAATGGTCACTAAACAAATTGTTGTAAGTTGAGGACTACCTGTGTCTTGATTTAATAAAACTTATCCAGAAATGTTTACTGGCAGCCAATACCGACTTTGCTTTCATAAGCTTCAGCACTACATGAAATCTATAGTTAGTATCTGCAATTCCAGATTTCGCCTAACAGCTAATGATGGCACTGGGGTTCTTAACACTACTTGTGCACCGGGGGAAAAATCAAGCTCCAGCTCTGAGCAGTAATGAGTTGCCCTAAAGCAGTGGTTCTCAACCTGTGGGTTGGGACCCCATTTGGGGTCGAATGACTATTTCACGGGGGTCGCCAAACAATACAGTCCACCATTTCCCCCCCTTTTCCTTAGCTGTGCTACTTCCTTTTATTCTATTGCAGTGGTTCTCAACCTTTTTAATGCCGGTCGTAAGTCAAGGACTACTCAACTGGTCGTAAGTCAAGGACTACTCAACTGGTCGTAAGTCAAGGACTACTCAACTGGTGCAGCACCGTTTGCAGAATGGGACTTTTGGCGGGCTCAGCAGGGCAAAGACAGCCTGGACAATTTCTATTGGCTTTTGAAAGCCAATAGAATTAGACTCTATTCAAGAGAGTCTATTCTATTGGCTTTCAAAAGCCAATAGAACAGCGGTTCTCAACCTATGGGTCGCGACCCCATTTGGGGTCGATCGACCATTTTTCGGGGGTCGCCAAAGGCTGCGACCTGCCATTTTCTCCCCTCAGGGGGCGCCGTCGCGCATGCACACCGCACATGGGGGCCGCGCATGCGCAGAACGTTTGTGCTGCACCGGTTGAGTAGTCCTCAACTTACGACCAGTTGAGTAGTCCTCAACTTACGACCGGTTGGGGGTCGTGGCATTAAAAAGGTTGAGAACCACTGCCCTAAAGCAACTGTTGAAGTGCTGACTTCTATGAATTTAGAGCCAGCTCTATATTTTCTATCTGTATAGACCAGTGATGGCGAACCTTTTAGAGACCGAGTGCCCAAAAACCGCCTTGCCCCCCACCTGCAGGGCCACCCCCGCCTCCACGACCCACTACAGCAGATCGCCCAGACGGTCCAGCAGCGCCATGTGGCCACGCCCTCCATCTGCGCCTGCAGCATCATCTGCATGTGATGAGGCTTGAGGGCAGAGTCTTGTCCCCACTGCCCAGCTGCCATGTCCTTGGCTGTGCTGCTCCACGCGGACCGCACCCAGGGCCGACTCTCCTCTGCGGGGCTGCTGGTGAAGAGAGGGCCGTGAGAGGAGGTGGGTCTGGGGCAATGGTGTGTGTGCCCACAGAGAGGGCTCTGAGTGTCCCCTCTGGCACGCGTGCCATAGGTTCACCACCACTGGTATAGACAAAAGAGACTAGACTGGAAAAGTACCACACTGATACCAGGATTCTCAAGTATTTTATTAGATGTGAAAGATATAATTGAGAATAAGCTTCTGTGTAGAAAAGGAAATGCCGTACTCAGAAAATAACAGGTAATCCTCGACTTACAACAGCTTGTTTAGTGAACGTTCAAAGTTACAACAGAACTGAAAAAATGTGACTTATGACCATTTTTCAGAGTTGCAACCTTTGTAGCATCCCCCAGAGTCATGTGATGCTTGGCCACTGGTTCCTATTTATGGCCTTTGGTATGTCCCAAGATCATGGGATTCCCCTTTTACAACCTTCCAACAAGCAAAGTCATGGAGATGCTCGCTTCACTTAACAACCAGGTTACTAACTTATCAACTGCAGTCATTCACTTAATAACTGTGGCAAGAAAAGTCGTTAAATGGGGCAAAACTCACTTAACAAACGTCTCACTTAACAGAAATTTTGGGCTCAATTGCGCTCATAAGTCGAGGTACTATCTGTACCACTGCAGGTAGTCTGTGCAGCCATATATTATGAAAAATATCTCTGTGTACTCAAAGCAAGAAAACATGAAAAATCTGGGTTTTTCTCTTCAGTAGTTAACACTTACCCCGTAGTTAAGACATTATCATTGAATAAAATGAACAGATCTGGTAGGACAAAGGAATCCTTTCAAGACACAGTCACTATGTGGCCAGTTTCCTATGACTTTTACTAAGGAGATTTATCATTAGAACTTTCTTGCTTTTTGAAACATATGCTAATTTTAGCCTACGCTCTAAAATGGAAACGTCTTGAGATGATTGATATAACTGCCGTATATATCAAAGCTAAAAAGTGGAAAGAGATCTGAATATGCTTAATGAATCTAAAGGTCTTGTCAGGCAGCAACACAGCATAATAAAAAATACAAAGTGTCAATTGTAGACTGTGAAAGAACCCTATGCACACATTTGAAACAATGAAAGAAGACACAACTACTGATATTGCATATCTAAGAAGAGTAATGTCTTCTTGTGCCATTCACCATTAGAGCTACATTATTCTTACGATCCAGGGCTTTAACCAGTCATTCAATGCACAAAATTGCCATGATCAGGATCTTCATATAGCAATGCAAATATTGCTGTCCTCAAGCCATGCATCATGCAAAGACAAGTCCTTGCGGTTACTAGGGGACCCACTTGCATTATCTTTAAAGTACTTAAGATGTGTTTTCACAGAAGTTTAAACTCATCCAAATCTGCTGCACACTTAAATATAATGCTGTTAGCTCAGGTTTTTTTTCCTTACCAATCAGTTCTTCCCGGATTCTTTTCAGAGTCTGAACAAGTATTGAACGTGCTTTGTGCAATTACACAAATTGGAATCATTAACCATATGGTTTTGACAAAATGTATTCTTCACGTTTAAGTAGCACCACTATTGTCTAAAGATAGAACAAATGGCAGTAGAGCATAACAGTGCTATATATGAATGTTTATAATATAAAACAGGATTATTATTATTTTTTTAAAAAAGGAAGTGGGTTTTCTTTTTCTTTTTTTAAGAAATAGAGAGTTGATTTGGGTCCTTTAAGGCTTATTCGGTTTTTCCCCCCTAACTTTTGCTTTAAAATGGGTAGAAATCTGAAAATGTTCCTAGTGATCAAATTGAAATGCTCCTCTCCCGTGGAAACAGACACACAAAAATACAGCCCTGGAGTGAAGTCTCCTAGCGCTGGGTCTGTGCTGTGGACTAAATAAATCCAGAGTTTCTAATCTCCTCTTGGGAATGCTGAGAAGAGAGAGAATTTGTGAGCTCAGGGACAAGTTAAGGCGTGGTATGTGCAGAATCAGAGCTCCAAAAAGGTTAAGCCCGCCTGAGTGAAATGTGAGCGCAGCTCTCCACTGTTCCCATACATACCCCAGTCCATAAGTCCAGACTCCTTGCACATAGAAGGTCTGCCGGAGAAGGCACTCTCTCCAGCAAAACCGGCTCCTGCACACAGCCCAGGTCCAATTTCCCAGCCTCGTGTGCCCCTTCCCTTGATGAAACTTCACCAAGGCAACAGTTTTAGCGCATTATCATTCTTCCTTCCAGTTTCAGGACGAGGGGGGGGGGGAGGGAGGCAAAAGCGGAAAAGTTGCACACGAAAGAGCAAACTTACCCACTCCAGCACCTTAATGAATCCCAGGGGCTCCTCCAGGCGGCCCCAACGTATCCCCCCAAACAGCTGGGCCTGGCAAGGAAAGCAAAAAAGAGGAGAGGGGGGGAAACAAGGGCAGGGATTTCAGATCAGCCAGGAGGGAAAGCAAAGGGGGGGGAGACTTAGGAAAGGGCGTCAGAAAGTGAGGGACAGTCAGAGAGAGAGGGAGAGAAAGAAAGAAAGAAAGAACAATGCGGGAGAGGCGGGGAGAAAACGGCAAGCAAAGGAGCCCTACCACCAGGTTGGAAGACTCCTTGTCCGCCGCCGTTGTCTGGGCTCTGGATTCCGACATGCTCTGAGAAGAGCTGGTCGCCGGGTCGAGATCGGCTTCCTTGCCTCTCTGGCGAGTGGGCGGGGGAGTGATCCAGGCGAGAGTAGCCCCGGCTGGAGTTGGCGGCGTGAGCGGCGGCTGTTCCCTCCTCCACGGACCTGAGGCGAAAAAAAGCCCCGTCGGAACTCCTGTCAAACTTGCAAGAGAGAGGAAGCGCGTTACGCCACAGCAGGCGGCCGGGCTCGCCTCCTGCGCGCGCTGGGCTCCCGGCTGAAGCCGCTGAGGGCGGTGCTCCTGCCGGCGGCCCCGCCTTCGTTCGAAGGGGCGGACGGCCGAGGCGCTTGGCGGCTTCTCGCTCTCCGCGGCAGAAGGCAGGTCGCACCTCGCTCTCTCTGCAGCGGCGGGTAAGGATGTAAGTAATGGGACCGCGGTAGTTGCTTGCGGAGGGAACGTCTGTTTCGAGCATTTTAGTGCTGGGAGGCGCAGAGCTCGGCCAATGCACTAAGAGATGGGGGGGGAGGAAGGGCGTCGTTTTCTTTCTTTTAATGTAAGCAAATGCATATCAAGTTTGAAGGGATGCGGGCTTCTAAGCGAGCATTTTGCAGATTTCGACGCTGTTTGTAAAATTAACCGTTGCAAATACAGATGGGTTGATGGGAAGAGGCCTTTCTTCCATTTGATATAAAATGGGACTGCTCGTGCTGTCTGCCAGGTGTTGCAGATTTAATTTTATTATAGTCTTGTGTCCCCCAGAAACGGGGAGATCCAGTTGTAAATGTTTGAGCTTGGATGAATTTCATTGTCTTGCTAAGGTCTCTAGCAGCATAAATGTACAATTCTAATTTTTTCCACACATAGGAAGACAATTATTTCCCATTCTTAAATTGTTCCTGTCAAACTTAGGCATATCATTTACATAAGGATCATTTATAGTTAGATCCTGCTTCAAATAGCTTATTACTTAATATCTAAATATTTTTTTCCTATTTCAATCCCTTAATTAATTTGTGTGTGCTCTCCACAATGCAGAGGCATTTTGTCCTGTGAATTATTTCTCTTGGAAATTCAGCTAGTGGCTGAAGTGTTTACTGTAGTCTATTAAGTGTTATTGACTCCTTTCCTATTTTAGCATTTTATACTGTTCCTTCCTCTCAAATTTGGCATGATGAACAGTATAAAATGTTTTAAATAAATTTGGACTGTTTTCACACTTAATAATTCATAAAAGTTTTATTCTTACATGTTTCCATCATTTCCATCACATAAAGTCACTGAGAGTACAATCCAATGCTGAATACTTGAAAAGCTTCTGTTGGGTCCAGTAGTAGGCCTTATTCCCAAGTATTTTGCATTGGATTGCAGTCCCAGTTTCTGTTGTAGAAAGAGAAACATGAGCAATACAGGAAGTCCTAGTTTAGTGACTGCCTTGTTTAGTGACTGCAGTTATGGTAATGAAAAAGTAGCTTTATAACCAATCCTCGCATTTACAACTTTTGCAGTTCTGTAAAGCAAAGGAAAGGGTTAGGTTAGGTAAGATCATTTTTATTTTCTTTTAGTGGCTGCTTTGCTTAATGACCAAGTTGCCAGTCACAATTGTATTGGTAGTTGCTAAACAAGAACTACTTGTATGCTGAAACTGTAGGGCATGTTTGGAGAGAACATGCTTTATGAAAAGTGCTCCCTTTGATTGCAAGGCATCTCATGGTTCATCAATAGAATTTCACTTTGAGAACAGTAAAGGCATGTGAGAGGCTGGAGCTTGGTGCCCCCATATCTTATATCTGTTATGATATACAGTATGTAAAACTAAAGCAAATCAGGAGAAGTGAACATAAAGGAAACCATTAGATCTTTACAGGACATGATTTAGTCTGCAGTAGAGCTCTCTAAACACAGTCTCAAACTCTGAGCACTCTTTCAGGACATTATAATACAGATTCATTCTGACTACGCAAAACAATTTATGAAGGCAAATATCTGCAAAGGAATTATGTTTGATGTTTAGATAATGATAGTGATGTCTTGGTAATTGATAAAACTTACTTTTCATTCAGTTGAGGTAATATTATTAATGTGGATATTACACTTTCTTAACCCCCAAATCCTGTTGAAGTTAATAGCAATATCACTTTTCTTGCTCCAGATCCAGAGCTGATGTAAATGGTGCTTTAGAAGAATACAGGATAAGCATGCTTTTTCCCTTTGTTGTCCCCACTCCCATCCTATCCACAGTTCCCTCACTTTGTAACCCTTTTACTGACAGTGAAATGTTTTTCTGGCATATCAGAGATATTCTGTGGGTTCAATAATAATTTATTATTGGTGGTGTTTCTACCCAATCTACATAGTTTTTCAGCTAGCTGTTGAGCATAAGACTGCATCAGACTATCTTTTGGCAATTAACTTCATAATATCATGAAATTCAACTTAACAAAGATTTAAAAACTGTCCCCCAAAACAAAATAATTTCCTAAAGATCAGTAGTGGCTCTATATTATAATCTTCCATCAAGGAGATGCTTTCCATTAGGAATGCCTTTGTTAAAGTTAGTCCACAGGAAATTAATATTCAAAGGATAATCCTGTCTCAATAAGCAGATAAATTCAGAGCTCATAAAATACTGGACTTTGTCCATTCAGGCTTTAAGCATTAAAACTAGAAACATGCATTATGTCTGGAACCTTATTTTTAGCTCGTAATATTTACTCATGTTATATGCTAAGAATGTCCTATGCCAGTTAAAAGTCACTTGCTATGTTTTAAGCCAGATAAGTTTCCTAACACTTTACAGACCTGATATACAATGATATATTTGTGCAATTGTTAAGTTCATAAACATGTAATTTAGAAGAAATATTTCCTTTTATTAAAAAAAAGTCTTCATATTTTCTTTAATTTTGTGCTTAATGTAGTGTACGAGCAAAGCTGATGTAGAGTTCTTGGTCCTCTCAGAGCTAGGTGATTTGCTTGCATGTGATTCATTACCCAACTGCTTGCACTGATGATGTTATCTAATTGGGTAATGAAACGTCTTCAAACAAACAGCCAAGTTCTGAGAGCACCAAGAACCCCACAGTTCAATCCTGAGCTATACATATTTTTTCTATTAAAGCCATTAAAACTATTAAAGCCAATATTAAGCTCTACTAAGTTGTGATTGGCTATTATTTTTATTTTTCCAGATCTCTCGAAGCTGACTAGTAGTATACTTTATTGGCTCTTTTATCTTCTCATCTGCTATTTTAAATTATTTATTTTACAGTACTGATGCTAGTATTTTATTCTGATCCTCAAAAGTTATTGTCAGCTATTCTGGGAATGTACTCCAGGAGTGAAATATAAATGCTCTAATTACAATACACAAAATAGCATGTAGGCCCCATATTATAGGTGTTATGTTCACACATATTAATCACAGCTGTTAAACTACAATATAAATTGTATGGGATTAAAATATTAAGATGAATAGGAATTAGTTCTACCCATTTTCACATCTGGAAGGATACCTGTATGCTTTCTCTAGTTATCCATGTATTCAGCACCGTACAATGCTGAGTGCAGTTTCAGAAATCATACATATGGTCCTCATTTCTAGAAGTCCGTATTCAGTTGGGGGATTTAGAGACATACAAGTCTATTCCTTATGTAGTTCCTTAGCCAAGAAAGGTATCAGTACTTCTGTGATAGTTCTTCTTTGCTTGAATTTTTTTGTTTAGCTTTTAATTGCCATACAGATGGATAAGAGACTCTGAAGTACTGCTATTTTCTATCCCAGGTGATAGAATGATGGTATTAATGTGATACAATTTTCTAGGTAAAATAATTTAAATGAAAGTAGATTAGATAAGTATATAGGTTTCCAATGTGGATTTGATCTACTGTTCAGCTGATGCAATATTAAGAAAAGCATCTTTTTCCGGCAAGTCCCATAAGTATTAATAGTTCATGTTTATTTTATCTAAAAACTATTTTTTGATAATAAATTGATATTTACAAAGTATTTGGGGAGAATAAAATTGCATTTTAGTACAAAAGTTAAATTATAATGTCTAGATATGCAAGTATAAATTCCAAGCAATTCCCATAATATCTTTGCAAATTTTGTCACAGTATTTTTTTGAATTAAAAGAAAAAAAATGTATTTAACTGTCAGACCAAAATATTAGCTGAAGAAGAAAACAGTGTCTAGAATACTTTTTAAAAGTCCATATTTTAGCAACATTATTCATCTTTGTAGAGGTTGGCAGAGTTTGCAAAATATACCACAATTCAGCAATTTTCAAAAAAATACAGGCAAATAAAATTACTAGTTCTGTTTTGTCATTTATTAGGATACTCACCAGGCCTGTTTCCAAAAGATGTTATTTCTTCCATATTGCCAGCTCATGTCATCCTTTAAAAGAATAGCAGCTTCAAAGCAGAATTTGTTTGCCAAGTTTATCTTGATCACTTTCAGAGATTCCTTGTAGCAACAATTATGGATTGTCCTCCATATTTTTAAGAATCCCACTTTTCAAAGTTGTGCTAATAAAAAATAAGGTGTTCAGTCTGTGATTATTTCATGTTACTGTTTAAAATATATTTCACCCAAGCTTTATTCATTTATTAATAAGAATTAATAAGTATTCGTTAATAAAATCTCAGAAAGTTGTGATATTTTATCTTTTTAAGTTAAACGATATTAGAAATAAAAAAAGCAGTTTGAACATTTGCAAAGA
Source organism: Crotalus tigris (assembly GCF_016545835.1). Lineage (NCBI taxonomy): Eukaryota > Metazoa > Chordata > Lepidosauria > Squamata > Viperidae > Crotalus > Crotalus tigris. The sequence goes on along the minus strand of NW_024100417.1, from coordinate 2,461,333 downwards.
TGAGGTTGAATTTAGTCATTGCTGTAACTTGCTTTAACTAAGAGTGTAAACAGGAAGTTGCTATTCATTTCCCAGGGAACCTTTGAAGATAAGATGTGTACTACTACTAATAAACAAAGCAGGTTTCTCATCACATACTGATGTACATGAAAATATATCTTATGTAGCAACACTTTTACTCTTTAAATTAGATGCTTTGAAAAATTACATAAACTAATTCTCTAAATAGGATTTATAGTAATCCTGTTAGCAATATAATACCTTATAAACAGCACACCGTACAGGGGAAGTTGTGTGATTCCCCACACATGTATCAGATTTGTCTCAGTGCAGATATTAATTCTCTCGAGCAGGTGTGTCCAACCATGGCCTACAGGCTGCATGCAGACTCTGGATAGCTAGCAATGCTGTCCCACAAGATCATAAACTTTTAACATTATGTGATTTAGGTACAGTAATTACATTATGTATTTTATTTGCACCCCAAGACAATTCCTCTTCACTCAATGTGGTCCAGACAAGCCAAAAGGTTGGACACCCATGCTCTATAGCTTTTCCTGAATTTTCATGTGCAGATTTAACCTTACACATACTTATCCTGACTCAATGGGCCTTGTTTAGTAATAGACGGATATAAGTTAATATTTCAGACATTAATAAAAATTTATTAACAACTTTCCATTAAATATGGAGCTGATTGTGATATACACAGTGTCAAACCATGTTTATCAAAGGAGAATTGTTTGATAAGTTATAGTTAGGTAAAAGTAATTACATAGTCAAATTCTTTATCATTCTTTTAACAGAATAAAGAATTTTATGAGCACATTAACAATTTTAACATAGTATAATACAATAAACTATGCCAATGGTTAAGTGGTAACAATCACACTTGAAATGGTAATCTGAAACTATTCCAGGGTCACTCTTCCTGGACACATATCCTGGTTTGACCAGGATTGTTCTGGTTTTTTGCTCTATTGCAGGCTTACAAAAAAACACTTCCTGGCAAATAGGACTGTGCAGCTTATCAGTCTGCATGACAGATTCATCCCATCTCTCATAACTTGCGTCCCCTTTGCCTGTGCAATTTACCACAGTCAAAGGGTGAGGGTGTTTAAATGTGTGTGTCCCTCTCTTTAGAGAAGCATGGGATTAGCAGTCTACCCAAATATGCCCCCTCTTTACCTGCACGCAGGGAGGTAAGCTTTGAAACAGTACTAAGATTCACACTCCCTGGCTGCTGATCATGATCTTTATCCTGGCTTGTCTGCTTGAAAATATGGTAAGCCTAAATGTTACCAAAATTGAATAGTATTTTTACCTGTCACACAAGCTCAGGCCTTGTTTGCTTTATTCCCAGACTTTCCTTGCACCCATTCCTACAAACCCACATTTACTTTACTTCAGGAATTATGAAGGCTTTCCTATATTCTTGTGGGAATCTGTAGGTTCTCCCTCATCCAAAAGGATAATCTGTCATCACCAAAAGGCCAAAGCCACCCTGCATCCAAGTGCTTTTCTTTCATTTTTGTGAAGTGAAAAAATAGGCCCAAACCAAGCCTTGAACCTTTCAGACACAAATTCACAATCCTGCACTCTACACTGAGTCCCAAATAGGACTTTCCCAAAAGAAACTCCTCCTCCTAAGGAAGTCTTCTTGCCCCATATTGTTTGATAATAGTGTTGTGATTATTTCAGCTTCAGAAGAATTCCAGATGTATTTGTTGTGATGAACATTAAGTATGGGTGTCCGTAAGAAGGGAACAAGGCAGGGCAAATGACGTAAAACATACTGTGATATTATAACAATGTCTATGACATGACTGTGGTTTCTACCAAATACCTGTGAATGAGGAGATCATTTTCATCAGCCCGCTGGACAGAGGGTTTTTTACCACTAGATGGTAGCAAAGAGATGCCCCAACTATTTGCTACTATCTAGTTGTCATTCAGATTTTTACAATCTACCGTAGATCTATTTTGCAGTACTTATTATTTTACTGGAAAATCCGTTCATTACTTGACCCGAAACAAAGGAAATAGCCAAAATAATAAGAGATAAGATATTTCATTTATTTATATTTTTAATTTACCATATAATAAATATACTGTGTGCAGTTAATGCTTTTAAACAATAAATGGAAGTTGAGAACAGGCCAAGCTGTATTTATGCCAGTTTATTTCAGTTATAGAAATTACAGTAGAGATAAGACAAATGACTTTCAGATTGTATGTTGATTACAGCACTTGTCTGCTCTGCTCTCATGATTAAAATACATTCTAGCAGAATAGTGACATACTGGTAAAGTCAGAATGCTGTGTCCTCTTTTGATGGGTAATTAAAAAACATTGATAGGATAATGGGTAGGGTGACTTAAAGGTTGTTATTATGTTCTGATTTTAATCTGTGGATGTTAAATGAGAATTTCCAAACCTAGGTAAGCAGCAATTATTTTTTACTGGCCACTTGTTTCTTCTTTATCTTGTTATCCTATGCTAATTATGTTTTCTTTTTTATTGCAAATATTAAAATATTCTGGAAACGCTCTTTTAAACAAAAAAAAATCCTATAGAATTGATTTTGAAAGCCATTCAGGGTCTCTGATCTTCCTTCATCTGTTATTCTTTGTTTTCTAAATCATATGTGAAATATCTTTAAATAATGCAAAAATATGAAATAAATTGAAATTTTGCTTTCTTGGTGTAGATTCTTAAATATAGCAAATTCACAGATGTTAATAAGAAAATTGTGACTTGAATATTCAAGTACATTATCATAAGGTTTATTTTTCCAATGAAAAAGAAATATGTGAGACTGTTACACAAAAGATGTTTTTATTTTAAAAAGCTTAGTTATGAATATATTTTTCCTCATTCTACAGTACTCCTGTTCACATAAGCATTTGAGGCACAAGGACAATTGCTTGCCTCATTGCATTCTTCTCTACCTAGCGACTTTTCTGCATTTGGCTCAGTGGTGGGATTCAAATATGTAAACAACCAGTTGTGTGGATGCCGCTTCCGGAAGTCCATTCTGGGCCTGGGCAACAAAAATTTAGTTACCAGTTCTGCCGAAGTGGTGTAACCGGCTGAATCCCACCACTGATTTGACTGGAACTTGCATTATCTGCCAACTAGAATGGCTGATCTTCGTGCTGGATGGAAATCATATGAATTATAGCCCAATTTTTGTGCAGGTCAACAGATAGTGATGATTAAAAGATGCTTGCTTGGATGTTGAATATGGTAATAGCAAAATCACAAGCCAAAACCCTACCTTTTATTCCTTGCTGATATATTTCTTTGGAGGGTTATTTGTAACCTGAGGAAAGAGCAACTTTGAAAAGGAAAATTAATTGAGATTGCATCTGTCTACTCTATGCTAAACCATTCTGGGTATTTAAAGCTAAAATTTGTTTATTACAATTTCTTGGATAATTACTATATATCTCAAGATAAAGATGATACTGCATAGATTTTACATACTTTCCAGGGCATTTTTATTTTATTCAGAGAAAAAACAAGGAAGGACATATAGAACTGGACATACTCCAGTTCTTTCTCTGGGACTTCCTGAAAAGCAGTGTTTGGCTTTTTCTTAATGCAGAAAATTAAATGTTTGGTAGATGCAATCAGCAGCATAAGATTTTATTATAGACTTCTATGTGATGTAATCTGAAACTCACTTATGAATCGCCTTCTTTTAAATCACTCTTTAAGCCTTGGGCTTTACACCTCCCATATATTTCCTTATGTGATAGAACAGAGTCCCCTAGCCCTACTCTACTTATGGTTAGCTCAGCATTCCTCCCTCCTATATTTAGGGAACTAGAGCCATGAAATTAATGCCTGCATAAAAATAGTTTGTTTTACGTTTTGCAAATTGGTCTCAATATAGTCCTTGTAGGAAAATGACCTACGCAAAACATTGATCAAATAGTTCAATGTGCCTCTTGCAGGGGCCATACAAAATACACAAACATGTCTGTACTACCAGAAAGATCTAAGACAGCGGTTCTCAACCTGTGGGTTGCAACCCCATTTGGGGTCGAATGACCATTTCACGGGGGTCGCCAAACAACGCGATCCGCCATTTTTCCCTCAGCCGGCGCAGGGGGCGCCGCCGCGCATGCACGCCGCACAGGGGCCGCCACCGTGCATGCGCGCCGCACAGGGGCCGCCGCGCATGCGCACCGCACAGGGGCAGCACATGGGGGTGCCACCTCACAGGGGCGGCGCCACACATGCGCGCCACGCAGGGGCAGCGCATGTGGGCACCACCGCGCATGCGCGCCACGCAGGGGGCGGCGCCGCGCAGAGGGCTCATGACCGGGGTCACCGGTCTAAAAAGATTGAGAACCACTGATCAAAGAGCATTATGAACCTGAACTTGAAGGTGTTGTTTGGATTTCAAAATAGTAGAAACGAAACTAATAGAAAATATACTATCCTCTGGGTAGCCCAATTCCAAAATGTTCAAGAAAGAGGTTTATGATTATGGCTATGTACTTCCTTGGTAGTAAGTCATGCTGAATGTAAGCTTTGATACTCAGAAAATATTTATATTACCGTAGTAGGCTACAAAGCAGTTGTTTCCAAATTGTAGCTTGGTGGCAGATGAAATCATTTCATTCAAGTGACAGGGGATGCTCCCACATGAGACTTTTTACACTACAGTCCCATTGTGTCAAACACAGAATTGAACAAAAGAACTTGATCATGTTATTTTCTTTTTATGAACCGCTTGTTATTCCCATCAGTTCTGCTTCTCCCCCTCTATTAAAGAAGGAAAGGCACAATAGTTTCACATTCTTTTCAAAAAGTAATGCTAGGAATAGTTCTCTGTAAAAATCCTCAAACAAGTGCAGTTCCTATTTGTATAGTATTGGTGAGATCCCTGGAATAATCCGTTTTATGACCACCTGGGCCAATCATTCTCTTTCTGCCACCTTATCTTATAGAATTATTATAGGGGAAAAACAGGAAAATGCCACTCTGGGTTTCTGAGTGAATAACAGTATATAAATCTAAATAATACATGTTCACAGAAATATGGATACATGGATTCTGCAAAAAGCTCTACCTAGACAACTGAATCAAAGTATCTACAATTTCAGATGACACCTCTCCAATTTAAGCTTTGGACATTTTCAGCTTGTCTTTTTAAGCAAGCAGTAGTGAATATTTTACCATGTCATTTTCTGACCCATGCAATGCACTACTGTGAAATGTAGGGCCCTTATTAAGGAGGCCTCAATATTGTGCACACATACCCTAGCATCAGGGGTCAGTAGTTTTCTGCTGCTGAGGTCTATTTTGTATTAGTATTCTTGGCAACCAAGCACAGCTGTCAGGAAAGCCTTGATGTAATGCCATTATAGAAGGCAGAGAGTGGAGGTTTTAGTTAATTTCCTGCCATATGGAGAGATTTGTGGGACTTATACTTTCACTGATGTATTAAGCTTATGAAAACATCTTTATCTCCCTGCTTTCTGCTGATTTTTGATATTTTTCCAACAAATTTGAGTGCTATAAATGGGCTCCAAGGACTGCAAAAGAGAAAGAGAGCGCACCCATGGTCAACAAGCAGGGTGGCTCATTTCTGCCCACCTATGTAAGGGTTATACAATGTTCAGCCCAAAGCTTTTATTTGGCTTCCACATTGCTTCTCAGCTATCACCAGTTTTTAGTAATTAAGGTAAAGTATGCATCTTGGGTTTTTTGAATGAATGTAGGAAAGGGAAAAAGATTTCAGAAAAACACCTTTGCTATAAACATTTATAATTTCAATTTTGCTCCATCCAGCTCCATTTACCTTGCTCTCCCACCTTATGGCTATTAATCTAAAAAAAAAAAACAAACCCTGCATTACTCTACACAAATGTTTGAAGCCTTCAACTAGAATTTTGTTTAGACAATAGAGTATAGGAATGATTACCAGGGACTACTTTGCTGTATACTTCAACATCAGCTTCTTTCTCTTTCTTTTTTAAAAAGCAAGGGATATTTTAAAGAGGGAGTTAACAATTTTACAACTCTTAAGAAAATAGGAGGACTGTTCATGGGATTTTGGAAGGTAAGTAGAGACATTCAGGAAAAGGCTTATCTTATAGGAAACAAGAGCTTCCCCACTGCATACTCAGTTTGAAGGTTTTTGACAAGCCCAAGTGGCCAAGGTTATGCAGCTTGGTTCCAAATATATGGAAATATGCAAAATTTGATCAGTAATATTTTGGTGTGACAATTGTTTATTTTACTATTGCTTTTCTCATCAAGATGTCACCTTTGAGACTTGTTTTGGAGGTATCTTCTGCACAGGTAATCTTTATTAGAAACTTGTTTAGCAACTGTTTGCGGTTACGTTGGTCTGTAAAGCAAAGGAAAGATGAAATAAGATCAAAAGAGCATAGTTTTACTTAGCAACTGCTTCGTTTAATGGCCAAGTTGCCAACTGTGGTCACGAACAAGGATTACATGCAGTTCTTTTTGCTTTATAGCATCCTTGGTCCCTTTTTGGGTCAATTGCTTTGACACATCAGAACACCAAGTATTGCTTGTCTCATTAGCTTGGTTTAAGCCATCATTAACTGTCATATGGCATATAACATGAATTGAAACCACACAAACCATATATTTGTTTGGAACGGATGCAACACAATATTGTCCTTCAACAACAATATATAGGCTCCAGTCCAGGGAGATAGTTCATTAATACTTTGAATATATTGGTCTTCCCCCCCCCCCCTCCAAATGCTGCGTATTTTCAGAGTCGTCCTGATAAGCGGATCTTACCTGAATACTGAATCTCAATACAGGGTGAATGGGTAACCGTGATACGGGTGAGAGTACATCGTGTAGGACTTGTGTCTAAATATTAAAAATCATGAGCTGGTCCAAGTTTCATGCTTTAGTATCGCTACCGCTTATCGACAATTTTAGGTAAAGATCGCCGCACTTTTTTTCCCCCGTTAAATATTTAACTGTTAAATTATTTATTTATTTACCAAAATAACGAGTCATAACGGAAAGAGAGGCGAGGAAGGGCAAAACGCTACGATCCACTCTCGGAGAAACAGAACGAACTCATCAAATCCCCCTGCATCACTTAATTTGTTCTCAAATCTTTAGAAGGGCGGGATTGATATCCCCCGTAGACCATGGTAACCGTTAAGCCAATCCCGGCTTGGTACGAACCTTTCCAGGGCCAATTGCACGATGGCATTGTAAGCTCCCGCTTCGGAGCTCTATTGGCCGGTAAGCACGCGAGGCGTACGCCGTCGAGTTTGGCGCATGCGCGGTGTGGAGTGGCGGATGAAACCGGGTGCTCTGCTGACAGGGCCATAGCCTTCTCCGGACTAAAGTCGAGGCTCGAACGTGAAAGCTCCGCGTCCGGCGCGCGCATCTCTCTTCCCTGGTGCTGCTGCAGCTGCTGTTGCCAGCATGTTCCTCACTCGCTCAGAATACGACAGGTAAGTGCAGGCAGGACAAGCGGAAGCGGGGCCTGGTTTGGCTGGGGCTGAGTCACTGCAGAAAGGCCTTCCTTTCCGACCGACTCGTCCAAAGACTTCGGAGGGAGCTGAAGCGACCTCCCTCCGCAAGCTCGCCGGCCTCTGCTCAAGGATCTCTAGTGGTGGTTATGGGTGCTTTTGGCTTTTTTCTTTGGAAAGGAAGCACTTCGGTCGGACCTCGTGCCTAAATATGCCTGGGAATGGAGAACAGTTTGCCCGCGCGGAAAAAAGCCCGTCTTTGCATTTGCGGTCTACAGTTTGGAGCGTAAAGCGCTCCTCGTATGAAGTTTCCCTGGAGGAGGTGTCCCTCTTGTGCTGTCCCGCAAAAGCTTTTCGCCGGCGGAAAAAGTAGCTTTACTTAAATTGAAGTGCAAAATTTAAGCACTATGGCGGTAAAGAGATTTTATGTGTATTTGAAACAGTAACTGTTAAAGTTTCCAATTACGTTTATTCTGAATACTTAATTTCAGTTTGCTCATTCTTTGTAGGGTGCTTGTTCATAGATTTTCGATTTGCCTTAACTATGTCTGCTCGTTACTGGATAAAAGAAAATAGGAGGGATTGTGACATTTCTCAAGTTTATTAGTCAGAAATCGGACTATTTCGATCCTTTTGAATACTTTTGCTACCGGTAATTCATTAAAGTATTCTTATTCGCAGCAGACTGGGCCTAATTGTGTTGTGAAATTACTGTGTATTCAAGGCCAGTACATTTCCTTAGTCATAATGATGATCCTCAAACTTTTGCTTTCGGTTATGCTTATCAGTGATTGGACCAGCTCACTGAAATCAAGTATTGTAATACTTCATTGTTGAATAAACTACTACACAGTAGAAAAACTATGCAATAAACTTTGCCAAGTACTTTTGGAAATACCTGGTGATATTTCTCAAGAAGAAAAAAATTAATTTGGTGGTGACTTTTATAAATCATTTCATACATTTAGTTTTTGCTCACATTTTGCAATATCTTAAAACTCTCAGTCCCTACTGTCACTGTTTTGTTTCAAGTCATGTGTTGACTTAACAAACTTCTTAAAATTGGGTTATCTTTACATTCTGGAGAAAATAAAAAATTTCTGAGAAGTTTGGAGTTTAAAACTTACTAGACCGCTAAATAGAATGCTGCCTATTTGGGAAAAGTAGGGTTTCTTCTCCCCCCTATATTAGTGGATTTTTTGGGGGGGGGGGCTATAAAATGTAAGATATTTAAGATATGAAGATTGAATAGCTGCTACAATAGATAATACATACCTGTAGTTGCCAGGTCTGGAAGCTGTTATATCTTTCATGAATTTATCCTGTTTTTCTCTGAAAACACCCTTGTTGGTTATTTGCAACAAGTCTAGTTCAACTAGAAAAATATTTTGTCTTTACTTGAAATCAAACTGTATTGCATAAGTCTGATTCAAAATCTAAATTCTAGTAAATGTTCAGTGTGACTCTTGATTCTTTCCTTTCTCTTCTAGAGGCGTGAACACTTTTTCACCAGAAGGAAGATTATTCCAAGTGGAATATGCCATTGAAGCTATCAAAGTACGTTTGAAACTATTGTGCAAAAACTGTTTGATAGACTGGATGGACTGGAATGGGGGAATCTCAGAACAGTGAATGAAGATTGAGAATACAGTTTGAGAATAGTGTTTGAGCAATACTATCCAATTCTTCTACACTTTCTTTGAAGTAATGCTGAGGTAGCTTTTGCGCAGTCATAATAATTGTCCTACTTTCCTTGGTTGAGACTGGCAGTGTTGCGTGTCATATTCTTTAATTTACCCAGTTGCATCTAATGGAATCTCTGTGAAATGTTAAACTAATATAAATAACTGGGATAATGTGATGGGTCCTGTTGAAAAGTGCTCAGGAATTAGTTGTTTAACATTTTGTACATAATATTTTGAATTCAGTTTCATAAGAATAAGCTACTTATATTTCTTTATATCTGAACATGGTATGGTTACTGAAACAATGAGAAAAATCATTTCCCAATTTGATTATATTACTTGATTTAGTAAGTAATTTAGTATGCCGAAACAGGAACATCAAGTTATATTGCATTGAGAACCAGTCTGCTGTAGTGAGTGTGGACTAGGATTACAGTGATATAGGTTAGTGTTGTTACTAAACCATGGAGGTTCAATGTGTGACTTTGGGCCAAACAGTGCAGCCTAACTCATGGTTGTAAGGGGAAACATTAGGAGGGATTGCTTTATATATAACCTGAGCTTCATAATCCAGAAGAAACATTTAAAAGATAGGATAATAACAGTAACTACTGGAGGCTTTCAAATTCCTGCAAGGGTTCTTGTGCTTAGAGGAAATGTTACCTTTTCAGTGTATTGCGTGTTAGTTTTCTTTGCATGCTTCTTGTTCTGTAATAGCATCCCCATGGTCACATGAAAAAAATGTGGGCACTTGGCAATTGGCATGTATTTAGAACAGTTGCAGCATCCTGGGGTCATGTGATAACCATTTCTGACCATCCCAGGTGCCTTCTGACAAGCAGAGCCAGTGAGGGGAAGCCAGATTTGCTTAATGAATGTGTGATTTGCTTAATAACTGGCAAAAAGTCATAAAATCAGGTGTAGCTCACTTAACGAATGCCTTGCCTAGCAGTGGAAATTCTGGTCCCAATTACGGTTGTAGTGTCGACTACAGTCACAATGGACTACCTGTGGGATTATTATTTTTGACATGGAGATAATGCTATCATTTTGCACTGAATATAACTAAATTCAGCTTTCCTTATTCTGAACATAGCTGCACATGAATGATTAGTAGACAATCTTTAAGCATTCCATTAGACTTTCCCAAATGGGCCAAATGTAGCAGATTTAAGTGTGGGGATGTCTTAGAACCACTTGAAAAATGCCTACGGATTAGCAGGAAAGTTATCATGTCCTGGTCTACTTTTATTGCCCGAGAGCTTGGGTTGGAGTGCACAATGTTTTGAATTGGCTAGTCCATGTCAGAATTGTAGACCCCCCTATATATCTGTAAAAAAAGAGGAGGGGGGAAAGCAAATATTTTGCTGTTTGTATGCAGCTTAGTATACTAAGTATTGACTCATCAGTGCCTACAAGTTTAATTAACGATATGTACGTAGTTCCTTGTTAGAGCTACCAATGAAGAAGAAGGACCAAGGACTCCTTGCTAGAGCTGCATGTCTCTCTGAGAAATTGATGACAAACATGATTGACTATAGACTATTCATAGCTGGTATTATGAGCATCTTATCTGTTGTTTCAAAGTCATACTGATTTAAACTAATGCATGCTATTCATTAATATTTAAAAATATGCTTATTTTAAAATAGTTTGTATCTGTTCTATAGGGCCTTTTTCAGAGCCAAGCCAGATCCTTATTGTTCTGAAGATAATTGAGTTTAACATCAAAAAATAACAGTTGCAAATAATCTGAAGCAAATTACACTGCTATGAGAAGATGCATGATATATTTTTATACAAAATGATCTTGGGGATTTCTTGAATGGGATGAACTTAATCATATAAGGGCTTGACAGGAGTTATTGTATGTATTAAAAAAGAATTGATTATCAGATCATGGAATGGGACAACTTGCTGTGACCAGTTCAATGTGGCCGGCTCACCATTGCCAAGTCGCCTCTGCCAACAAATCACTGTAGGACAGCTCCACACAGCCAACTTGCCACGGGGACAATTCTCTGCAGGCGGCTGGAGGGAGAGCTGAGTGGCTGGGCGAGTGAGCAGGTGTGCAGAGTGGTAGTAGTGGCCAGGGGCATCCTATTCTCACACACACGGCTGCTGCCGGCACTGCTGCCACCAAGCTCCAGGCTGAAGAAGCCTGGAACAGCGGCAGCAGTGGGTGGGGCAGGCAATGGGGAGGGATTGGTGGGGGGGCATCCTATTTTCACATCCCCTGCTGTTGCTGCTGCAAGGTCCTGGAGCTCAGAGTGGTGGGGTGGGTGAAAATAGGACGTGCCCAGCTGCCACCCACCCAGCACACTGCCAAACTGCCTGAACTCCGTCACCATTGCTGAACAGGTCAAATTTCGAACAGCCAGAGCTCAACATAGCAGCAGCAGCAGCAGCAGCAGCAGGATGTGTGAAAATGGGATGTACTGGCCTCTGAGACCACTCTGCACTCTCCCCGTTCACTTACTTGTCTACCTGTCCGGCTCTCCCTCCAGTGGGAAGCCACCGTTCTGCCCACCTGTTTGCCTGCCCACCCAGCTCTCCCTCTGGCCGGCTGTGGCAAATTGTCCCTGCGGTGAGTTGGCCGTGTAAAGTCCTGTAGCAACTTGGCAGTGATTTGGCAGAGGTGGCTTGGTGAGCTGGCTGTGCCAAGTTGTCGTAGACCCATCAGATCAATAGGTACAGTTAGTGCAGTTTGTCAAATGTCACATATTGGCTTAGGATGAGAGACTAGTAATAGTGAATGAATGGTAAAAAGTTTTTCTCCCTAATCCATGATAATCAAAGATGGTCCAATTATTAGCATACCTGCAGTTTGAGAACAAAACATTGACGATTGATTTAAATGTTTCCTCTCCAAAGCTGCCCTTTCTCCTTATTTTATATAAACGTAATGTTGAGGGAGTTGTTTGAGAGGGTTATGCCATTATTTGCCATGATGTATCTGTTATTGCACAATATGTCCCTATAGAAACAGTTTAAGAACTTCTGTGAAGGTCTAGAATCAAAATTCAGCAAGTTCAGACGTGACATCCCTGCGTAAATGAAAATATGCTCTAAATTTTCCCTCTCCTTTTTGCATTCTGGGTTTTGGTTGCATCCAGCATACATCCTATTTGTTTAATACTCTTCTGAAATTCTGCATCTGACTATCATAGACTGTACATACTGAGTATTTCTTAGATTGTATAAAACAAATGCACAGTTTTTAAAAAGTGTTTAAAATGTTTATTTTTATTATTTTTGTTAGCTTGGTTCCACAGCAATTGGAATCCAGACATCAGAAGGAGTTTGTCTGGCTGTGGAGAAGAGGATTACTTCCCCACTTATGGAGCCAAGCAGTATTGAGAAAATTGTAGAAATTGATTCTCATATAGGTAAGAATAAAAGCTAATTCTTAAGAAAATTCTGCAGTGTAATTGCAATATGAATATGATTAAACTTCTTTCTTTGGTGGTCTAATTCCTATAATATGAGCTTATATGTAGACTTCCTTTGGTATGAAATTAATATTTGCAAGTAATGATCATTCAGTTTCTGGGCTCAAAATCAGCACAACATAGAATCAAATGTAGAAATCAGAAGCAACTTGCTTCTATATGACCTCTCTAATAAAAGTTTGTTTCCAAATATAGAAATTGGAGAGCTGGGAATTGCAGTGTGCGCTCTTGATCCCCAGCCAACTCCTCTGTTGGAAGCTCATTGATTGACCTCTAATGTTAGCTTGTCCTCTGTACTTGAGACCATTTTTTTTATATATATAAAATCACATACACACCTCTGATGAGAATTGGAACTGGAGTTCATTTATATCTGCCATTCTCTGTGCTTAACATTAATGTTAACTATTTTAATATAGCCGTGAACAATGGTATTGTCTAACAAAGTTAATTTGATGTTCAACTTTTACAGTTTTTAGGAGTATCAATATGTATGTGGATGGATGTTTAAAAATGCATTGTTTATTTGAATGTTCATCAGTCAGTCATTGGTGTCTCACATGGATCAGTGCTGAGGCTGGTACTTTTTAATTTGTATCTCACTTTTTTCAGGTTGTGCAATGAGTGGCTTGATAGCTGATGCAAAGACATTAATTGACAAAGCAAGAGTTGAGACACAGGTAAACCTCAAATACTGATCTTTGTGCATCTTGCTTTTCTCCCACATCTTTTTTTTTTTAAAGAAAATTAGTTATTCACTCAGATTTAAAACAAATATGGCAGCAGAACTGCAGAAAACAAATTAACTTTCATGTGAAAAGAATATGTAGAATTCAAGATGGATATAAGAAGGTGAAAATAAGATTCCATTACTGTACATCCCTCACTTTTTGTCACTAATTATTTACAATTACATGAATATTAAAAGAACGTGTGATGTCAGAAAATGCTCTACTATCATGGCTTTCGGATGGCTCTCTCTGAACTGAGTTTGACAACATTTTAATAGTCTTATTTCTCTTTTAAAATTCTCTATCCAATAAAGAAAAAGAACATATAAAACATAGGGAATAGGTACATTTAGGGCACAGGCAAAACTGTTTTCCAAATAATCTTTAACTTCATAATTTCAGGACCCTGCTTGCTATGGATGTGTGGTTAAATTGAAAATGTGTTTCAGTGAATGATTTCCATAATCTTTGCAAGTTACATCCTTGGATCAAGGAGCTCTTTCAAATCACGCTTAACAGTACATAAATCATTTTTCTGTGAGTGGTTTCTGCACAGATGGCAAAATATTTAAGCTACTCAGTTATGGAATATTGATTATATGATTGTGGTTGTGAGATTAGCTTCCTTTCATGTAATAAGCTACAGTCTGCATAGGAATTGCTCATGGTAGAATGCTTCCCATGTGGTTGAAAGCATTTAAAAGAACTTTAAGCTTGAATTGAAAATACAGTATTATTCATAACACATATCTATTCTAAAGGGAGAAACAAATTAGCCATGAATCATAACATCTTGCCCCTTATTGTGTGTTCTTTGTACCACATTGCAGTTGGTTTGCATGATAGATAATCTTTTGTGCATTTCTTCCTATGGTTGTAATTTTGTCTTAAGTTTATTTGGATGCAGATTCTATATGTACTGAAGAAGTGTATCTTTCATGAAAAGAGATATAGATGTCTCTTTTTATCATCTCAGAATCACTGGTTTACATACAATGAAATCATGACTGTGGAAAGCGTGACACAAGCTGTGTCCAACTTAGCGTTACAGTTTGGAGAAGAAGATGCTGATCCAGGTGCAATGGTATGTATGTCAATTATTTGTTAAATGTCCATTGTTGACAATTGCATTATTCAGTTAGTGGGTCATTAAATGCCTGATCCTTCTATGATTTCATTCTAGTCGAGGCCATTTGGTGTGGCGTTACTTTTTGGAGGAGTCGACGAAAAAGGACCTCAACTGTAAGTTGGGTTTTGTTTCTTCACTCTCATTATTTATGTGTTTAAATCCAGACTACTTATCACTGCTGAGTTAGAAGACAGAGTACCATAGAGTTCTACAAAATCAACTTAGAAATCAAGGAGATTGTCAGTAGATGAAGACTGGATTGGGTGGTACAAATTAACTTTTACAATCTTATAGGACAGGGGTCTTCAAACTTGGCCCTTTTATGATTTGTGGACTTCAACTCCCAGAATTCCTCAGCCAGCTTGGCTGAGGAATTCTGGGACTTAAAATCCACAAGTCATAAAAGGGCCAAGTTTGAAGACCCCTGTTATAGGAGCTTCCAAACTCTCTTGTGCTTGTATCTGTCACCGTTATTAAAGATACAAAGATACTGCCCAAAAAGCAAAGGTGTATACATTTTCGTAGTAAAAGCTATATTAATAATTATAATCCAAAGATTTTTCAGTGTTTGCAAGGACACAGGTATAAAAATATGATAAATTTGATTTTGATATGAGGGCACAAACTGCTTGTATCTATCATTAAGGTTGAAAAACAAATTCAATGATTCTTCTATAGATAACGTGCCCCAAAAGCAATTTGAATGGCACTTTGTACAGAATATGACTTCTGTATAAATATAAAACCTCTGATAATGCAAACTTCAATGAAAATAAAGAGAAGGAGTAAGTTTCCTTTCTTGTTTCAGAAGAACTGGCAGACTGCAAGTAATCTAATATCTGTAATCTTCTGTGGCATTCCTTAGGTGGTGTTTAAGGGAGTCCTTGTAACTAGAAGCACTTCAAAGTTCCAAGCACATTTTAAAGGAGAACGTTTCTCTAAATTTCATAGTGGAAGCAGCTCAGCTAAGAGTGCAAGAAATGCTTTGAGAATGAGGAAGGGAAAGCTATTAACCATCTCCAAAAGGAAAAATAATCCAAAATTGTAAAATAACATTAAACTTTTATGTCTGCAGTTTTTTTTAAATAATTGTGGTCATTAACCAGCAGAGTTTACTTTATACAAACAAAATACACGTGACAGCACACTAAATGCATTTAGACTGCATTTTAATAAACTCAAGATTTCTTTCATCTTTAGGCTGTCTTTTTTCATCTCTTATCTTCAATTTTTTCTTCAGTAATTAAACAGTTTCATGATAAGAGGAAATGATAGTTGACACCAACTATTCAATAACAAAATGTTCTTTGTTAAAACAAGCATATGAGAAATGGTACTTATTGCACCATAAAGATGTATTTTAAAAAACATGAACTGTTATAGTTTGTAAAATATTTTATCAGTTGCTGAAATTTATTAAATGGCTGCAAGAAAATAAGGTAATTTATTTCAATTCTGAACCATTTCTTTTTTTTTTACCATCAATGTATTTCTATAAGAATTCAGTTATGTCTATAGAGATTTCGGTTCACACATATTACTGCCTTCCGTGCCATCATATTTATTAATTTAGTTTAATGTGCTTGTGGGTCAATCATTGAGCTGCTAGATAAATCCAGCAACCTGTTTTTTAATAGATAGCTTTGATAAAATCATTAATATGGTTTGTGGAATTATAGGTGTACAAGTAATTGCAGGAGCTCTAGGAACTTAAATCCTAAAACTTCAAAAATCTGGAAAGTGCAAAAAATAGCAAGGAGATTAAATTCATAGGAGTCTTTAGAAGAAAGGAAGGGCAGTGATACTCGCTTATTCACACTATATACTTGGCCAAGGGGGGGGGGGAGAAATTGGCTATAGAAAGTGTAAAACTAATTTCTGCAGCACAATCTTGGTCATTTTAATAAGTGAAAGGGCAAATATAACTTCAGTCTTATGTTTTTTAGACAACAGATAAATAGAGATTGATATGATTTGATTGTGTGTGAGAGAAAAAGGGGGAGAGGGAGAAAGCTAGAAGGAGAGAGAAGGAGAATTTAATATAGGTGATATTTTTGTGGCTATTAAAAGAATAGGAAACATCCTAAACATTTGCATCCAAAGTGTCCTTTTTTCTTTTGTATTGAAGCATTTCTTATCTGGCTGAGTATATAATGCCTTCTTGGCAGGTTCTCATTTAAAAGAAAGCCAAGGCAGATGAATCTAATTCACCATGCAATATTTTCTGGCTCTAAGCCATGTAGTAGAACTGTGGTTATCCCTACTAGTGTCCCAAATTTGTTGGATGTAATCATTTGATTATGATATGCACATGTGTGCCTACACAATCTGTTTCTAGTCAAATATAACTCACAGAGTAAAATTTCAGACTTTATCAGTGATCTGCATAACTCTTGATGGTTTATTCATTTTCCTATCTTTTATTTATGCATGTAGATTTCATATGGATCCTTCTGGGACTTTTGTACAGTGTGATGCAAGAGCAATTGGATCAGCTTCAGAAGGTGCACAAAGCTCACTGCAAGAGATTTATCATAAGGTGAAAATCCATTTTATTTGGCCTTGCTCCTTGATGTAAGCAGAGAGATCAAGAAACTAAGTGTGACTTTTATTGTAGCAGTTTCCACAAGATCCTGTGTTTGGTTTTAAAACAGCTGTAACTTTAATACAGTGTTCTAGAATCACCTGAGTTATCTTTATGCTTGTCATCAATATACTTTGAGCAATTTGAAAAGTGTCATTACCTATGGCATTTTGAATATTTTTTCAATATATTTATAGGCTTCTGGTATCTAAACTGGTTTTGGATCTGAGAAGTTCACAGGAGTAGAACCTTTTATAGAAATATGAAAAGAAATTTTGAGATATTTTAAATTAAATCTGCTTTCTTGACTAACAAATCAAATTAGTAATTTAATCTCATGCCTAAACAACAGCTTGTATTGTCTTTAGATAAATATAACATGTTAATTATGATATGAATGATTGAAACCTGAAGTTCTCAATCATAAAAATATTTTTGCAATGGTGAACTGCATCCAATTGTTGAGACAGATTTCTATGAATACTTTTCCATCAAAGAATTGAGATTTATGTAAATTCAGTTTAGCCTAGCATGTGGAGTAAGAGCACTGTCCAGTCAGTTTTATATATATCATTTTGTGTAATGGCTTACTTTAGCATTTGTATAATTTAAGAAAATTATCCAATCAGTGTGATAACTACGGCAATCTGGTGCCTATCATATCAGCTTTTAAGTTTCATGATTTCTCTCACAGTCAATGACATTGAAAGAGGCAATTAAGTCGTCCCTTATAATTCTAAAACAAGTTATGGAAGAAAAGCTGAATGCAACTAACATTGAGGTATGTTAATCCATTTATTAAAGGTTTTCCAACTATGTCCACTTAAAGGAATTTCATCACAGATATTGAAGTAACTTAGATTTGCTATGGATTGTATATTATGTCCCAATTATTTTTGGGTAGGACTTTAGGATCCTAAAAGTTGCATATGTGGCTCTGCTGCTTCAGTATTGATATTCCCGAGATTAGATTGTTGATATCTTTGTAATGAAATAGTGACCCATATACTTAACATCTTAACATCTGCATGGCAATGGAAAGGTACTTTACTGCCATAGTAGCAAAAATTAATGTAATGTGAATAACAGAGTACTTAAAATCTTAAAAACTAATACTAGTAACTCTAGTTCCATCTAATTCAGGAGTGTCAAATTGGTGACCTGCAGGCTGGATGCATCACGTGCAGGCCATGCCCACCCTGGCTCTGTAAAGGCAAAAAACATTGCGATACATCACGTGACGCAATTAAGTTTGACACCTGTGATTTAATTCAATGTTCTATTATAGTGGTCCCCAGCCTTTGGGGCACCAGGGACCGGTTCCGTGGAGAGAGGTTTTTCTGTGGACTGGAACAGGCATGGTTTTATGTGCTGCCTGCATTCCGCATATGGAGCATTGCTTGTTTGTGCGGCCCGGTTTTTAGCATGCTGTGGACCGGTGCAGGTCCAAAGACCTGGGGTTGGGGACCCCTGTTCTACTAACTAGACAATTAGATAGGAATGTGCCTAACTTAAAAACAGAAAACTTTCTGTTCCCCAACAGCTGGAATTGAGAGATGTACTGCTTTGATATCAGAAATGCCATATAATTATTTTTGATGAATTAAGGTTGAGGACATCCAAACATGGTCAGGGTAAGAAACTCAGGAGCTAGAACATATTGAAGTCATGGAACAAGGCTGTGGAGTCTAGTGCCCTTAGGTGATCTTTTAAAAAAAAAAGCATATCACATCTTATTCAAACATGGATAGTATAGCAGTTGGAAATGCCAAGGCTGAAGGTTAAACTGGGAAGTCAAAGAACTTTCCCAAAGAATATATTGGAAAACCACTTCAATAAAGCTGCCAAATAGCTTTATTGCAATGGTTTTTAGGAAATTGGATGTATGCAATGTTGAATGTGGCCACTGAGGGTAGCCTTAAGACCAACAAAAATTAAGTCAATTGCATAAAGGTGTCAGGAAATTACTAAAGCGGAGGGAGTTGGAACTAAAATGCTGTGATTACACTGTACAACATAAGCTTAACAGAATTGTGTCTTTTGATATAACACAACAGATAGAATATTTGGGCTCTAGGATTTTATGGGTGGATTCTTGATTGGCACCCAAATCTTCTCAGTACTATACCTTCCACCACCACCCCTTCTCCTCCCCCTCCCCACTGGTTATCTATATATTGGCTTGTTTCTTGCCATGATGATCTTTAAACATTAGATTACCAATGCATTTCTATCAACCTGCCCTCCCAGTCCCTGGTCTTCTAGTACTTTCCCTCTCTTTCATTCCTCACCTTCCCTCAGTCATCATGCTGACATTGCTGCATGGTATTTTTGCAGAAGACAAATGAAAACAACAATAACACACCACTGTGCTGACCCCCTTCCCATCTTTCCAGCATATTTTCTTACCTCCCTCTTTTGCCTTTTCTCAGTCAGTGCACTATTATAGTGTCAATGCCTGTTCCATACCAAGATGGTCTCAGCAATAAAGAAGAGTCTCCCAGTGCAATTTATTTTGCCAGCCTGGTGCTTCCCAGTTGCCTCCCCTTCCTTTCTCCCCTCGTCTTATCTCAGTTGCTAATAATTGCACTACCATTGCCAAGGAGACCCCTCAGCTCCCACTCTTAACTCACCACCCAGTTCTGCCCAGAGGAGTTTTATTTTGGTTACTTTCCACAAAAACCATCCTGTGCTTATTCCATATATGGACCATATATCTGAAACATGCATATTTTGGTTTAGGCACAGACTATCACATATCAGCTTGTTTTAGGCAGTACGAGCTTGTACAACAAATATACTGCACAGCCCTACTTTTCCTCTATGTTTTATGGAGCAAAGAGGAACCTGTATGGCCCAGACTCAAGTTTTGTTGGAGTAGTGTGGATAAAAATCTTTGTTTATCCTAATGAAGCTTAGGTAGTAGAGCTTTCATAATTTCTTCTTTTCTCTGAAGAACTAGAGCATGTTAGAAATGACTTTGTTTTATAGAAATGTATTAGGGTGAAAAGATTTGCTAGCCAAAAGTATTCAGACAATCAGATAGTATTATCCGTTTCATGTGCAGTAATCAATCTCCTGTATGTCAAGGACTGCTACTTTCTAATGTGAGTAAGTATTTATAACTTGCCTTTGCTGTCCTTGCAGCTTGCAACAGTGCAACCTGGGAAGAAGTTCCACATGTACACAAAAGAAGAACTTGAAGATGTCATCAAAGATATTTGATGAGAGGAGGAACTCTCCAACTGCCTCATTCCCTGATCACAGCAAACTGAAACTTCAGTTTTTTTCCAGTGCCCGTAACTTTATTTCAGCAGCACGTATGCCTGCTCTTAAAGGCGCAAAGATTTTTTTACAGTTTCTGTACATAAAGATCTTCAACAAGAGGAAACTAGAATAAATCATTTTGTTATTCTTATGTCACTAATTCTTTAATAAGGTTCCGAGGTGGGAGGAATGCTTAAAATGAGTAGTGTTAGAATAGATGCATCTTCAAATGTTTCTTCCTCGTGCATCAAATTTGGCTTTCTCAGGGATGCATACAAGAGAGAGGAATATTTGCCTCTCTCTTCCATGCACAAACATATTTTCAGTACTTTATTATTTAGTACAGATAGTCCTCGACTTACAACAGTTCATTTAGTGACCGTTTGAAGTTACAATGTTATAATGGCACTGGAACAAGCGACGTAATGACTGTTTTTCACACAACCATTGCAGCACCCCATGGTCATGTGATTAAAATTAGACACTTGGCAACTGACTCATATTTATGATGGTTGCAGTGTCACCTTTCGTTACTTGACAAGCAAAATCAGTGGGGAAGAGCCAGATTCACTTAATAACTGTTACTAGCTTAACAATTGCAGTGATTCACTTAACAACTGTGGCAAGAAAGGTTGTAAAATGGGGCAAAACTCACTTAACAATTTTGGGCTAAATTATGGTTGTAAGCTGAGGACTACCTGATGTTTTAATAGGATAGATGAACATCTTAAAGCTCCAGCTAGCTGCAGATTTTATTCAGTTTTTAAGTACGTAATGCACTTTGATCCTCGTCGCAGGGACCACGTTGTTGGTTGTGGAAGGTTGAATAGAAACACAGTCATTGGGATTAAAGCAGCAGTAAATCATTATAAAAGAGAAAGCAGATCCCTTGAGACAATATTTCAGGCCTTTATAGTCTCTTTTTCAAACTGAAAGGTTACCTCCCAAAATTCAGTACAGCTTCAACCACTGTACATACAGTTATAATTACTGTATATTACTTCCCTTATGTTGCCTAACTGCTGGTATCTAGTGTCTTTCTAATATTACCAGTAGGCTAAACTTTCTTCCTTTTCTGGCTGGCATGATAGTAACCAAACTCCCAGACATGTGGCCTTCAAAAGTCATTTCTGGAGCTCCCATTTTTAGCCTTTTACCTAGCTCCCTCCTCTGGAACATGAGATAATCAGGCAGTATATTTAAGCAAATGAAACAGTTCTGATTACCTTCTTGATATGTAATGATTTATTCAGTTATTTACAACAAAGGTAAAACTCCAAAATAAAACCTAGAGGAAAAAAATAGATACAAAGAAACAAGATTGAATTTCTTAACCATTTGTCTATAAATATACATATTTGTTACAATGCCGAGGTGGATGTGTGGTGTGGGGCGTGATATTTTTGAGAGCTTTGGCTACGTTAGAGGTAACGTATGGACATTAGATGGGGTCTCAGAGGGATTGGCTTCCAGAAGTGACTTGGGGCAAAGTGCAGGCCAGCATAAAAAAATGGGAGAGGAGGCAGCAGCATGAGCAGCAACAGAGAAAAACTCTATTTGCATCTTCCCAGGCATTGGACAGAAGGTATAGTGTAGCCACTGGATTTGTACTGTTGTTTCCATCCAGGGCTGTACTTAAACTGTGAAGACACGGCAGGTGGCAAGCCACAGAATCTGGTAGCATTGCAGATCTGTTGTTCTTGACTCAACTGATTGGCAGGGCAAGATGGAATCAAGGCGCAACAGATCACATCCACTACAGAAGTAGTGGATACAGAGGAATAACTCTGCTCTCATCCTCCTGGGATGAAGTGGAGACAGGTCACCTCTGTGTAAAGAGGTTGCAGTGGCTATGATATTCAAGCAGCAGGAGCCCTTGATATAATGAAGAACCTGGATGTCCAATGGATGACAACGAGAACAGGAATAAATTGGTAGTTTTACAGGAGAATAAGAGTCCTGTGGCTGCATCCTGGCTAACCACATGTTGCATTGACCATTTTGATACCCTCCCTTTTCTTCCTCAAACTGGACTTGACTGGACAAATTAGTCCTATAGTTGGTGGACCAGGGCAGATTTCAAATGGTTTACGGGGGTGAGGGGTGGAGGTTACATTGTGGATGTTGCATGGTGAGAGATCTGAATTGGTTGTGGGTTGGTAGAGTATTTTGCAAGGGGAGGCTGGATTTATTCACCACCCTCAAGTTAGAGACATAGGAAGGAGAATATTGACTGCCAGTTCTCTTGATTATATGCTGTCTTCCTCCTGGGTGAAAATTGGGGGGGCAGGAGGAGATTAGTGGACAGGAGTGATCGAGTGAATGGTGAAGATCAGAGTGTTGCCTAGGGTTTAACCCACAGGTCGGCAACCTGCGGCTCCGGAGCCGCATGCGGCTCTTTGAGCCTTCCCCTGTGGCTCCCAGCCTCCTCTGCCTTTGCAGAGAGAGACAGAGACAGAGAGAGGCAATTGCACTTCCCTGCTTCTCTGTGTGTGTGTGTGTGTGTTTTTTTTTTGTGTGTGTGTTGTGTGTGTGTGTGTGTGTGTGTGTGTGTGTGTGTGTGTGTGTGTGTGTGTGTGTGTGTGTGTAAAAGAGAGTGCACTCACACTGTTCTCCGAGGAGCTGAAAAGCTTTCTGGGCGGAGCTCCTCCCTTTGCTGCGTCTCTGCAGGAAGCAGGAAGCAGGAAGGGCAGGAGAGAGCTAGCTAGCCCAGCTAGGCTGACTCAGGAATTCTGGAAGTTGAAGTCCATGAATCATAAAAGAGACGAGGTTGCCTACCCCGGAGGTTGTTGGACAACAGCTTGAAGCTTGCCAGGTGAGCAGCAGATAGGAGGGGGGGGGAGAAAGAGAGAGAGAGAAAGAGAGAGAGAGGGAGAGAGAGAGTGGGGGAAGAGGAGTGGCAGACCAAGGGCAGATAGAGAGGGAGGGAGAGACCCTTTTGACATCTAAAATGAAGATAACACTGCATATATCCTTTTTTTACCTGTGTGTGTATGTAATTTTATTCTCTTAAATGATCTTGGTGATCATTGTTTTAATAGTATGGATATTCCCAAGAGTCATATTTTTACTTTTATTTTTAATGTGTATATGTGTGTGTGTGTGTGTGTGTGTGTGTGTGTATACATATACACATACACACACACACATACACACACCTATAATAAAGGTTAGAAAGGATATATGCAGTGTTATCTTCATTTTAGATATCAAAAGGGTTTTGCGGCTCCCAGTGTTTTGTTTTTGGTGGGAAACGGGTCCAAGTGGCTCTTTGAGTGTTTTGGGTTGCCTACCCCTGGTTTAACCGTTTAAGCTCTATGTATTGATGGATAAGTCCCTTTGGCTCTGAATGGGAGGTCAAAGCCTCTGTGTGTGTGTGTGTGTGTAGGAATAGAACAATATTGACATTTTTGAATTTTGGTATTGGAGAAGATACTTGAGAATACAGTGGACAGCTAAGAAAATAAATGGATTACTGAACAAAAATCCCAAATTTTTCACTTGAGAAAAAAATGACCAGATTTAAATTATCCTACTTCTTATGCAAATATTATTTCTTTTGAGAAGGCTCTAATCCTGGAAAGGATAGAAGGAAAGAGAAGAAAACATTGACCAGGGGCTAAGTAGATGAATTCAGTTACAGTAGCAATGGGTATACTGTTGGAAGACCTAAAAGACAGGCATGGGCCAGATCTTCCTGGAGAAATAATAGAAATATAAAAATTATTTCACTAGAATGAAATCATAGAAGGATCAGGCATTTAATGACCCACTAACTGAATAATGCAATTGTCAACAATGGACATTTAACAAATAATTGACATACATACCATTGCACCTGGATCAGCATCTTCTTCTCCAAACTGTAACACTAAGTTGGACACAGCTTGTGTCACGCTTTCCACAGTCATGATTTCATTGTATGTAAACCAGTGATTCTGAGATGATAAAAAGAGACATCTATATCTCTTTTCATGAAAGATACACTTCTTCAGTACATATAGAATCTGCATCCAAATAAACTTAAGACAAAATTACAACCATAGGAAGAAATGCACAAAAGATTATCTATCATGCAAACCAACTGCAATGTGGTACAAAGAACACACAATAAGGGGCAAGATGTTATGATTCATGGCTAATTTGTTTCTCCCTTTAGAATAGATATGTGTTATGAATAATACTGTATGACAGAGTTGACATCCATTTAATAGTACATAATCAAATATGTGCAGGAATTATTTCTATTATTTCAGTTGGGAGGCACCTGCTATTATTTATTTATTTATGAGATTTATATACCGCTTTAAGTGCAAGCACTCTCTAAGCGGTGTACACCAATAAGCAATGTATATATATTTTACATTGCCCCCAACAATCTGGGTCCTCATTTTACCTACCTCGGAAGGATGGAAGGCTGAGTCAACCTTGAGCCGGTGAGATTTGAACCGCTGACCTGCTGAACACAGTCAGCTAAAGTGGCCTGCAGCACTGCACTCTAACTGCTGCGCCACCTCGGCTCTTACTAGTTACCCAACGATTATATGGTTCTTATTTTGACTCCTTATGCTATACCTGCCTTTTTTTAATCGAACCTCCCTTAAGGGTAATTTTTTGTTTAGGAAAGAAACATGATTACATCTGTAGACTGCTTAAGCTCCTTCCACGAGACTTTGTTTTTCATATATTTTGTGAACAAGATCTCTGAACTAATATCCTCACTTTGAATGCAAGGTGTAAGGCCAAGAAAGGTAAGAAAGGAACATAGGTGCATACTACGAGGGCTATTTTTGTTATTGTTGAATGGGCTAACTACTTGTACAAGTCAAGGAGAAAGTAAGAAAGTGTTGGGTTTCGTGTATCATATCCATTGCTAGAACTCCAATCTAGTTTTTAGGATAATGATGTAGATTCAGAAGATGAAAAGGTGATTCAGAGCATACAGAGACACATAGCAATATGTTGGCAACTCCTTAAAGAAATGCCCAGGATCATTTCAAGTTTAACCTAAGAAAGTGTTGACACGTCTGGTGTGCATGCCCACATTGTGCAGTACATACCTGGTTTATTTTGCAGTGAGACACAAGAACGAAATAATAAATTAGAGAGTGAGCTTCTTCCCATATGTTGCCAATATAAACTGAACATTTTCCATTTCTTAAAAAGGTGTGAACTCATGAAGTGGCAACAGCTACTGAATGTTTACAACTGTACAGGTCTGAATTCCCCATATACCAAACAGAAGGAACAATTAATATTCTATTCTCTGATGTGGAAAGTATCCAATGTGGAACATGTCAAGGTTATATAAGATTCTGGAGGGACATGAAAGGTGCTTTCGTTGAAAGTAGAATTGTCCTCACTGGCTGAGAATTACAGAGAGCTCCAAGGCTGAAGGTGTCCAATGAACATGCTAATCAATGACAACTGGTTACCCAGTTCTCTAATCTATATTTCTTCACTGAATTGGAATTGACTGCTACTTTCGTAGCGAATGAAGATTTTAAGAAGAGATACATAATTATATATTAAGCATATTAATATTGATTTATATTAATATTTGTTAAGCATGTTCGGATTATATTGGACAGGTTTTCTTTAGAGTTTTGATGAAGGGTATCTAAAGGATTGGCCCGTATTTGATAATATGTACTGAATACTCTGAAAATATTCTAATTCTGCCAGATTTTTCTAAATATTTTTCCTTAACTTGGCTATGAAGGCAGGATGAGTGCTTCTGGCCAGTGAAGTTAACTTTTTGACTAAGGGCACAGCCCAGGCAAATGACTGTTTTAAGGCAAAATATTTGAAGACCTCTGAAATTCTTCTGGCCAAATTATGGGTAGAAAGAAAAGGAACTTTTAACAAAATTATCCAATTGGGTTTTCACCTTATACTAAATACATCTTTTAGTATAAGGAGGGAAAATAATATGAATCGTGCAAGTACACGAATAGCAACTCCAATTCCCCAGATTGAGAACTTGGATTAACCAGTCTATAGTCAAATGAAAAAGTTCATTGATGAAGTGGTGTTCTGTTGCTTGCAATCACTCAAGCCTCAGTCACTTCCTGATTGGATTACAGATAGTCCTCAACTTACAATAGTTCGTTTAATGACCATTCAAAGTTACAACAGCACTAGAAAAAGTGATTTATGACTAGCAGCATCCCCATGGTCATGTGATCAAAATTCAGATGCTTTGCAACTGACTTACATTTATGTCAGTTGCAGTGTCCTGGGATCTTGTGATCACCTTCTGACTAGCAAAGTCAATGGGAAAGCTAGATTCATTTAACAACTATGTTATTAACAACTGCAGTAATTAACAACTGTGGCAGGTAAGGTCATAAAATATGTAAGAGCCTGACAGAATATGATGGCTCCAGATAGTTTTTGTTTTGCCCAATTACTCAGATTATTCATATTCATTGATTTATATGACCTTGCTAAGTCTTCCTAACCAGGATTTATCTGTTATTAAAATCATAAAGGAATCCCTGTGATTTTAGGGCTGGAGCCGTAAATGGATTATCTATAGTAATCTGTTGCAGCTGTAGCAACTCAGCTGTAAGGAACGTCCTTGAGTGAATCAGGCAAGCAATACACCAGGCACGCTCCAGAATCCAACAAAGTTTATTGCACGTTGCAGGAAACAAAGTTTACCCTGGGAGAGGCTCCAACCCCGCGCGCTATATGCCGTCCCGGGCTACACCCACAGCACACACCCTCATCAAGCCTTATAAGGATACCCCGCCCATAATCCACCCATCCACCCCACCCTGTGCTAACCTCCACCGCAGCAAGCCCCATGAAACAAGTCCTCAGTCAGTCCCACAGCAGCAAGCCCCGTGAAACAAGTCCGTTCCCCCCCGCCCTAACTGATATTAGATCCTGTCAGACCCAGCGGCAATTCATAGCTCCTGCCCACAGCCCCCATCCCCCGTGTTGGCTTCCACGTGAGGACGTCACATGCCCAATCAGCTGGCTGCACGCAGATCACGCCGGCGGTGTAGGTGCCGTCCCGCCGGAGCCGCCAGGACACGCTCGCCGTTGGCGCAGGCTGGAGGCTGCAAACGGCCAGGTTGGTAGCGGCCAGGTTGGTAGTGTGCTGGGTCTGACATTCGGCTTCCCCTCACCACAACTCCCCCTGAAACAAAGGTAACAGATGAGTCACCGCGTGTACCCTGTGGCCAGATACGCCAATTAACCGTCCCCTTGCCCCCCCCCGCGCTCCGTGTGGTACCCTTCTGTGATACCTTTTAACTAGCTCGGGGGCGGATACATCCTCACTCAATACCCAGGAGGCTTCAGACAAAGGATACCCCTTCCACACGACCAGGTAGTACAGTCTTTTACCCCGTAGTCGCGAGTCAACTATGTCCTCTATTTCGTACCTTCCTGGGGTGACAGGGCCTGGGGTTTGTCCATGAGATGTCCTCCCCACCGGCTTCAATAAACTTACGTGAAATGTCGGATGTATTTTACCTAGAAGCTTTGGTAATTCGAGCCTCACCGTTACCGGATTGATGATTTGTGCTATGCGAAAGGGCCCGATATATTTTGGTGCCAGTTTCTTGCAGGGGACCTGTAACTTAACATATTTGGTTGATAAGTATACTTTATCCCCCACACGGAATTGGAGCGGTTGTCTACGTCTCTTGTCGGCGTGATACTTAGCCACCTGTGTTGCTTGGTCTAGTGCTTGCTTTACGCTACGCCACACCTGGCCCGCTCGAGCAAACCAACCCTCTGATCGGTGTAGAGGGGGGTCTGGTGACACACAATCGGGTAAGGGGACCACATCATACCCATAAACAACCTGAAATGGGGTTAGACCGGTACTGTTATGCACTGCGTTATTATACGCTAGTTCAGCAAATGGAACATAGTCCACCCAATCCAGCTGTTGATACGATACATACCAGCGTAAGTACCGTTCAATCGCTGCATTTGCCCGTTCTGCCGCCCCGTTGGTACAGGGGTGGTATGCCGAGCTCAATCCTTGTGTGGTTCCAATACTGGCTAGGAAATCTCGCCAGAAGCGGGCTGTGAACTGCACGCCGCGATCTGAAATAACTCGACGGGGCGCCCCATGTAGTCTGTAAATATGTTGTACAAACAATTTCGCCAACCGTTTTGCAGATGGTAGACCCTTGCAGGGGATGAAGTGGGCCTGCTTAGAAAAGAGATCCACCACTGTCCAGATCACCGTGTAGCCCCTCACGTTTGGCAGATCTACAATGAAGTCCATCCCGAGATCCTGCCATGGGCGGTCCGGGTCAGATACTTGCTGTAGTAATCCCATGGGTTTTTTCGGTACCGTTTTTGCTTGGGCGCAAAGGTGACACCGTTTGACATATTCTTCAATGTCTTTCCTCATCCCTGGCCACCAGAACTGGCGTCTCACTAGATGGAGTGTCTTTACAAATCCAAAATGGCCGGCTGTTTTTGAGTCATGACATCTGTGGTACACTCGGTTCCTTAGTGCCAATGGAACGTATAACCTATCCCCATACCAGGCTAACCCATCACGACGACTCAAGACCCCAGGGTTAGCCAAAATCCAGGGGTCTGTTAACAAAGCCGATCTCAGCCCATCCTCGAAGGCTCCTAACTGTGCACCCTTCTCAGGCAGGCCGGGACCCGGATTATACGGAGGTATGATAGCGTGAATCACCTGCTCTCTCTTGCTATTGTACTGTGGTAGCCGGGATAGTGCGTCGGCTAGGAAATTTTTCCCTCCCGGAACGACTTTCAGGTGGAATTTGAACCGTTGGAAGTATTGCGCCCATCGCACATGTTTGGGTGCTAATCTTCTTGGGGTTTGGAGGACCGCTAGATTTTGATGGTCTGTCCACACCTCGAAGGGGTGCTGTGCGCCCTCCAGCAAATGACGCCATGTCGACAGGGCCCATTTCACAGCAAACGCTTCCTTCTCCCACACTGCCCAGCGGCGTTCCGTGTCCGTGAACTTTTTGGACGTGTAGGCACACGGTTGTAACAGTCCGTCTGCATTACGTTGCAACAATATCGCCCCAATGGCGACATCGCTGGCGTCGGCTTGTACGACGAATGGCCGGCCTGGATCGGGGTGTATCAGAATGGGGTCTCGTGCGAATAGCCCTTTAAGGGACTCGAAAGCCTGTTGGCAGGCCATAGTCCAGGCAAGAGGTTGTCCTGGGCGAGGTTTTCCGGTTAATCGCTTGGTGCGCAACAACTGAGTCAGCGGCAGGGCCACGTCAGCGAAGGAGGGGATGAACTGCCGGTAAAAGTTTGCAAACCCTAGAAACCGCTGTAGCTGACGGCAGGTTTTTGGCGCTTGCCATTCCAATACGCATTTTACCTTATTGGGATCCATTTCTATCCCTGCTGCCGACACTCTGAAGCCAAGATAGTCAATACGCTCCTTGTGGAATTCGCATTTCGATATTTTACAGTACAGCTGAGCGTCTAACAATTTGCGTAGAACCGTGCGCACCAATTCCACATCTTCCTCTAGTGATCCTGAGTAGATTAAGATGTCATCCAGATACACGAGGACACCCTTGTATAAGTGGTCGTGCAGCACCTCATTGATCAGCTGCATAAACACAGCCGGGGCCCCTTGTAACCCGAATGGCATTACTTTGAACTGATAACTGCCTAGCGGACAGTTAAAGGTTGTTTTCCACTCATCTCCCTCCCTGATGCGAACCCTGTAGTATGCCTCACGGAGGTCCAGCTTTGTGAAGATGGTTCCAGTAGCCAAGTGAGTCAAAAGGTCTTTTATAAGGGGCAGGGGATACACCTGTTCTATACACACCGCATTGAGACCTCGGAAGTCTACACATAACCTCAAACCCCCATCCTTCTTTCCCTGGAACAGTACAGGGGCGGCCATCCGAGACCGTGCTGGTACTATAAATCCTCTGGCTAAGTTCTTATCCACGTACTGCCTCATCTCCTGTAACTCCGTGAACGTCATTGGGTACATTCGGGCCTTTGGGAGTTTCGCCCCAGGGATAAGTTCAATCGCGCAATCTGTACGCCTATGGGGAGGCAGACTGTCGCACTCCTGCTCACTAAAGACCATTGCAAGATCCTCGTACACTGCTGGGTACTCGCCCTGATTCCCATCCGTTATGTGATCTGCCCCTTCCCCTTTCATGTTGCTATTATACCGCTCCGGGACTGGTGGTTGAGGGCCTGCTGTAAGGCGTAGATGGCGGGAGCCATCTGCCCACCATATGGTTGGTGTCCATTTATCCAACCACGCCAACCCCAGGATAATAGCCTCTGACATGGATGGAACTACTATGAATCTCAACATCTCCCAATGCGCGGCCACTTCCATCCTAACGGGTTCAGTCACTAGCGTAGTCGGGGCCCCTCCTAATACGGACCCATCCACCTGCTCAAAGCGAATGGGGGACTTCAATCGGGTCACCCTAATATGCATCTGGGACGCCACCTCCTTGCTAATAAGACATCTGGTGCAGCCAGTGTCAACCAATGCCTGGAATGATTTTGTCTCCCCAGTGACCGGGCTAGTCAATGTTACCGGAATGTTAAATGGGACTATCGGTTCACTCACCATAGGATCCTCCACCTGACCTTCCTCTTCATATTCGTGGAGCACTGGGGTCGTATCACCAGGGAGTTGTTGGAACGACGTCTGAGCCGTCTGGGATGCAACTCGGGACTTCTCCGCCGTTCTCTTCGGCGTAACGCCCGGTCTTCCGATTGCCGTTGGTGTACCGGTCAGCTCGGTTAGATCTGTTATCCCGCACTCTGCAGCCCGGTGGCCCGGCCGGTTACAGCGGAAGCACCTGAATACGGGCTTCGGCCGGGTGGTACCCGGTACGGCTTGTGTACTGCCCTCTCCGGATCGGTCTGGAGCACGGCGCGCGGGCGGCCTGTCGGCACGTACATCGGGACGGTCCCTCAGTCCAAATTCCAACTCCATGGCAGCTTTAAACCAGTCGACCAGGCGTCCCACAACTCCTCTCACCGCACAGGCGCGACGTATGTCCGAATCCAAGCCAGCCTGGAAGTGGTGAATCAGTAAACGATCCGGCCACGACCTCAGCCTCCCGGCCGCCTTTTGGAATTCGCGGATATAGGTCTTCACCGGTCTACCCCTCTGCTTTAACCCCACTATTTGGGCTTCAGCTCTTTGTAACCGGGTTGGGTCGTCGAACCTTGCTCTCAGCGCCTCAAGGAACAGCCCTACGTCGGTCAACTCTCTTGCCTGGTCGCTGTATAGATCTGCGGCCCAAGCAGCGGCTTCACCCTGCAAGCATGCTGTGACCGCCACCACCATCGCCCAATTGGAGGAATATAAGGTGGTATAGCGGTCCAGGTGGTTTAGCACGTGGCTCAGGAACACTGCTAACCGATCTGAGTCACCATCGAACGTGAGGGTGATCGGGGGGGGGTTCCATACCATGTTCTGTGGCCATGGGGTTGGCGCCTGACCCCCGTACGGGGCAGTCCCCGGGTGTGGTATAGGGCGAAACCCCTCCCCCATGGACCCTGCCCTTTGTCTGTCGGTACCTAAAGATTGTCCTGCCGCCGGGCGTGGTCCCAGGCTGTAACGGGGTCGCTCCGCTTCAACCCGCCCCGGGCCAGGGTCCTGGAACGCAAACTGATCACTTGATTTTAATTCCAATCTTGGACTGGACAGGCGGAAACGGGAGGAATAGGACGGACTGTCCTTAACAGGACTACGGAGTGTTGCGGGATGAAGACGTTCCCCGAACTGCTCTCTTAGCACATCTAAGGTATACTGTCCTGGAGCCGTGGAGCAGCTCCATTCCTCCTCCGGATCTCCAGTCACCCGGCGTTCCCTCCATCCGGTGAAACTCGGCGCTAACCGCCGCCCCCTATTGTCCTCTGGTCCTTCCCACGCCGAACCTAGCCACCAGTCGGCCTCGCCCCCCCCGGGCGTTGTAGCTTTAAACTTGGTTCCAGCACCTCCGGAATGCGAACCCTCTCCTTTGGTCGCACTATTGGCTGATTGACTGCTGCGCTGCCGACATCCGGACTCTCCAGCTGGTCGTCGGGTTCCGCCGCCTCTGCGGTCTCCACCGGGTCTGCCCCTTGTGTTCCCTCCGCCATGACGCTGCAGGCAACCGGCGTCGAACAGCAAGCAAGAGATGAGGGTAAACTTACTGTAAGGAACGTCCTTGAGTGAATCAGGCAAGCAATACACCAGGCACGCTCCAGAATCCAACAAAGTTTATTGCACGTTGCAGGAAACAAAGTTTACCCTGGGAGAGGCTCCAACCCCGCGCGCTATATGCCGTCCCGGGCTACACCCACAGCACACATCCTCATCAAGCCTTATAAGGATACCCCGCCCATAATCCACCCATCCACCCCACCCTGTGCTAACCTCCACCGCAGCAAGCCCCATGAAACAAGTCCTCAGTCAGTCCCACAGCAGCAAGCCCCGTGAAACAAGTCCGTCCCCCGCCCTAACTGATATTAGATCCTGTCAGACCCAGCGGCAATTCATAGCTCCTGCCCACAGCCCCCATCCCCCGTGTTGGCTTCCACGTGAGGACGTCACATGCCCAATCAGCTGGCTGCACGCAGATCACGCCGGCGGTGTAGGTGCCGTCCCGCCGGAGCCGCCAGGACACGCTCGCCGTTGGCGCAGGCTGGAGGCTGCAAACGGCCAGGTTGGTAGCGGCCAGGTTGGTAGTGTGCTGGGTCTGACATCAGCTTTGCTGACTAATTGAGAGGCGACTGGGGTTCGGCAATCATGAGCTGTCACTCAGCTCTGAAGGTTTGAACTAGCTGGGCCACTTGGCATAATGGTAAGAATCCTGTAGTATTCAAATCCCTGTTTTGTGGTGACTGATGTCCCCCTTCATTGCTCACTCCTAAATAACAGTTTAGGTGGACCTGTTGAAGGTGAAGTTATGAAACTTGAGAAAAAAGATTGCTTTTATAAGCCAACGGTTGAAAAAAAGAGGACTCTGTAGTGGAAATACCTCTGTTACTAGAGAGGTGTCCATTGGAAGGTGTAGATCAGTGGTTCTCAACCTTTTTAATGCTGCGACCCCCAACCGGTCGTAAGTCGAGGACTACTCAACTGGTGAAGCACCGTTTGCAGAATGGGACTTTTGGCGGGCTCAGCAGGGCAGAGACAGCCTGGACAATTCCTATTGGCTTTTGAAAGCCAATAGAATTAGACTCTATTCAAGAGAGTCTATTCTATTGGCTTTCAAAAGCCAATACAATAAAAGGGAGTAGCACAGCTATGGAAAAGGGGGAAAAAATGGCAGACTGCGTTGTTTGGCGACCCCCGTGAAATGGTCGTTCGACCCCAAATGGGGTCCCGACCCACAGGTTGAGAACCACTGGTGTAGATAGACTTTTTCTAAGATACATGATGTGACTATCTGCGTTGAGAATAGTTTGCTAGTTATTGGTATGAAATGATGTTTTTCAACCCTGGCATCTTAAAAATGCCAAGGTTGAGAAACATTGCTTTAAAATATTAAGTCTGCATGAGATAGCTTCTCTGTGTTCTAGGTCAGCATCTGGTTAGATTAGTATTTTCCTTCTCTGTCTGGGATGTAGTTCATTATCTGAATTGGGTGTTACAACCAGAGAGCAGTTATGGATGGTTGCAAAACAGAAAAAAAAGTTAGAAATATAGAAAAATATTTTTTTCTATTGGTTGATGCATGCCACCCAGATTATTGTTCCACATTCTCCTTAAATAAAGGAGGCAACAGAAGTAGAGGGAGACACTATTCTTTTTTATAAACTGGACAGTTATTCAGCAGATGGTCAATATAAACAGTTGATTAATTTTCACTGGCCTGCCTTTTAAATTAATTTTAACTTAATGCCTTGACTTTTTAAAAATCAATCTGGGAAAAGTAGAAGTTGCAGCCTGAAACACAAACCTTTAGGCAGGATAAGATATTCCAAGACTTCAAAACCTGATTTGTTTAAAATTTCCCCAGCCATTTGAAAGCGTAAGGGCTGCATCATTGTTGTTTGCTACCATCTGGTGGCATGTTGGTAAAATAATCATTGTGGTTATGCTGCATGTCCTCATTCAGAGATACTCAAATCTTCTATGGTAGGTGCTCTGTTTGGTGTCCATTTGATAGGTCTGGAAATTACTTAAGACCAGCTATCCATAAAGTGAAAATAGAAATACCTGAAGCACAGACTACATAAAGGAGACGTTATTCTAGCAAAAAAAAGATAATTAAAATACATCTGAGCCAGTTTGGTCTAGTGGTTAAGTTTGGTCAGACTAGAACCCAGAAGACTTGCAAGTTCTAATCCTGCCTTAGGCATGAAGCCCATTAGGTGACATTGTGCCAGTCACTTTCATAGCTCTAGGAAGAAGGCAGTGACAAATTACTTCCAAAATCTTGCCAAGAAAAACTGTAGTGACTAATCCAGTCACTAGGAGTCAACACCGATTTCAAGGCACCAAAAAAAAAAAAAAAAAAGTAAATTTGTCTTTTAGACCAGAGGTCCCCAACCTTTTGGACCGGTTCCGTGGAGAGAGGTTTTTCTGTGGACTGGAGGGTACATGTTTTTGTGTGCTACCTGCATCTTGTGGATGGGGCTTTGCTTGTTTGTGCGGATCGGTTGCTGACATGCCGCAAACTGGGGGTTGGGGACTATTGTTTTAAAC
The DNA here is from genome assembly GCF_016545835.1 of Crotalus tigris. NCBI lineage: Eukaryota > Metazoa > Chordata > Lepidosauria > Squamata > Viperidae > Crotalus > Crotalus tigris. The sequence continues at coordinate 2,426,339 of NW_024100417.1, read as the reverse complement.
TCTAACTCCTTAATGCATTTTCCAGCCATTTGCCTAAAATATGGTTACAGTAACTAGAAGCAAGGAGGTTCTGATGACTAACTGGAACATTGTTGAAACTGTTCTAGGTATACAATTATGCTTTAGAAAATGCTCTTAAACTTTGAATAAATGTGGACCACTTTTTGCCAGTCAAACATTATATTATAAGGAGGATGAGACAATGATCTAATGCCATCCAAGTGATAACAGATGGAGTTTTAGAGAGCTGGGGAGATACTCTTTAATTATGCATAGAAGGAATTAGGATGCTTGTACGTTCTTTTTACATAAAATTTGTAGGCTATTTAATGCCACTTCTTAATATAATGAAAAATCCAAAATCCATAACAGATGTATTATTTCTGACCTTTGGGAGCATGTTCCAATATGTGGTGCTCCGGGATTACTTCCAGAAGTTAGTAGCTTTAATGAGCAATAAATAGAAAAGTTGCCTGAGCATTGAATATTCTTGGAATTCTGGGAGTTGAAGTTCATATCCACTGAAAAACATCCTATTGGAGAATATTAATATAAAGCGTAAGTTAAATAAGACCCTGGGTAAAAAGGGACCTACTCTCCATTTTACAATGGGACTGTGTGTTTGGAAAATGTGGTAAAGGATGGAACTGGTTCTTCCAGAATACAAAATGCTTCCTTTTTGGCAACTAGTTCCTCCTTGATTTGTACAAAAAAATCCTCCTGGCACTTAAGACAAAGGCTTTTTTATATTTTGCTTTTAGCACATTTGTTAGTACCAGCTACAGTGTGATAGTCTCATGATTTTTCTAAAGGCTTTCCCCCCTAGTTTAATCTACGAAGAAGTAGCATCTAACTTTTGTTGATGGAAGCCACCCCAAAAGTAAGATCTTTAGTCTTAGTCGAGGAGATATGAGAAATTAAATATTTATCTGTTATCTTAGCTTTACACTCAACCTTCTTCACTTCAAATACATTTTGTGCAAGACTGCTATCCTTTATGGTACTACTTATGTTCTTATGCCTGTTCACCATTTCAGGAAGATTGGACTTTGTGATACTTCATGTGGATCAAATTCTGGAGCTGCATATTGCAACTTTCAAAATGCCCACCCAGCATAATCAAATAATAATCCCAATACCTCTACAGAATGCCAATTGGGGGGGGGGGAAACGCTTAAGTTTTATTGATTACTACATCTGAATATTTGTAGGTTCACCATTTGCAAAGTTGATTTTTTAGCTACATGGTAGCCTGCAGTTCATTTGGTTTAATGGCCCAAGTGCAGCTTTACAGTGGATGGGAGTTACGGAAGTTGAAGTCCAAACTGTTTAGAGGACACTAAGTTGCAGACATTTGCAACCAAACAATCAAGCTCAGAGAGCAGCAAGGACCTCACAGTTCAAACCTGAGCCACAATATTCTCTTCCATTAGTAACACTAAGTTGTGTTTTTCTTTAATATTCTAGTTTATTAGGATATTTTTTCTCACTCTTAACCCTGCTCAAATACTGTACGTTGCTTCTCCTCCCCACTCATGATTCCTACTGTATACATGATTGCTACAACTTGTGGTTCTTGTTGCATGACATTATCTTTTCCCCCCCACTCTTTCCTGCCAAGTTTCATGTTGCAATTTCTCTACATGCTTAGTTTCCTGTTAACCTTTTCATGCACATGCACATTACAGCATTGTTCCAAGTGCAAATAATCATAAATTCATTACTAACATGCTAAAATGGCTATGTAATCATGGGTCCTCTGTTATAATTAATCAACTTGGCTATTTATGATTTTGGGGCTGTCCTTACTTCCATTTTTGTTTCTGTTTGATTTTCTAGTTAATTCACTAGGATCCTCAAGTTGGTCTAAAAAAATACAGTAACGTTTGGGCTGCATCTACATTTTGCACATAATGCATTGATTTAGGATGCAATATTCCCCTTCCCTTAAGAATGTTAATAATGATAGGCCCAGTACTCTTCAATATCTTCATGAATGATTTAAATGAGGGGATAGAAGGGGAACTCATCAAATTTTCAGATGAGATCAACACTCCAGATCAGTGGTCTCCAACCTTTCTGGCACCAGGGACCAGTTTCATGGAAGACAATTTTTTCACAGGCTGGGGAGGGGGGGGAGGTTTCATATGCAAACTAGATCCCCCACAGGCATACATGAAGCTTTGCTTGCCTACCACTTGCATGGTCTGGTTTCTAACAGGCCACGGACCAGAACCAGTCTGTGGCCCAGGGTTCGGGGACCCTTGCTCTAGATCAGGGGTAGGCAACCTTGGCTCTTTTATGACTCGTGGACTTCAACTCCCAGAATTCCTGAGCCAGCTGGCTCAGGAATTCTGGGAGTTGAAGTCCACGAGTCATAAAAGAGCCAAGGTTGCCTACCCCTGATCTAGATGATAGGCTCAAGATACAGAAGGATATTGACAGACTTGAATACTTGACCCTGTCTAACAAAATGAAATTAAATGGTGAGAATAGTAAGGTTCTACATTTAGGCAAGATAAAACAAATGCACACGTACAACTTGAGCAAGGGGTTGGACTAGAAAGACCTCCAAAGTCCCTTCCAACTCTGTTATTCTGTTATTAAGTCTCTCACTTGTTTATCTTTTTCAGTCTGAAGATTTATAATCTGTTCTGGTTTATAGCTTTGAGAATACATTTTTATTTTGTATGTAACCTTAAAACTTTAATTTGCCTTTAGTATGAATGAGGTGAGAGCATGTATATTATTCATTTTGTGCATTTCACTATTTATTTTGTGCAATTCTTTGGATTGCAGCTAGGTTCCTTGTTTTTCAAATGCAGATATAAACAAGACCATAATTTGTCACTTTACTAGGAGATAAATTTCTTAAATAGGTTTAGATTATAAATACGTGTACAGTATGTCAAAATTTAGCAATCCTATTGTGCTACAGGGCAGATACTGGCTTTTGCAGCTCATTACGTAAGATGCATTTTAGCATTAATCATTAGAGTAGAAAAATATTATTACATTAGGAGGGTGATATTATCACACTTTTTTTAGTATGTCCTGCCTCAGATCTTTTCAATGGCTGCTTATATTTTGATACAGTACAGTTTTATATGGTGTAGCACTAAGGATTGTACTATATGCAAATTCTAAACAGCAGACATAATTAATCGTATCTCCTTCTTTGGATGAAAAAAATATCAGTTTTTTTTAGGAAAAATATAAATATCAACTTGACTTGTTACTAGTATCATAATTTCTGATCTACAGGGCGCACATTCAAGGCAATGGGAAGTGCAGATCAGCCAAGTAATTAATCGCTCATTGATCTGGCGTACTAATGATTCTCAGAGAAAATCTGTTTGCTTTTGTTGAGAGTATAGTAATAAGACTTTAAAAAACTGAATAAAGATTATCTGTTAAATATCAACAAGATCATGGATGGTGGCAAGCTGTTTGTTGCATCTGAAATGTAGTGTCCTTAAAAAACAAACGAAGTAATATTTTCTGCGTAAGAAAATGTCCCAGACTTTCATTTGGTATTCAAAATTAATGAAAACCTTTTGAGTTCTCTGTAATTCATGCAAGAGATCAAACAAAGAAGTAAAACAGGAAGAGAAAGAAAGGTGGCAACATTTGAAACTACATGTAAATTTTTTGTAGAGGCAAATTACAGAGGTCTTTGCATTAATCTGTGACAATTGCTGCACATTTTAGATCACTCCCAAGAATAAGGGCCTAACCCTTTTTCCTTGGTAAAATAAAAGTGGTTTATCATTGCCTTCTTCAGGGGTTCCCCCCAACCACCCTGATTACTTACATAGTTTACAGCAATGTTTCTCAACTTCAGCAATTTTAAACTGCATGGATTTCAATATTCAGCATGCTAACTTGGGAATGATATATAGGGTCTCCTGTTTGAGCAGGGGGTTGGACTAGAACAGTGGTTCTCAACCTGTGGGTCGGGACCCCATTTGGGGTCGAATGACCATTTCACGGGGGTCGCCAAACAACGCAGTCTGCCATTTTTCCCCCCTTTTCCTTAGCTGTGCTACTCCCTTTTATTCTATTGGCTTTTGAAAGCCAATAGAATAGACTCTCTTGAATAGAGTATAATTCTATTGGCTTTCAAAAGCCAATAGGAATTGTCCAGGCTGTCTCTGCCCTGCTGAGCCCACCAAAAGTCCCATTCTGCAAACGGTGCTGCACCAGTTGAGTAGTCCTCGACTTACGACCGGTTGAGTAGTCCTCGACTTACGACCGGTTGGGGGTCGCGGCATTAAAAAGGTTGAGAACCACTGGACTAGAAGATCTCCAAGGTCCCTTCCAACTCTATTATTCTGTTATTCTGAATTATGGGAGTGGAAGTCCATAAACCTAAAGTTGCTGAGGTCGAGAAATACTAGTTTAGAGCTTCCTGGAGGTGTCCATCCACTACTTACCAACCGCTTAATTCCTTCATGTGCCATAAGTACCCCTTAATAATTTTGCCGCATATTAAATGATTCTCTAAAGATCTGCAGAAACAACCCAGGAACATTTATAATATTGTAAGGATAATTCCTATCTTGGTCAGCTTTTAACCTCTACATCGCCAATGAGGAAAACGCTTGATAGGAGAAAGTGCCCAGTTCGATCTGATCGTACACAATGGACGAAAGTCGGCTCTAATCGCTACCCTTAAAAAAAAAAAAAGGACAAAAACAAAAGTTGGCTTCGCATCTTAGCAACAGGAGTAAAGTCTCGTGAAGCCTTAAATTACTCGGGGAATCTGAAAGAAGGAAACGCTTGAAGGAAATCAACCAATGAGCAAAGCGCTCTTCAAAGTGGGGTGATATTGAGCAGCCGGTTCATTTAAATGGAGGAGGCTTGGAATAGGAATAGCCAATGGCCGCTGGCCGGTGGAATGAAGTGTCCACTGTGCCGAGATCGGCAGTTCAGCGAGCCACTTAAAAAGCAGAAGTGGGACTAGCTGCGCGAATGGAAAAGAAGCTTCAGGAGAGGTTGGCTGGCGGCTGAAAGACGAACAGATTGACGTGTGCTGCAGCCAATGGCTTTTGCATACCTGTTCGGCGCAGTCCAATAAGGCGTTCGCGGCTCGGGCGGCAGGTGAGCAGTTACCCGAGCACCGACAGGAGTTTGGTGATAGGGACCGTGGATAGAAATGTTGTTGTCGCCGTCCTTGGTGCACGCAGGGCTGCTCCTGCTCCTGGCGGCTCCGCTCCACGGCCGAGATACCCGGTTCGGGGCGAAGGCTCTGCGGGTCCGGCGGGGGTTAATCGGTGGGGCTGAGCCGGAGACTGGATGCGGCCCGCAAGACAAGGGTTTCGGCAAGGAGGTGCTTGACAAAAACACTCACAAGGTGAGAGCAGGTAGTGGCCTTCCTGGCCGGGTCGAATGGTGAGGCTTGGGGCACTGATGGGGCTGATAGCGCTGCTGCCTCCGCCATGGCTTGTGATGTAGAGCGGCGGGTTTTTGACTTTGGAAAACCGAACTTCCCGCTGGAATGAGAGAGAATTGAGGCAACGTCCGGGCGCGATCTCTCTGCAATACGCGAGTATCGTTTTGGTGCCTTTAAATGGGTCCTCTGAACATGGGCAGAATGCTTTTTGAGAACCAACAGCTGGATGAGCTTCCCTGGTTCGCTCTGTTTATCTTGGACTGAGGACAGATCAAGTAGCATGACACTCAAGCAGATTGTTTTCTTTCATCTTTAGGCAACACGACACCTAGTGTGTATTTAGGTATAAAGATGGATTGTGATGCATATGTGGTAAGACAGCCACACCTTTAGATGACAAGGGAGCTGAATGATCTGGTAGGCTAGTTAGAGGGAGTTAGGCATAAAGTGCTTATCTCTTTTTTTCCCTCCTCCTGAGCAAAAGGCTAGGCTGATAATCACCGCTGTAATTAGAAAAATAGTGTGAAAGATGCACAGTTTCCCTTCACAGAATAGCAGCCCCAAAACCTGTTTGGAGCTTTTGAAAATAAAGGAACAGGAAAATAAACGTTTTCTGTAAGTCTTCACAAGGTTGGCACACACTGTTGCTTGTATATTGGCCCATTCCTCCATGCAGATCTCCTCTAGAGCAGTGATGTTTTGGGGCTGTTGCTGGGCAACACGGACTTTCAACTCCCTCCAAAGATTTTCTAGGGGGTTGAGATCTGGAGACTGGCTAGGCCACTCCAGGACCTTGAAATGCTTCTTACAAAGCCACAGCTTTGTTGCCCGGGCGGTGTGTTTGGGATCATTGTCATGCTGAAAGACCCAGCCACGTTTCATCTTCAATGCCCTTGCTGATGGAAGAAGGTTTGCACTCAAAATCTCACGATACATGGCCCCATTCATTCCTGTACACAGATCAGTCGTCCTGGTCCCTTTGCAGAGAAACAGTCCCAAAGCATGATGTCGCCACCCCCATGCTTCACAGTAGGTATGGTGTTCTTTGGATGCAACTCAGCATTCTCTCTCCTCCAAACATGACGAGTTGTGTTTCTACCAAACAGTTCTACTTTGGTTTCATCTGACCATATGACATTCTCCCAATCCTCTTCTGGATCATCCAAATGCTCTCTAGCAAACTTCAGACGGGCCCGGACATGTACTGGCTTAAGCAGGGGGACATGTCTGGCACTGCAGGATCTGAGTCCCTGGCGGTGGAGTGTGTAACTGATGGTTGCCTGCAGGTCATTCACTAGGTCCCCCTGTGTGGTTCTGGGATTTTTGCTCACCGTTCTTGTGATCATGTTGACCCCATGGGGTGAGATCGTGCGTGGAGCCCCAGATCGAGGGAGATTATCAGTGGTCTTGTATGTCTTCCATTTTCTAATTATTGCTCCCACAGTTGATTTCTTCACACCAAGCTGCTTGCTTATTGCAGATTCAAGTCTTCCCAGCCTGGTACAGGTCTACAATTTTGTTTCTGGTGTCCTTCAACAGCTCTCTGGTCTTCACCATAGTGGAGTTTGGAGTGTGACTGTTTGAGGTTGTGGACAGGTGTCTTTTATATTGATAACAAGTTCAAACAGGTGCCATTAATGCAGGTAATGAGTGGAGGACAGAGGAACCTCTTAAGAAGTTACAGGTCTGTGAGAGCCAGAAATCTTGCTTGTTTGTAGGTGACCACATACTTATTTTCCACCATAATTTGCAAATAAATTCTTTCCAAATCAGACAATGTGATTGTCTGGATTTGTTTTCTCATTTTGTCTCTCATGGTTGAGGTCTACCTATGATGACAATTACAGGCCTCTCTCATCTTTTTAAGTGGGAGAACTTGCACAATTGGTGGCTGACTAAATACTTCTTTGCCCCACTGTATATTTACCTTGAAAAAATACTGTTCCCATTCCTGATTACTCTTACATTTATTCTTTACTTATGCTGTCCATCTGGCTGATGCTGTTTTTGTGTGTGTTATTACTCTTATATATGACAAAGTAGAAAGAGCAGTTTTGTTCTGCCAGGGATTACTATAAATTCTCAGCTGATATTTTGCTAAATCCAAGTCTTATCAGTTTTGTCAACATGTAGGACTGAAAGCGCTGTTAAATGCAGATTGCCTCTGTTGAATCTGGTTCTAAAAAGTAATGTTCTTCTGACATGCTGTTTATTGTGTTCTTTCTCAGTAGAGATTGTGCTGCTTTTGTATTTTGTGTAATATCTGATGTATTATTACCATTAAATATATGATGCATAGTATTGGTATTAATTTATCTGATTGTAATTTGCCTCAACATGCTTTGTCATAATTGCTTTAGAGCCAATATAGTACCTTACTGGATTTTCAAAGAGATGTACATGTTAATATTTAAACACTTTTATAGGGAAAATAATTATTATAAGAAGCAGAAATGTGAATTTTTCTGAAAATTTTCTTATGTAAATGAATGTGATTCTAATCAATATATTCATCTTAATAACCATAGTCAATGGTATTGATTATTGTATTGTAATTTGGAGGGGTTTTTTTCTAGTTAAATCAGAATATTGCATGTGTGTGACAGTCTAAAAACCCTAATAAATAACTATGGATCACCTGATCCCCCATTGGTGAACCAGAGTTGATGAGATTTCCCGCTCATTATACATGCCTGTGTTTCATTATTTTCTGTTCCCATTCTCTGGACTTAATTCTGAATATATCTTTTAAGATATGTGTAAAAAAAGAGTAGTATCAGGCAATCTGTATCCTTATGTATAATTCAATGACACTTTGCTTTTTCACCTTTCCCCCTCTCTTGTCCATGAATTGTACTTTTTTATTTGAGTTTTATAACAAATCAATGTTTTATATGTCTTTTGAATATCCTATCTCAATCTGTATGTTTGTGTATTCACTTGCCAGCATCTAAACAGAAGGATGCCTCCATCCCCCCTTCCCCCAAAGTCTGGCTTTTTCTAGTTATTTTTTTAGAGAGCTCAAAGAAGGAAGTCAGGCGAAACATTTATTGCATACTCTTGCTGACCAAGCTGGAGATCTGGCCTTAATAGAAAGGGAGAACCTGACAAACTGGTAAGACAATAGGTCTGCAATTAGAATGTTTTCTTTACGCTATTTGTGGTGTACGTTTCACAGTAGGGGAATTATGGTATGTCACAGGTAATTTACCAACTTGTTTAATGTTTCTTTTCCTAGTTTTCCTGGTTTGGGGGAGTTTAGGGGTTTATATTCAAAATATCCAACTATCCATTAAAATACGTGTCATGGGTACTACATATTTTTTTTCCTAATATGAAGATAATTCAAAACAAGATTTGGCTGATCTTAGAAAAGCTTAGCTGGATCAGACCTGTTCAATATTAAACAAGAGTTCATTAAGAAATCTTAGAGTTATAAGCTTAGACCGAGAAGTTGAAAAACATTGTGAAAGAAAATAGCAGCAAACCACATCCATATTATTGCCAAGAAAGCTTTGTTGAGTAGTCACCAGTAGTAGACTTAAAGACAAAAAATAATTTGAAGTAGTCTGTATCCAGTCTGTATGTATTAGACTGCAATTCCTATTGTCTTGTAGGAAGGCCCCCCCTCCCCAGATTCAAATATTCTTTATTCTTAATATTAAAAAGAGGTAGAATACTATATTTCCCCAAAAGAGAAATGGAGAAAAATCTTAACAAAGGCAGAAAGCAGCCCCAGTCTTTCTTAATAGCCTCAAGCAGAAACCTCAAGTCTTTAGAGATGGATATTTTGTACCTATTAAGAAAGACTGGGCCAATCTATTCATATGCCTTCAGCCTCCTCAGCTGATAGGATTAAGAATTTACATTCCCCTACCCAAATTCTAAGGACAGAACATGACCTTTAGGACATAATAGGATTAACCCATCATCATTGGTACAAGGCTCACTACATTGCACAACCCCCTGGAACAGCGGTTCTCAACCTGTGGGTCGCAACCCTTTGGGGGGTTGCACGAGCCTTTCACAGAGGTCTCCTAAGACCATCGGAAAACACATATTTCCGATGGTCTTAGGCAGGGCCTGTCAACCGCCTTCTCTCCCTCCCCCCCTCCGCTCCACCTCACTTGTTTGTGGAAAATATGCTGCTTGGTGGCAGTCTGCATGAACTCTAACAAATGTGCCCTGCAGGGGGCCATGAAGAGCGCAGGTGCAGAGCAAGGCCCCGCCCTCCCCAGAGACTCATTGTGCAGCAACCGAATTGACTTCTTGTGCACGCAGGTCAGCGAAGGGGAGGCCGCTGCAGCACCCAACTCCTGCGCCCGTCATCAGCGACCCCCAAACTTGCGCCAGCTGATGCAAGAGGGAGGGAAGGAGGAAGGGACTCTTCCTCGTCTCCTAAACTTCAAAGCACAATTGGCTTCCCAAAGGCGCCACAATCCTCACAAAAGTGGGGGAGGGGGGAGAAGCAAAGGGGGCGAGAAAGCTTGCGGCGGGCTCGAAGCAGCACCTGCCAGCATTGGTGACAAGAAATTCCCCACAAACCCAGCGTAGGGGTGGAGAAAAGGAGCCCCCTTTGGGAGGAAACCGCCACCTTCTTCTCCTTGGCTTTGCGTTCTTCTGTTTCTCGGCAGCCTCTCCTGGCTGGAACTTCCTTTCCTTCCCTCCCTCTTGGTCTCTTCCTCCTTCCCTCCCTCTCCCATTGTCCCTACCTTCCTTCCTTCCTTCCTTCCTTCCTTCCTTCCTTCCTTCCTTCCTTCCTTCCTTCCTTCCTTCCTTTCACCTCCCTCTTTGTCCCTCCTTCCCTCCCTCTTTCCCCTTGTCCCTTCCGTCCTTCCTTCCTTCCCTCTTGTCCAGGATCAGGGTGAGCCTCTACAGCTGATCCGCGCTTCTGCAGCTGTAGCTGCTCTCCTTGGCTCCTGCCCAGCAAACTTGCTCGCTAGAAAACATGCGCTTGCTAATTTAGCAGAAATGCGAATCAGCTGTAGCCCGGCGCTGATCCTGGAGCTTCTGCTAACTTAACAAGCGGCATGCCTTTCGGTGAAGCTGAGCAAGTGAGCTGGGCGAGCTCTCTTCCGTCTCTGCCTATGCACAGGCAGGTTTGCCGGCAGTAAAGCCCCCAGCCACGCTGGCAGCCTATCCCCCTCCCCTTGTCCCTTCCCGGGCACGGAGGGGGGGGGAAGAAGGAAGGGACGAAGAGGGAGGGAAGTAAGGAACAATGAGAGAGGGAAGGAAGGGAAGAACAATAGAAGGGAGGGAAGGGAGGAAGGGACAAAGAAGGAAGGAAGGAAGGAAGGAAGGAAGGAAGGAAGGAAGGAAGGAAGGAAGGAAGGAAGGAAGGAAGGGACAATGGGAGAGAGGGAGGGAAGGAGGAAGAGACTAAGGGAGGGGAAGGAAAGGAAGGAAGGAAGGGACAATAGGAGAGGGTGGGAAGGAGGAAGAGACTAAGAAGGAGGTGAAGGAAAGGAAGGAAAGAAGGAAGGAAGGGACAATGGGAGAGAGGGAGGGAATGAGGAAGAGACTAAGAAGGAGGTGAAGAAAAGAAGGAAGGGACAATGGGAGAGAGGGAGGGAAGGAGGAAGAGACTAAGAAGGAGGTGAAGGAAAGAAGGAAGGGACAATGGGAGAGAGGGAGGGAAGGAGGAAGAGACTAAGGGAGGGGAAGGAAAGGAAAGAAAGAAGGAAGGAAGGGACAATGGGAGAGGGAGGGAAGGAGGAAGAGACTAAGAAGGAAGTGAAGGAAAGGAAGAAAAGAAGGAAGGGACAAGGGGAGGGAAGGAAGGCAGGCACCCACCCCAGTCCCATCCCAGAGACCCACAGATTCCCCCCCACAGGCACTCTGCAACCTGAGTGATCAGCTGGCAACGCTCCCGGCCATTGATCATGTGACCCTGGGACACTGTGAACATCATAAGTATGAATCAGTTGTCAAGCATCCAAATGTAAATCACATGACCCTGGGGAATGCTGCAACAATCATAAGTGTGAAAAATAATCATAATTCGCTGTTGTAACTTCAAACGGTCACTAAGTGAATTGTTGTAAGTCGAGGACTACCTATACTTTCCCATTTTTTCCTTTTTTTGGGGGGGGGTCAAGTTTTTGATACCCCCCTGGCCAACTGGATGTGGGGGTTGGGGGTCACCACAACATGAGGAACTGTATTAAAGGGTCGCGGCATTAGGAAGGTTGAGAACCACTGTCCTAAGCAATCAGCCTCCATTTTTTTTCTCCGGGCTTGGAACTGGACCTGATTTTTCTTTTAACAGTCTCTTACCATTAACCATACTGTGTGGCTCTGGTGGGAAATCAAGTTCAATATTTGGAGATCTGTACCTGCCCGCTTTTAACTTCTCCTTTCATCTATTCCTGCTTTTCCCCTGTTTGCCCTAAAATTTCATTGATATTAAAGTGTCTGCTTTCAGTAAAGCTTTGGAAGTTGGAAATCATTCCTTGTTATCTGATATATCTCAGATATTCAGTTTACAGTTATTATAAGCTTCTAAAAGTCATTTTTGTTTTATTTATTTTTGCTGGAACGGAAAGGAATTGAGATCTTGGTTTAATTCCATCGGCCACTGAACTGTGAAATACTTGGATACTTGCTTGCCAGCCTTTTACCTTTAGCTTACACAAGGGTTATTTTTTGTCTTTTAGTGCAAAGCTTATATCATAAAAGAACCTCATAAGAGCTTGATGTCTCAGCTTGTGAAAGAATGTGGAATTGTTTGCTTGTAGTGTCTGTTTGGTTGTTGTCATCTGTAATAGAATAGACAGTGCCTGTTGGAGACTAAAAAGCTAACAATGGCTTTCAACAATGTTCTTACAGACTTTTTCCACATTTAAAAAGTAATAGTTAAAATTATATCTGAACCTCATGCTACTTTCTCAAACCCATTTTTATCAGCTAACTAGGACTCTTCTTCCAAATAGATATTTAAAAGTGCAGCCAAGTAAAAAGAAAAAGAAGGAAAAAATAAAAATTAAAAAAAAAAAAGATTACAAGCTGTGCAAAATTAATTTTTTAATTAACTATAGTTCTGTGTTTAAAGATGATCTTATATCAGTGTACTACTTTAAAACTTGTTATCAATAATTAGGAAAGGCAACCAATATGTTATGAATAATCAGAATGAACAATTAATAGCAATTTGGGATGAATCTGATAGCATCTGTAGTTATTATAACAAGTAAGCAAAATCTTTTTTAAAAAGTCTTATGCTAAAGGAAACTCAAACTTCAGATGTAGTTTAAGTCCATGTCCAGAATTATAGTTTATAAATGGTTTCTATTTTCTGAATTAAGTTTAAACTCAGTATCAGATTTATTTGATTTGTTTTAATACAGGATTATATATGACACTAAGACACATTCCGTATCTTGGGAACCTATATTGGAGCTATCCTTGCTGGGGTATGAAATGTACACTTTCCCAACAAGGGCTAAGCCAAATCTAGAGAAACATAAAGGTAATTTGGGATAGGACATTTAGACCTTGCATCTACCATAGAGCTATAATTAGTACATAATATTCATTTATTTAAGTAATGATGTCACACTTATTTTGTACAATTGTGTTACTTTAAATAATGATAAATGTAAGAAGTGTGCTTCTTCATGAAGAGGTGAACTTCTTGGCATATAAGATAATGATGTTAATCTCAAGAAATTATAAAGCCTCTTAATGCAGTTCAAAATTATTTACATTTACATTTTCTGGAAAATATTTCAATGTTTAAATTTAGGATCAATTTAAGTATGTTTATGTTGCTTAAATTCAATTTAAGTTGTATTAATGCCCATTCATTCTCTTACTAATTAACTTTATAAATCATCATATTGATTTTATATTCTGTCTTTTCAAAGTGATAAAATATCTTGAGACTAGCCAAGCACTGGTCAGCAGTGAAGATCAAGTGAAAACAAAGTTCTGTTATTTAGGATGCCACCTGCAAAGTGACAGCAGTATTGAGAATTGATGATTGACAATGCAAAGGTGAATGCAACATGGCTGTGGTGCAAGATGTTCACAGGCGTGCTGTATGCCTAAAATCAAAAGTGGGTGAAGGATGGTCTGCCCAGCAGCACTGTATGGCACTGAATGCTGGCCAACCATCAAAAATGCTGAGTGACTTTTCCATGCCATGGGGATAAGCGTGTTCCATTGGTCATTAGGCATTTTCCTTCTTGATCAGCTCAGTGATGATATAGTCTGGCAGCAATGAGTGTTGCACCAATAACAGAGAAAATGTGAGAAAACTGCCTATATTGGGATGGGCTATATTCTACTAGTAGCACTCCACATTGTTGCCTGCACCACCTACCACTTTAACAATGATGGCAAATGACCACGTGGAAGACCAAAGCAAAGATAGCAGGACACAGTTAATATGGATATGAAAATCATTCATTTGGACCTGGTTGCTGGACTTGATTGCATGAAATGGCATTCATTGATTCATAGAGCGGGCCCTTAACTGGCAAGAAAACACTAGAATGAAAATTGTTGTAACCATAAACTTTAACAATGTAGCATAGCACACAATATATAAAAATAAAATGAAATAACAGTAAAAGTAATAAAATAAATATTGCAAAGAGGTGGAAATAAAATAAAGCAAGAGCTATGATTAAGATTTAAGTTTAAATGATAATAAAGCAAAAGTAGCAGCCTGACTGTTATCAGTGGGAAACGCTGCAAGAAGATAATCCGATTATTTGAAATCTGAGCCTTTGAATTTTCCTATCATGGACAATTTGGCCCTTATTTCATCATAAAGGGGATAGTGGAAGATGTAGTGAATAATGTTCTTCCCTTAACTGACATTACAAGGACAGAGAGGATATTTAACAAGGCGCTTATAAAATCTTCCTTCAAAATGTGAGACCTGCAAGCAAAGGAATACAAATGTCTTTCTCAGTGGGGCCCTGGCACTGTTAGCACATAATGGGAGAATCTTCTATGTTTTTAATGATAAATTCAACTTTTAAATCCAGGTGACTGAACTGCAGTAGCATCTGTATTGGTATCACTTTCAAAATATCTATTTCTAATATTTTTCTCTTGTTCCAAGAACTACGTTATCCCAATGTGGGTAGGGAATACATTTATAGAAAGGACACAAAAGTTTGGTCCATAATTAGTGGTATAACAGAAGAAGCGAAGTCTGCATTCTGGGATTCTTGATGGCTTTCTGTACTACTTCCACTTGGGCAATAACCTTATCCACCACCAGATCTCATCCCCATACCCATACAGCATTTGGATTGTCATCTTGCTGTGGAATATATTAAGTGCAGGGACTATCAGCTGCCCTCTTTTGAAAGAGTAGTTCAGAGTAGTGTCCATAGCGGTTAAATGTGTTTTCTATACAAGGAACTTATGAAAGGTGATGCCTAGATATTTAAAAGAGAGACATTGCTCTATTTGTTGGGCATCTATATTTGGCAGTACTACCACTAACTCATAATTTATCCTCAAAATTTCCCATCCTGATTTAGCCAACATCTTCTAAGATCCATTGCAGTAGAAGAAATAAGAATCATAATTGACATAATTAAAATTGAATTTTTCTATCTGCTAAGTGGAATAGGGAGTTAATTTCTTTTTCTCTGAATATTTTTTTAGCATTTTCCTATTGTCTTTCATTAACCAGCTATGGCAGATTGTTTTAAAAGAATACTTTTCTAAATCATAGGCTAGTGATGGCGAACCTTTTAGAGACCGATGCTCAAAAACTGACCCCGCCCCATTCTACTCCCTGCCCCGCCCCTGCTTTGCCCCCACCCCGCCTGCCCTCAGGGCCACTCACCTCCTCCAGGGCCCGCCGTAGATCGCCCAGCAGCGCCATGGCGGCCACGCCCTCTGCCCGCACCCCGCAATGGGGCGTGAGGACAAAATCTTGTCTATGCTGTCTGGCTTCCATGTCCTTGGCTGCACTGCTCTGCATGGGCAACGCTCGGGGATGACTCTCCTTCAGGGAGCTGCTGGTGAGGAGGGGGTCATGGGGGGAGGCAAGTCTGGGGCAACAATATGTGTGCCCACAGAGAGGGCTCCAAGTGCCACCTCTGGCACCCGTGCCGTAGGTTCGCCACCACTGTCATAGGCAATTCCATGAAAATGGGTGTATTTCAAAAAGAATACAAATGTGTATGCGGGTATCAGTTTCACTCTCATTATCAATAACAACTCTTGAAACTATTTTAAATATTCGTTATTTTTTTGGAATGTTATGGTGATCGTCTCTACCCTATTTATCACTAATTTGTGTTTATATTTTTTTATAGAAAAAAACCTTGGGAAATGGGCATGGTGATACAAAGTGCCAGTGTCCAGTATCATTGTCATAAGATTTTTTCTGGGCCTCCACAGTCCCCAAGACAATAAATAAAAAAATAAAAACAGGATAAATAACCAAATGTCATTGTTTTATTTAAACAGTAAGTAGTTTATTATTTAGCTAACTTGGAAAATACAGAAGTAAGGAAATGTGTATGTGTTGTCTTTGTTTTTGCTTTAAAACAAAAAAAAAATTGTCTTTTTAAAAATGTGTATTTAGTGATTGTTGTGCCTTCTGGAATTCTCTCAGGAGAAGCCACTCTTTGTTCCCCATTAATTATCTTCTAAAAGTTGAGGATTCTTTTATTATTATTTTATTATTTTACATATTTTTATTACTACTGTTGTGTTTTTATGTTTTTGTTGTGGCTCATTGTGAGATGTCAGAGGGTAATTGGGAAGCATTTCTGCACCATTGATTTATTACATTACATGTGGTGATATTGTTTGCAAGAAATATACTATTAATGTAGAATAATGAAAAAAATCACTAAAATAATGATGTGTATAAAACTGAAGTCTGAACCTGCCCTCGGGGTTCAGAATTGCTTGTCTCTATTGCTTCTGAACTTGCGCAATAAATCTCTCTGCTAAACCCTCTGGAATTTATAAAAGTCCTTCAGTTTATTCCACAAGATTTATGGCGACTCCGCCAGGACTTTTAGGAAGAGGCCATTGACCTTCCAGACGGACTGCCCTGGTGGGTAGCCCCTCTCCTAACAATGACTCCTCCAAGCTGGCTCTGTGGCCTTTGTTTACAGGGAGACCTCGACGGGAAGGGAGGGGAACTCACCTGCCTGCGAAGCACTCCAGTCAAGGATCCGCCGTCTAGAACCAACGAAACCATTACTATGGATCATTATGCCCTTACTAACGTATCTGGGATGCCATATCTAAAAGACCCCACAAATACCAGTCTCCTTTGGCTAGCCCCAGATGGAATGTACTGGATTTGTGGAAAAATGGCATACGGACAACTATCTAAGAACTGGTGTGGATCTTGTGTATTGGGAATAATTTGACCAGGATTTTTCCTGTTACCATTAAAAACTAAGCAAATTCTTGGAGTTCCCATCTATGATGAAGTTGGCAATATAAGACAAAGAAGGGAACTAAGTGCACACACCCAATGCACAGGAGTCATTTGGCAAGAACATGAATGGCCACCTTGCCGCATTATCCTAGTTCAGGGGTAGGCAACCTTGGCTCTTTTATGACTCGTGGACTTCAACTCCCAGAATTCCTGAGCCAGCCATGCTGAGGGGAAAGGGAGAGGTTTTCAAGCTGAGCCATGTTGGCTCAGGAATTCTGGGAGTTGAAGTCCACGAGTCATAAAAGAGCCAAGGTTGCCTACCCCTATCCTAGTTTATGGTCCGGCTACTTGGGCTGAGGATGGAATGTATGGATACCGTACCCCTATTTATATGCTCAACAGGCTCATTAGGTTACAAGTGGTGGTAGAGTTAATCACTAATGAGACTGTGAAGGGACTAACTGAATTGGCCAAAGAAAATGTGAAATCCAGGACATATATTATGCAAAATAGGTTAGCCTTGGACTATCTGTTGGCCAAAGAAGGAGGGGTATGTGGAAAATTCAACCTAACAAACTGTTGCATCGAAATAGTTGAAAGTGGGAAAGTGTTGAAGGACATAACAAACAAAATGGTCAAACTAGCTCACATTCCAGTGCAAACCTGGAAAGGATTTAATTTGGAAGACATATTTTCAGGATGGTGGCCAAAGTTACCAGGCCTACAAACCATCATAGTTATAGCAGTCTTGTTAATTCTAGGATGTATTTTGATTCCCCACTTACTCCCCTGTGTTGTAGCAATGATTCAAAGAATCTCAGAAAGTACAGCCCAATTAACTGCAAAACATGAAACAATGTTAGCTTTATGGGAATATAAAATGTTGCCCTCTAAAGATCCTGAATCGGAGGTAGAATGATGGAAGTTTAAGCAAGAAAACTTCCAAAGGGGAGAATAATGTAGAATAATGAAAAAATCACTAAAATAATGATGTGTCTGCATAATTACTGGAATAATGCTGTGTTAGCAATATGTGACTAACCTAATGCGCATTGCACTCGGATACAATGTATGTAGCAAACTTTCCCGTGAGAAACTAACCTAATGTAATACAATGTGTATCATAATGTGTAGTTCTTTGATCCTGAGAAAAGGAATGTATAAAACCCACCCTCGGGGTTCAGAATTGCTTGTCTCTATTGCTTCTGAACCTGCGCAATAAATCTCTCTACTAAACCCTCTGGAATTCGTAAAAGTCCTTCAGTTTATTCCACAAGACTATTGAGAAGAATGAATTACAATGCTAATACCGTAGTTATATATAGGTGTTCTTTATATTTAGATCTGTAAGCAACCCTGAAAAAAAAAAAGCTGTTTTGTGTGTCATTCTCAGTCCATACTTTAATCTTAGGCCATCATGCTATCACTTTTAGTAAAAAGGCCAATATATAATTTCTGGCTCAGCAAGCTGGTAAGACCAGTTTTTCAGGGTTTGAATGAGTTTCTAGGAGTGCTAACCTTTCCCTGCCCTTTTTCTAGGTAAGACAAGAAAGGTTTAAATGGTTAGATACTGTGTTTTTATTTACTTTGCTATGGAAGATGGTAAGAAGAACTACTTATTTCAGAAAGTACATATTACACTGAAAAGGGGTGAAAGATGTAGTTCAATTTCAAGGTCTCCCCCCATTTTAATAGGGGAGGATATTTCAGGGATTTAATACAAAATGAGTATGTAAGCCTTCCAGTCTTTCCTCGCTGCAAAATGCATGTTGCATTGCACTACCGTATTTTGATTGTGTAGTATCATTGGTTCTTAAGGCTTCAGAAATAGGGCTGAGGGCCCTACTCCTGGAATAAGTGATGCTGAAGAGGTTGTTTCCCTATTTTCCTCTTGGGTTATTTTTTGAGTGCCACAATGTTGGAAGTAAATTAATAATTTCTTCTCTGATATGTGTTCTTTGCTGTTTCCATTCTGGCCCTAATGGGAAGCTATTATGGAAGAATTCTGGTAAGTCATCTATAGTGTCTTACTTATAGCGAAGTCAGTGTTTATTGCCCCTAATTGTGTAAAGGCGGAACAGTTTTTTCTTGTAGTCAGAGCACCCATGTTCTAGATTTCTCTTATTTTGGGAATAGACAGATTAGTCCTAGTTGCTTTACTTAGACAATGAGAGAACTAACTCTCACAATTATTTTCAGTCTTCCTGAAGTCAGATCGCAGAAAGCATTATTAATGCCGATATGCCCAATTTCTCATCCCCTTCAGGTTCTATATTATAAATTGTGAATACTGCTCACTATTATTACTGTTAGGATCATATTCAGCATGCTGAATGTCACCTCACTTGAGATATTGGCAGTTCTACTGGTATAATTTGTTAATATAATTTGTTAATTTGAGGAAAAGGTTGGTCTAGCAATGTTGCAGATTTATTATAATGCTTTGGGCACCGGGGAAACTATATCCTACTTCGCAATAATCTCACATATATGGTTAAATAGGTGGTTGTAACATTACCATAAGTGCATTCCTTTCAGTTTGTACTATCCCTGCTGCTTAATTGTGGATGCTAAACATCATCAGAGCTTATAAATTATAGTTCTCCAGATGAGAAATATCTCTAGCGGTGGCATCTGAATGATTCAGTGGTAATTGAACTGCCTTAAGTCAAGACCCAGGAAGATGCTGTGATCCTGCTATT
Organism: Crotalus tigris; assembly: GCF_016545835.1. Lineage (NCBI taxonomy): Eukaryota > Metazoa > Chordata > Lepidosauria > Squamata > Viperidae > Crotalus > Crotalus tigris. The sequence goes on along the minus strand of NW_024100417.1, from coordinate 2,406,871 downwards.
TACTGTAGTCTTCCAGAAAGATTGTGACACTGAAGTGCTAATGACACTAATTTGTGACACTAATTTGTTAACTTTATAGTAATTCTAGCAAAATAAAGTGCTAAGCTATGAGTTATTAATAGTAAGGAATCTCAAGTAAGCAATTTTGATTTTGTATGTCTGTTTTATTGAAAATCTGAATTTCCCCAGCTGTTTCCCGGCTAACATATCATTATTGCTGCATTTCGGATGGCAGCGGTTCTGTTGATCTCAATCCGTTCCTTCTGGAGAATGCAGTCTAGGATTGTTTTGAGTTTTTCTGTGTACGCATCATATTCTTGGCTCATGCTCAGCTTGTGCTTCATCAAGCTATACAATAATTTTCTCATGTGCTGCTAGCCAATGTGGTATCCCCTATTCCAGTGGTGGTGAACCTATGGCATGCGTGCCAGAGGCGACACTCAGAACCTTCTCTGTGGGCATGCGCGCCATTGCCCCAGCCCCACCTCCCCTTGTAGCCCCCTCCTCACCAGCAGCCCCCCTAGAGGAGAGTTGCCCCTGGGCGTGGCCCACGCAGAGCAGTGCAGCGAAGGACATGGCAGCCGGGCAGTGGGGACAAATCTCCACTCTCACACCCCGTAGCGCGCAGTTGATGCTGCAGGCATAGCCGCCATGATGCTGCTGGGCCGCTTGGGTGATCTGCAGTGGGCCGTGGAGGCAGTGAGTGGCCCTGCAAGTAGGCGGGGCAGAGGTGGGGGGCAGAGGGGAGGGGCGGAGCAGGCGGGACAGGGAGGGGCTGGTTTTGGGGCACTCGGTCTCTAAAAGGTTCGCCATCACTGCCCTATTCAGTGTACATAACTTTAATTTTTCCTACCCAAATTAGGATGTTTGTTCTACTGAAATTAATTTACTAGTTTATGCCTATTGTTGCTGCCTGAATCACCTGAATAGTGACACTGTTCTACAAGATGTTTGCTATCCTTCCTTATCTTTGTGCTGTCAAGAAATTTGATAAATCCAATTTTAACCCCTTATTTAATTTAAAAGTATATTGAATACCCCAGGCTTGAGGAGAACTTTGCAATACACAGCTCAACCCTCTTTCAGCTTTGATGAAGAGCTATTCATGTAAACTTGTTGGATATGATTATTTAACTATTTTATAGTTGAAGCCATCTGTTTTTCATTTTCTATTTGTTTTCCTTTTTAATTCTTCCTGGTTCTTGTGCATCTATAATGATTTTGCAAATTGCCCTCCCTTATAGTATGCAGTTGTAGTTCCACTATCTTAATTTTGAGAACTCCTCAATCCTCTAACTTAAAGCAGCTTCATGGATATTATTCAACTGATTTTTAAAAGTTTCCCTGCAGCATCTTCAATAAAATACCACAAAAAACAGCAAAACTAAAACGACAAACATCATCAAGTCTGGCATGGCAGTGTTGTTAAAGCCTATAATCTCAGAGTGGAAGTTTGTAATGTATACGGTTTTAATAAATGAATATAAACTAAGAAATACTCTCGCGTCTGCAAACTAACAAGGCAGGGGAATTTTTCTAATAGATTCAGTTAAAATCAGTATTTTATTGTGTAATACATCAGCAAACTGCAGTTATTGCAATATGGCAACCACACATCTGAAGAAATTTGAAGAACTAGGCACTTGAAATTTAACATGATCAGGAATTTTCCAACTTTCTCTAAAATGTATTTGTCATGTAATTCTACTCATTATGCAATCCATAACTGTTGATATGCAGTTACTTGCAACATGTTTCAAATTCTAATGTACATTTTGTGGAACTAACAGTAAATGCTTAAGTAGGTTTCTGCAGCTTGAGTATAAGCACAAGGCTTTCATTAAATTCTGATTTTGACCAGAAACAAAGTAGGTGGATGCAGAATGCTAGCTTGACTTGTACTGAAATATGTAAATATTTTACATATTTGTAGAGTCCATTGGAGTTAGGCGACTAATAAAATTGCTTTGTAAAAATTAATGGTGAATAGAAAACATAATTTATGTTGTGTGTCCTGAATATATCTAATGCTAAAGATTCAGAAAATATACTTTTTGTATCTTGTACACAATGCCTATGACCTGTATATTGCAATTTCTTAAAATGAATTTCACTGTAAAGTTGCAAAAACATTTCACCACATTGAGATTATTTTTCTATACAGGTGGTCCTCAACTTACAGCCATTCATTTAGTGACTGTTTGAACTTAACAAGGGCACTGAAAAAAGTGACTTATGACTGTTTTTCACTTTTATGACCATTGCAGCATCCCCATGTCATGTGCTCAAAATTCAGATGTTTGGCAACTGGCATGTATTTATGACTGTTGTATTGTCCTGAGATCACCTTTTGTGACCTTTTGACAAACAGCCAGGCTCCCTTAACAATTATATTACTAACTTAAGAACTGCAATGATTCACTTAACAACTGTGGCAAGAAAGGTAATAAAATGGAGCAAAACTAACTTAGCAACTGTCTTGCTTAACAACAGAAATTGTGCTCATGAGTTGTGGGCTACCTGAACTTGCTTCTAAGGAAGATGACCTTAATTTTAAGACACACCCAAAGAAATATACAGAAGGAAAATGAATATAAACAAATCTGTGCCATGTCCAGCTTACGATTTTAACTCTGTCAGCTGTTCAATTGCCAGTTGAAATAAATGTATAAATGTTCAAAATAAATGTTGTATAGCAACCATCAATTGATATAAAATTGCTCAGAATTTAAGCAGCAAACTCTCCATATATATGGAGTTTATAAATGTTACTTAGTACCTTAATGTGAGATATAGTCTACCTACACAGATATAGATAGACTGTACCTAAATATGTTTTATAAATATAATTTATAAGAAGGCCCTGAGAAATACAGAAATCAAGAAAATTGATGGAATCAACTTCCATAATAATTCTGTCAGAAATGCTTATGAGCAACAGAAAAAAAGTCCTTCCTTATTAGGAACCAACTAATATAATTAGGAAATGCACATACTACTAAATATATACAAAAAAATAGCAGTAAAAGCTATTAAGAACTAACAAAATTACTTCAGATGCCTAGTATGCAGCTTTGTCTTGGAGTAAGAAGTCTCAGTCTCTAATAAAAGATTACAGTGCTCTGAAAATGAGGGCTAATGTAAAAGAAACTGCAAAATGATTCAGAGCTCAGCTGTTCTGAAGAAAGTAGGAGAATTCAAATTAACTGTCCTACAGGGTTCCGGTGTACTTCTTGGACTGCTGTATCAAGAACTGACCAGTGCTGATTAAAATTTCTGAATGCAGAAATTATTTTGAACATTTATACATTTATTCCAACTGACAATTGAACAGTTGACAGAATTAAAATCATAATACTGTCAAAGTGAAGTTATCAGTGTGGGGCCAAAAAGGAACCATAGTCTTTTTATTAATAAAATGCTAGGAAGTAAGTTTCTAATGCTGTTGACATAAAAGAGTTGAGTGTAACCTTGGAAAATAGAATGGGTGATTATTATAGAATTAGAACTATAGGCTTTTATAAAAGTACAAAAATTGGGAGAAAAACTTGCGACCAAATTATTCAGTATCTAGATTTTCATATTCAAAACCAAAAAGCATTCTATGAAGCCAAAATGGCTCTAAAGCCAAAATGTTACGCAACTCTGGAGAATTCAGATTAGTCAATAATTCTTGAAAAGGAGTTGGCTGTCACAAGGATTCCTGTGTCAAATCTATCCTCAGCCATGGAAACTTTGTTAGCTGACTTTGGGTCTATCAATTTCAACTCAGTACAGGTAGTCTTCGACTTATATCAGTTTGTTTAGTGACCGTTCAGAGTTACTAATGGCATTGATAAAAGTGACTTATGACCAGTTTTCACACTTATGACCATTGTAGCATCCCCATGATCATGTAATCAAAATTCTGATGCTTGGCAACTGGCGTGTATTTATGACGGTTGTAGTGTCCCTGGGTCACGTGATCCCCTTCTGTGACCACCTGACAAGCAAAGTCAATGGGGAAGCCAGATTTACTTAACAACAGTTTGACTAATTTATCAGCCACAGTGCTTCACTTAACAACTGTAGCAAGAAATGTCGTAAAACTGGCAAACTCACTTAACAAATGCTTCACTTAGCAACAAATTTTGGGCTCACTTGTGGTCATAAGTCAAGGACTATCTGTATATATCATGGGGTTGGGTGATTTTTTTAAAAAAAAAAAGTAAATTGCTTTGAGTTCCTGAAGGAAATGTAGAATTAAATGCTTGGGATAGTAATAATAATAATAATAATAATAATAATAATAATAATAATAATAATAATAATAATAGAAGAGAAAGAACTGGAGAAGATAACAAAATACAAAGACCTACAAATAGAAATAGAAAGACTGTGGCAAAAGCAAGCAAGGGTAGTACCAATAGTCATAGGCTCCTTGGGTGCAATCCCAAAACAACTGGAGCACCACTTGAACACCATTGGCATTGACAAATTCGCTATTAGTCAATTGCAAAAGGCGGCCTATTAGGAACTGCTTCCATCCTGCGACGATATCTGTAATACCATCAAACATCCACATCTGCCTATCCCAGGTCCTGGGTAAGGACTCGATAGGTAGACAAAATGCCAAATCCAGTCTGAACATCTGGCTGACTGTGTGAGATTGATAATAATAATTTAAAAAAGTTGGAAGGGACCATGGAGGTAATCTAGTCCAGCAATTCCAGTCATTAGGTACACAGCTGGAATAGTGGACTGGACTCAAGCAGAACTAAAAGCAATGGATAGGCAGACCAGAAAAATAATGACAATGAATCATGCCCTTCATCCACACAGTGACATTGATAGACTTTATCTACCAAGGCAAATAGGTGGGCGTGGAATGCTACAAGTACATCAGATGGTTGAAGAAGAAAAAATGACCAAACTGGCCTACAAGAAAGACCAAATGAAGAACAGAATAGAGGCATGGGAAGACAAAGCACTACATGGCCAATACGTGAAAAAAAATAGCTGGGAAAGCAGATAATAATAAGACCTGGCAATGGCTAAGAGCAGGAAAATTGAAGAAAGAGACCGAGGGACTAATTCTGGCTGCACAAGACCAAGCCTTAAGGACAAATGCATACAAAGTCAAAATTGAGAAGACAGCAAAAGACAGTAAGTGCCGCCTATTCAAAGAAGCTGAAGAAACAGTGGACCACTTGGTAAGCTGTTGCAAGAAGATTGCACAGACTGATTACAAGCAGCGGCATGACAAAGTAGCAACAATGGTGCATTGGAAGATCTGCAAAAAATAGCATTTGCCTGTAAGCAAAAACTGGTGGGATCATAAAATAGAGAAAGTCATAGAAAATGATAAAATTAAACTGCTCTGGGACTTCAGAATTCAAACAGACAAGCACCTGCAACCTAACACCCCAGACTTAACAATTGTCGATAAGAAAGACAAAAAAGTCTGGATAGTGGACGTGGCAGTGCCTGGAGACAGCAGAATAGAAGAGAAAGAACTGGAGAAGATAACAAAATACAAAGACCTACAAATAGAAATAGAAAGACTGTGGCAAAAGCAAGCAAGGGTAGTACCAATAGTAATAGGCTCCTTGGGTGCAATCCCAAAACAACTGGAGCACCACTTGAACACCATTGGCATTGACAAATTAATAGCCAATTTGCTATTAGTCAATTGCAAAAGGCAGCCTTACTATGAACTGCTTCCATCCTGCGACGATATCTGTAATACCATCAAACATCCCCATCTGCCTATCCCAGGTCGTGGGTAAGGACTCGATAGGTAGACAAAATGCCAAATCCAGTCTGAACATCTGGCTGACTGCGATGATCCAAAATAATAATAATTAAAAAAAGTTGGAAGGGACCATGGAGGTAATCTAGTCTAACCCCCTGCTCAGGCAGGAAACCCTATACCATTACAGACAAATGGCTGTCTAGTCTCTTCTTAAAAACTTCCAGTGTTGGAGCATTCACTGCTTCTGGAGGCAGGTTGTTCCACTGGTTAATTGTTCTAACTGTCAGGAAGTTTCTCCTTAGTTCTAAGTTGCTTCTCTCCTTGATTAGTTTCCATCCGTCGCTTCTTGTCCTGCCATCAGGCGCTTTGGAGAATAGCTTGACTCCCTCTTCTTTGTGGCAGCCCCTGAGATATTGGAACACTGCTATCACTTCCCCCCTCGTCCTTCTCTTCATTAAATTAGACATACCCAATTCCAGCAACTGTTCCTTATATGCTTTAGCCTCCAGTCCCCTAATCATCTTTGTTGATCTTCTCTGTACTCTTTTTAAAAGAGTCTCAATATTTTTTTTACATCGTGGTGACCAAAACTGGATGCAGTTTTGTTGGTAAGTAATATATTATTACCTAATATGGACAATACAGTTCATTGGATCTCCAGTGGAGCCATCCAGCAGTTTAAGATTTTTTTAAAAGCTCTGTTTCAAGTCACAAGTAATAACTCTTGGTTTTCTCTTCATTTTTCTCTCTTCCTTGCTCCTGTTTAACTTGTTCTTTCATCTAGTTTTACTACTGCTTCTAAATTTTAACTCTACCAGTAGGCTGATATTTAGCAACAAAGCTAAAAATATATTTGAATTAGATACCAGCTTTTAGAATAGTTCAGGAGAAGCATTTATATTACTCCTTCTGTGCCTTTATTGAAGAAGCTGTCTGTTACACAAATAGTTCTTAACAACCTCCCTCAGACTGGTTGCTAATTACAGCTATGTTTCCACAGCCAAGAGTAATTTAACCCTATAGTATCAGTTTTCTCTATTTTATATACCTGTATAGCTATAACACAGTGTTTGTGTCTTCCTTAAACTGTTATGAAACACATGGCTAGTTACAATTATAATATGACTATAATTTTTA